>NC_091978.1:363798794-364410264 GCF_044704955.1 Pristiophorus japonicus | reverse complement strand
ATTCAAGCATCTCTGTTACCTCAAGTCTAAGTCCATTTCAATCCCCGCAAGCCGTTGGCCTTAACCTTACCTAAACCCCTATCTAGACGCATATCTCTTTGGCAGCTGCTCTGTTACAATCTTATCAATTTGTTTCTGAATGCAATCCACAGCTTTCCTTCCTGATTCACGGGCTGGCGGTTGATTGTATTCATCAGTAGACCTGTGTGAGGATATATTTCGCTAGGAACTGACTTTTCCCACACTGCCGTGGCTCAGTGGGTAACACTCTCACGTCACAAGACTCCCAAAGCAAGCGCTCTACTCACAACACCGAAACGGCAAGCGAGCCCCAGGTGGGCAGAGGAAATGTTTCAAAGACACTCTCAAAGCCTCCTTGATAAAATGCAACATCCCCACCGATACCTGAGAATCCCTGGTCCAAGACCACCGTAAATGGAGGAAGAGCATCCCGGGAGGGCGCTGAACACCTCGAGTCTCGCCGCCGAGGGCATGCAGAAAACAAGAGCGCAGGCAGCGGAAAGAGCGTACAGCAAACCTATACCACCCACCCCTTCCCTCAACCACTGTCTGTCCCACCTGTGACAGAGACTGTAATTCCTGTATTGGACTGTACAGTCACCTGAGAACTCACTTTTTGAGTGGAAGCAAGTCTTCCTCGATTTCGAGGGACTGCCTATGATGACTCTCACGTCTGAGTCAGAGGGTTGTAGGTTCAAGTCCCACTCCAAGGACTTGAGTACAAAAAAATCTAGGCTGGCACTCCAGTGCAGTGCTGAGGGAGTGAGGGCCATCTTTCAGATGAGACGTTAAACCGAGGCCCAGTCTGCTCTCTCAGGTGGACGTAAAATATCCCATGGCACTATTTCGAAGAAGAGCAGGGGAGTTATCCCCGGTGTCCTGGCCAATATTTATCCCTCAATCAACGTAACAAAAACAGATTATCTGGTCATTATAATATTACTGTTTGTGGGAGCTTGCTGTGCGCAAATTGGCTGCTACATTACCACAGTGCCTGCACTTCAAAAAGTAGTTCACTGTCTCTGAAGTGCTTTGGGACATCCTAGGGTTGTCGAAGGGGTTAAATAAATGCAGGTTGTTCTACTTTCGATTATCTTCTTGACCTATGCTTCAGCAATTGTTTGAAGAAACAGTTGCCCTCCATTTGAACCACACCTTTCATTATTTTAAGTATTTAATCACCTTCCTCTACAGCCATTTCTCTTTAGGAGATCAATTTGAGTTCCTTTCATTTACATCCACGGAGTAAAGAATTAGAGGGTAGATTTGAGGTGATTGGCAAAATAACCAGAGGCAACATGAGCAAACATTTATTTTGATGCAGCGAGTTGTTGTGATCTGGAAGGCAATGCCTGAATGGGTGGTATTCAATCGTAACGTTCAAAAGCATATTAGACATATACTTGAACAGAAAATACTTGCAGGGTTACGGGGAGAGAGCAGAGGATTGAAACTAATTGGATAGTTTTATGGAGCTCCACCTAGCGGACTACTGCGCCACCTAGTGCACTAATGTGTTAATGCAACTGCTGATGTAAATACTGCAAAAGGGTCATGAGGCAAAGTCACATGATGACAGTTTCTGTGTAAGAGCCATTTTGTATAGTGTGTTTATTCGTGATATCGTAGCACACTACTTAGTGGCACTCCCATTCCAAGTAAACATTGGCTGCTACACACTCCAGGCCACAGGTAACACCAGAAACATCAATTTTGTTATACTGCAGGCTATGGTATATGAGGAGGGCTGCTCTCCTTTCATTCCTATATCTCCTGTCTGATCTGATAAAGCTGCAGTTCAGTACCTGAATCAGACTTTGCTGGAGAAATAGGATGCATTTACTTAGGTTATGAGGACACTGTTTTTCGCTAGAGTCCTCAATTTCTCTCTCTGTTGTTCCAGATTCCTTTAATGGTCACTTGTAATCTGTTAATTCCCTTCACAGGGGACACTGGTGAGACTTTGTTTTGAAGTATTTGTTGCAGCCATTATTGGTCTCAATCGAGGCTCACTAGCGACCTATGGCATTTCTTAACGAATGTCAGCATACGCAACCTGACAACTTGGAGGCTGCAGTTCCATAAACTTCCTGGCAAAAGCAGCTCCCTGTTTGTGAACAATCAGAGAGTGGCTTTTCCCCAATCTTCCAGGCTTTAAATGGCTATACAAAGCTGCTGAAATCAAGCTGGTGCTTAACACTATTTTCTACTGTTTCTTTCTACTGTTGGCCAGGACCTTCTCTGCCGCAGAGTCCATTTGGATGTACGTGTATGATTTGGAAACACACTGATCCTGGCAGGACGTCAATGCAAAACATTTCATTTGGGGCAGCCAGTCCATTAACGCTGCAGGCAAAGAGTTACTTGATATGACTGTGGATCTGGACTGCAGCACCTAAAAACTGCAGAGTCCACTCATCAGAGCAGCAGCTTCAATTCTCGTGGCTGGCTTGACCTCACCATTGTAACACCAGCTCTATCCAGCAAGTGCTCAGACCTACGGTTTTGGGGAAATGTGGGGAGGCTGGGGGGGTGCTGGGGAATGGCTATCTGACAGTTCTGTTCACACTGAACCCCTCTACTGATCCAAATCACCCAGAACTAGGCTTAAACTACAGAAGAGTCGACTGTCCTGCCATCAGGCTGCTTCAAGCAGAGAATATCACCCACCCAATTATCGTCAAAATCCCTGACTACCTAGTGCTAGCCAGTAAGCAGCTGACTGACGCACTAATTGGAGCAGTATAGACAATGATATTGTCATGTTTGCAACTACAATGTAACACCACTGTATTACTGTATACACTCAACTCAGATGCACACCTTGACCACAGGGAGTGAACTTGTGGGAGACACTCCTTACCTGAACACACAGGTATATAAAGGAAGGTCCCATGCAGGGTCATCACTTCTGGAGTCCTGTAATAAAAAGTCAAGGTCACAGAGTGGCCTTGTCGCTGGAATGTGCCTCGTGTGGTTTCATGCTGTAGAGTAAGGACGTTACAGATATAGATGAAGAATTATTCTGGTGCTAGTCTGCTGTGATACCCCAATACATCAGATTTGGTTAAGAAAACAGACCGAGGAGGAACCACACAACTCAGAGACATAGCCAATCCAGCCAATTACCGCCCATCAGTCTACTCTCAATCATCAGCAAAGTGATGGAAGATGTCGTCGACGCTATCATGCGGCACTTACTCACCCAGAAGAGGCGAGGGCCCAGGGGCAGCACGGGCCCAGCCCACACTGCGATATGTGTGCGCACTAGGTCCATGCAGCAGAGCTGGTCTCCAGTTGTCTTGGTTAACCCTTGCCACCGGACCAAGACCTAGCTCTGCCAAGCCCGTGTGGTGGCTGGTGTGCAACGGCCACCACACGTTAAAAAAATCCACCCACAGGCATCTTCCACCCTTCAGCATGTAGTTCGGGATCTGGAATATTCGGTCCTTCATTGAAACACCTGTGAACTCATCCCTTTTCGGCGTGAAAGCAGGTCGTCCTCATTTCAAGGGACTGCCTATGATGATGATATCGTAAGAATATATCACAGATAGCAATACCAAAGAGCCATCACAGACGTGATGGCCTCCTCCTGTGTCATACTATGATTCTATAATCTGCCGGATCGCAATTTCTCAGTCTCTTTGGAAAAGGAACTTGCAGCTTCACAGCACCTTATCACCTCTCAGGAACATTACAAATAATGCACAAAGCATAAATTAAATTGTGCAGCCATTTTGTGCACAGCACAGTCCTATAAAGGGCAATGAGAGTTAAATCTGTTCTTATGGTATTGATTAAGGGAGGAACATTAACAGAGCATTTCACAGGAACTATAAGGGAAGTATTTCCTTCCATCCCTCCCCTTAACTGGATTACTGAATCTCACCCGAAGTGCACAGCTCCCGAACAGGCTTCGGTTCACAGGCACATAGGAGCAGGAGGAGGCCATTCAGCCCCTCAAGCCTGCTCCGCCATTCAATGAGATCATGGCTGATCTGCGACCTAACTCCATATACCCGCCTTTGGCCCACATCCCTTAATACCTTTGCTTACCAAAAATGTAACAATTTCAGATTTAAAATGAACAATTGACATAAGATCAATTGCCATTTGCGGAAGACAGTTCCAAGCTCGTACCACCCTTTGTGTGTTGAAGTGTTTCCTAACTTCACTCCTGAAAGGTCTGGCTCTAATTTTTAGACTATGCCCCCTGATCCGAGACTCCCCAACCAGCGGGAATAGTTTGTCTCTCGCATAAGAAATAGGAGCAGGAGTAGACCATTCGGCCCCTCGAGCCTGCACCGCCATTCAATAAGATCATGGCTGATCTGATCTTGGCTTCAACTCCACTTCCCCGCCCGCTCACCATAACCCTTGACTCCCCTATATTTCAAAAATCTGTCTATCTCCACCTTAATATATTCAATGACCCAGCCTTCACAGCTCTCTGGGGCAGAAAATTCCAAAGATTCATGACCCTCTGAGCAGAAAAAATTCCTCTTCAGCTCTGTCATAAATGAGCGGCCCCTTATTCTGAAACTATGCCCCCTAGTTCTAGATTCCCCCACGAGGGGAAACATCCTCTCTGCATCTACCCTGTCAAGCCCCCTCAGAATCTTATATGGTTCAATAAGATCATCTCTCATTCTTCTAAACTCCAATGAGTACAGGCCCAACCTGCTCAACCTATCCTCATATGACAACGCCTTCTTCTCAGGAATTAACCTAGTGAACCTTCTCTGAACTGCCTCCATTGCAATGATATCCTTCCTTAAATACGGAGATCAAAACTGTACACAGTACTCCAGGTGTGGCCTCACCAATACCCTGTACAGTTGGAGCAGGACTTCTCTGCTTTTATACTCCATCCCCCTTGCAATAAAGGCCAACATTCCATTTGCCTTCCTAACTACTTATTGTACCTCTATGCTAACTTTTCGTGTATCATGCACAAGGAACCCCAGATCCCTCTGTACTGCAGCATTCTGTAGTCTCTCTCCATTTAAATAATATTTTGCTTTTCTATTGCCTTTCTACCCCAACAGTTCCCCTTAATATCTTTAAAACTTTGCTCAAATTACTCTTAACCGTCTAAATTCCAGGGAATACGACCTTAGTTTGTGTCGTCTCAACCATTGGAATCCAGGCATCATTCTGGTAACTCTACGATGCACTCCCTCCAAAGGCAATAGATCCTTCTTGGGACTTCCTGCGCTGGGCAGGAAGTGGCCTCACGCTGGCAGAGGGGGCTGGAAACGTTAAGCGCCACCACAGGCTTCTCAAGCCTCCAAGATCAGGGCCTACTGGCTGCAAATTAGTGATCACCAGATTGCTGGAAAACATTCTGAGTGTGGGGCGGGGGCGGGGATGAACTTAGAACAATGAACACTTACCCAAAAGTCTTTAGTCTGTTGTCAAGACACTCCGCTGGGTCTGGGTCTGGCAGGGCAGGTCACAGCATCGTGTTTCACTGACTGGCCATGCGCTGGGGCGACCAGCCAAAAATTGCCCAGGTAAAGGAATGGGGCGTGGGGGGGGGCGCGCAAGTGGGGATGATGGGGTATGCCTGGTCCCGTCTCACTACCATTACAACGAAGGGTCTGAGTAAGTTACGCTCCCTGCGGGCTTCCCCAGGAGCACACGGCAGTGTTAAATGAGTAGAGTCAAAACACGAGACGGGTGTGGGTAAAATTGGCCTTTGCCAGTTGCGTGAAATGGACTCGTAGAGAATCGGCAGTCAATAGGAAAGGAAATCGGGCACAGGTGTAAAGCAGGACTGCCGATTAGCGATCAGCCTGTTCCGCACTTTTGGCACAGGCCAAAAATCTCTGCGTCCAGTTAAATGGGCACTCGCTGGGGGCAAGAGTCAGGAACGTAAGCCCTTTGGGGGCCAAAATAGCCCCCCTCCTGAAGGCCCATTACCTGCCTATAAGAAGCGACAATGGAGTGGGGAAGCCTCACCGACTGGGGGCAGATGGATGGGCTGACCCGTCCTAAATTGCCCCTGGGCTGGGAGCGCTGGGAACGGGTTTCAGCGCCGCCCGTTGCTGCCGCCTGTTGGATACGTGCCGACCCCACGCCAACCGGTGATGACCCCCGGGGGAAATTGCCCCGCGGGAAATTGACCCGCAGGAGCGGTGAGGCCGCCGGTCAATGGCCCCTGACAGCTTTCCCTGCGGGGTGGGGCGTGTCTGCCTTTAAAAGGGGGGGGGGGGGGTGCACTGCCCCGGACGCCATTTTATTTTACTCGTCGGCCGGCTCTGAGGTCGGCCCGTCGACGGTGGCCACGGGTTCGGCCAGGCCACCAGCAGGCAGCCCGGCACCCCCTCTTGGGCACTGCACCACTGGCCCGGCTGAAACCCTCCCTGGAGGCCCAGTGGACTCAACTAAACCGCATACAGAGTTCGCAGTGGCCCTCCCCTTTAACTGAAGGGGAGGGATGTTGTGAATCTTCAGCTGACTTCCGCCCCGATCCCGACCTATTTCTGCCCGTCATCCTCCCCAAACATAGTCCGGAGGGAAACAAAGGATAAAAGAGCCCAATTTTGCTCCCCATGGATTGGGGCGGAGAACAAACGTTCGGTTCGCCCCCTTTCAGTCGGGGGGGGCAATTTTGACCCCATTGATGTCTCACTAAACCACTGGGGGTAGGCAGACTGTTTATTAGTATTCTAATCTTGTTATACAAGTGAAGCTACAGAAACATTATAAATGTGATTTAATTGGTTTCTATAGTGTAATGGGTCCCGACCTGCCTGAGATCACCAGCGACAGGTCGGGGCCATAAAATGAGCAGCGAGCAGAGGCCCTGGGAGCAGCATGGAGGCCAATGCAAGGTACAGCACGAGCTGGTGCAGGAGGACTGTGGCAGCGAAGAGGGATGTCATCAAGGTCCAGGTCGGTGATTGGAGCTTGGGCAGATACAGCAGGAGCGGCAAGGTCGGGGCGAAGGAGCGGCGAGAGATTGTGGAGGGACGTGGTCGGGGCCCAGGAGAGGCGAGGGCCCAGGAGCAGCGCGGGCCAGCCCATACTGCGATATGTGTGCGCACTAGGTCCGTGCAGCAGAGCAGGTCTCCAGTCGTCTTGGGTAATCCTTACCACTGGACCAAGACCTAGCTCTGTTAAGCCCATGTGGTGTGCAACAGTCACCACATGTTAAAAAAATCCATGCACAGGCATCTTCCACCCTTCAGGATATAGTTCAGGACCTGGAATATTAAGTCCTTCATTGGAACACTGGTGAACTTACCTTGTTTTGGCGTGGAAACAAGTCATCCTCGTTTCAAGGGACCGCCTATGATGATGACGATAGTGTAATAATGGGCCAACAATTCTGGCCTCCCCGGGTCCATACCGAGTTCCTACGGACCCAGCGAGGCATCGGAAATGCTGGTTTCCAGCGCGCAATGCGCATGTGCTGGAAAACGACTTTTCCGATCTGTCAAGTTTTTGCCTTGGGAAAACACGAAAACATCGAAAAATAAAGTTATTAAAACATATTTTATCATTAAAAACCCTCCCCACAATGGTAAGTTTATTTTAAAAAACTTTTTTAAAAAATTGGGAAATTATTATTTTTTTAAGACATTAATAACCTTAATTAAATGAATGTAGTGTAATTATTTTCTATTTTTTATTAGTGTCTTGGGTGCTTGGGGCTGTGTTTTGGGTGTTTCAGGCTCTATTACAATCATAGTAATAGGAGTTTAGGACCCTGTGGAACTCCTATTACGATGATTTGTTACCTGATTGGCTGTCCAGAGCCATGTGACTCCAGCTCCAGGCCTGCGCACGCGTCGAAGTGCACGCGCTGCGACTGGCAGTCAGGAGAGGCCTCAGCATCGGAAAGTCAAACGTGGGCAGCAGCTTAAGGTAGGTGCGTATTTTTCCTCTAAAATGCCCACGGGGAGGTCAAACCGGAATTTCAGGGCCATTATCTGATTGAACTAGTAACCAATGATCGTCATTCATCAATAATTGTATTGACCATATTAATTTGTGTGCCATGCCGTGGTGCTGACGTTCCGTCTCCCCTTCCCATCGCCACCTCTACCTGAAACTAACAGTTTGGCTGTTGTGTTTTTTTGCAAGTTATCTATCCCCTGGTGCGCTCATGCTCCATATTAACGGGCTCAGTGCGTGTAACTTTACATTCATCACCACTAAAGGTAATTTGCCAATCACCAAGCTAAGTGGCAAGTGTCAAGTGTCTCTAGATCCTTGCGGATAATTAACTGCACAAGATAACTTGCCTTCCAGCATAATCCAGTATCAACTGCCAATATCCATATTTAACATTATATAATAATTTGTAACACTGAATCACACAGCTCTGAAGGAGAAAGCTCTGTCTTAACATTCATCAGATGTTATGTGAGCATTTATTCTGACTCGCTAAATACTCTCAGGAATATTTCTTAACACTTATTATGCTCTGACATTTATTATAATAACCCACTTTTCCATGTTGGTAGCTTCATGGGATCAGTTGACTTATTCACAAGCATTTGAGTCTCCCACAGCCCTACAACCCTCCGAGAACTCTGTGCTGCTCCAACCCTGGCCTCCTACGCATCCCCAACTCTCTTCACCCCACCGCCGGTAGCTGTGACTTAAGTTGTCCCGACTCTGAGCTTTGATGTTCCCTCCATAACCCTTTCCACCTCTCTCTCTTGCTCCTCTAAGGCTATGCTTAAAACATACTGGGGTCGAAATTGCCCTTTTTTGAGATGCCTGCTAGCGCCTCCGGGGGGCGCTAAGGGGGCGCAAACCAATTTTCGCCCGCGGGGAAGGAGGACGCTACCGGCTCAATGGTGCAGGAGTTAGCGGAGGCGTTGCCATGGTAGCGGCGCGCACTGCCGGTAACGCCCCGGGCCGCCGCGCAATTGCCGATGACGTCATCGGCGTGTGCGCCGACCCCTTTTTGCCATGAGCAGTGTCAGCATCAGCTTCGCGGGTCGCGAACCGAGCCGGCTTCCGCTAGCAGGGCGGAAGTAAAACGGGAGGTCAGGAGCGCCCCACACCGCCATCTTGGCGATTTTGCCGATTCTTCGGTCAGCCTGACTTCTTCGCCATCGGTTACTGCCCCCAATCGGGGCGATGGGCAATTTCGCCCCCGCTAGTATGACCAAACGTTTAGTCACCCCTCTTAATATCACCCTATTTGGCTCAATTTACATTTTTGTCTGATTAAAAAAATTAAAACGATCTTGGGGTCGAAATTGGTTATGGCCGTTTTTGAGGCGGTGTCACTGGCTGCGTGCTGATTTTAGCGCCGGGCTGTAGGTGCTGCCTCAAACTGCAGAATTCAGTTTTTACACCCAAAGACGAGACAGCTGCGCTAAAAGCTGGCGTGGCGCACTCACCCTCGGGCGCCAACAGGACGGGAGCGCAGGAGGCCGACTGAATTTCCCGATGGAAGGTTGCTGGCATGCGAGCTGCAAAAACAGCGGCAGAAAACTTCCCTGACCCACACCCACACTTGCCCACTGTTGCAACGAATAAATGCATGCTGAAATAAATAAAGAGAGAAACTTACCTTGCTCTCTGGGCCAATACCGCCCCGGGGTATCCGCTTTAATGACAGTTTTTTGCAGGCACTATGGATACCTAGCCGTTAGGCACCCGTACAAACCAACTATCGCAGCAGAGGCGCCAAGGGGGCGTTGCCCGCTAGATGACGTCACCACGCGGGTGGCGTTAGAGGGCACAGCGCTACCTCTTGGTACCTCCTCCAACGCCCAACTCAATTTCTACGGAGGCGTGAATGCCGCTTACTGCCGACGGCAGGCCTTTGCCGCCCGATGGCCGCCCATTGCCGGCATTAACGGGCGGCATTATAGAAAACATAGAAAACATAGAAAATAGGTGCAGGAGCAGGCCATTCAGCCCTTCTAGCCTGCACCGCCATTCAATGAGTTAATGGCTGAACATGAAACTTCAGTACCCCCTTCCTGCTTTCTCGCCATACCCCTTGATCCCCCGAGTGGTAAGGACTTCATCTAACTCCCTTTTGAATATATTTAGTGAATTGGCCTCAACTACTTTCTGTGGTAGAGAATTCCACAGGTTCACCACTCTCTGGGTGAAGAAGTTTCTCCTCATCTCGGTCTTAAATGGCTTACCCCTTATCCTTAGACTGTGACCCCTGGTTCTGGACTTCCCCAACATTGGGAACATTCTTCCTGCATCCAACCTGTCCAAACCCGTCAAAATTTTAAAAGTTTCTATGAGGTCCCCTCTCATTCTTCTGAACTCCAGTGAATACAAGCCCAGTTGATCCAGTCTTTCTTGATAGGTCAGTCCCACCATCCCGGGAATCAGTCCGGTGAATCTTCGCTGCACTCCCTCAATAGCAAGAATGTCCTTCCTCAGGTTAGGGGACCAAAACTGTACACAATACTCCAGGTGTGGCCTCACCAAGGCCCTGTACAACTGTAGCAACACCTCCCTGCCCCTGTACTCAAATCCCCTCGCTATGAAGGCCAACATGCCATTTGCTTTCTTAACCGCCTGCTGTACCTGCATGCCAACCTTCAATGACTGATGTACCATGACACCCAGGTCTCGTTGCACCTTCCCTTTTCCTAATCTGTCACCATTCAGATAATAGTCTGTCTCTCTGTTTTTACCACCAAAGTGGATAACCTCACATTTATCCACATTATACTTCATCTGCCACGCATTTGCCCACTCACCTAACCTATCCAAGTTACTCTGCAGCCTCATAGCATCCTCCTCGCAGCTCACGCTGCCACCCAACTTAGTGTCATCCGCAAATTTGGAGATACTACATTTAATCCCCTCGTCTAAATCATTAATGTACAATGTAAACAGCTGGGGCCCCAGCACAGAACCTTGCGGTACCCCACTAGTCACTGCCTGCCATTCTGAAAAGTACCCATTTACTCCTATTCTTTGCTTCCTGTCTGACAACCAGTTCTCAATCCACGTCAGCACACTACCCCCAAACCCATGTGCTTTAACTTTGCACATTAATCTCCTGTGTGGGACCTTGTCGAAAGCCTTCTGAAAGTCCAAATATACCACATCAACTGGTTCTCCTTTGTCCACTTTACTGGAAACATCCTCAAAAAATTTCAGAAGATTTGTCAAGCATGATCTTCCTTTCACAAATCCATGCTGACTTGGACCTATCATGTCACCATTTTCCAAATGCGCTGCTATGACATCCTTAATAATTGATTCCATCATTTTACCCACTACTGAGGTCAGGCTGACCGGTCTATAATTCCCTGCTTTCTCTCTCCCTCCTTTTTTAAAAAGTGGGGTTACATTGGCTACCCTCCACTCCATAGGAACTGATCCAGAGTCAATGGAATGTTGGAAAATGACTGTCAATGCATCCGCTATTTCCAAGGCCAACCCCTTAAGTACTCTGGGATGCAGTCCATCAGGCCCTGGGGATTTATCGGCCTTCAATCCTATCAATTTCCCCAACACAATTTCCCGACTAATAAAGATTTCCCTCAGTTCCTCCTCCTTACCAGACCCTCTGACCCCTTTTATATCCGAAAGGTTGTTTGTGTCCTCCTTAGTGAATACTGAACCAAAGTACTTGTTCAATTGGTCTGCCATTTCTTTGTTCCCCGTTATGACTTCCCCTGATTCTGACTGCAGGGGACCTACGTTTGTCTTTACTAACCTTTTTCTCTTTACATACCTATAGAAACTTTTGCAATCCGCCTTAATGTTCCCTGCAAGCTTCTTCTCGTACTCCATTTTCCCTGCCCTAATCAAACCCTTTGTCCTCCTCTGCTGAGTTCTAAATTTCTCCCAGTCCCCAGGTTCGCTGCTATTTCTGGCCAATTTGTATGCCACTTCCTTGGCTTTAATACTATCCCTGATTTCCCTAGATAGCCACGGTTGAGCCACCTTCCCTTTTTTATTTTTACGCCAGACAGGAATGTACAATTGTTGTAATTCATCCATGCGGTCTCTAAATGTCTGCCATTGCCCATCCACAGTCAACCCCTTAAGTATCATTCGCCAATCTATCCTAGCCAATTCACGCCTCATACCTTCAAAGTTACCCTTCTTTAAGTTCTGGACCATGGTCTCTGAATTAACTGTTTCATTCTCCATCCTAATGCAGAATTCCACCATATTATGGTCACTCTTCCCCAAGGGGCCTCGCACAATGAGATTGTTAATTAATCCTCTTTCATTACACAACACCCAGTCTAAGATGGCCTCCCCCCAAGTTGGTTCCTCGACATATTGGTCTAGAAAACCATCCCTTATGCACTCCAGGAAATCCTCCTCCACCGTATTGCTTCCAGTTTGGTTAGCCCAATCTATGTGCATATTAAAGTCACCCATTATAACTGCTGCACCTTTATTGCATGCACTCCTAATTTCCTGTTTGATGCCCTCCCCAACATCACTACTACTGTTTGGAGGTCTGTACACAACTCCCACTAACGTTTTTTGCCCTTTAGTGTTCTGCAGCTCTACCCATATAGATTCCACATCATCCAAGCTAATGTCTTTCCTAACTATTGCATTAATCTCCTCTTTAACCAGCAATGCTACCCCACCTCCTTTTCCTTTTATTCTATCCTTCCTGAATGTTGAATACCCCTGGATGTTGAGTTCCCAGCCCTGATCATCCTGGAGCCACGTCTCCGTAATCCCAATCACATCATATTTGTTAACATCTATTTGCACAGTTAATTCATCCACCTTTTTGCGGATACTCCTTGCATTAAGACACAAAGCCTTCAGGCTTGCTTTTTTAACACCCTTTGTCCTTTTAGAATTTTGCTGTACAGTGGCCCTTTTTGTTCTTTGCCTTGGGTTTCTCTGCCCTCCACTTTTCCTCATCTCCTTTCTGTCTTTTGCTTTTGCCTCATTTTTGTCTCCCTCTGTCTCCCTGCATTGGTTCCCATCCCCCTGCAATATTAGTTTAACTCCTCCCCAACAGCAGTAGCAAATACTCCCCCTAGGACATTGGTTCCGGTCCTGCCCAGGTGCAGACCGTCCGGTTTGTACTGGTCCCACCTCCCCCAGAACCAATTCCAATGCCCCAGGAATTTGAATCCCTCCCTGCTGCACCACTGCTCAAGCCACATATTCATCTGCGCAATCCTGCGATTCCGACTCTGACTAGCACGTGGCACTGGTAGCAATCCCGAGATTACTACTTTTGAGGTCCTATTTTTTAATTTAGATCCTAGCTCCTTAAATTCTTTTCGTAGGACCTCATCCCTTTTTTTACCTATGTCGTTGGTACCAATGTGCATCACGACAACTGGCTGTTCTCCCTCCAATTTCAGAATGTCCTGCACCCGCTCCGAGACATCCTTGACCCTTGCACCAGGGAGGCAACATACCATCCTGGAGTCTCGGTTGCGGCCGCAGAAACGCCTATCTATTCCCCTCGCCATCGAATCCCCTATCACTATCGCGCTCCCAATCTTTTTCCTGCCCTCCTGTGCAGCAGAGCCAGCCACAGTGCCATGAACTTGGCTGCTGCTGCCCTCCCCTGATGAGTCATCCCCCCCAACAGTTCTCAAAGCAGTGTATCTGTTTTGCAGGGGGATGACCACAGGGGACCCCTGCACTATCTTTCTTGCACTGCTCTTCCTGCTGGTCTTCCATTCCCTATCTGGCTGTGAACCCTTCTCCTGCGGTAAGACCAACTCACTACACGTGATACTCACGTCATTCTCAGCATCGTGGATGCTCGAGAGTGAATCCACCCTCAGCTCCAATTCCGCAATGCGGACCATCAGGAGCTCGAGGCGGATACACTTCCCACACACGTAGCGCCCAGGGACACCGGAAGTGTCCCCGAGTTCCCACATGGTACAGGAGGAGCATATCACGTGACCGAGCCTTATCAAATGAATTTCGGCCCCTTTGCATTTATATAGCACCTTTCATGACCTCAGAACGTCCCGAAGCGGCTAACAGCCAATGGCATCACCTTCCTGCCGCTGACGTCCTTGGCAACCTCCGACCGAGCCTTCATAGTCTCAGCCGTTGGCTCCTTCCTCCCATCATCGGGGAAGAGTGTCTCTCTCCGATTCCGCACGGACCCCAGTAATACATCCAGGGAGGTCTCACTGAAGTCTTTGCCCACCTGGACTCAATTCCGCCAGTTCGGAGTATCTGACGATCGACTCCGACTCCTTCACCTTGCTTGTTTGCATCGTCTGGAGAGCAGGTCTCCAGTTGTCTTGGTTAACCCTTGCCATGGGACCAAGACCGAGCTCTGTCAAGCCCGTGTGGTGGCTGGTGTGCAAAGGCCACCACACGTTAAAAAAATCCACACACAGGCATCTTCCACCCTTCAACATGTAGTTTGGGATCTGGAATATTAGGTCCTTCTTTGAAACAATTGTGAACTCATTGTTTTTTGGCGTGGAAGCAAGTCATCCTCGTTATGATGATGATGATTAAATACTGGAGTTCAGGTCACGTCGTGCAGGTCCACATCACAACAACAACAACTTGTATTTATATAGCGCCTTTAATGTAGTGAAATGACCCAAGGTGCTTCACAGGAGTATTATGAGATTTAAAAAATTTGACACCGAGCCGCATAAATAGAAATTAGGGCAGGTGACCAAAAGCTTGGTCAAAGAGGTAGGTTTTAAGGAGCGTCTTGAAGGAGGAAAGAGAGGTGGAGAGGTTTAGGGAGGGAGTTCCAGAGCTTGGGGCCCAGGCAACAGAAGGCACGGCCACCAATGGTTGAGCGATTATAATCAGGTTTGCTCAAGAGGGCAGAATTGGAGGAGCGCAGATATCTCGGGGGCGTTCTGGGGCTGGAGGGGATTACAGAGATAGGGAGGGGCGAGGCCACAGAGGGATTTGAAAACAAGGGCTTTCACTGATTGGACGGAAAACTGACAGGAAAATGTTAATGAGCTGGACGAGTTAAAAAGCCACCGACAGATGCGTTGCACGTATTTCCGGGATTCCTGTACACAATCGGACTTCCCTGCCACTCCCAGCGTGAAGCAAACTGAAAATCAGGGCTGTTAGCTCTACTCGGAACTCCGACACGGCAAGTGAGGCCCAGGTGGGCAGAGGAAACGTTACAAGGACACCCTCAAAGCCTCCCTGATAAAGTGCAACATCCCCACTGACACCTGCGAGTCCCTGGCCAAAGACCGCCCTAAGTGGAAGAATTGCATCCGGGAGGGCGCTGAGCACCTCGAGTCTCGTCGCCGAGAGCATGCAGAAAACAAGCGCAGGCAGCGGAAGGAGCGTGCGGCAAACCAGACTCCCCACCCACCCTTTCCCTCAACCACTGTCTGTCCCACCTGTGACAGAGACTGTAATTCCCGTATCGGACTGTTCAGGCACCTGAGAACTCACTTTTAGGGTGGAAGCAAGTCTTCCTCAATTTCGAGTGTCTGCCTATGATGATTCTTTCTCCACAGATGCTGCCTGACCTGAAGAGTGTTTCCATATTTTCTGTCTTTTGGTCAGATTCCCAATTTTTACTTTAATAATTTTAAATTAAAAAAAAATCCATTTATTTTTCACGCTTCTATCTCCAATCTCATTATCTCCACAATTTCACTCTCCCATACAGATGGAACAGGTTTTCACTGCACTGAATGTGAGTTATCAACAGAACGTGGTGTCACAGATTAAGATTGAGTTATAGTGAAGGAATCCATTTCACATAAAAAATACCACTTACATTCTAATACTTCATTACATTTTAGGTTATTTCTGCAGGAAAATACTGCAAGTAAGGCTGACAGTGTACCTTTGAGATCTCTGCGCTCCTCCAATTCTGGCCTCTTGTGCATCTTGATTTTAATCACTCCAACCATTGGCAGCCGTGACTTAAACTGCCTGGGCCCTGAGCTCTGGAATTCCCTCCCGAAACCTCTCCAACACTCCACCTCTCTCTCCTCTTTGAAGCCCCTCCTTAAAACTGACTTCTTTAAACAGGCTTTTGGTCATGTGGCTCAGTAAGCAGCACACTTGCCTCTGAATCGGAAGGTTGTGGGTTCAAGTCCCACTCCAGGGAATTGAGCACATAAATCTATGTGGACACTGCAGTGCTGAGGGAGCTGCATTGTCGGAGGTGCCGTCTTTCAGATGAGACGTTAAACCGAGGCCCCGTCTGCTCTCTCAGGTGAATGTAAAATATCCCATGGCACTATTTTGAAGAAGAGCAAGGGAGTTATCCCTGGTATCCTGGCCAATATTTATCCCTCAATCAACATAACAAAAACAGATTATCTGGTCATTATCACATTGCTAGTTGTGGGAGCTTGCTATGCGCAAATTAGCTGCCGTGTTTCCCACATTACAACAGTGACTACACTCCAAAAGTACTTCATTGGCTGTAAAGCGCTTTGAGACGTCCGGTGGTCATGAAAGGTGCTATATAAATGCAAGTCTTTATTTTCTTTTTAGCTGTCCTAATATCTCTTTATGTGGCTTGGTGACTAATTTTGTTTGACAATGCTTCTGTGAAGCACCTTGGGACTTTTTACTAAGTTAAAGACGCTATATAAATGCAAGTTGTTGTACCTCAACAAAAGATTACTACAGCATTCTTTAAAGCCAGCTCTTGTATGTTGACATTTGGACTCGCTTCTTCACCCCAAACTTGAGATTCAGTTCTCTTTTTATTCCTGGTTAACCCAAACACCGATGCTTTTAGTGCAACTTTGGGAACGTACTATTTAGCGGGAGTAGGACATCTTGATGGGGGCTGTCCCGAAAGCGGGCGAAGGGTTAAGGACTCTAAAGCCATGGAATAGCACAGCTTATAAACAGAATACATGAAGTGAGATCCTAACCGCAAACAGGAGGGAGGGAAGAAAGACTTGCATTTATATCGCGCCTTTCACGACCACCGAACATCCCACTGAAGTACTTTTTGAAGTGTCGTCACTGTTGTAACGTAGGAAACGCGGCACCCAATTTGCGCACAGCAAGCTCCCACAAACAGCAATGTGATAATGACCAGATAATCTGTTTTTGTTATGTTGATTGAGGGATAACTCCCCTGCTCTTCTTCGAAGTAGTGCCATGGGATCTTTTACCGCCACTTGAGAGGGCAGTTGGGGCCTCGGTTTAAGATCGCATCCAAAAGACGGCACTCCCTCAACACTGCACTGGGAGTAGCAGCTAAATTTTTGTGCTCAAGTCCCTGGAGCAGGACTTGAATCCACAACCTGCTGATTCAGAAGGGAGTGTACTACCCACTGAGCCACTGGCTGACACTGAGGAGTAAGCTTTGCTCCATGCAATGACTATTCTTCTACAGCGTCATCACATGTGACCTCAGATATTGGCTGTGAGTGTGCATAACGTTTAACTTGAATAAACCTGCAGGCGTTTTTTGACGGCGTGTTTGAACTCACTCATGGAGATACAGCACTCCGACCTCTGTCTACGTACTGAAACTAATTCACAATCCCAACAGCGTTCCAGGCGAGATTAAACATTTATAGTGTGACTTCAACGAATCGGAACCTCCGACCCCTCTCCCTTCACGTAGATGGAATTAACATATCAATTTAATCTGAATGGATATTTTAATATAGAAACGATTCACCAGAGGGTCAAACCCACATTGGAATACCAAATGCAAGCTTAGTGGCCGGACTATCATTCTCAAAACGTGGCACGTTGGCAATAGTTAGAATATTACCCTGCCTGTGTTTCTCAGTCAGATGTTTTCTGTGATCAGGAGGCATCGATAGGTTTTGTTATTCCCCAGACTGTTTTGTTTAATGACAATCCAGCCTTAATGCATGAAAACAGCCAAGCTATTTCAGCTGACATTGAGTGCAAGACAGTTCTCCAGTCTGACAAAGGAGTTATTCCGTATAATTATGATATAGTCATTCCATTTGACGTACTCTATATCATTACTTTACCTGATTTGAGGATTACAGTATTGTTATTTTACTTGACATAAGGCGACTGCATTTATTTAATCTGACATTAAACTCTGTGGCCTGACACACACTATAAAATATGCCTTTCTACCTGCCAGAAAGGCTGTAAAGACACAATCAAACAAAGTAGATGGCTCAGATTATGCAGTAATATATCCTCAGCACACTTTTGGAGCACAAATGCAGCCTGCCTAAAGGTTTCGCTTGTGGGCTCCCCGATCTACTGATTTTGCTCGGTTAAAATTGCACGGCATCATCGATGACATCATCGGGCTTTTGAATGTTACCACCGGCGCACCGTGGCTGCAGTGTGCACCATCTACAAGATGCACTGCAGCAACTCGCCAAGGCTTCTTCCACAACACCTCCCAAACCCGCGACCTCTACCACCTAGAGGGACAAGGGCAGCAGGCGCATGGGAACACCACCACCTCCACGTTCCCCTCCAAGTCACACACACCATCCTGACTTGGAAATATATCGGCCGTTCCTTCATCGTCGCCGGGTCAAAATCCTGGAACTCCCTCCCCAACAGCACTGTGGGAGCACCTTCACCACACGGGCTGCAGCGGTTCAAGAAGGCGGCTCACCACCACCTTCTCAAGGGGCAATTAGGGATGGGCAATAAATGCTGGGCTTGCCAGCCACGCCCACATCCCGTGAATTTTTTTTTTTTTAAGTAGCCACACTCCCTCCTGCCTGTCGGGGGCAGGGCACTATCTCAACATGTTCTTTTGCTGAGTAAAAATGGTGGACCGTGGGAACACATCCTCATCTCTGTCCTAAATGATCGACCCCTTATCCTGAGACTGTGCCCCCTGGTTCTAGACACTCCAACCAGGGGAAACATTGAGCTGTTACCCTGTCAATCCCCTTCAGCACCCACATAGCGTTGACCAACGCGCCCCAGTACCACACCGGGACCCACCCCAAGAGGAAGTGCAGCGCGCGAGATTGCCCTCCACTTCCTGTGAGGAGCGGTAAACGCAAATCCGCGGTTGAGGCGGGACCTCCCCACCGGGCGCAGGAAGTCCCACCCTGATTCGGTTACTGCCCCCAATCGGGGCGCTGGGCAATTTCGCCCCCGCTATTTTGACCAAACTTGTAGTCACCCTTCCTAATATCACCTTATTCGGCTCAATTAAAATTTTTGTCTGATTAACAAAATTAGACAGATCTTGGTGTCACTGCCTGAATGCTGATTTTAGCGCCGGGCGCTAAGTGCTGCCTCAAACTACCAAATTCAGTTTTTACACCCAAAGATGAGAGAGCAGCGCTAAAAGGTGGCGTGGCGCACTCACAGCAGGAGGCCGACTGAATTTCCCGACGGAAGGCTGCCGGTATGCGAGCTGCAAAAACGGGGAAAGAAAACTTCTCCGACCCACACCCACACTTCCCACTGTCGCAACTAATAAATACATGTTGAAATAAATAAAGAGAAAAACTTACCTTGCTCGCTGGGCCAATATCGCCCGGGGATCCCCGCTTTAACGACAGTGATTTGCCGGCAGTACGGACGCCTAGCCGTTGGACCCCCCCCCACCATACAAACCAAATATTGTGGCAGAGGCAGAGGGGCGTTGCCAGCTAGATGATGTCACCACGCGGGTGGCGTTAGAGGGCACAGCGCTACCTCTTGGCGCCTCCTCCAACGCCCAACTCAATTTCTACGGAGGCGTGAACGCCACATACCGCCGACGGCAGGCCTTTGTTAACGGGCGGCGTTACCAAGCGATTTTCGGCCCCTTTGCATTTATATAGCGCCTTTCATCACCTCTCATTCTTCTAAACGCCAGAGAGTCTGGGCTCAATCGACACAATCTCTCATCAGAAGACAGCCCTCTCATCCCCGGAATCAATCGAGTGAACTTTCGTTGCACCGCCTCCAAGGCAAGTATATCCTTCCTTCGATAAGTGCTGAGATAAGGGAGGATAATACTTATGCGCTGAAGTGACTGAACTGAAGCATGAACACATGACCTTTTAACCCAGAAACAAGAGTATAACCGCTGAGTTGAACTGGCACTATGTATGAACGCACATTACAGGTACAACGTCTCAAATCCGACTGTCCGTAAATCGAAATTGTCCGAAAACTGGACATTTCTGAGACGATCCCATTTGATATTTAGTAAAATAAAATCCGGAATTATTGTCCACAAACCGGCGGGCCGGGCTAGTTATCGGCTTTGCCACTATGTTTTAAATGGCGTGCGATTGGTTCGAGCCTTTCTGAATGACCCTCGACTCGGCGCGACCCGACCTGACCCACGCCACCACGAGTACTTTGTCTGTCCCCGCAGCACACGCATGCTCTTGAATTACGTGTCTGAAATCCGGAAAAATCTGGAAAAATCGGCACGGTCTCGGTCCCGAGGATGCTGGATTTGAGACGCTGTCCCTGGTACTATCTATTCATTAATAAATAAGCCTGATTTACTGCAGTGTTGACTTCCCCGTGCAAGTAAATGTCCCAAGTGAAGAAGCTTAAGAGATAAGAAATGCCCATTCAGCCCATTTAGCGCACATCTTTAAATAAGGATTATGTGACAAGCAGGCAGAAGCTTCCCATTCAGACTCAGCACTGTAATTCTCTGATTTGCCGATTGTATCTAGTCCCAGAAATGAGATTGTGCTTCGCAAATGAAATGTATGAAAAATGCAGCAGTTCCCGCAAGTGGAGAGGTTGTCGAGCATAATAATAGCACTTTGTATTCTTGCTGTGTGCTTTCATATTAACAAGATGCACCATCATGATTCCAATAGTTCTATAATAGGACATAATGGCTACCAGAGTGAGTGATGTAATAATCATAAATCGAAATCCAACAGACATTGAAAGACATTCTGGCATCTATCGGTTGAAACTTCAGGTTTAATACATACTAAACAGTCATAAATAATAGTCAAACTCTATTAGTTTTCTGTCGTGGCAGCTGTTGAGGCTGTCTGAGTAGCGGGTTTTGTTTAAAGTGTCAGTTTTGCTCAGTGGTAGCATTCTTGCCTCCGAACCAATGAGGTGGGGATTCAAGTCCCATATCAGGACTTGAGCACTTGATCTCGGCTGCTACTTCCGTGAGGTGCCGAGGGAGTGCTGCATTGTTGAAGGTACCGTCTTTGGGATCAGATGTCAAACAAAGGCCCTATCTGTCATATGTGTATACTCTGTACCATACTAGAGGGTGCAACTGTGGGAGGCCCAGGCAGCAGCTGTGTAAGAGGCTGGTCACCACATTGCTGACTCACTCTGGGTTACAATAAAGAGACGAAGGTCACAGCAATTCAAGCACTCCTCGTGGAGTTATTCTACAGATAAGTAGAGACACATTAACTGGCGACGAGGACAGATCACGGACTTACACGCAGAGATGGCTGCCGTTGGTGGTTTGGTAACGTTTACAGAGGGTGAAGCCTTTACTCGGGTTTCACTGGCCAGGTATCGCTTCTACACACACCGCCGCACCGAGGGCCAGGATCTGGTGAAATATGTCGCAGACCTACGAAGGCTCGCGGAACCGTGCGAATTTGGCGAACTCCTCAACAATGTGTTGCGGGGCGTTTTCGCGACGGGACGGAACGTGAAGCCGACCATCACCTTAAGCCAGGCGTTCACGACCTCACCGCTGAGATTTTCCCAGAATCTAAACTCACTGGCAAGTACTTTGCAGAAAATAACTGTTGATCAAAGAATTAGTCCGACTCAGAGTCCGCCAAGGGGTGTAAATGTGAATCGTTTAACATGCTGGCGTTACAGGGGTAACCATCGGGTCCATCTGTGTCGATTCAGACACTATGTGTGCAAAGGCTGCGGCCAAAAGGGCCACCCACAGCGAATATACAGAAGAATTACGACTCAAAACGTGGCAGAGGAGTTGGCAGGAGGTTTCCGATCCAGAATGGATCATACAGTACAAGCTAGAGAGGCGACTCAGCCCAAGAAGGCAATGCACGGGGTGCACGCCTTCACTACCAAAAGTCCCCCCATGATGATGAAAGTCAAGATAAATGGCATTCCTGTTTCCATGGAGTTGGACACGGGGGCGAGTCAGTCACTTATGAGCCAGAAGGCATTTGAGAGGCTGTGGGGCAACAAAGAACAAAGACTCAAACTGAGCCCGATTCAAACAAAGCTGCGCTCTTACACCAAGGAACTGATCCCAGTTATCGGCAGTGCGAACGTAAAGGTATCCTATGATGGAGAGATACACAAATTGCCACTGTGGGTTGTACCAGGCGACGGGCCATCGCTGCTTGGCAGAAGCTGGATGGGGAAGATTCGGTGGAACTGGGAAGACGTCAGAGCGCTATCTTCAGTGGACGATGCTTCCTGTGCTCAAGTGCTGAGCAAGATTCCCGTCATTATTTGAACCAGGCATCGGCAAATTCACAGGCGCCAAAGTGCAGATCCACTTGGTCCCCGAGGCACGGCCTGTTCACCACAAGGCTCGAGCGGTCCCTTACATGATGAGGGAGAAAGTGGAGATCGAATTGGACAGACTTCAACGCAAGGGAATCATATCACCAGTCGAATTCAATGAGTGGGCCAGCCCGATTGTTCCGAGCGATGGCACAGTCAGAATCTGCGGCGACTACAAGATAACGATCAACCGAGTTTAATTACAGGGCCAGTACCCGCTACCCAAAGCCGATGATCTCTTTGCGACATTAACAGGGGGAAAGGCATTTAGCAAGCTGGATCTAACCTCTGCTTACATGACCCAGGAGCTGGCTCAGTCATCGAAAAAATTAACATGCATTAACACACACAAGGGACTGTTTTTGTATCACAGGTGCCCGTTCGGGATCTGCTCGGCTGCAGCTATCTTCCAAAGGAACATGGAGAGTCTGTTGAAATCGGTGCTATTGTGTTCCTAACACAGATGAGGCTGCACACAGGAAGGTTAAAGTAACAGTGACCTCAGTCTTTAATAAGACACTCCAGAGTTAGGAACAGGCCTTGGGAGCTGGCTGAGATACAGTGCTCCCAAGGGATGCTGGGCTCCCTTGGGACTTCAGGCGATGAGCTCCCTGGTGGCGGAACATGGGAGTGCATGCTTTACCGACACACAACATCACTCCCCACCCCCCCCAAAGTCAAAGTGAAAACTATTTACAAGGTGAGGCGGTCGGGAGCCTTTCTTTCCCTGGTGGACCACCTCGGTACAAATGTCTGTTCTGGTGTGTTGGCTGTGCCCTCGCTGGGCTGGCGTGTTGTTGGCCCTGCAGGCTGCTGGGTGAGCCTGGCCTTGTTGGGCTGTTGGACGTGATGGGTTCGATTTCCTGGTCCGGCATGGTGTCGTTGATCCTTTGGGTGTTTGTTGTGGGCTCGAAAATGGTGGTGTCTGCTGTGGGTTGTTCAGGGCAGTCTGTGAACCGCAACCTCGTTTGGTCCAGGTGCTTTCTGCAAATTTGTCCATTGTCGCGTTTGATTACAAACACCCTACTCCCTTCTTTAGCTATCACCATGCCCGCGATCCACTTGGGACCATGTCCATAGTTTAGCACATACACAGGGTCATTCAGATCAATTTCCCGTGACACAGTGGCGTGACCATCGTTTACATTTTGTTGCTGCCGCCTGCTCTCTACCTGATCATGCAGGTTGGGGTGAACCAGCGAGAGTCTGGTTTTAAGTGTCCTTTTCATGAGTAGCTCAGCCGGGGGCACCCTGTGAGCGAGTGGGGTCTCGTGCGGTAGCTGAGCAGTACTCGGGACAGGCGGGTTTGGAGTGAGCCTTCTGTGACTCGTTTAAGGCTCTGTTTGATTGTTTGTACTGCCCGCTCTGTCTGCCCATTGGAAGCTGGTTTAAACGGGGCTGAGGTGACATGTTTGATCCCATTGCGGGTCATGAATTCTTTAAATTAGGCACTGGTGAAACATGGCCCGTTGTCACTGACCAGTATGTCAGGCAGGCCGTGGGTGGCAAACATGGCCCTCAGGCTTTCAATGGTGGCGGTGGCGGTGCTTCCCGACATTATTTCACATTCAATCTAATATGTCCTTACTATACAGTATAAACGCACACGAGGCGCATACTTGAGACAAGATCACTCTGTGACCAGTTACCTTTATGACCAAGACCTCAAGAGGCAAACGGTGGGTGGAGCTTCCCCTTTTATACCAGAAAGTCCAGGTTAGGAGTATCTCCCACAAGTTCGCCCCCTGTGGTCAGTGTTCTCAAGGTATACAACTTAGGTCAGCTTATACATGGGTTACAATGACAGTTAAATACATGACATCACCTCCCCTGCAAAGTCTTATTGGGATCACAGGTTAAGTCTCTCTGGTGGTTTACGCTCCCTTGTGGAGCATCTGAGTTGGGGTTCCGGTTGATGGGCGCTACCCTGAGTGTCTGCTGTTTGCGGTGCCTCAGGACTGTCCGGACTGCCCACAGTGACTGGGCTCTCCTCCATTTAGTTCCGGTGTTCGGTCACCTGTGGAGGAGTGAACTCTACATCGTGTTCTTCCTCTGCTTCTTCTATGGGGTTGCTGAACCTCCTTTTAGTTTGATCCACGTGTTTGCGGCAGATTTGTCCATTGGTAAGTTTAACTACCAAAACCCTATTCCCCTCTTTGGCAATCACAGTGCCTGCAAGCCATTTGGGCCCTGCAGCGTAATTAAGGACAAAAACAGGGTCATTGACATCAATACATCGCGCCCTCGCATTCCTGTCATGGTAGTCACATTGTGACTGACGACTGCTCTCAACAATTTTTTTCATAGTAGGGTGCATAAGGGATAACCTGGTTTTGAGCATCCTTTTCATTAGCAGCTCTGTGGGTGGAACCCCTGTGAGCGAGTGTGGTCGGGATCTATTGGCCAACAGGAGGCATGATAATCGGCTTTGTAGGGAATCCCCTTGGATTCTGAGCATCCCCTGTTTTATTATCTGCACTGCTCGTTCTGCCTGGCCGTTTGAGGCCGGATTGAACGGTGCCGTTCTGACATGGTTAATTCCATTGCCTGCCATGAAGTCCTGGAATTCAGTGCTTGTGAAGCACGGGCCATTATCACTGACCAAGACATCCGGTAGACAATGGGCGGTGAACATTGCCTGTATAATTTCTAGCGTGGCAGAGGATGTGCTTGAATTTAAAATGTCACACTCAATCCATTTGGAGTCGGCATCTACTACAACCAAAAACATTTTTCCCATGAAAGGACCTGCGTAGTCCACATGGATGTGTGACCATGGCTTGGCGGGCCAGGACCAGGGGCTAAGGGGTCTTCCCTGGGTGCTTTGCCCAGCTGAGCACACGTGTTGCACCTGCGAACACAAAGTTCCAGGTCTGCATCTATCCCTGGCCACCAAACGTGTGACCTGGCAATTGCCTTCATCATGACAATGCTCGGGTGCTCACTGTGAAGTTCTCTGATAAACACCTCTCTGCTCTTCTGAGCATGACTACTCGGTTTCCCCACAGTAGGCAATCGGCCTGAATTGAGAGTTCATCCTTGCGCCTATGAAACGGTTTAAACTCCTCAGGCCATGCCCCGTACGTGGCTGCCCAGTCCCCATTCTGGACACATTTCTTAACTAAACACAGTAGCGGGTCTTTATTTGTCCAGACATTAATCTGACGGGCTGTCACAGGTGAGCCTTTGCTTTTGAAAGCTTCAACAGCCATGACCATCTCAGCATCATGCTCAGCTGTCCCCTCAGTGGTGAATAGTGGTAGACTGCTGAGTGCATCGGCACAGTTTTCAGTGCCCGGTCTGTGCCGAATTGTGTAGTCATAGGCGGCTAACGTAAGTGTCCACCTCTGTATGCGGGCCGATGCATTCGCATTTATGGCCTTGTTGTCGGCCAAAAGGGACGTTAGGGGTTTGTGATCTGTCTTCAGCTCAAATTTTCTGCCAAACAGGTACTGGTGCATTTATTTTACTGCATATACATATGCTAGCGCTTCCTTTTCTACCATTCCGTAGCCCCTTTCTGCCCGGGATAGACTTCTGGAGGCATAAGCTACCGGCTGTAACTGACCATTGGCATTAACTGACCATGCTGCAACACACACCTGACCCCATAGGACGACGCATCACACATTACAACTAGTTTCTAACACGGGTCATATAACGTTAACAGTTTGTTGGAGCATAACAAATTGCGTGCTCTATCAAAAGCCCTTTCCTGGCTGTTCCCCCAGACCCAATCGCGTCCTTTGTGTAGGAGCACGTGTAGCGGCTCTAACAGCATGCTCAATTTGAGAAGAAATTTGCCAAAATAGTTCAGGAGCCCCAGGATCGAACGCAGCTCCGTCGTGTTACGGGGTCTGGGTGCTCTCTGGATTGCTTCCGTCTTGGACGCAGTAGGTCTGATCCCGTCTGTTGCTACCCTCCTCCCCAGGAATTCTACCTCTGGAGCTAGGAAGACGCACTTCGCCTTTTTCAGTCGCTGCCCTACCCGGTCCAGTCTGCGTAGCATCTCCTCCAGGTTGTGGAGGTGTTCTTCAGTATCGCAATCCGTGATGAGGATGTCGTCTTGAAATCCACTGTCCTTGGAATCGACTTGAGGAGGCTTTCCCTATTTCGCTGAAAGATCGCGGCGGCCGAACGAATCCCGAACGGACATCTGTTATACTCAAACAACCCCTTGTCGTGATGGTGGTCAACTTCTTCGACTCACTCGCCAGCTCCTGGGTCATGTAAGCTGAAGTCAGGTCCAATTTTGAAAAAAGTTTGGCAACGGATAGCGTCGCAAAGAGGTCCTCCGCTCTTGGTAACGGGTACTGGTCTTGGAGTGACACCTGATTGATGCTGGCCTTGTGATCGCCACATATCCTGACCCATCCGCCTTGAGCACCGGCACGATCGGGCTCGCCCAGTCACTGAATTCGACTGGTGAGGTGATACCTTCCCTCAGCAGGCGGTCCAATTCGCCTTCTATCTTTTCCCGCATCACGTATGGCACCGCTCTGGCCTTGTGGTGTACTGGCCTGGCGTCCGGGTTTATGTGAATCACTACCTTGGCCCCCATGAAAGTGCCGATGCCGGGTTGAAATAATGAGTCAAATTTGTCCAGGACCTGTGAGCATGAAACTTGCTCCACAGAAGAAATTGCATTGACATCGCCCCATTTCCAGTTCATGACAGCAAGCCAACTCCTCCACAGTAGTGCGGGACCATCCCTCGGGATGATCCAGAGTGGCAACCTGTTCTCCGAATCTTTGTGGGTCACGACTAACGTGGCACTGCCTAGCACCGGAATGATCTCCTTTGTATATGTCCGAAGCAGTGCGTCAATCGGCAATAATTTTGGCCTCCTGACCTTGGACGCCCAAAACTTGTCGAAATGTTTGATACCCATCAGGGACTGATTGGCCCCCGTGTCTAGCTCCATTAATACTGGGAGGACATTGAGGAGCACTTTCATCATTATCGGTGGAGTCCTGGTATATGAACTGTATATGTGCTCCACATGAACTGGCTGAACTTCAGCTTCCAGCGATTTTCCCCAGTATTCATTTGGCCTCGTAGGGCCCGTCCTCCTCGTACATCAACCTGGCTGCAGGCTTCCTGCACATACGTGCCAAGTGACCGCTGACGTTGCAGTTTCTGCAGGTATATTGCTGATACCTGCAAGCTCTGGCTGGGTGTTTGCCTCCACATCTCCAGCATGAGCTGGAGGTCCCGTTGTTGGAAACAAAAGGTCCATTACCAGTCGATCGTCTGTGACTGTCTCTGTAACCGTCCTTAAGCGCACCATTAACAGGTGTTGATGACCCCATTACTGGCCGCATTGTCCATTACGATGGCATGAATCGCCGTTCAGCTAGCCATTGTCTCTGTTGAATTCCCCCTTTGGGTTCGACTGCATGCTGGGGCATTTCCGATTGCCCTTGTCTGCCGAGAGAACTGTGTGCCGCATTAACAATGTTGACTCCCTGTTCGTTTGCCGCATTTGAGCCATGATTTTTGCCACAAATCATTCTGGTCTCTTCCTCCCCTGAGATAATTGTCTGAGCTATCATAGCCGCCACTTCCAAGGTCAAGTCTTTGGTCTCAATCAGTTTCCTGAAAACCCCAGCGTGCCCGATGCCCTCAATAAAAAAGTCTCGTAGCATCTCCGCTCTGCATGCATCTGGGAACTTTCACAGGCTCGCCAGTCGCCTGAGATCTGCCACGAAGTCTGGAACGCTTTGCCCTTCTCGCCGCCGGTACGTGTAAAACCGGTGTCTTGCCATATGCATGCTGCTCGCCGGTTTAAGGTGTTTCCCGATCAACTTACTGAGCTCTTCGAACGTTTTGTCCGCCGGCTTCTCTGGCGCTAGAAGGTCCTTCATCAGGGAATACATTCTGGATCCACAAACCGTCAGATGAGCCCTGCGTTTGTTGGCCGAATCCTGTCCCAACCATTCCTTAGTGACAAAACTTTGTTGTAGTCTTTCAATAAAGTCGTCCCAATCATCACCAACACAGTACCTCTCTTCTGTGCTGCTCGTGGCCATGTTCGCGTGGTTTAAATCCCAGTTTCTCGTCGCCAATAATATGTCCTTACTATACAGTATAAATGCACATGAGGCTCATACTTGAGAAAAGATCACTCTGTGAGCAGTTACCTTTATTACCAAGACCTCAAGAGGCAGATGGTGGGTGGAGCTTCCCCTTTTATACTGGAAAGTCCAGGTTAGGAGTGTCTCCCACAAGTTCGCCCCCTGTGGTCAGTGTTCTCAAGGTATACAACTTAGGTCAGCTAATACATGGGTTACAATGACAGTTGAACACATGACACAATCCATTTTGAAAAAGCATCCACCACCACCAGGAACATTTTACCGAGAAACGGGCCCGCATAGTCGACATGGATTCTCAACCATGGTCTGGAGGGCCAGGACCACAAACTTAGTGGTGCCTCTCTGGGCGCGTTGCTCAACTGAGCACATACACAGGACTCTAAGTCAGAGTCGATACCGGGCCACGACACGTGGGATCTGGCTATCGCTTTCATCATTACTATACCCGGGTGTGTGCTGTGGAGATCCGAGATGAACGTCTCCCTGTCCTTTTTTGGTAGCACGACGCGGTTACCCCACAACAGGCAGTTTGCCTGAATGGACAGCTCGTCCTTTCGCCGCTGGAACGGCTTGATAGGCTCTTGCATTTCAACGGGGATGCTGGCCCAGCTCCCATGCAGTACACAGTTTTTGACGAGGGACAGCAAAGGATCTTGGCTGGTCCAAGTCCTAATCTGGCGGGCCATGACAGGTGATTTATCATTTTCAAACGCCCCCATGACCATCAACAAGTCTGCGGGCTGCGCCACTATCAACAAGTTTGCAGGCTGCGCCATTTCCACCCCCGTGGTGGGCAATGGTAGCCGACTGAGAGCATCCGCACAGTTCTCGGTGCCTGGCCTTTGGCGGATGGTATAATTATACACTGATAGCGCGAGTGTCCACCTTTGCATGCTGGCTGAGGCATTAGTATTTATCCCCTTATTTTCAGAGAACAGGGATGTGAGGGGCTTGTGATCGGTTTCCAGCTCAAACTTGAGGCCAAACAGGTACTGATGCATTTTCTTTACCCCGAACACACACGGTAATGCCTCTTTCTCAATCATGCTGGATCCCGACTCTCTGCTTCCTGTCTGCCAACCAGTTCTCTATCCACGTCAGTACATTACCCTCAATACCATGTGCTTTAATTTTGCACACCAATCTCCTGTGTGGGACCTTGTCAAAAGCCTTTTGAAAGTCCAAATACACCACATCCACTGGTTCTCCCTTGTCCACTCTACTAGTTACATCCTCAAAAAATTCTAGAAGATTTGTCAAGCATGATTTCCCCTTCATAAATCCGTGCTGACTTGGACCGATCCTGTCACTGCTTTCCAAATGTGCTGCTATTTCATCTTTAATGATTGATTCCAACATTTTCCCCACCACCGTTGTCAGGCTAACCGGTCTATAATTCCCTGTTTTCTCTCTCCCTCCTTTTTTAAAAAGTGGGGTTACATTAGCTACCCTCCAGTCCATTGGAACTGATCAAGAGTCAATAGAATATTGGAAAATGATCACCAATGCATTCAGTATTTCTAGAAACATAGACACATAGAAAATAGGTGCAGGAGTAGGCCATTCGGTCCTTCTAGCCTGCACCGCCATTCAATGAGTTCATGGCTGAACATGCAACTTCAGTATCCCATTCCTGCTTTCTCGCCATACCCCTTGATCCCCCTAGTAGTAAGGACTTCATCTAACTTCTTTTTGAATATATTTAGTGAATTGGCCTCAACAACTTTCTGTGGGAGAGAATTCCACAGGTTCACCAGTCTCTGGGTGAAGAAGTTTCTCCTCATCTCGGTCCTAAATGGCTTACCCTTTATCCTTAGACTGTGACCCCTGGTTCTGGACTTCCCCAACATTGGGAACATTCTTCCTGCATCTAACCTGTCTAAACCCATCAGAATTTTAAACGTTTCTATGAGGTCCCATCTCATTCTTCTGAACTCCAGTGAATACAAGCCCAGTTGATCCAGTCTTTCTTGATAGGTCAGTCCCGCCATCCCGGGAATCAGTCTGGTGAACCTTCGCTGCAGTCCCTCAATAGCAAGAATGTCCTTCCTCAGGTTAGGAGACCAAAACTGTACACAATACTCCAGGTGTGGCCTCACCAAGGCCCTGTACAACTGTAGCAACACCTCCCTGCCCCTGTACTCAAATCCCCTCGCTATGAAGGCCAACATGCCATTTGCTTTCTTAACCGCCTGCTGTACCTGCATGCCAACCTTCAATGACTGATGTACCATGATACCCAGTTCTCGTTGCACCTCCCCTTTTCCTAATCTGTCACCATTCAGATAATAGTCTGTCTCTCTGTTTTTACCACCAAAGTGGATAACCTCACATTTATCCACATTATACTTCATCTGCCATGCATTTGCCCACTCACCTAACCTATCCAAGTCGCTCTGCAGCCTCATAGCATCCTCCTCGCAGCTCACACTGCCACTCAACTTAGTGTCATCCGCAAATTTGGAGATACTACATTTAATCCCCTCGTCGAAATCATTAATGTACAGTGTAAACAGCTGGGGCCCCAGCACAGAACCTTGCGGTACCCCACTAGTCATTGCCTGCCATTCTGAAAAGTCCCCATTTACTCCTACTCTTTGCTTCCTGTCTGACAACCAGTTCTCAATCCATGTCAGCACACTACCCCCAATCCCATGTGCTTTAACTTTGCACATTAATCTCTTGTGTGGGACCTTGTCGAAAGCCTTCTGAAAGTCCAAAAATACCACATCAACTGGTTCTCCCTTGACCACTCTACTGGAAACATCCTCAAAAAATTCCAGAAGATTTGTCAAGCATGATTTCCCTTTCACAAATCCATGCTGACTTGGCCCTATCATGTCACCTCTTTCCAAATGCGCTGCTATGACATCCTTAATAATTGATTCCTTCATTTTACCCACTACTGATGTCAGGCTGACCGGTCTATAATTCCCTGTTTCCTCTCTCATTCCTTTTTTAAAAAGTGGGGTTAGATTGGCTACCCTCCACTCAATAGGAACTGATCCAGAGTCAATGGAATGTTGGAAAATGACTGTCAATGCATCCGCTATTTCCAAGGCCACCTCCTTAAGTACTCTGGGATGCAGTCCATCAGGCCCTGGGGATTTATCGGCCTTCAATCCCATCAATTTCCCCAACACAATTTCCCGACGAATAAGGATTTCCCTCAGTTCCTCCCCCTTACTAGACCCTCTGACCCCTTTTATATCCGGAAGGTTGTTTGTGTCCTCCGTGTTGTGAATACCGAACCAAAGTACTTGTTCAATTGGTCTGCCATTTCTATGTTCCCCGTTATGACTTCCCCTGATTCTGACTGCAGGGGACCTACGTTTGTCTTTACTAACCTTTTTCTCTTTACATATCTATAGAACCTTTTGCAATCCGTCTTAATGTTCCCTGCAAGCTTCTTCTCGTACTCCATTTTCCCTGCCCTAATCAAACCCTTTGTCCTCCTCTGCTGAGTTCTAAATTTCTCCCAGTCCCCGGGTTCGCTGCTATTTCTGGCCAATTTGTATGCCACTTCCTTGGCTTTAATACTATCCCTGATTTCCCTTGATAGCCACGGTTGAGCCACCTTCTCTTTTTTATTTTATGCCAGACAGAAATATACCATTGTTGTAGTTCATCCATGCGGTCTCTAAATGTCTGCCATTGCCCATCCACAGTCAACCCCTTAAGTATCATTCGCCAATCTATCCTAGCCAATTCACATCTCATACCTTCAAAGTTACCCTTCTTTAAGTTCTGGACCATGGTCTCTGAATTAACTGATTCATTCTCCATCCTAATGCAGAATTTCACCATATTATGGTCACTCTTCCCCAAGAGGCCTCGCACAACGAGATTGCTAATTAATCCTCTCTCATTACACAACACCCAGTCTAAGATGGCCTCCCCCCAAGTTGGTTCCTCGACATATTGGTCTAGAAAACCATCCCTTATGCACTCCAGGAAATCCTCCTCCACCGTATTGCTTCCAGTTTGGTTAGCCCAATCTATGTGCATATTAAAGTCACCCATTATAACTGCTGCACCTTTATTGCATGCACCCTTAATTTCCTGTTTGATGCCCTCCCCAACATCACTACTACTGTTTGGATGCCTGTACACAACTCCCACTAACGTTTTTTTGCCCTTTGGTGTTCTGCAGCTCTACCCATATAGATTCCATATCATCCAAGCTAATGTCCTTCCTAACTATTGCATTAATCTCCTCTTTAACCAGCAATGCTACCCCACCTCCTTTTCCTTTTGTTCTATCCTTCCTGAATGTTGAATACCCCTGGATGTTGAGTTCCCAGCCCTGATCATCCTGGAGCCACATCTCTGTAATCCCAATCACATCATATTTGTTAACATCTATTTGCACAGTTAATTCATCCACCTTATTACGGATACTCCTTGCATTAAGACACAAAGCCTTCAGGCTTGTTTTTTTAACACCCTTTGTCCTTTTAGAATTTTGCTGTACAGAGGCCCTTTTTGTTCTTTGCCTTGGGTTTCTCTGCCCTCCACTTTTCCTCATCTCCTTTCTGTCTTTTGCCTTTGTCTCCTTTTTGTTTCCCTCTGTCTCCCTGCATTGGTTCCCATCCCCCTGCCATATTAGTTTAACTCCTCCCCAACAGCACTAGCAAACACTCCCCCTAGGACATTGGTTCCGATCCTGCCCAGGTGCAGACCGTCCGGTTTGTACTGGTCCCACCTCCCCCAGAACCGATTCCAATGCCCCAGGAATTTGAATCCCTCCCTGCTGCACCACTGCTCTAGCCACGTATTCATCTGCGCTATCCTACGATTCCTACTCTGACTAGCACGTGGCACTGGTAGCAATCCCGAGATTACTACTTTTGAGGTCCTACTTTTTAATTTAGCTCCTAGCTCTTTAAATTCGTTTTGTAGGACCTCATCCCTTTTTTTACCTATGTCGTTGGTACCAATGTGCACCACGACAACTGGCTGTTCTCCCTCCCTTTTTAGAATTTCCTGCACCCGCTCCGAGACATCCTTGACCCTTGCACCAGGGAGGCAACATACCATCCTGGAGTCTCGGTTGCGGCCGCAGAAACGCCTATCTATTCCCCTTGCAATTGAATCCCCTATCACTATCGCTCTCCCACTCTTCTAGGCCCACTTCCTTAAGTAATCTGGGATGCAGCCTATCAGGCCCTGGGGATTTATTGGCCTTCAATCCCATCAATTTCCCTAACACAATTTCCTGACTAATAACGATTTCCTTCAGTTCCTCCTTTTCGCTAGACCCTCGGTCCCCTAGTATTTAATTAAGGTTATTTGTGTCTTCCTTAATGAAGACAGATCCAAAGTATTTGTTCAATTGGTCTGTCATTTCTTTGTTCCCCATTATAATTTCACCTGATTCTGTCTGCAAAGGACCTACATTGGTCTTCACTAATCTTTTTCTCTTCACATAGCTATAGAAGCTTTTGCAGTCAGTTTTTATGTTCCCTGCAAGCTCCCTCTCATACTCCATTTTCCCCCTCGTAATTAGACCCTTTGTCCTCCTTTGCTGAATTCTAAATTTCTCCCAGTCCTCAGGTTTGCTGCTTTTTCTGGCCAATTTATATGCTTCTTCCTTGGTTTTAACACTATCCCTAATTTTCCTTGTTAGCCACGGTTGAGCTACCTTCCCCGTTTTATTTTTACTCCAGACAGGGATGCACAATTATTGAAGTTCATCCATGTAATCTATAAATGTCTGCCATTACCTATCCACTGTCAACCCATTTTAAGTATCATTTGCCAGTCTATCCTAGCCAATTCACGTCTCATATCATCGAAGTTACCTTTCCTTCAGTTCAAGACCCTAGCCTCTGAATTGATACTGTCACTCTCCATCTTAATAAAGAATTCTATCATATTATGCTCACTCTTCCCCAGGGGGCCTCGCACAACAAGATTGCTAATTAGTCCTCTCTCATTACACAGCACACAACACACACAAGGGAGACGACTGGGTTTGGGGTCAAAATCAAGAGGCCACCTTCAAAAAGGCCAGAAACTTGCTGTATTCGAACAAGTTGCATGTATTGTATGACCCAAGCAAACATCTAGTTTTAGCATGTGATACGTCATTTTATGGTGTTGGATGTGTTTTACAGCAAGGAAATGTCATGGGCAAACTCCAACCGGTTGCATCTGCGCCTAGAAATCTATCCAAAGCTGAAAGAGCCTACAGTATGGTTGAGAAGGAAACTTTGGCCTGTGTCTATGGGGTAAAAAAAATGCACCAGTATTTATTCGGACTCAGATTCGAGTTAGAAACCGACCTCAAGCCGCTAATCTCATTGTTTTCAGAAAGCAAAGGCATAAACATCAATGCTTCGTCGCGAATCCAAAGATGGGCACTAACACTGTTGGCCTACGATTATGCGATCCGCCACAGGCCAGGCACTGAGAACTGCGCCGATGCCCTCAGCCGGCAACCGTTGCCCACCATCGGGGTGGAAATGGTGCAGCCCGCAGACCTGTGCCTGGTCATGACGTCTTCGAAAGCGAAGGGTCACCCGTAACGGCCCGCCAGATCAGGACCTGGAACAAACAGGACCCCGTGTTATCTCTTGTAAAAAGTTGTGTCCTCAATGGGAGCTGGTCAGCAATCCCAAGAGAAATGCAAGACGAGATAAAGCCATTTCACCGTCGTAAAGACAAAATGTCCATCCAATCGGATTGCCTCTTATGGGGCAACCATGTCGTCCTGCCAAAAAACAGCAGGGCAATCTTCATACGCGACCTACACAGTGCCCACCCAGGCATAGTCATGATGAAGGCTATCGCCAGGTCCCACGTCTGGTGGCCCGGCAGTGACTCAGACTTGGAGTCGTGAGTGCGCCAGTGTGACACTTGCTCACAACTGAGCAATGCCCCCAGGGAGGGTCCACTTAGTCTCTGGTCCTGGCCCTCAAAACCATGGTCCAGGATCCACGTAGATTATGCGGGCCCCTTTCTGGGGAAAATGTTCTTCATTGTAGTGGACACCTACTCTAAGTGGATCAAATGTATAATAATGGCATCCAGCACGTCCACCGCCACCATTGAAAGCCTCAGAGCCATGTTCGCCACCCATGGCTTGCCCGACATTCAGGTTAGCGACAATGGTCCGTGTTTCACCGCTCAGAATTCAATGAATTCATGACCCGCAATGGCATCAAGCATGTCAGGTCTGCCCCATTCAAGCCCGCATCCAACGGACAAGTGGAGCGGGCAGTCCAAACCATAAAGCAGAGCTTGAAACGCATCACGGAAGGCTCCTTACAAACCCGCCTATCCTGGGTGCTGATCAATTACAGGACACGATCCCACTCGCTTACCGGGGTCCCCCCTGCAGAGTTACTAATGAAACGTACACTCAAAACCAGGCTCTCCTTAGTCCACCCTGACCTCAACGATCAGGTGGAAACCAGGCGTTATTGGCAAAACATGTACCATGACTGTGCGGCTGTATCACGCGACATCACTGTAAACGACCCGGTGTTTGTGCTGAATCATTGTCATGGCCCCAAATGGGTTGCTGGCACTGTTTTAGCCAAGGAGGGGAATAGAGTGTTTTTTGTCAAACTGCTTAATGGACAAACGTGCAGAAAACATTTGAACCAGACCAAATTGCGATTTGGAGGCAATCAGGAACTACCAGGGGAGGACCTTACCTTCAGTGATCCACCTACACACACCCAATCAGCAACAGACCTAGCTGCCAACCACGAGGATGATCCCACCACCTCCAACAGTCCAGTCAGACCAACAGCGCTGCAAGACAGCAGTAGCCCGACCAACTCACCCATGCCAGAAGTGACACTCAGACGATCAACCAGGGAGTGCAGAGTTCCGGATCGCCTCAACCTGTAACTAACTTGCATCAAAGACTTTGGGGAATGTTGCCATATATGTATATGTATACTGTACATACTTTGCTGGTACCATTAGAGGGTGCAACTGTGGGAGGCCCAGGCAGCAGCTGTATAAAATGCTGGTCACCACATTGCTGACTCACTCTGGGTTACAATGAAGAGACTAAGGTCACAGCAGTTCAAGCACAGCACTAGGCCTCATGGAGTTATTCTACAGATAAGTCAAGACACATTACTATCCTCCTGTCCTCCTGTTCAACTGGATGTAAAAGATCCCCTGGCACTGGTATCTTGGACAACATTCCTCCCGCAACCAACATCATAAAAGAAAATGGATTATTGATCTCACTGCTGTCCGCGGGATCTTGCTGTGACCCTTGAGTTTGTCTACAAAATAATTAGTTAGCTGCGGAATGCTTTGGGACATCGTGAAGATTCGAAAAGCACTTTTTTTGCTTTGGAACAGAGGAGGCTGAGGGCAGATTTAATTGAGGTGTGAAGGGTTATGGGGAGTGGGTGGGGAAGTGGAGCTGAGTCCATGATCAGATCTGCCATGATCTTATTAAATGAAGGAGCAGGCTCGAGGGGCCAAATGGCCGACTCTTGCTCCTATTTCTTATGTGTAGAAATTTATGAGGGGTCTAGATAGAGTGGATAGGAAGGACCTATTTCCTGTTAGCAGAGAGGTCAATAACCAGGGGGGCATAGATTTAAATTAATTGGGAGAAGGATTAGAGGGGAGTTGAGGAGAATTTTTTTCACCCAGAGGGTGGTGGGGGTCTGGAACTCACTGCCTGAAAGGATGGGGGAGGCAGAAACCCTCACCACATTTAAAAAGTGTTTGGATATGCACTTGAAGTGCTGTAACCTACAGGGCTACGGGCCAAGAGCTGGAAAGTAGGATTAGACTGGATAGCTCTTCATTGGCCAGCTCAGATATGATGGGCCGAATGGCCTCCTTCTGTGCCGTAAACTTCTATGATGTAGGAATGCAAGATTTTTCTCCTTTGTCCAATGGCCGGTGTATAAATCCCTCTAATGGTTTCCCAAATTGCTGATATTTGCATGACCCACGAGTGAATACGTTTAAACATAGATTACTCTGGGAATATAAACACCAGCTCCAGGTGTGAAAATGGACCTTTGATCGACAACATTCTTTTTGATCGTGCGCCTCAATCCTCGGTTTAACTGTTGTTGACAACACCGTGCTTGGAAGCAGGAATGTCTTCGATGCACAGACTCCAATGGGCCCCCAGATGATACTAATGTAAGGACAAAGCGCGAGAATCCAATTTGCTCAAGCAACATCGGGTCTAATGGTATAAGGACAATGAAATTGAAAGCGGCATTATCAAAGGCGAAAGCCATTTCCTTCACTGAGCCTCATGGAACCCACTCTGTGCTACTTTCAAATGATCACTTGACGGTTTCAAGGCAGCAAGCTGAAACATGGGCTACACGAGCTGAAAATTGCATCGCTATATTTGGACAATTCAGTGTCGTTATAATTGCATTTTAGATTACTTCCTTCCAATGATTGTGCCAGCCAGGAAGGTTAGATGGCAGCCTTTGGAAAAGCCAATGATTTGATCATTGACGTTTGCTAATATCTGTCTGAGGTTATATCCTTACTAAGCGTCACTTATCTGGCCAAGGCAGTTTCAATCCCCTGCCTGGCCACCAGCTGATAGAAGGAATTAGGGGACCTGGGAGCTACAAAGCAGACTGGCGACACGAGTCACATAGAAATAAAGGACTTGCATTTATGTAGCGCCTTTCACCACCTTAGGAAGTCCAAAACCGCGTTACAGTCAATGGATTTTGACGAGTGGTGACTGTCGTAATGCAGGAAACCCAGCAGCCAATAGGAGAGGGGAGAGAGGAGAGGAGACGAGGGGAGAGGAGGAGAGGGGAGGGGAGGGGAGAGGAGAGGAGGGGAGTGGAGGGGAGGGGAGAGGAGGAGAGGAGAGGGGAGAGGAGAGGAGGGGAGGGGAGGGGAGAGGAGAGGAGGGGAGGGGAGGGGAAAGGAAGGGAGGGGAGGGGAAAGGAAGGGAGGGGAGGGGAGGGGAGAGCAGGGGAGAGGAGAGGAGAGGAGAGGAGGGGAGGGGAGGAGAGAGGAGAAGAGAGGAGAGGATGGGCTAGGTGAGGAGTGGAGGGGAGAGGAGAGGAAGGGAGAGGGGCCGAGAATATAATTCGACACTTACCTGTGGTCGGCCTCTTCGGTTCCATCAGGACCAGTTCCAGCATAAAATGGCAACTGGGGTGCTATTTGCGCCATAGGACTCAGATTTTCAAATTAAAAGGGGTCTGACTCTAGAAACAGGCGGACGTTTTAGACACATGGTGGTAGGCCTCCTCTGAAAATGGAGTCAGCCACATGGCAGGGAATGGGACAGTAAGGCGACTGACCCCATTTTGATGCGAATACCGCCAGGCATAGACAGTCAAAATCAACCCCAATGACATTGAAACATAGAAACATAGAAAATAGGTGCAGGAGTAGGCCATTCGGCCCTTCGAGCCTGCACCGCCATTCAATAAGATCATGTCTGATCATTCCTTCAGTACCCCTTTCCTGCTTTCTCTCCATTCCCCTCGATCCCTTTAGCTGTAAGGGTCATATCTAACTCCCTCTTGAATATATCCAATGAACTGGCATCAACAACTCTCTGCGGTAGGGAATTCCACAGGTTAACAACTCTCTGAGTGAAGAAGTTTCTCTTCATCTCAGTCCTAAACAGCCTGCCCCTTATCCTAAGACTGTGTCCCCTGGTTCTGGACTTCCCCAACATCGGGAACATTCTTCCCGCATCTCGCCTGTCCAGTCCAGTCAGAATCTTATATGTTTCTATGAGATCCCCTCTCATCCTTCTAAACTCCAGTGTATAAAGGCCCAGTTGATCCAGTCTCTCCTCATATGTCAGTCCAGCCATCCCTGGAATCAGTCTGGTGAACCTCCGCTGCACTCCCTCAATAGCAAGAATGTCCTTCCTCAGATTAGGAAACCAAAACTGAACACAATATTCCAGGTGGGGCCTCACCAAGGCCCTGTACAACTGCAGCAAGACTTCCCTGCTCCTATACTCAAATCCCCTTGCTATGAAGGCCAACATACCATTTGCCTTCTTCACTGCATGCTGTACCTGCATGCCAACTTTCAATGACTGATGAACCATGACACCCAAGTCTCATTGCACCTCCCCTTTTCCTAATCTGCTGCCATTCAGATAATATTCTGCCTTCGTGTTTTTGCCCCCAAAGTGGATAACCTCACATTTATCCACATTATACTGCATCTGCCATGTATTTGCCCACTCGCCTAACCTGTCCAAGTCACCCTGCAGCCTCTTAGTGTCTTCCTCACAGCTCACACCACCACCAAGTTTAGTGTCATCTGCAAACTTGGAGATATTACACTCAATTCCATCATCTAAATCATTAATATATATTGTAAAGAGCTGGGGTCCCAGCACTGAGCCCTGCGGCACTCCATTAGTCACTGCCTGCCATTCTGAAAAAGACCCGTTTATCCCGACTCTCTGCTTCCTGTCTGCCAACCAGTTCGCTATCCACGTCAGACATTACCACATGCTTTGATTTTGCACACCAATCTCCTGTGTGGGACCTTGTCAAAAGCCTTTTGAAAGTCCAAATACACACATCCACTGGTTCTCCCTTGTCCACTCTACTAGTTACATCCTCAAAGAAATTCCAGAAGGTTTGTCAAGCATGATTTCCCTTTCATAAATCCATGCTGACTTGGACCAATCCTATCACTGCTCTCCAAATGCGCTGCTATTTCATCCTTAATGATTGATTCCAACATTTACCCCACCACCGATGTCAGGCTAACCGGTCTATAATTACCTGTTTTCCCTCTCCCTCCTTTCTTAAAAAGTGGTGTTACATTAGCAACACTCCAGTCCATAGGAACTGACCCAGAGTTGATAGACTGTTGGAAAATTATCACCAATGCATCCACTATTTCTAGGGCCACTTCCTTAAGTACTCTGGGATGTAGACTATCAGGCCCTGGGGATTTATCGGCCTTCAGTCCCGTCAATTTCCCAAACACAATTTCCCGCCTCATAAGGAGATCCTTCAGTTCCTCCTTCTCACTAGACCCTCGGTCCCCTAGTACATCCGGAAGGTTAATTGTGTCTTCCTTTGTGAAGACAGATCCAAAGTACGTATTCAATTGGTCTGCCATTTCTTTGTTCCCTATTATAAATTCACCCGAATCTGACTGCAAGGGACCTACATTTGTCTTCACTAATCTTTTTCTTTTCACATATCTATAGAAGCTTTTGCAGTCAGTTTTTATGTTTCCAGCAAGCTTCCTCTCATACTCTATTTTCCCCCTCTTAATTAAACCTTTTGTCCTCCTCTGCTGATTTCTAAAATTCTCCCAGTCCTCCGGTTTGCTGCTCTTTCTAGCTAATTTGTATGCCTCTTCCTTGGATTTAACACTATCCTTAATTTCCTTTGTTAGCCACGGTGGAGCCACCTTCCCCGTTTTATTTTTACTCCAGACAGGGATGTACAATTGCTGAAGTTCGTCCAAATGCTCTTTAAAGGTTTGCCATTGCCTATCCACCGTCAATCCTTTAAGTATCATTTGCCAGTCTAATCTAGCCAATTCGTGCCTCATACCATCAAAGTTACCTTTCCTTAAGTTCAGGACCCTAGTTTCAGAATTAACTTTGTCACTTTCCATCTTAATAAGGAATTCTACCATATTATGGTCACTCTTCCCCAAGAGGCCTCGCACAACAAGATTGCTAATTAGTCCCTTCTCATTACACATCACCCAGTCTAGGATGGCCAGCTCTCTGGTCGGTTCCTCAACATATTGGTCCAGAAAACCATCCCGAATACACTCCAGAAAATCCTCCTCCACTGCATTGCTACCAGTTAGGTTAGCCCAATCAATATGTAGATTAAAGTCGTCCGTGATTACTGCTGTACCTTTATTGCACACATCCCTTATTTCTTGTTTGATGCTGTCCCCAACCTCACGACTACTATTTGGTGGCCTGGACACAACTCCCACTAGTGTTTTCTGCCCTTTGGTATTCCGTAGCTCCACCCACACCAATTCCACATCATCCAAGCTAATGTCCTTCCTTACAATTGCATGAATTTCTTCTTTAACCAGCAACGCCACCCCGCCTCCTTTTCCATTCTGTCTGTCCTTCCTAAATGCTAAATACCCTTGTATGTTGAGTTCTCAGCCTTGGTCACCCTGGAGCCATGTCTCCGTGATGCCAATCACATCGTATCCGTTAACTGCTATCTGCGCAGTTAATCCGATACTCCTCGCATTAAGGCACAGAGCCTTCAGGCTTGTCTTTTTAACACACTTTAACCCTTTAAAATTTTGCTGTAAATTGGCCATTTTTGTTTTTTGCCTTGGTTTTCTCTACCCTCCACTTTTGTTATTCTCCTTTCTAGCTTTTGCTTCTGTCTCCATTTTATTTCCCTCTGTCTCCCTGCATAGGTTCCCATCCCCCTGCCATATTAGTTTAACTCCTCTCAAACAGCACTAGCAAACACTCCCCCTCGGGCATTGGTTCCGGTCCTGCCCAGGTGCTGACCATCCGGTTTGTACTGGGTGCCACCTCCCCCAGAACCAGTTCCAATGCCCCAGGAATTTGAATCCCTCCCTTCTGCACCACTGCTCAAACCATGTATTCATCTGAGCTATCCTGCGATTCCTACTCTGACTAACACGTGGCACTGGTAGCAATCCTGAGATTGCTACCTTTGAGGTCCTGCTTTTTAATTTAACTCCTAGCTCCCTAAATTCGTCTTGTAGGACCGCATCCCATTTTTTTACCTATATCGTTAGTACCTATATGCACCACGATAACTGGTTGTTCACCCTCCCTTTTCAGAATGTCCTGCACCCGTTCCAAGACATCCTTGACCCTTGCACCAGTTTTGGTTTCCATATTTACGAAAGGATATACTTGCTTTGGAGGCAGTTCAGACAAGGTTCATTAGGTTGATTCCGGGGATGAGGGGTTGACTTATGAGGGAAGATTGAGTAGGTTGGGCCTCTACTCATTGGAATTCAGAAGAATGAGAGGTGATCTTATCGAAACATATAAGATTATGAGGGGACTTGACAAGATGGATGCAGAGAGGATGTTTCCACTGATGGGGGAGACTAGAACTAGAGGGCACGATCTTAGAATAAGGGGCCACCCATTTCAAACAGAGAAATTTCTTCTCTCAGAGGGTTGTAAATCTGTGGAATTCGCTGCCTCAGAGAGCTGTGGAAGCTGGAGCATTGAATAAATTTAAGACAAAAATAGACAGCTTCTTAAACGAAAAGGAGATAAGTGGTTATGGGGAGCGTGCGGGGAAGTGGAGCTGAGTCCATGATCAGATCAGCCATGATCTTATTGAATGGTGGAGCAGGCTCGAGGGGCCAAATGGCCGACTCCTGCTCCTATTTCTTATGTTCTTATAATGTTCTTATTTTTCAGAGTAAGGGGCCAGCCATTTAGGACTGAGATGAGGAGAAATTTCTTCACTCAGAGGGTTGTGAATCTTTGGAATTTTCTAGCTCAGAGGGCTGACTGGTTGAGTACATTCAAGTCTGGGATCGATAGACTTTTGGCCCCTAGGGGACTCAAGGGATTTGGGGATCGGGTGCGAAAGTGAAACTGAGGCCAAAGATCATCTTGATCTTCTTGAATGGCGGAACAGGCTCGAGGGACCAAATGGCTGACTCCTGCTCCTAATACTTATGTTCTTATGTAACTGTGGTTCCCAAAATTGGAACAAAATCCAAAAGCTGTGTTCCTGCCCACGCGGGGCATATATCTGAAGGGGTAGCAATTGCCTTACGTGGAGTAATGGATTTAACACCAATTGTGATGCACTGCCAAACTCTCTTTGAAATGGCAGATATTACCAGACAGGCCAGAAAGTCACAGACTGAAACAACAAATATCTTTTTGTTCACAAATTAAGTAGCAATATGAATAGTTAATGACGAGGATCGTTATAGACTTCAGGCTGACATGGGCAGGATGGTAGGAGGAGTTCAATGTTGAAATGATGTACTTTGGGGGGACTAATACGGAAAGACAACATACTGTAAATGGCACGATTTTGAAAAGTGCAGATGAGCAGAGACCTTGGTGTCCGCATAGACAAATCCTTAAAGGTGGCAGGGCAAGTTGATAAAGTGGTTAAAAAAGCATATGGGTTACTGTCCTTTCACCACACTTCAGGAAAATTGTAAAGGCCTTAGAAAGGGTACAGAGGAGGTTCAGCAGGGCGTTACCTGGGATGGGAGACTTCAGTTATGAGAACAGGTTGGAAAAGTTAGGACTGTTCTCCTTGGAACAGAGAAGGTTAAGGGGCGACTTAATTGAGGTTTTCAGGATGATGAGAGGATTGATAAGAGTAGAGAGAGAAAAACTATTTCCTCTGGCGAGTGGGTCATTAACCAGAGGTCATAGATTCAAAATCACTGGCAAAAGATCTCAAGGTGGGAGATGAGGAGAGATTTTTTTCACTCAGAGAGTTGCCGGGGTCTGGAATGCTGTGATGTAAGCTGATTCCATCAATAATTGTAAGAGGGAGTTGGATGGGTCCTTGAGGATGAGGAGCTGACAGGGTTATGGGCAGAAAGCGGGGGTGTGGTACTGAGCACGAGCGCTCTTTCGAAGAGCCAGCACTGGCACGACGGGCCGAATGGCCTCCATCTGCGCTGTAAGTTTCTACGATGAAGCTCAATAGTGGTCAGATCCTTAAAGGATAATGTATGTAAATATACATTCTATGGCAAAGTCTATAAAGTGTCAGTTACCTTTCATAAGAGTGTCTGTTTGATACTGAACAAAGTTCTGTTTCTGACTAGTCTGTTTTGTCTTGTAAATCTTAGATATCAACTCGGGGGAACTGTCCCAACTTTCTCAAGCAGGGAGCTTCACTTGCGAGAATGCATCCTGATGCAGAAGGGGAATGATTTTCCAACGATTATTTGAAGTGGCCGTAAAGATGCGTGCCATGCGTGGCACAATTTCCTATGTGCGTTCTCGCCCGTGAAAACAGAAGGTAGGGAAATAACCCCACTCATATCGTTCAGGCAGGCAGCAAAAACCCAGGGCTGAACTTTCGGTTTTTCTGCCGCCCCCGTTAGCGCCCCCGGAGCAGCGGCAATGGCGGCGGTAAGCACTTCCGGGCACTTCCGGCCAGCTTCCAGCGCCCCGCCGGGGTTTTCGGTGCCGGTTTCGGCGGGGGCGCGGAGCATTACCGCCCGGGAGAGGCGAGCCGGTGTGTAACGCCCCTGGTTGCGACACCGGCTCGATATTTGGATCTCGCCCGACCCATAATCGCTCCGTAGCGCCCCCTGCTGGGAGCGCCTGTGAAAGCGGGCGGTCCGAGCTGCAACGGCCTCAGTGAGGAAAGGAATGTCCACCTCAGGTCAGTGTGGTTGTTTTTTTTGTGATTTATGTTGTGGTGCCATGAGTTAGTTATTGGGAATGGTTTTGGTGGTTTTTTTTAAAGATTTTTTTTTCGCTCCAGGCCTCTCTTAGAGAGCTCGGGATTTTCACTTGCTCAGCTGGCCTAAGAGAGGTGTGCAACCCATCAGGGCTCCAAACTCAGAGCCCAGCTGATGAAGTTTGCGGCTGGAGACGCAAATCATTTGCCGGCTGGTACAAAATTTACCGCTCCGCCCGGATTAACACTGCAACAGAGGCGCGACCAAATTTCCACCCCTAAGTGTCATCTTGGCTGGGTGGTAGCACTCTCTACAATCAGTAGGGTGTGGGTTTCAAACTCCATTCTAGGATGTCAATGAAAACGAAAATGGGGCGAGATGGTAAATGGGCTGCTGATTTACTATCACCTGTCGCACAAAGTCAGAATGTGATTGCTAAACCAAAACTGCCTGCCCACCTGCCCAAGCTCCACTGCTCTGCCTTTCCCTGCCAAGTTTGGAAGAAGGTGCTTTGGTTTTTAATAAAGGGAGAAAAACTTCCATTTATATAGCGCCTTTCACGACCACTGAACGTCTCAAAACTCTTGATTGCCAATGAAGTACTTTTGGAGTTAGTCACTGTTGTAATGTGGGAAACGCGGCAGCCAACTTGCGCACAGCAAGCTCCCACAAACAATCTGTTTTTGTTATGTTGATTAAGGGATAAATATTGGCCAGGACACCGGGGATAACTCCCATGCTCTTCTTCGAAACAGTGCCGTGGGATCTTTTGCATCCACCTGAGAGAGCAGACAGGACCCTTGGTTTAACATCTCATCCGAGAGACAGCACCTCTGACAGTGCAGCACTCCCTCAGCAACTGCACTGGAGTGTCAGCATAGATTTATATGCTCAAGATCCTGGAGTTAGAGGCGAGAGTGCTACCCACTGAGCCAATAGCTGACACTGAGCAATTAACAACAGTTAAGACAAGACCACTGGCAACGTCTGCCGATCGTACACAAATCCATAAAGTGGAACCAATCCTTTCACATCAAAGACTGCCAACTTGATCAGGGACCAGACCACCTCTTCAGTAAATGAAACCAACAATTTAATTTTTTTAAAATGTATTAGTTCATGGGATGTGGCAAGGCCGGCATTTATTGCCCATCCCTAATTGCCCTCGAGAAAGTGGTGGTGAGCCGCCTTCTTGAACCTCTGCAGTCCATGTGGTGAAGGTACTCCCACAGTGCTGACTTTGTTGTAGTGGTTTGGTACAACTGAGTGATGTGTGGGTTTGGAGTCAGATATTGGCCAGACTGGGTAAGGATGGCAGATTTCCTTCCCTGAAGAAAATTAGTGAAATAGTTTGGTTTTTAAAACCAATCTGGTCGTTCATGGCCACCATTACTGATACTAGCTTTTCATTCCTAATTTATTTAATCAACTGAATTTAAATTCCCCAGCTGGTGGGATTTGAACTCATGTCTCTGGATTATTAGTCCAAGCCTCTGCAATGTTAGTTCAGTAACATGACCATTATGCTACCGTACGAAATGTGTTGGAATCAATGAGTTATCATTGGCCGAGGAGACACATTCTGTTCAGACCCAGCACAATTTCAGTGAAAAATGTTCTATTCCCAAACAAAATTCAATGAACTAGAATGCGATTAGCCTCGGCACAGAAAATCCACAGCCACGCTAAACACTTTTGACAATGTTTAAAGCTGTCCGTGTGGCTGCAATGACATTTGCCAGACGCAGTTAATGGCGTTGGATCAGAAAGCTCAATGAGTTTTGAGAAGTCTGATTGCTGATACGCCATCACCATTGACTGCGGGAAAGCCAGGAAAAGAAAAATACGGCTAATCTGTCAACAGGAATGACTTGATCTGTGATTTCAGCGGGGTCAGCGAAAGGTTGTTACTTTAAGTCATGCATGGGGGCCGAAATTCGGTTGTTTGGCGCCACCATTAGCGCCAGAGCGGGGCGCTACGGGGCCGATAAACACCGACCACCCGAGCAGCGCGCTGTCCTCGCCTCCCGCAAACTTCAATGGAGGCGGCGCTAAGCGGTAGCACGGCGCACTCTAGCACCCCCACGTGGTGACACCATTGAGCGTGCAGCACCCTCTTGGCCGTTCCATGAAGCATCGGGGGCGAAATGTCTGCGGGGGAGAAGTTAAGTGGCTGCAATCCACTTTATTCATTTTTAATTCCATCACTTACCTGTTTGACTTACCTGCTGTGCTTTCTCTACAGGTTTTTGAGCTGGTCGATCTCACCTCAGAGAGGATGTTTCCCCTCGTGGGTGAACCTAGAACTAGGAAGCATAGTTTCAGAATAAAGGCGTCGCCCATTTAAAATGGAAATGAGGTTGGAATTTCTTCTCTCAGAGGGTCGTGAATCTTTGGTATTCTCTGCCCCAGAGAGCTGTGGAGGCTGGGTCATTGAATATATTGAAGGTGGAGATAGACAGATTTTTGAACGATAAGGGAGTGAAGGGTTATGGGGGGGCGGGTGGGGAAGTGGAGTTGAGGCTAAGATCAGATCAGCCATGATCTTATTGAATGGTGGCGAATGCTCGAGGGGCCATATGGCCGACTCCTGCTCCTGTTTCTTATGTTCTTGTGTTGTCCTCTTTAGGCGCTAGGATGCCAGTATGCTGGCGCCACAACTTCAGTAGGACTCCCACGTTACCACCCCATTAGCGCCCTAAGAGCAGCGGGGAATGCTTCCCTTAGCGCTCCACTCCCCTCTTGGGGCGCTAATAGCGAGTATCCCGATTGGAGGCGGTAAACTTCGCCCGGCACTAAAATTAGCGCCCAGGCGGAGCCACCGCCTCACAGCGGACGATACCGAATTTCCACTCCATATTGTTTTTGTGCAGATTCACTAGGATACTGCCTGGTATGAGGAAATGGAAAGACAGAGACTTTGAAAAATTGGGCCAATTTGTCATTAGAGCAGAGGCGATTGAGAGGTGATTTGTTTGAGGTGCTTAAAATAATGAAGGGATGGGATAGGGAAGCAAGAAACACAATGTTTCCAGTGATTGAGGGGACTAGATTAAATGTAAGAGATTTAAGTTCGGGAGCAAGAATTCTGACCTCGCCTGAGACACCCACGAATGAATATGAAACAAAATCAATTTTTGTTGGGGTCTGTTGGGTGAAACACAGATGGATAATCTGTTGGGTACTTCCTGATCAGATAACATCCCCTTTTCACTTACACTAACTTTGCCTCAGCCATGGCTGAGTGAGCAGCACTCAGTCTTAAGGTTGTTGGTTCAAATCCCACTCCAGCAACTTGAGCACAAAAATCTAGGCTGACTAGACGAAGGGAGCGTTGCCTTGTTGAAGGTGCCGTCTTTCAGATAAGACATTAAACCGAGGCCCTGTCTGCTCTCTCAGGTGGATGTAAAAGATTCCATGACACTATTTCAAAGAAGAGCTCAGGAGGTATCCCTCGTGTCCTGGCCAATATTTATCCTTCAATCAGCATCACTAAAATAGATTATCTGGTCATTATCTCATTGCTTGCTGTATGTGGGAGCTTGCTGTGTGCAAATTGGCTGCCACGTTTCATACAACAGTGACGACATTTCAAAAAGTACTTCATAGGCTGCAAAGTGCTTTGGAACATCCTGAGGTTGTAAAAGGTGCTCTAGAAATGCAAGTTTTTCTTTGCCTTTATCCATGAAAGGAACAAAAGTTGTTCATTTGGAATCAGCAAGCCTGGGCAATTTAATAAGTGATATGACTGAAACTTCTAACTGAAGATCGCCTTATCTAAGGAGGGAGTGCAATGAAGGTTCACCAGACTGATTCCTGGGCTATGGTGGATTGTCCTATGAGGAGAGATTGAGGAGACTCGATCTATATTGTCTGGAATTTAGAAGAATGAGATCTCATTGAAACATATAAAATTTTTTCGGGCTTGACAAGGTAGATGCAGGGAGGATGTTTCCTCTGGCTGGGGTGTCTAGAACCAGGGGTCACAGTCTCAGAATAAAGGGTCGGCCATTTCGTACTGAGATGAGGAGAAGTTTCTTCACTCAGAGGGTGGTGAATCTTTGGAATTTTCTTCCCCAGAGGGCTGTGGATGCTCCGTTGTTGAGTATATTCAAGACAGAGATTGATAGATTTTTGTGTATCAAGGTAATCACGGGATATGGAACGGGATGGAAGAGTTGAGGTAGAAGATCAGCCTTGATCTTATTGAATGGTGGAGCAGGCTCGAGGGGCTACTCCTGCTGTTCATGTGGCCTACTCCTGCTGCTCTTGTGTCAGCTGTGGCTCCGTGGGTAGCACACTCGCTTCTGAGTCAGAAGGTTGCGGGTTTATAATCCCACTCCAGGGACTTGAGCACAAAAAATCTCGGCTGACACTCCCAGTACCATTCTGAGGGAGCGCCTCGCTGTCGGAGGTGCCGTCTTTCGGGTGAGACTGAGACCTGCTCTCTCTGGTGGACGTAAAAGATTCCTTGGCCACTATTTCAAAGAAGAGCAGGGAAATTTATCCCCGGTGTCCTGGCCACTATTTATCCCTCAATCAACATACCAAAAAAAAAGATTTAGACTGGGTCTTTACTCGTTGGAGTTCAGAAGGATGAGGGGTGATCTTATAGAAACATTTAAAATAATGAAAGGGATAGACAAGATAGAGGCAGAGAGGTTGTTTCCACTGGTCGGGGAGACTAGAACTAGGGGGCACATAAGTAAGGAACATAAGTTGTTCATTTGGAATCAGCAAGCCTGGGCACTTTAATAAGTGATACGACTGAAACTTCTAACTGAAGATCGCCTTATCTAAGGGGGGAGTGCAATGATATGTCCCCTCAAAATACCGGGGAGCCAATTTAAAACCGAGTTGAGAAGGAATTTCTTCTCCCAGAGGGTTGTGAATCTGTGGAATTCTCTGCCCAAAGAAACAATTGAGGCGAGCTCATTGAATGTATTCAAATCACAGATAGATAGATTTTTAACCAATAAGGGAATTAAGGGTTACGGGGAGCGGGCGGGTAAGTGGAGCTGAGTCCACGGCCAGATCAGCGATGATCTTGTTGAATGGCGGAGCAGGCTCAAGGGGCTAAATGGCCTACTCCTGTTCCTAATTCTTATGTTCTTATGTTCTTATGTTCTTTATCACATTTTCACATCGCTGTTTGTGGGAGCTTGCTGTGCACAAATCAGCTGCCGCGTTCTCCACATTACAACAATGACTACACTTCAAAAAGTACATCATTGGCTGTAAAGTGCTTTGAGATGCCCGGTGGTCGTGAACACTATATAAATACAAATCTGCCTTGTTTTATTCTTTGTATTTCTTCTATTCTTAAGGGTTAGTTGGAAGAATTTCGATGCAGAGGTTCCCTGAAAGGTTCGAGAAGTCGCTGTTGACCATACACTCGGGCTCCTGGGACAAAAAACCATAATTATTTGCTCAAGCTTTGTTCGAATCAGATTTTCTCATTTCTTTCTTTTTGAAACGGCAACAGCGGAAAATGTCCTCAGGGGAAATTAAATGCAAATTTCAGTTGATGTGCAGACAACTGCTGCTTCAGATAAAACGATGGAGAAAAAACAAATGTTCAAATGTTCTGAACACTGTTATCTCAGGGCAAGATAAATATTTGCACGGAGTGAAGTAATTTTATATAATGAAAGTCGATAAGTAGTGATTCGGTTGGCGAGAACCACTTCGTGTTGAGGAGTTGTGGACTTATCAAGTTCAGAGAAACATAGAAACATAGAAAATAGGTGCAGGAGTCGGCCATTCGGCCCTTCGAGCCTGCACCACCATTCAATAAGATCATGGCTGATCATTCCCTCAGTACCCCTTTCCTGCTTTCTCTCCATACCCCTTGATCCCCTTAGCCGTAAGGGCCATATCTAACTCCCTCTTGAATATATCCAATGAACTGGCATCAACAACTCTCTGCGGCAGGGAATTCCACAGGTTAACAACTCTCTGACTGAAGAAGTTTCTCCTCATCTCAGTCCTAAATGGCCTACCCCTTATCCTAAGACTATGTCTCCTGGTTCTGGACTTCCCCAACGTCGGGAACATTCTTCTCGCATCTAACCTGTCCAGTCCAATCAGAATCTTAGACGTTTCTATGAGATCCCCTATAATCCTTCTAAACTCCAGTGAATAAAGGCCCAGTTGATCCAGTCTCTCCTCATATGACAGTCCAGGCATCCCTGGAATCAGTTTGGTGAACCTTCGCTGCACTCCCTCAATAGCAAGAACGTCCTTCCTCAGATTAGGAGACCAAAACTGAACATAATATTCCAGGTGAGGCCTTACTAAGGCCTGTACAACTGCAGTAAGACCTCCCTGCCCCTATACTCAAATCCCCTCGCTATGAAGGCCAACATACCATTTACCTTCTTCATCGCCTGCTGTACCTGTATGCCCACTTTCAGTGATTGATGAACCATGACACCCAGGTCTCGTTGCATCTCCCTTTTTCCTAATCCGTCGCCATCCAGATAATATTCTGCCTTCGTGTTTTTGCCCCCAAAATGGATAACCTCACATTTATCCACATCATACTGTATCTGCCATGCATTTGCCCACTCACCGAACCTGTCCAAGTCACCTTGCAGCCTTTTAGCATCCTCCTCACAGCTCACACTGCCACCCAGTTTAGTGTCATCCGCAAACTTGGAGATATTTCACTCAATTCCTTCATCTAAAGCGGCACTCCACTAGTCACTGCCTGCCATTCTGAAAAGGACCCGTTTATCCCGACTCTCTGCTTCCTGTCTGCCAACCAGTTCTCTATCCACATCAGTACATTACCCCCAATACAATGCGCTTTGATTTTGCACACCAATCTCTTGTGCGGGACCTTGTCAAAAGCCTTTTGAAAGTCCAAATACACCACATCCACTGGTTCTCCCTTGTCCACTCTGCCAGTTACATCCTCAAAAAATTCCAGAAGATTCGTCAAGCATGATTTCCCTTTCATAAATCCATGCTGACTTGGTCCGATCCTGTCACTGCTTTCCAAATGCGCTGCTATTTCATCCTTAATGATTGATTCCAACATTTTCCCCACTACTGATGTCAGGCTAACCGGTCTATAATTATCCGTTTTCTCTCTCCCTCCTTTTTTAAAAAGTGGTGTTACATTAGCTACCCTCCAGTCCATAGGAACTGATGCAGAGTCAATAGACTGTTGGAAAATGATCACCAATGCATCCACTATTTCTAGGGCTCTAAGTTCACTGTAGTTTCAATGCAATTTCATATCTGATCAAATCACTTCTTGATGACAATATGTTTTTGCTTGTGTAATTAAGGATGTGTATGATTGCGTGTCTGTTCGTGTGAATCCCTCATTTCTCTAAGCTCTTTGCCCACTTGAAGCCCTGGCTTCAAGTCCCAGCTGAAGTTATATCCCCAGCTGCTGGAACTGGGAGGCACGCATCATGTAGGTTGGATCAAAATGATCTCTGTCTTGTATATACTCAACAACTTGCATTCCCTTTGCTTCCGGAGGAAACAATGCCTCGGTTTGCTGCCCTCTGGGGCAGTTGGCGAATTCTCTTTCTGCGTGATTCTCATCCTTATTTTCAAATCCTTCCATGGCCTCGCCCCTCTCTGTCTCTGTATCTCTATAACCCCCGCCCCCCCCGCCCCGCCGAGATGCCTTTGCTCCTCGACTTCTGGTCTTTTGAGTATCCCTGATTATAATCGTTCAACCATTGTCGGGCGGGCCACATCGTCCACATGCCCGACACAAGACCTCCCCAAAGCAAGCGCTCTACTCGGAACTCCTACACAGCAAGTGAGCCCCAGGTGGGCAGAGGAGACGTTTCAAGGACACACTCAAAGCCTCCCTGATAAAGTGCAACATCCCCACTGACCCAAGCCCAGGTCCCTGGCCCAAGACCGTCCTAAGTGGAGGAAGAGCATCCGGGAGGGCGCTGAACACCTCGAGTCTCGTCGCCGAGAGCGTGCAGAAACCAAGCGCAGGCAGCGGAAGGAGCGTGCGGCAAACCAGACTCCCCACCCACCCTTTCCTTCAACCACTGTCTGTCCCACCTGTGTCAGAGACTGTAATTCCCCTATTGGACTGTACAGTCACCTGAAAATTCACTTTTAGAGTGGAAGCAAGTCTTCCTCGATTCCGAGGGACTGCCTATGATGATGATGATTGGTGGCCATGCCTTCTGCTGCCTCGGCCCCGAGCTCTGGAACTCCCTGCCTAAACCTCTCTGCTTCTCTTTCCTCCTTCAAGATGCGCCTTAATACCAACCTCTTTGGCCAAACTGCCCTAATTTCTTATTATGCGGCTAGGTGTCAAATTTTTAAAATCTCATAACACTCCCGTGAAGCGCCTTGGGACGTTTCACTGTGTTAAAGGCACTATATAAATTCAAGTTGTTGTTGTTTTTTTAATTGCTGGGGATGGGGAAATCCGTAACCTATCACCCTATGTCACGCACATTGGTCCGGGCAGGCTTTGGCTGCCCTGAAGAATGGTTAGTGGCATCACACACAGCACAAGCGCAGTTTGTTATATGTTACAGATTAGCGGTGACTGTCTCCCCAAAGGGTGACAGAACGACAGGGTGGATCAAGTAATTCCCACAGTGGTTCTCGCCCCCTGCTTGACTGGTCAGGCTTTCCACGTTTACTGAGTTTATCTGGGCCGGGAAGCGGGAGTTTCGCATCAAGAAAGAAAGACTTGCATTTATATAGCGCCTTACACGACCACCGGACATCCCCAAGCACTTTACAGCCAATGAAGTACATTTTGGAGTGCAGTCACTGTTGTAATGTAGGAAACGTGGCAGGCAAGTTGTGCACAAGCAAACAGCACTGTGATAATGACCAGATAATCTGTTTCCTTGTTATGTTGATTGAGGGCTAAATATTGGCCAGGACACCAAGGGAGAACTCCTCTGCTCTTCTTCAAAATAGTGCCATGGGATTTTTGACGTGCACCTGAGAGAGCAGACGGGGCCTCGGTTTAGCGGCACCTCCGACAGTGCAGCACTCCCTCAGCACTGCACTGGAGTGTCAGCCTAGATTTATGTACTCAAGTCCCTGGAGTGGGACTTGAACCCACAACCTTCTGACTCAGAGGCGAGGGTGCTACCCGCTGAGCCACGGCTGACACAATCAGACCCGTAGAAGTGCCGGGTGCAGAACTGTTACTGTGAGAAAGGAAAAATCTGTGCACGTAGTGAGTTGGTAAACCAACGGTGGAGGGACTGAAACTGCATGAAGGAAGTCGAAAAGATGGTTTCAGAACTTCCCTCCCACTCTGATCTCTCCGTCCTCGGCCTCCTACACTGTTCCAATGAAGCTCAACGTAAGCTCGAGGAACAGCATCTCATTCTTTCAATTCGGCACTTTGCAGCCTTCTGGTCTCAACATTGAGCTCAACAACTTTTGATCATAACCACCACTCACATTTTTCGGATGGTAGGTGTTATGTGTTTAGATGCTCTGATAATGACTCCAAGAGGCAAAGTATTGCACTTGAACTGTAGTGACCTTAGTCCGTTTAATATAACGCCAAAGTGAGGATACCACATGGTGAACTCCCTTTAATACCTGGGTACCTGTGGTGTACAGGTGACCCCTGGGCCTCCACCAGTTGCACCCTCTGGTGGTGCCAGCATAGTGTATACAGTGTGAACCTTGTTGATGGTACCTCTGGTAAACAAGTCTCCATCTTATGCAGCTATACAGTGACTACACAGAGAGTATATCTATAGTGTACATATATAACAGTAGGTGCTGGTAATGATTCTGCTGTAACCATTTACACTTCCCCTCGGACCGATCTTTTGTTTCTTTACTTGTCACATTAGTTTCCCCTTTTGCCTTTTCCCTCCAAACTATCACACACCTTTCTGTGGTACGCAAACGCCGCGAATATGCAGTCTCCAGAGAATACAACCGCTGCGCCCTCAAAAGACCTGCCGATCCAGGCCAGATTGAACAACCTATCACCAACCCCTCTCAAATCTAGAAGGCCATTTTTGACCATCGCCGAAGCCTTTTCTTATGTTCTTATGCAACTGTGGAGCTCCTAATCAGACCCTGGAGCACATCATTGTGCACTGCCCTCAGAGGAAATTCGCAGGCAGCCTACAAAATATCCACGGTGTTACCTTGGCCTTCATTGGCCTTCATTGCAAGAGGATTTGAGTACAGGAGCAAGGATATCTTACTACAGTTATTCTGGGCCTTGGTGAGACCGCACCTGGAGTATTGTGTGCAGTTCTGGTCTCCTTACCTTAGAAAGGATATTCTTGCTAGAGAGGGAGTGCACCAAAGGTTCACCAGACTGATTCCTAGGATGGCAGGTCTGTTGTATGAGGAGTGATTGGGTCGACTAGGCCTGTATTCACTAGAATTTACAAGAAGAATGAGAGGGGATCTCATTGAAACGTATAAAATTCTGACTGGGTTGGATAGACTGGATGCGGGGAGAATGTTTCCCCTGGCTGGGAAGTCTAGAATAAGGGGTCACAGTCTCAGGATACGGGATAGGACATTTAGGACCGAGTTGAGGAGAAATGTTTTCACTCAGAGGGTGGTGAACCTGTGGAATTCTCTACCACAGAAGGCTGTGGAGGCCAAGTCACTGAATATATTTAAGAGGGAGATAGATTTCTAGAAACAAAAGGCATCAAGGGGTATGGGGGAAAAGCGGGAATATGGTGTTGAGATAGAGGATCAGCCAGGATCATACTGAATGGCGGTGCAGACTCGAAGGGCCGAATGGCCTACTACTGCTCCTAGTTTCTACGTTTCTATGTTACACCGGAAGCTTTGGCCTGGATATCCGACTTAGATATTGAAATTTGATTTGCTTTGCTGTTACCGTATGGAAGAAGAGGAGACGGCATTGAATCAAAATGGCGGCAAAGAGGTGGGCCGTTAGCGACGTTACGATGAAGCAGTCTCTTACCTTGCTGAACAAAGGACCCGTAGACGAACCACATGGAGTTGTACAAGGTGGTAGAGGTGACGGATCCCATCTGCAGCCTGGGAGGATTGAGCCAGTTCAGCAGGTACACCAACAGGCCCACCAGTATCACCGTGCCGGCGATGCAGGCCCACAGGGAGAAGTCAAACGGCGCCAGACAGGCAAACATGTCGACCGTCTTCTCCGTCTTCTTCAGAAGGAATCCCACCGAGTAATCCATGTAACGTGTGGTGAAGTCCACCACACTCTCCCGCTCCGGAGTGATGGTCAAGGCCGAGATTCCCACGTCGGCTCTCTGTAAATTTGTTTCAAAAAAAGGGCGTTAATCACAAGTGACAGGGAGCAAGCTTTTATCTTCCTCCATCCCTTTCTCCAATCTACTTGCGAATGACAACGACAACTTGCATTTATAAAGCGCCTTAGAATCATAGAATGGTTACAGCACAGAAGGTGGCCATTCGGCCCGTCGAGCCCATGCCGGCTCTCTGCAAGAGCACTTCAGCTAGTCCCCACACTCCCGCCCTTTCCCTGTAGCCCTGCAAAATTCTTTTCCTTCAGGTACTTATCCCATTCCCTTTTCGAAAGCCACGATTGAGTCTGCCTCCACCACCCTTGCAGGCAGTGCATTCCAGATCCTAACCACTCGCTGCGTAAAAAGGAGCGTCCCTGGTGTTGCCTTTGGTTCTTTACAGCAATCAACTGAACTCTGCGGCCCCTGGCTCTCGACCCATTCCGCCGCCAACGTAGTCAAACGTCCCCCGAGGCGCTTCACGGAGGCATAATCAGACAAAATTTGCCACCGAGCCAAAGAAGGAGACACTGGAACAGGCTTGGTCAAAACAGCAAGGTTTTGAGGAGGGTCTTAAAGGAGGAGAGAGGGAGGGGGGGAGGTTTAGGAAGGGAATTACAGAGCTGAGGGCTTAGATGGCTGAACGCACAGCCACCAATGGTGGGGCGAAGGAAATGAGGAGTTGCACAAGGCTAGAGTTGGAACAGCGCAAAGATCTCGGGGGGTTTGTGGGGCTAGACGAGGCTACAGAGATAGGGAGGGGCAAGGCCATGGAGAGACTTGAACACAAAGATGAGAATTTTAAAATCAAACCTCTAGTGGACTCTAAACTTTAAGTTCCCTGGATCACATTGACTTCAGCACATAACAAAGGCCATTTACATAAAGATTTAATGATCAGCACTTGAATCCATGATTGAAACAGTTTCATTATTACGCCTGAATGTTTCTTGAACGAATCTAGCTGGCTGCTTTCTAACAAATCTATTCATTAAATCAATTATTTATTTTTTCTAGCACAGTTAATCATGCAAAATGTACTTGAGCGTCGAGTACTAAAGTGATTAATAATGCACTACAAATTATCTTGCGAATGAACTGATGTAACCATGTAAGAAAAATAAATTATATATATTGGCCTAGAAATCCCGGTCGAGGTCTTCCCGCGGGCGAACGACAGAAAAAGGGGAAAAAGGATGCGCACCTACCTGTTCCTGCCACACCCACCAGCGATCCCGGTCCTGAGGCCTCCACTGACTGCGCATCGCAGCGCGTGCACATCGGCACATCCGTAAGCTGGAGCTGGAGTCACATGGCTCTGGGCAGCCAATCAAGGTACAGTATGTTCTCATTCATAATAATGGGAACTCCGTAAATTGGATTTCCCATTATGATTGAGAAACCCCCCTCCAAACACCCAAACACAAATAAAAAATAGAAAAAATACACCACATATTTAAGATTAATTTAAATTAAAGTTATTAATGTCTGATAAAAAAAAGATATATTTTTCCGCTATGTTTTTAAGTTTTTTTAATTAGGGTTTAAAATAAACTTACCTTCGTGGGCAGGGTTTTTAACAATAAAGTGTGTTTTTAAAATTTTATTTTACTGTGTTTTTGTATGTTTTAAAACTCTTACGCCTGGACCAGTAGGCTATACACCTGCTTTTATCGGGCGCAAGAGTTTTCAGGACTTTTTCTGGGCAAGAGATGAGCAAATACCGCAATCTTGCCCATGCGAATGTCCTGGCTGAGGGGTTATGGATGATCTGTTAAGCCAGAGCTTGACCGATCGGAAAAGCCGGTTTTCAGCGCATGCGCATTGTGCACTGAAAATCGGCTTTTGCGATGTCTTCCCGGGTCCGTACACACTCCGTACACACTCCGAACGGATCCGGGGGGGCCCGGATTTCAAGGCCATAATCTGCATGCACTACATACTTTACTAAAAAAATAAGTTTTTTTTCCAATTTTTCACCTCTCGTTGAAGGTATTTATTTGAAAAAGCTGAACTGGATGCGTATTGATGTCTAGTTTGACATGAGAAATGAAGCCGACATTTGAGTATTTGGAGAAAGAAAATCCAAATGAAGTCCATTTTGAACTACATTGAGCCAGAGTGCCCAATCCGTCTATGAAGATCAATTGGACAGATGCATTGATCCAACGTCGGTGTCAGCTCTGTAATTGCATTCAGAATTAACTTTTCTAATCTCCATGCTTGCACTCGGGCTCAGCTGATGAGTTTCACAGCAGCAGACGCAAACCATTTGAGGGCGCAAAATTTACCGCTCCGCCTGGATTAATACCGCAACAGAGGCGCGACCGAATTTCCACCGCCTAGTGCTGTATTCTCTTCAGAAAAGTCCAGGGCATGAAAGCTCCTGCATTGAGGCGAGAGATGAAGTGGTGAGTCTTCCTGGTTAACCCTTGCCACTGGACCAAGACCGAGCTCTGTCAAGCCCGTGTGGTGGCTGGTGTGCAACGGCCACCCCACGTTAAAAAAATCCACGCACAGGCATCTTCCACCCTTCGGGATGTAGTTTGGGATCTGGAATATCAGGCCTTTCATTGAAACACCTGTGAACTCATCCCTTTTTTGTGTGGAAGCAAGTCATCCTCGATACGAGGGACTGTCTATGAAGAAGAGGTGATGTACAACACCAACAGCACGCAATTATATTGTGCCTTAAACATAGATAGTTCTCCCACAGGGCCTCACGGAGGGGTAAGGAAACAATAGCCACCGAGCCAAAGGAAGGGGGGTTAGGAGGAGTGACCGAGAGCTTGGTCAAAAAGATTGGTTTTAAAGAAGTCTTAAAGGAGGAGAGGGAAGTGAAGAGATTTATGGGTCTTTCAGCCCCTCGCACCTGTTTCGCCGTTTATTTGGATCATGACGGATCTGTATCTTGACTCCATCTCCCCTCCTTGGTTGCATAACTCTTAAGAACCATGCCTAACAAAAATCAATCTCATTTCAGTTTGATCCCCCCCCAGCCTCAACAGCGTGTGTGTTTGGGGCGGGGGGGAGTGTTCCAGATTTCCACGACCCGTTGGGTGAAAGAGGGATTGCCCTAGAGCTAGGATGCCAATGGTGAGGCGCAGGCCAGGTCAATTAAAATTTTCAAGACTGAGATTGATATATTTTGTTAGGTACGGGAACATAAGAACATAGGAACAGGTGGAGGCCATTCAGCCCCTCGAGCCTGCTCCACCATCCAATGAGATCATGGCTGATCTGTGACCGAACTCCATAATACCCATCTTTGCCCGGAGGATAAATGAGGTACAGATCAGCCATGAATGGCGGAGCAGGATCGAGGCGCTCAATGACCTCCTCCTCACGAGGTTGATTCCTGAGATGAAGGGGTTGTCTTATGAAGAAAGGTTGAGCAGGTTGGGCCTATACTCATTGGAGTTTAGAAGAATGAGAGGTGACCTTATTGAAAGGTATAAGATGAGGGAGCTTGACAGGGTAGATGCTGAGAGGGGGTATCTGGAACTCGGAGATATCGTTTCAGAATAAGGGGCCGCTCATTTAAAACTGAGATGAGGAGGAATTTCTTCTCTCAGAGGGTTGTAAATCTGTGGAATTCTCTGCCCCAGAGAGCTGTGGAGGCTGGGTCATCCAATATATTTAAGATGGAGATAGACAGATTTTTGAATGATAAGGGAGTCAAGGGTTATGGGAAGCAGGCAGGGAAGTGGATTTGAGGCCAAAATCAGATCAGCCATGATTTTATTGAATGGCAGAACCGGCTCGAGGGGGCAAATGGCCTACTCCTGCTCCTATTTCTTATGTTCTTATGTTTCTGTTCCTATGTGTATCGCTCAGACACATCTTATATTGGCAGCATTTAAACTGAGATGTCTCAAACGTACATTAGAGGATTTTTTCTTGAATTGATTATTGCTTCTTTTGCTAGCTCTCCAAACTAAACAGGTTATGGTACAAAGGCCCTGCATCTAATATTGCAACCTCAAGCTCCTCTCTCAGGATATAGAAGAACAACGTATTTATATAGTGCTTTTAATGTAGTAAAACGTCACAAACCATCTCACAGGAGCTTTATCAAACAACATTTGACACCGAGCTACATAAAGAGATATTGGGGTGGATGCTTGGTCAAAGAGGTAGGTTTTAAGGAACGTCTTAAAGGAGGAGAGAGAGGTGGTGAGGTGGAGAGGTTCAGAGAGGGACTTCCATAGCTTGGGGTCTTGACAGCTGAAAGCATGGCCGCCAATGGTGGAGCGATGAAAATCGGGAATACTCAAGAGGGCAGAATTAGAGGAGTGCAGACATTTTGCAGGGTTGAGGGGCTGGAGGAATTTACAGAGATAGGGAGGGCCATGGGCCATGGAGGAATTTGAAGACGAGGATGAGAATTTTTTTGAAATCAAGGTTGTGACTGTTAGTTGCCGTCTGGACACGCCATGGCGCACCATCTTGCCGTCCGGAGGAGGTGGGGGTTCCCAATGAGTGCTCTTTACACGGGAGTCCTCCCTTTATTTAGTGGGGATTTGGTCTGGAGGGTGTTACACAGAGCAGTCCCGTGCAATCGATTTTTAAGTCGGTTCATCAACTCCCAGGCCGCCTGCAATTTCTGCGGTCTGGTAGAGTCCGTGTTCCATGTTTATGTTGAGTGTGCCAGGTTGCAGTCCCTATTCCATTATTTGAAGGGGCTGCTCCTCAAATTCTGGCTGCACTTCAGTCCCACTCCTGATCTTTGGGCACCCTGTGCAGAGGGGAGTGGGCAGATCAGAAGGCCTCCTTGTAGGACTGCTCTTGGGCACGGCCAAGGTGGCCATCACCCAGTCCAGGCAGCGGGCGGTCGAGGGGGTCGTTCAGCCTGACTGCCTGCCTCTCTTCCGCGGTTACATTTGAGTCAGGATGTTCATGGAGATGGAGCTCGCGGTGTCCACTGGTACGGTTGCGGCCTTCCGCGAGAGGTGGGTATCGGAGGGACTGGAGTGCATCATCACCCCCGGCAACCAAATTTCAATTCGAACTGTTAGTGTCAAAAGTTTAATTTGTTTATTTGTCGGTTTTGGTGCCCCCTTTAATAAGGGGGCATTTGATTTGCATTTGATTTACAGGTTCATTTAAAATAGTTGTAACTATTAGTGATGAAAAGGTTATCAGTCTTCGGAAGTTGGCCTGACATAACAAAATGTCACATTCTGGACTGTACTGGTACAAATTTAGCAAGTCGTCTTGGAAACATAGAAACATAGAAAATAGGTGCAGGAGTAGGCCATTCGGCCCTTCGAGCCTGCACCGCCATTCAATGAGTTCATGGCTGAACATGCAACTTCAGTACCCCATCTCTGCTTTCTCGCCATACCCCTCGATCCCCCCAGTAGTAAGGACTACATCCAACTCCTTTTTGAATATATTTAGACAATTGGGCTCAACAACTTTTTATGGTAGTGAATTCCACAGGTTCACCACTCTCTGGGTGAAGAAGTTTCTCCTCATCTCTGTCCTAAATGGCTTACCCCTTATCCTTAGACTGTGACCCCTTGTTCTGGACTTCCCCAACATAGGGAACATTCTTCCTGCATCTAACCTGTCTAAACCCGTCAGAATTTTAAACGTTTCTATGAGGTCCCCTCTCGTTCTTCTGAACTCCAGTGAATACAAGCCCAGTTGATCCAGTCTTTCTTGATATGTCAGTCCCGCCATCCCAGGAATCAGTCTGGTGAACCTTTGCTGCACTCCCTCAATAGCAAGAATGTCCTTCCTCAAGTTAGGAGACCAAAACTGTACACAATACTCCAGGTGTGGCCTCACCAAGGCCCTGTACAACTGTAGTAACACCTCCCTGCCCCTGTACTCAAATCGCCTTGCTATGAAGGTCAACATGCCATTTGCTTTCTTAACCGCCTGCTGTACCTGCATGCCAACCTTCAATGACTGATGTACCATGACACCCAGGTCTCATTGCACCTCCCCTTTTCCTAATCTGACACCATTCAGATAATAGTCTGTCTCTCTGTTTGTACCACCAAATAACCTCACATTTATCCACATTATACTTCATCTGCCATGCATTTGCCCACTCACCTAACCTATCCAAGTCACTCTGCAGCCTCATAGCATCCTCCTCGCAGCTCACACTGCCACCCAACTTAGTTTCATCTGCAAATTTGGAGATATTACATTTAATCCCCTCGTCTAAATCATTAATGTACAACGTAAACAGCTGGGGCCCCAGCACAGAACCTTGTGGTACTCCACTAGTCACTGCCTGCCATTCTGAAAAGTACCCATTTACTCCTACTCTTTGCTTCCTGTCTGACAACCAGTTCTCAATCCACATCAGCACACTACTCCCAATCCCATGTGCTTTAACTTTGCACATTAATCTCTTGTGTGGGACCTTGTCGAAAGCCTTCTGAAAGTCCAAATACACCACATCAACTGGTTCTCCCTTGTCCACTCTACTGGAAACATCCTCAAAAAATTCCAGAAGATTTGTCAAGCATGATTTCCCTTTCACAAATCCATGCTGACTTGGCCCTATCATGTCACCTCTTTCCAAATGCGCTGCTATGACATCCTTAATAATTGATTCCATCATTTTACCCACTACCGATGTCAGGCTGTTTTCTCTCTCCCTCCTTTTTTAAAAAGTGGGGTTACATTGGCTACCCTCCACTCAATAGGAACTGATCCAGAGTCTATGGAATGTTGGAAAATGACTGTTAATGCATCCGCTATTTCCAAGGCCGCCTCCTTAAGTACTCTGGGATGCAGTCCATCTGGCCCTGGGGATTTATCGGCCTTCAATCCCATCAATTTCCCCAACACAATTTCCCAACTAATAAGGATTTCCCTCAGTTCCTCCTTCTTACTAGACCCTCTGACCCCTTTTATATCCGGAAGGTTGTTTGTGTCCTCCTTAGTGAATACCGAACCAAAGTACTTGTTCAATTGGTCTGCCATTTCTTTGTTCCCCGTTATGACCATTCTGTCCCACCAATTCTTTTGAAACTAGAAATAAAAATGTGGAATTATGTATGGTCCAAAATTGCAGGAAATCGAAGAAAAATACATATGTTAATCTTAAATGGTGAATCCATTTTTCAAAAAGTAAAGATAACAGACTTGAAAGCTCCAATGTGGGATGATGAATTGAAAGTGTGCACTGTGCAGGTTTGCATCAGGATCCCTTGTGCTACTTACTGTTTGCCGGCCTTTTGTTACGTGCAAGACAGGAATTCCCAAGAATTTTAAGCTTCACATTGGTCGTAACGTAAACTGGATGAGATGAAAAGAGTATAGGGAGCCACTTTGTTTTATAAAGCTCCCCCTAGCTGTTTTATTGTAGAATAATGACTAGATTTGTGGTGTGGTGCAAGGCCATGATTGACTTGGTCCATCTCCACTATTACAAATGAAAAATACTGCGGATGCCGGAATCTGGGATAAAAACAGAAAATGCTGGAAATCTCAGCGGGTCAGGCAGCATCTGTGGAGGGGAAGCAGAGTTAATGTTTCGGGTCATTGACCCTTCGTCAGAACTGGAGAATGTTTTGTCTCTCGAATCTCTCCTGTCTTCCACCCTATCACATACCTTCCCTTTTGTTCTTTCTTCCCCTCCCCCTTTCAGGGCTTGTTAAGAATCTGTTCTTTCCGAACACTCTCCAGTTCTGACGAAGGGTCATCGACCTGAAACGTTAACTCTGTTTCTCTCTCCACAGATGCTGCCTGACCCGCTGAGATTTCCAGCATTTTCTGTTTTTATTCCATCTCCACTATGTTGCCTTCAACTTCAAACAAGCTGCATTATCAGCAACCCAGCAACAGATACGTACTGTTGTCTCTGCGCTTACTTGCATGTAATAAAATAACTCCAGAGCTAATTTATACTCTCCTTTCAGACCCCCTTTCAGCCTAATCAATTCATTACTGAAAGCACTTTTATGTTGTTTTATTGTGGATAACTGGTGTTTATGATCGCACTCGAGAGGGTACAGAGGAGATTTACGAGGATGTTGCCAGGACTGGAGAACTATAGCTGTGAGGAAAGATTGGATAGGCTGGGATTGTTTTCTTTGGGATAGAGGAGGCTGAGGGGAGACCTTATTGAGGCGTATAAAATTATGAGGGAGGTAGATAGAGTGGATAGGAAGGATCTATCTTCTTTAGCAGAGTGGTCAATAACCAGGGGGCATAGATTTAAATTAATTGGTAGGAGGTTTAGAGGAGAGTGGAGAACTTTTATCTCCCAGAGGGTGGTGGGGGTCTGGAACTCACTGCCTGAAAGGGTTGTAGAGGCAGAAATCCTCTTCATTGTTAAGAAGTACTTGAAATGCCGTAACCTACAGGACTACGGACCAAGAGCGGGAAAGTGGGATTAGGCTGGAAAGCTCTTCGTTGACCAGCAGAGACACAATGGGCTTAATGCCTCCTTCTGTGCCGTAATTTTCAGTGACATGATTCTATGATTCAGGTACCAGCGGGTAAAAGTCAACCACATCGGTTTGGAACTGGAGTCACATATAGACCAGACCAGGAGGTTACCTTCCCTAAAGGACATTAGTGAACCAGCTGTGTTTTTACAACAATCCCACATCTAATAGAAAAGCAAAATACTGCGGATGCTGGAATCTGAAATCAAAACAGAAAATGCTGGAAATCTCAGCAGGTCAGGCAGCATCTGTGGAGAGAGAAACAGAGTTAATGTTGTGGGTCTGTGTCCCTTCGTCAGAACTGGCGAATGTTCGGAATGGACACATACTTAAGGACCACTGCAAGGGGGAAGGGGAGGAAAGAACAAAAGGGAAGGTCTGTGATAGGATGGAAGGCAGGAGAGATTAGAGAGACAAAAGGGATGATGGGCCAAATTGAAATGGTAACGGCAGAAGTTAGAAAAAGGTTGGTGCAGATTGGGTGTGAATGGCGGAATAATGACAAGCTGCCATTGGAGACAAAGAGAAAAAATATATTAGATGGAGGGGGGTGGGGGGCGGTGGGGAACAGAGCCAAAGATGGGCAGAGGTTACGCTCTGAAATTGCTGAACTCGTTGTTGAGTCCAGAAAGCTGTAAAGTGCCTAAACGAAAGATTAGGTGCTGTTCCTCGAGCTTGCGTTGAGCTTTGTGGGAACAGTGTAGGAGTCCGAGGAAAGAGAGATCAGAGTGGGAATGGAGTCGAAAATTAAAGTACAGGCGACCGGAAGCTCGGGGTTACAAGTGAGGTGTTCAGCAAAGCGGTCACCCAATCTACATTTGGTCTCCCCAATGTCGAGGAGATCCCATCGTGAGCAGCGAATACAGTATACTAATTTGAAAGAAGTACAAGTAAATCCCTGTTTCACCTGGAAGGAGTATTTGGGGCCCTGGGTTATCACATCTAATATTGGTAACTTTTTTCGATACCAATTTTTTATTTCCAAATTAAAAAAAAATATGCCCTGGTTGGATTTGAACGTGCATTCACCTGGATTATTAGTGTTGTTTGTGGATTACAAATGCTGCAATATAACCACTGCACTACCGTATCCCCTGTAATAATATGGCTACTGTGTTTCTGCTGCCTTCTCTGATCTCAGTGTTTGCTCACACCACTGATGTTCTCACAAACCATGTTGGATTTATCACCTGAAATGTTTGGCACTGAAGCCTAATTTCATTCACATCTAACAATGTTTCATTTTTATTCTGTCAGCTGTGGCTCAGTGGGTAGCACACTCGCCTCTGAGTCAGAAGGTTGTGGGTTCAAGTCCCACTCCAGAGACTTGAACACATAAATCTAGGCTGACACTCCCAGTGCAGTGCTGAAGGAGTGCTGCACTATCAGAGGTGCTGTCTTTTGCATGAGACGTTAAACCAAGGTCCCTGTTTGCTCTCTTAGATGGGCGTAAAAGATGCAACGGCACGATATCGAAGAAGAGCAGGAGAGTTATCCTCGGTGTCCTGGCCAATATTTATCCCTCAACCAACATCACTAAAACAGCTTATCTGGTCATTATCACATTGGGACAGGAACTGTGGTTCTCGTATTCGACTGTTCAGCCACCTAAGGACTCATTTTTAGAGTGGAAACAAGTCTTCCTCGATTCCCAGGGACTGCCTATGATGATGATGCTGTTTGTGGGAACTTGCTGTACGCAAATTGTCTGCCGCGTTTCCCACATTACAACAGTGATTACACTTCAAAAGTGCTTCATTGGCTGTAAAGCGCTTTGGGACATCTGGTAGTTGTGAAAGGTGCTATATAAATGCAAGTCTTTCTTTTCTTTTTATTGAGCAGCCAAGGTTTAGAACCCAGGGCCACATTGCAGGTTTGAAGAAGTCTGCCATGGTGGAACCAAGGTGTTGTGTTAGATATAACAGAAGGGGGAGCATGAGCAATGGAATCTTCCATTGTGGCCGGAATATCCTCAGTTATAGAAGGGGAAGATGGAGCGAAAGTGGCAGTGAGACCAAAGAAAAGCAGCACCTCATTCCTAGACAGGGTAGCTGGAGAATTTTACAGTGGTTTATGGAGTGTGATTGGTGGCTGAGCATTTTACAAGAGGCAGACAGGAGATAGTGACCAAAACATATCGTGTAATGTGCGTGAAGTCTATCTAAAGGATGATCAAAACGTTGATGCTGTTTTTCTGGGGTTTCTACGGATATTCCTCCAAGGACATCTTGGAGGAGCAGGAGAATCTCCGTGGACATTCACCCCCATTATTATGCCGCAAAGGTCAGGTTCCTCCAGCAAGGACGGGTTCTCGTGTGTGTAATAGAGCTTCCCCTAGTGGGCTACTGATGAACTGCAACTACTGATATAAATCATAAAGGATCATGTGGCAGGGTCACATGATGACAGTCTGTGTTAAAAGCCATCTTGTGTGCAGTGTGCTTGTTGGTGCTGTCGTAAGGATATATTACAGTGTATTACTACTCGGAACTCCTACACGGCAAGCGAGCCCCAGGTGGGCAGTGGAAATGCTTCAAGGACACCCTCAAAGCCTCCCTGATAAAGTGCAACATCCCCACCGACACCTGGGAGTCTCTGGCTAAAGACTGCCCTAAGTGGAGGAAGAGCATCCGGGAGGGCGCTGAGCACCTCGAGTCTCGTCGCCGAGAACATGCAGAAAACAAGCACAGGCAGTGGAAGGAGCGTGCAGCAAACCAGACTCCCCACCCACCCTTTCCTTCAACCACTGTCTGGCCCACCTGTGACAGAGACTGTAATTCCTGTATTGGACTGTTCAGTCACCTGAGAACTCACTTTTAGAGTGGAAGCAAGTCTTCCTCGATTTCGAGGGATTGCCTATGACGATTACATTGTGGAACGTGTGTGCATTAACTGGGGGTGCCCAGCCCCTGGTATTTCATCCCAGGGAGCGTTGGATTACTGAATCATCTCTTCACCGTATAAAAGATGGGGATCATCATAGGCAGTCCCTCGGAATCGAGGAAGACTTGCTTCCACTCCTGGAGTGAGATCTTTGGTGGCTGAACAGTTCAATACGAGAGCCACAGACTCTGTCACAGGTGGGACAGGTGGTTGTTGAGGGAAGGGGTGGGTGGGACTGGTTTGCAGCACGCTCAGGGATATGAGACTGCTGTTTGATAAATGAGGGAGAAGTAGGGTTTTGGAGACAGATATGGATTGCCTCGTTTGAAATATTCTGAAACAATGTGTGTCTTTTTCCGAATTCATATTTCATGATTTTCCTAGAAATCCCGATGGAATAAAAAGTAAAAAAAAAACAATGAATAATTAAAACTTCTCAGCGGCAATAGTGGCAAATGTGAGCGGTTCAATTTGTGTCGCTCCTTCAAACTCGCTTTTATAGCAAAGGCAAACAGCACTCGACACTCATAAAGAAAGAACGTGCATTCATGAACACCCATTGTCAGGATCAATTGTGCCCAGGCCAGAGATGGCAAGGGCTTTCGGAGAATTAAGGGAATATTTCACAAGTTAACGCTTGCAGCATGGAGCTTTATTCAATTGGCTGCCGCGTTTCCCACATTACAACAGTGACTATACTTCAAAAAGTACTTCATTGGCTGTAAAGCGCTTTGAGACGTCCGGTGGTCGTGAAAGGTGCTATATAAATGCAAGTCTTTCTTTCTTTCAAGCTGAATTGCCAAAGTTGAAAGGTCAGCGTGACTGAAAGTCGTAATCATTAAAATAAGTACGGGCGAGTAAGCATGCACGGAGCTGTAACAAACAACGGCGAGACTGACCTTGAAGGCGATTTCTCCAATCAGCCCATTCCAGTTTCCATTGGGTTGCTGACTCCCAAACTTGTGATCAGGAGCCACGTAGATTTCATATTTGAAGCCCAGGTAACTGGACAAGGCATCCAGGACATCGATGGAGAACCCATAGTATTTCTTTGTTCTTCCGAGCACGTTTTCTGACACCATAACAAAAGGTTCCTCCTGAAAGGGAAGAGATGTGACAGGGTCAAGAAGTGTGCGAGTGACATTTGTAGGATTCATGGACATGTAGGATGATGAGGGATAGTTTTGCTGTGGTTGGGTGCCCGCAATTTCCCGCAAGATGTTTCCTGGGAATGGCATTCCCAGGTACTCTATTGTGGGAACTGCAATGTATATACCGGTGAGTATGCGCAAAGGTTTGTAGAGCTCTTGAGTTGGGAGTGGCTTGGCCAGTCATGTGATGTTCACAAGACTCAATAAAACCCCAACCAGTTGGGTTCAGGGGATCCACGATGAGGCACTGGTTGTGAGCCGGGAATGTGTAGTGTGATTGTTAAACCTTTTGCTAATAAACTAACTAGTTCTTAATAGAAATGTGTTGCTATGAATTCTTAAGCAAAGAACCCATGAAGCAAAGACATTACAGGAGCCATCACTGTCAAACCTGGTCCTGTCTTTACCCAAAGTCCACAGATACACACACTTTCCACCAGTGGTCATTGGATAGTGATGACATATGGGGACCCTGGCTGATCTTCCTCCCCCTCCCTAGGAGCGCTGGGCCCAGATGTTACCACTGCTCTGATTGAGAGAGATAACTGAGCTTAAACCAGCAACTGAACTTGCGATCTTTCTGATCTGTATGGCCCAGAGACTTGAGTGTAAATGCTAAGCTGACACTCCCAGTGCTGTGCTGAGGAAGCACTGCACTGTCAGAGGTGCCGTCTGTCATGTATCTCACACTACTGTATATAACTGTATCTTATCATGCTATACATGACTGTAACTAGATATGACCTGTAACCACAAGCATACTTTACCACCAGGGGTGCACTTGCAGGAGACACTGCGTACCTGTTCCACACAGGTATATAAAGGCAGGTCTCAGGCAAGTGTGGGACTCGAGAGCTGTGAAATAAAGGTGCAGGTCCAGAGTGACCTTGACTTCAGCATATGCCTCGTGTAAGTCTGTACTGCAGGGTCAGGACTTTACACCGTCTTTCGGATGAGGCCCAGTCTGCTCTCTCAGGTAGACGTAAAAAGAAATCCTATGACACTATTTCGAAGAAGAGCAGGGGGAGTTCTCCCCGGTGTCCTGGCCTATATTTATCCATCAACCAATATCACTAAAATTGATTATCTGGTCATTATCACATTGCTGTTTATGGGAGCTTGCTGTGCGCAGATTGGCTGCTGCCTTTCCTACATTATGATAGTGGCTACACTCCAAAAGCACTTCATTGTCTGTAAAGCGCTTTGGGATGGTCTGAGATTGGAAAAGGCAACATATAAATGCAGTCTTTTTTTTTTATTACTAGCACGCCAGCCCCTTACTATGAAGTTTAAAGGATGTTGGTTTCTCTGGGGTGTATTTGACTTTTGGGCGACCTTTTGGCAGAGCGTGCTGATTGGCTAAGAGGCCCTCGTGAACGAATTCGCCTCCTTTGTGCCTCCTGTTACCGCCTCCGGGGGGGGGCGATAATGTGGCGCTACCGGCTTTACGACCGGGCGCGGCGAGAGTACCAACGCCCGCGACCTTTCCGTTGAGGTTTGCGGCGGCAGTGACGCCTAACACCACGGGCTCCTGTGCCCGGAAATTGTGACGTCATCGTGCTGCCATTGCCCTCAGTCGTAGCCCAGGGCCCGAACTTTGGTTACGCCCCTCTGCGGCATCGCCGGGCGACAACACCGACAACTGCCGGAGGGGTTTATCGGTAGGTCGGGTGCCGCGGGAGCGCAATTTCAAGGGGATGAAGTCTGCGGGGGGGGGGGGGGGGGGGGGGAGGGGCAGGTGAATTTGTTGTCATGCCGAACGTTCATTTTTCATGATTTTCCTGGGCCGCGATTGATCAGCCCTGCACTCCGCGAGAATGCTTGGCGCTGATCGTGACGGTTCGCGGCTGCCATTGGCGACGAGGTACCTCTGTCCATGGAACGATTTCTCTTCCCTTTACGGAAGGGAAAGCACCTCCGTACCGGCATGGCTGCCCTTGACATTGCGCAGCGTAGCAACGCTGCCGCCGCCGCCCTTCCTCCCGGCTTTAGCGCTCTAAGGGAAATTGTAGCACTTGATTGAGCGCTCCACTTCCTTCTTGGAGCGCTAAACCGGAAGTTGGCGTCGGTGTCCCTTGCGTATCACCCGGCGATACTTCCTGCGCTCCCGCAAAGTTATCACCCCGAATGGGGCGCCACACAATTTCTCCCCTCCAAAGTAATTGTGCGAGTTACAGCTGAGGAAGATGGAAAGCATGATTCACAGTGATCGCGACAGATAGGTTTACCCAGAGACTACAGCTAATGCTTATTTTCAATGAAACTGCATTTAACAGCTCTTGCAAGTTCTGAGCAGCGATCGCCTGATCTTGTGGATGCACCAGAATACGCAAGGTGGGAAGAACTTTGCTGCGAGAGCAGAACCTCAGCCATGTTTGAGCCAAGAGTCGATGGAAGTGGAAATGTTGGAATGAGAAACCGTTCAATGCCAGCTGGAAAAACAGCACTTTCTTCACTTGCACAGATTGAAGGACCAGGGCCAGTCAAAGAAACAGATGCATCAGGGAAATGCAGGGAGAACGAGTTCTCGAAGAACAACACAGTTGGTTGACTTATATGGGTAACCTTCAGATCATATAAGAAATAGGAGTAGGAGTCGGCCATTCAACCCTTCGAGCCTGTTCCGCCATTCAATGAGATCTTCAGCCTCAGCTCCACACCCCCATATCCCTAGATTCCCTTAACATCCAAAAATCTACCAATCTTTGCCTTGAGTATACTCAACAACTGAGCATCCACAGCCCTTTACACCTTAGCGGTACCACACAGAGCCTCATCGGACAGGTGTATGATTTCCAGCCATTATGATTGCAGGACGGTGAAGACCGTGAATTGTTTTTCATTCCTTCATGGGATGTGGGCGTCGCTGGCAAAGCCAGCATTTATTGCCGATGAGAAGGTGATTGATAGAGAATTCAAACAGGCTGCATTTAGACAGGCTGTGAAAATTCACAGACAACAAGTCAGAGATGCTACATGCATTTCAGCATGTTGCATTAAGGCATCAATCAACTTGACATTTTAGGACCCTTGGGTAGTGAGCCAATAAGGTCAAAGAAGGCGAGTTTTTTTCTGTAAATTGATCCAGGCATAAATACAGCCATTTTGACCATGTGGTTTCAGTAAGACAAAGGAACTGGCAATCAGCCAGCAGTTTGTTGCTCTCTGCCAAGATTAAAAAGTTAAAACTACCATCGGAGTTCGTATTTCATTGGAAATTAAGAGATCTAACAGTGGTGGTAAGCTGCCTTCTTGAATACAACTGAGTGGCTCGCTGGGCCATTGTGGAGGGCAGTCAAAGAGTCTGGAGTCACATATAGGCCAGACCAGGTAAGGGCCATAACTTTTCTTCCCTGAAGGACATTAATGAACCAAATGGGCTTTTATGACAAGCTAGCTTTTTATTGCAGATTTATTCATTTAACTGAATTTAAATTCTCCAGCTGCCATGGTGGGATTTGAACTCATGTCTCTGGATCATTAGCCCAGGTCTCTGCATTACTGGTCCAGTAACATAACCACTATGCTACCGTACCCCTGCTGACATCATGGCATCCGATTGGAAGAAATCCCCCAGGAAAATCCCGACGTCAATACTTTTGTTCTCATTTAAAGCGCGCACATCCTTCCACTGTTTCCATGTTCTCCACTGATGACTCCTTTTAAAAAAAATTGTTCCTGGAATGTTGGTGTTGCTGGCAAGGCCAGCATTGATTGTCCATCTTTAATTGCCCTTGAGAAGGTGATGGTGAGCTGATGTCCCACTCTGTACCTGACTGTATTAAGGATACATTTTGTGAATGTATACCCCTGAGAAGGGGACCCTCCCCACAATCTTCCATTCATTGGATCCAGTGCGCTCAAAAGCATGGGGAGTACTCTCAACCGGCATGGATTCACACTGCGGTGCACACTCCTCTGATCCACCTCTTGACCGTCAACTTGTGGCAGGTCATTTAAATGGTGATGGCTTGGGAAGTGTCAATGTACAGAGGGACCTGGGTGTCCTTGTACACCAGTCATTGAAAGCAAACATGCAGGTGCAGCAAGCAGTTAGGAACGTAAATGGTATGTTGGCTTTCATCGCAAGAGGATTTGAGTACGGGAACAAGGATGTCTTACTGCAGTTATACAGGGCCTTGGTGAGACCGCACCTGGAGTATTGTGTGCAGTTTTGGTCTCCTTACCTAAGAAAGGATATACTTGCCACAGAGGGAGTGCAGCGAAGGTTCACCAGACTGATTCCTGGGATGGCAGGACTGTTGTATGAGGAGAGATTGGGTCGACTAGGCCAGTATTCACTAGAGTTTAGAAGAACGAGAGGGGATCTTATTGAAACGTATAACATTCTGACGGGGTTGGATAGACTGGATATGGGGAGGATGTTTCCCCTGGCTGGGAAGTCTAGAACAAGGGGTCACAGTCTCCGGATAAGGGGTAGCAAATTTTGGACCGAGATGAGGAGAAATGTTTTCACTCAGAGAGTGGTGAACCTGTGGAATTCTCGACCACAGAAGGCTGTGGAGGCTAAATTCACTGAATATATTTAAGGTAGATAGATTTCTAGACATAAAAGACATCAAGGGGTATGGGGAGAAAGCGGGAATATGGTGTTGAGATAGAGGATCAGCCATGATCATATTGAATGGTGGTGCAGACTTGAAGGGCTGAATGGCCCACCACTGCTCCTATTTTCTATGTTTCTATGTAGGACCACACTGTCGATGACCATTTTCAGTTTGTGCCTGTGAGAATAACATCAGCAGGAGAAGCAATGGTGACACTTCATTATTGATATTTGGCATTGAATTTTTTTGGGTGGGTACCACCTGTCGAACAGATTTGCTCACCATTCACAGCCAAGCTGTAAACACTGTTTGCACATACCCTCTTGCGATTTCGCTGCCAATGCCAAAACGGAGCAAATCTTCCTTCTGTGTGTTTATAGTAGGGTTGCCCGCTCTGTTTGACAGTATGCCTGGACATTTCATCACATGAACTCCTGCCCCCTACGGCCCCGCCCCTCTCCCCCCAGGCTGCCGTCATTGGTCGGCCAACACGTTCATCCTCACGACACACCACTTTCCCATGGCCAGTTAGCAAGCGAAGGGACTCTTCATTTCCCAGTCGGATGACTATCATTCAAATGGTCTTTCTCCTCCGCCCTCCCACCATCTCCAATATTTGTATTACTAATCCGACAATTCTGGCCTCTCGTGCCTCCTCGATTTCAATCGCTCCACCATCGGCGGCAGTGCCTTCAGCCCTAATTCTTGGAATTCCCTCTCTCAGCATCTCCACCTCTTTCTCTCCTCCTGTAAGATGCTCCTTAAAACCTACCTCTTCGACCAAGCTTTTTGTCACCTGCCCTAATATCCCCTTACATTAGCTGCTTTCCAATCCTCTCGGAGTGAGTGATCACAGTATGGTTGAATTTGTAATACAGATTGAGGGTGAGGAAGTAGTGTCTCAAACGAGCATACTATGCTTAAACAAAGGGGACTACAGTGGGATGAGGGCAGAGTTGGCTAAAGTAGACTGGAAACACAGACTAAATGGTGGCACAATTGAGGATCAGTGGAGGACTTTTAAGGAGGTCTTTCATAGTGCTCAACAAAAATATATTCCAATGAAAAAGAAGGGCGGTAAGAGAAGGGATAACCAGCCGTGGATAACCAAGGAAATTAAGGAGAGTATCAAATTAAAAACCAATGCGTATAAGGTGGCCAAGGTTAGTGGGAAAATAGAAGATTGGGAAAATTTTAAACGACAGCAAAGAATGACTAAGAAAGCAATAAAGAAAGGAAAGATAGATTACGAAGGTAAACTTGCGCAAAACATAAAAACGGATAGTAAAAGCTTTGACCGATATATAAAATGGAAAAGAGTGACTAAAGTAAATGTTGGTCCCTTTGAAGATGAGAAGGGGGATTTAATAATGGGAAATGTGGAAATGGCTGAGATCTAAAACAATTATTTTGCTTCGGTCTTCACAGTGGAAGACACAAAAACCATGGCAGAAATTGCTGGTCACAGGAATGTGGGAAGGGAGGACCTGGAGACAATCACTATCACTAGGGGGGTAGTGCTGGACAGGCTAATGGGACTCAAGGTAGACAAGTCCCCTGGTCCTGATGAAATGCATCCCAGGGTATTAAAAGAGATGGCGGAAGTTATAGCAGATGCATTCGTTATAATCTACCAAAATTCTCTGGACTCTGGGGAGGTACCAGCGGATTGGAAAGCAGCTAATGTAACGCCTCTGTTTAAAAAGGGGGCAGACAAAAGGCAGGTAACTATAGGCCGGTTAGTTTAACATCTGTAGTGGGGAAAATGCTTGAAACTATCATTAAGGAAGAAATAGCGGGACATCTAGATAGGAATAGTGCAATCAAGCAGACGCAGCATGGATTCATGAAGGGGAAATCATGTTTAACTAATTTATTGGAATTCTTTGAGGATATAACGAGCATGGTGGATAGAGGTGTACCGATAGATGTGGTGTATTTAGATTTTCAAAAGGCAATTGATAAGGTGCCACACAAAAGGTTACTGCAGAAGATAAAGGTACGCGGGGTCAGTAGAAATGTATCAGCATAGATAGAGAATTGGTTGGCTAACAGAAAGCAGAGAGTCGGGATAAATGGGTCCATTTCGGATTGGAAATCGGTGGTTAGTGGTGTGCCACAGGGATCAGTGCTGGGACCACAACTGTTTACAATATACATAGATGACCTGGAAGAGGGGACAGAGTGTAGTGCAACAAAATTTGCAGATGACACAAAGATTAGTGGGAAAGCGGGTTGTGTAAAGGACACAGAGAGGCTGCAAAGAGATTTAGATAGGTTAAGCGAATGGGCTAAGGTTTGGCAGATGGAATACAATGTCGGAAAGTGTGAGGTCATCCACCTTAGGAAAAAAAACAAAAAAAGGGAATACGATTTGAATGGGGAGAAATTACAACATGCTGCGGTGCAGAGGGACCTGGGGGTCCTTCTGCATGAATCCCAAAAAGTTAGTTTGCAGGTGCAGCAGGTAATCAGGAAGGCGAATGGAATGTTGGCCTTCATTGCGAGAGGGATGGAGTACAAAAGCAGGGAGGTCCTTCTGCAACTGTATAGGGTATTGGTGAGGCTGCACCTGGAGTACTGCGTGCAGTTTTGACCGCCTTACTTAAGGAAGGATGTACTGGCTTTGGAGGGGGTACAGAGACAATTCACTAGGCTGATTCTGGAGATGAGGGGGTTACCTTTTGATGACAGATTGAGTAGACTGGGTCTTTACTCGTTGGAGTTCAGAAGGATGAGGGGTGATCTTATAGAAACATTTAAAATAATGAAAGGGATAGACAAGATAGAGGCAGAGAGGTTGTTTCCACTGGTTGGGGAGACTAGAACTAGGGGGCACAGCCTCAAAATACGGGGGAGCCAATTTAAAACCGAGTTGAGAAGGAATTTCTTCTCCCAGAGGGTTGTGAATCTGTGTAATTCTCTGCCCAAGGAGCAGTTGAGGCTAGCTCATTGAATGTATTCAAGTCACAGATAGATAGATTTTTAACCAATAAGGGAATGAAGGGTTACGGGGAGCGGGCGGGTAAGTGGAGCTGAGTCCACGGCCAGATCAGCCATGATCTTGTTGAATGGTGGAGCAGGCTCGAGGGGCTAGATGGTCTACTCCTGTTCCTAATTCTTATGTTCTTATGTTCTTATGTCAAATTTAGTTTACTAACGCTCCTGTGAAGGGCCTTGGGACATTAAAGGTGGTACAGAAATTCAGGTTGTTGTTGTTATTGTAATAAACTAAAGTAGTCACAGAAATTGAAATACAACACGCTATTTTTTCACGCCCTGGTGATTTTCCTCCCGGGTGCTGCTCGCAGCCGTGACCTGGAGATTAACTTTCAATTTCCGGAGATTCCAGGGCAATGATGTCGGGTTGACAAGCCCTCGTGTCTGGCCTAAAAGAAATGGGTTGCAACTCACATTTGGAACTCAAACCATGCGCATTCTGCCTCTAATTACTACGCTGAAGGAAAATGTAGTTCACAAATTGCCCCCTCCCCCTTGGTGGGCAGAAGGGCGAACAAGGCCTCATTTACAAATATTTACTTCCATCTGTAATGTATTTGCTTCATGGCTTCTTTGCTTAAGAATTCATAGCAACACATTGCTATTAAGAACTAGTTGGTTTATTAACAAAGGTTTAACAATCACACTACACATTAGCAGTTCATCCACTCGGCTCACAACTGCATACCTCATCGTGGATGACCTAGACCTAACTGGCTGGGGTTTTATTGAGTCTTGTGAACATCTCGCGACTGGCTAAGCCACTTACAATGCAGCAGTTCTACAACTATTTTGAGTAGAAACTTTAAATCAAGTGCCTGGAACAGCTCCGCAATTATTTTTGTGAATCTATAAATCAAGTGCCCCCTTGTTAATGGAGTCGGGGGGGGGGGGGATGTGTGGGTGGGGAGGGGGCACTAAAACTGGCAAATTAAACAAATTAAACTTTAAACGATCAAATTAAAATTTGTTTGCTGGGGGTGATGATGCACCCCAGTCCCTCCGGCGCCCACCTCTCGCGGAAGGCCGCGAGCGTACTGGTGGACACCGCGTGCTCCATCGCCAGGGACACCCTGGCTCGGATGTAACCGCGGAAGAGAGGCAGGTAGTCGGGCTGAACGACCCCTTCGACCGCCCACTGCCTGGACCGGTTAATGGCCACTTTCGCCGTGCCCAGGAGCAGTCCTACGAGGAGGCCTTCCAACCTGCCCGCTCCCCTCCGCACGGGGTACCCAAAGATCAGGAGTGTGGGACTGAAGTGCAACCAGAATTTGAGGAGCAGCCCCTTCAAATAATGGAACAGGGGCTGCAACCTCACACATTCGACGTAAATGTGGACTCCTCTAGACCGCAGAAATTGCAGGCGGCCTGGGAGTCTGTGAACCGACTTAACAATCGATTGCGCGGGACTGCTTCGTGCAACACCCTCCAGGCCAAGTCCCCAATAAATAGAGGGAGGTATCCCGCATAGAGAGCGCTCCATTGGGGACCCCCGCCTCTTCCGGACGGCACGATGGTGTGCCATGGCGTGTCCGGACGGCAGACGAGGATGGCAAAGTGGAGAGTGAGCAAGAATCCCCTCCGCACAGAACTGAAAGGCACGGAGCAGCTCTACAAACGCTTGAGCATACTCACAAGTGCATACATAGCACCATCGAAAGGAGAGAATCCAAACGATTAATCACCGTGCCGCCTTACAAAGCAGCCGAATGGATTAATCATAGGCAAAGGGAACCCACGAGTTGACCTCACCGCACATGGTCATTAAGCAATGCCACCTTAATCCACTCTTTTCAAGATCAGCCGATAAACTACCAGTGTTAACAGAGCAGCACTTTTTTGAAACAAATTAGGCCGAGGGAAGGAATAAAAAGCCCTTACCGGCAGCGTTACCACCCGGAGCATCACTCCACGCATGTTGTTCTCCAGTTTTTTATCTGTCAGGGATCCGTTCAACCCGGAGTCAGGTTTCCAGGTGGCAAGCTGTGAAAGAGGGAAGATGGGTCAGTGCGGCATTATTCAAATCACAAGGCTACCCTGGTGATGCATACCGAATGGGGTGGAAATTCGGTCGCCCCCTCTGTCGCGGCGCTAAGCCGGGCGGGGCGGTAAATTTTGCGCCGGCAAACGGTTTGGGTCTGCCGCCGCACAATGAATCGACTGGGCCCTGGGTTTGGAGCGGAGAGCTAAGGGAGGCGTTACACACCTCTTTGAGGGCGCTAGGCCGGCTGAGCAACTGAAAATCTCCAGCTGAACAGCCGGCATCGGAGAGATTTCCGGGGCGCCAACAGTGGCGGCAAAAGACCAAAAATCCAGCCCAATATCTCTGTGTTACCCTGACAAAGCCTTAAGCTCAAACATTCACACCTACGAATTGACAAGTCCAAAGTTTCTGTTGAATTTGAGGATCTGTCACTTTCACACGGATTGCTAGCTTGGGAAAGTTTCACCTCGTTTGCTTTCTACCATCCTGGCAGTCGCTCGATACAGCGCTAATAGAGTTGTTGGCTAATCTTGGCAATCTGTCAATGAGTTTACAACAGATCCAGACCCGAGGCGAGGAAAAACCCCCAGTAATGGAGAGCTTTGTGAACCACAGGTCCAAAGTCATCTGTCCCTCCCACGCTCACTGCACTCACCACACACCATGTCTCAAATTACTCCTATACTGTATCGAAAATGTTATTTGCTGAAAGAAATCTATCTAACTTGCATTTGCAGTGACAGCCATGGCTCAGTGGGTACCACACTCCTCGCCTCTGAGTCAGAAGGTTGTGGGTGCAAGTCCCACTCCAGGGACTTGAGCACAATAATCTAGGCTGACGCTCCCAGTGCAGTGCTGAGGGAGCGCCGCACTGTCAGAGGTGCCGACTTTCAGATGAGACGTTAAACCGAGGCCCTATCTGCCCTCTCAGGTGGACATAAAGAATCCCATGGCACTATTTCGAAGAAGAGCAGGGGAGTTCTCCTTGGTGTCCTGGCCAAGAGTTATCTCTCAATCAACATCATTAAAAAACCCAGATGATCTGGTCATTATCACATTGCTGTTTGTGGGAGATTGCTGTGCGCAAATTGGCTGCCGTGTTTCCCACATTACAACAGCGACTACACTTCAAAAGTACTTCATTGGCTGTAAAGCGGGTTGAGACATCTGGTGGTTGTGAAAGGCACTATATAAATCCAAGTCTTTCTTGAATCACTGAATCAGCACTAACTGGTTACACCTTCTCCCTGGGGAGTCTGTTCCATAAATTGACCACCCGCTCACTGAAATATTGTTAGTTCTGAATTTCCCCACCCCTCCCGCCTTGAAACGCAGGTCGTGTCCTCTGGTTCAACTGTTTTGGACAAGGTGAAAGCAGCTTGTCATGGTCGACGTTATCTCGTCTCTTCACAATCCTAAAAACAGCAATCATTCAGTCTCCACTCAACCTTCTCTGTTCTGGTGAGAACAGGCCCAATTTACATAATGGTTGCTCCTAATCCAATCCCTCCATCCCCTCGATCATTGAGATTGCTTTCGCATGATTCCAACGATGTCTCCGCAAGATCGTACAAATCTCCTGGGAGGACACACACACCAATATCAGCGTCCTCAACCAGGCTAACATCCCCAGCATTGGAGCACTGACCACACTCGATCAGTTCTGCTGGACGGGCCACATTGTTCGCATGCCAGACACTCCCAAAGCAAGTGCTCTACTCGGAGCTCCTTCACGGCAAACGAGCCAAACGCGGGCAGCGGAAACGTTACAGGGACACCCTCAAAGCCTCCCTGATAAAGTGCGACATCCCCACTGACACCTGGGAGTCCCTGGCCAAAGACCGCCCTAAGTGGAAGAAGTGCATCCGGGAGGGCGCTGAGCACCTCGAGTCTCATCGCTGAGAGCATGCAGAAATCAAGCGCAGGCAGCGGAAGGAGCGTGCGGCAAACCAGTCCCACCCACCCCTTCCCTCAACGACTTTCTGTCCCACCTGTGACAAAGTCTGTAGCTCTCGTATTGGACTGTTCAGCCACCAAAGAACTCACCTCAGGAGTGGAAGCAAGTCTTCCTCGATTCCGAGGGACTGCGTTTGATAATGAATTGGGAGAATGCCAAAGGAAAATGTACATAAATATTGCCAGAGTAGATGCTTAACACAGGAGGACATAGTGGAGGGGGAACAGGCCATTTAGTTTATTAAGTACACCCTTTGTGACATACTTGCCATCGACTTTGCCCAGATTATTTAAGGATTTAACTTTTTTTTTCTTGTGACAAAGGAACAGGCACAGTCTTGAGTGTGGGATGGAGAGAAGAATCTCCAGAGAGCCTTGATACTTCGACTGGGTAGCTGACCTTGAGACTGGACTTGAATACCACAGATTGGTACGGACCCAGACGATATACCTCATCGGGAGAAGCAGCAAGTAAGCCAGAGGGGTAATTGGTGAGAATTTATCCCAGCCCACGCATCTTTAAGACCACTGCATAGTGTGAAAGAGTGTTGTGTGTCCCAACCAAGCCTTAAGGGCTTTAGTGGAGAAATTTTTGCAAGAATCATAAGCGTGCGCACATTCTGTTGGACAGATTTAGTGGTGCAATTTTGAATCTGAGCAGGGGTGTTTTAGATGTGGGTACTTCGCATTAGGGGCCTGTTTAGACAGGCCAGACTGTGTGTTGTACTGTGTTTGTTTGTATTACACTACTAGAGTGTGTTTTTACTAGATACAGGTGTGTTTTAACTTGAATAAAAGCATTGTGACGGTTAAAACCGAAAGATCTGTTTATAACTGTATATTACTATTCACAACTATAATTCCGGTGTCTAGAACTGTTGTAAGAGGGATGATTTGAAACCACCAAGGGCAAAACCACTTACAATATCTTCCACATACATAGCTGGACTCTTACTCACACAAGTTCCTTTCTTTTGCAGGCCAAAGTTGCACATAACAGGAGGGAGCAGCAGCAGACTGGAGGTGGGAGAAAAGTTGAACTCAGTGACTTGAGTGATCTGGACAAGTGAGAGCTGCGGCTCATTGGCCGGCAAGTAGTGTACGCCGTGTCCGGTGGAGACATCGAGCCCGCTGTGGCAACAAGGGTATCTCTAGCCTCTCTTCTCATCGCACTTCCCGTTCAACCACAAGGCCTTCTCACTTTCCAGCCCCTCATTCTGTCTGCCTTCCTTACTCCATTCCTAGCCTCCTGTCCTCAGCTTAACGTGACTCTTGCCATTTATGCTTTCAGATAACCATGCAGCCAGCAGATGATGAACCTGTCCCTGAACCCCGCTCAACAGAGTCGTGAGGGAGAAGAGGAGGAGGAGGGGGAGTAGGAGGAGCCAAGCCATGTGTCACTGCTTCTCTCAGCCGTAGGCACCAGCTCAGATACTGGCACTACGCGGTCCTTAGAGGTTAGGTTAGTAGAGGGGTCTGCACTGGGTGACGCACCGGGGCCTAGCAGGCTGCAGCACGGTCAAGGGGAAAGGGAACCTCGGGAGCCATCTCCCCGGAGGGAGAGTTCGCACGCGAGTTCTGCTGCACAGGACTCAGGTGAGGACCTCGACGGGGCGGCATTCACACAAAAGATGATGGCCATGCACTCCGACACGATAGGTGCAATGGCAAGGTGCCCGAGAGCCTCCCGGCAGTGGTAAGGAGCATGGAGGAGCCTGCCTCCTGCATTGTATACAGCTCTGCGCACAGCATGGAGCCCATCATTGCCGGTGTGTAGACGATGGCGGACTCCCAGAGAGGCCGTGTGGATCCAGACCTCATGACGCGTGTCATGGGCGATGTGGCAGCTTCCATTGCGGCACAGGCGGAAGCAACGCAACGCTGCAATGCAGACAATGGTTGGCGGCATGGAAGCTCAGACTGCTCTCATGCAGCCTTGGTGCTGTCGTGCAGTCAGTGAGTGCTGGCATCGAGTTTCACACTGCTCTCCCGCAGACTCAGCTGGATGCCACGCAAGCTCTGACTGCTGCCATTGCCGCTGGGCCCACCACTGCCCACCGGGGCTCTCAAGGTGTAGCAGCAGCCCACCAATCTGTCCTGCAGCGGGATTGCTGGGGACGCTGAGGTGCTGCCCCAGGGGAGTGGCAGTGGGTCAGTGGAGCAGGAATCTGCTGTCCTCTCTCTCTCAATGACAGCATTCCTGAGCCCGCCGCTGCCACTCCGCCATTACATTTGGTCCTGCATGTCACCCAGGCAGCCCAGACTGCCGCTGCCCAGCCTGAGGTGGTGCAGTCTACAGCCGGGCCTTCCAGGCCCAGAGCTGGTCGAGGGCATCCTGCAAGGCCATCTGTATCTCTGGCCCTGACACACAGCAGCTCTCCACCAGCCATGCTGCAGCCACAGGGGACAAACTGCGGAGCAATAGTAGAATAGGTAAACGATAGAGGGGATATAAGGAAATGCACAAGGGTGATTCATAGATACACAATTACACAGTTTATTGTTGTTTTATAAATTTTGATTGCAATGTTTAACATTTGCTGTTGTTTCTCATTTCAGCTTTGGGGCTTTGGTATGGAAGGGCAAATTGATGTGGTGATGGAGGTCGTCCAGAGGAACCGGGAAGTGGGATGGAAGTCAGTGGAAACAAGCTCTGATGAGATTGTCGCGGACCTCCCTTGCAGATGCGATGGAGTGGATGCCTCCTCCGTTGTGGGTGTTGCTCCTCCCGGTCCCCCTGCTGTTGCTCCTCCTCCCCCTCCTCCTCCTGGTCCTCATGCTGGTCTTCCTCCTCCTGTGATGGTGCGGCTATGCCTGGTGGCAATGGCTGTGCTGTGCCCTCATGATGGCCAGATTGTGCAGCATGCAGCAGACGACGACGAATAGGGACATCGGCTCAGGCGAGTACTGGAGGACTCCTCCCCAACGGTCAAGGCAGCGGAACCGTTGCTTGAGCACTCCGATGGTCTGCTCAATGATGTTCCTGGTGACGGCATGGCTCTCATTGTACGCGTGCTGGGCAGGATTGGTAGGGTTGGGGAGGGATGTCATGATCCATGTGGAGAGCGGATAGCCCTTGTCTCCGAGCAGCCAGCCGCGAGCTTGATGTGGTGGCTGGAAGACAGCTGACACACCAGTCTGGCGAAGGATGAAGGCATCGTGGCTGCTGCCAGGATAGCGGGCATTGACGGTGATAATTCGTCATGTGTGGTCACACACCTACTGCACATTCGGTGCGTGGCAGCCTTTGCTTTTACGGAATACCGTAGGATTGTGATGCGGTGCCCGCAAAGTGACGTGGGTGCAGTCAATGGCGCCTGCACCATGGGGGAGCCCACTATCCTGGCAAAAACCACATGCACACTCCAGCTGCTTCTCTCTGGTCATGGGAAAGGAGATGTAGTCCCTCATCTTTCTGTACAGAGCATCTGTGACCTCACGGATGGAGCAATGGATGGCAAATTGGGAGATGTTGGAGATGTCTTCTGTTGCACGCTGGAAGGATCCCATTGGCATAGAACTTGAGCGCGATGTTGACCTTGCCTGCTGCTGAGAGAGCCGTCCTCATCCTGGTCTGAGACTCAAGCTTGGGTTATAGGAGGTGGCAGAGCTCTGTGACCACGCCTTTGCTGAAGTGCAGTCTTTGAACACACTGCTCCTCAGTGAAATTGATGTATGAGAATTGCTGCTGGAATACCCTGGGAGGGTAAGTTCTCCTGTTGCCAGGGCTGTTGCACCTTCTCCCTCTGGCCACATCATGCTCTACTCGGAACTCCTACACGGCAAGCGAGCCCCAGGTGGGCAGAGGAAACGTTTCAAGTCACCCTCAAAGCCTCCTTGATAAAGTGCAACATCCCCACCGACACCTGGGAGTCCCTGGTCCAAGACCGGCCTAAGTGGAGGAAGAGCATCCGGGAGGGCGCTGAGCACCTCGAGGGTCGTCGCCGAGAGCGTGCAGAAAACAAGCGCAGGCAGCGGAAGGAGTTTGCGGCAAACCAGACTCCCCACCCACCCTTCCCTTCAACCACTGCCTGTCCCATCTGTGACAGAGACTTTAATTCCCATATTGGACTGTACAGCCACCTGAGAACTCACTTTGAGAGTGGAAGCAAGTCTACCTCGATTTCGAGGGACTGCCTATGATGATGATGATGCTGTCCTTGTACCTGTCTTTCTCCCTCCCTTTCTCCTTGCCCTTCTCCTTTTCTTGCTCCCTCTCTTTCTCTCTGGCTTTGTCTCTGCCGAAGTAACCTCCGACGGTGACGTCAGAGCAGGTAGTCGAGCGCCACACAGCCCCCAGGAACGAGTCAAATCTGCCCTGAGTTAAACAAAGCAATGCTAAAGAGCCAGAACAGTCTTCGAGGTCAAAGCCGCTGCAATCTTTGCAACAGGCACTCTGCCTATCGGTCAGCAAGCCGGAAATTGCACCCGGCGAGGCCTCACAATAGCCGGTTCTTGCCGTGAGGTGCAGAAGCCGCTGAGAACTGGCTTTCCCGATCTGCCAAAATTTCTTTAGTCAGATTCTGCGCATCCCACGGAGAAGGACATCCATGCAGGAGAGATTGAGCTATTTACCCAACTCTTGCCCAGAGCATGCACGTCCTTCAAACTTTTACACCTGGTAAAAGCAGGCATTTGGCTTACTTTTACCAGCGCAACACTTTTAAAGCACAGAAAAATTAAATGTAATAAGTCATGTTTATATTAAAAACCCTGTCCATCAAGGGAGGTTTATTTTTAACCCTATTAAAACACATTAAAAAAAATTCCAAAAGATATATTTTTTTCCAAAATCTTTAATTTCAATTAATTTTAAATATGTGAGGTGTTTTTTTTATTTATTGTGCCATGTTTCAGTGTTTTAGGGGGTTATTCTCAGTGATCGTAATGGGAGCCCTTACAGACAGAGCTTCCATTATTATCAATGAGAATACGAGACAGTGATTGGTGGTCCAGGCCCACATGATCCCAGCAGATGCGTACGTACGTGGAAGATAGATCCCTGTATGCTGCGTAGAGAATGAAGGCCTCCGACTGCAAGCCTACGTTCTTCCGGCACCAACAGGTATTTTCGTAGATTTTTTTCGGGTCAGAGGCGTTCATCCGAAGGAAGCTCCGACCGCAATTTTCGGCCCAATAATAGCCGACAGAAATATTTTTGACAAGACGGCGCCTTTAAACAGCACTTCTCCGGCCGACTCCCGCCTGCAACCCGACAGCTGAAGCTGCCGTTGTCAGCGCCAGGTGGTAGTTGAGGGGGAGGGGCCGAATTTATGTTGGGGGGGGGGGGCGCTAATGAGGCGGTGCGCACGCCGATGATGTCATCATTGGTGGGCACACCCGAGCGAGGCACTACCGGCAGGAGCGGGGCGTTACCAGGTATCGCCTCTGCTAAAAACGAGGCCAATTTCGCTGGAGGCGATCGCCTGGGCGAAACAGATTTGTGCCCCTCAGCGCCACCCGGAGGCGCTAGCGGCAGACGCACGAGAGGCCAATATCGGTCCCGGAGAGTTGAATGAGGTGGCAGGATGCTGTGCAGTGCAGCTTTAAGTGGTTGGTCAAGGATTGGTGCATCTCAAAACTCAAGAGCTGCTGAATATTCTACCAGGGTTAACCATCAAGCTACATCAGTCTCTCATTTGTGCTGCGGAACTTGTATAAAGGGTTCTTAATTTAAAACAGCTTTTTTTAAAATCGCATTTCTGAAACAACCATTGGGGACTTTTAAGCACCTTGTACCATTTGAATTGTTATTAAGTGTAAAATTGAACACTGATTCATTTCGAAGCAGCAGCACTGCCAGAAGCGTTTTCGGCTTAAGATTCTTTCACAATTAATAACACTTGGCCAGTTTGCTTCTTGTCATTCGAGGGGTGTGCATTAGCAATGCATCAATAATGGATGTTTTTTTTAATTCTTAAAATGAGCTGCGAATAAACATGTGGCAAGAGCAACAGGTTCTTTCAAAGAGAATTTTTTGGCACCAGCTGTGGCTCAGTGGGTAGCACTCTCGCCTCTGAGTCAGAACGTTGTGGGTTCGAGTCCCACTCCAGAGACTGGAGCACGTCCCCAATCCCAGTACTGAGGGAGTGCAGCACTGTCAGAGGGGCAGTACTGAAGGAGCCCCGCACTGTCGGAGGGGCAGTGCTGAGGGAGCGCCGCACTGTCAAAGGGGCAGTACTGAGGGAGCGCTGCACTGTCGAGGGGCAGTGCTGAGGGAGCGCCGCATTGTCGAAGGGGCAGTACTGAGGGAAGGCCGCACTGTCGAGGGGCAGTACTGAGGGAGTGCCGCACTGTCGGAGGGTCAGTACTGAGGGAACCCCGCACTGTAGGAGGGGCAGTACTGAGGGAGTGCCGCAGTGTCGGAGGGGTAGTGTTGAGGGAGTGCTGCTCTGTCGAAGGGGCAGAACTGAGGGAGTACAGTGCTGAGGGAGCTCCGCAGTGTCGGAGAGGCAGTGCTGAGGGAGTGCTGCATTGTCGGAGTGCCGCACTGTCAGAGAAGCAGTACTGAGGGAGTGCTGCACTGTCGGAGGGGCAGTACTGAGGGAGCGGCGCACTGTCGGAGGGGCAGTACGGAGGGGGTGCCGTCTTTCAAGTAAGACATCAAACACAAGACCCCATCTGCCCTCTCAGATTGGACACAAAAAGATCCCATGGTCACTATTTCAAACAAGAGGAGGGGAGATTGGAGTCCTGTCCAAAAGTTGTCCCTCAACGTAAGTTAAAACAGATGATGTGCCCATTGATCTCACTGCTGTTTGTGGGATCTTGCTGTGTACAAATTGGCTGCTGCGATTCCTATATTAAGACCACATTTCAAAAGTATTTAATTGGCCACACTGTCGGAGGGGCAGTACTGAGGGAGTGCCGCACTGTCTGAGGGGCAGTACTGTCAGAGGGACAGTACTGAGGGAGCGTCGCACTGTCAGAGGGGCAGTACTAAAAGAGCCCCGCACTGTCGGAGGGGTAGTACTGAATGAGCCCCGCACTGTCGGAGGGGTAGTACTGAAAGAGCGCCGCACTGTCGGAGGGACAGTACTGAGGGAGTGACGCACTGTCGGAGGGGCAGTACTGAGGGAGTGACGCACTGTCGGAGGGACAGTACTGAGGGAGTGACGCACTGTCGGAGGGGCAGTACTGAGGGAGCGCCGCACTGTCGGAGGGACAGTACTGAGGGAGCGCCGCACTGTCGGAAGGGCAGTACTGAAAGAGCCCCGCACTGTCGGAGGGGCAGTACTGAGGGAGTGACGCACTGTCGGAGGGGCAGTACTGAGGGAGCGCCGCACTGTCGGAGGGACAGTACTGAGGGAGCGCCGCACTGTCGGAAGGGCAGTACTGAAAGAGCCCCGCACTGTCGGAGGGGCAGTACTGAGGGAGTGACGCACTGTCGGAGGGGCAGTACTGAGGGAGTGACGCACTGTCGGAGGGATAGTACTGAGGGACGTCCTGAGGTCGGGAAAGCATTATATAAATTCTTGAAATTAGACTGTGGGGCAGAGCGTAAATTCTTACTGCGTATGAAGATCCCCTCCCCCCACCCCCCCTGGCTATTTCCATTAAAACAAATAGCTTACTGGTATCCCGCAGCATAATTTTAAGTTCTGGATTCTGCGATGCTTATCCCTGGTTCGCACATAGACAGGAGGGCTGCTGATGTGAGGTCTCGTCTGTCGGCCAAAGCGATCAGTGGTTGCCCGATGTGTGTGCGTGTTGTCGGTGGGTGAGGCTCGCGTCAAGGCAGACCATGGACACCCGTAGTGCCACTTTCAGCATGGTGCGAGAGGCCTCCCGGCTACGGAGCCAATTTCACGGAAGTTCGCATTTCAGCTTCTGCTGGCTTCGCCAGGTTCAATCTTTCAAACAGTCGGCGTACACACTTGTGCATTTGATGCCTTGAGGTCCTCACATTTCTCCATCTGTCCTGATTCATGACCTGCTCCGGTTTTGCTCCAGGTTCGAAAGCAGCCACGGTCAAAAGGCACAATGTGTGCGCAAGAACTGAATTCGATTCCTGATCCAGGTTGACCTCACACAATAAGCTCGAACGCGCATGCAGTTACCACAGCGGCAGATAGAAAGCAGGGTGCGGCATTATTCTACTACAGTAAAGTGGCTTGGGAGGCTAAATTAAAGGTGCTATATAAATGCGTGTTGTTGTTGAAAGACTAAAGGGGAGAAATTTGGTTGGTCAGCACCATCCGTTAGCGGGGCACTCAGCACCTCCCGCCCGAACCTCAGTGAAGGTTTCGTGGCACTTTGCGCTGCGCTCGCTAGTCCCGCCCACTGGGTGATGTCACCGAGTGTGCGATGCCCCCGTAGCCCCGCGGTTGCAAAATTCACTCTCTTGCCTGCAGTCGGTCCGGCGACGATCCCGGAGCGATATCGTCGGGAGCGCAAGGTAAGGGCTGAAATTTCAGTGGTTCAACTTCTATTTACTTGTTGCAGCCGTGGGGGAAGTGTGGGTGAGGGTCATTGAATTTTTCAGCTGGATTTTTGTTTTCATCTTCAGGCGCTCGGATGCCAACATCCTGGTGCCAAAAATTGAGTGGGCCTCCTGCACTATCGCTCCGTTAGCGCTCGAGGAGCAGTGTGGAACGCTTCCCTTTGCACTCCGCTCTCCTCTTGGGCCGATACAACTGAATATCCCACTTTGAGGCGGTAGACATCGCCTGGCGCTAAAGGTAGCATCCTGGCGCATTCCCCGCCTCAAAGCGGGCGATACCGAATTTCTAGCCCACAATGCCTCAGTTTACGCCTCTGGAGAATGATATATTAGTATGCCTTAACACCAATGTGATTTATGTAGTGCAAATGCCAAAAGGCATAAAACATAGATGTTAATGTTATATTGAAGTTTATTCTTGCAATATTATCATCTTTTGGATGAGATGTTAAACCTCTCAGGCAGACATGTAAGATCCCATGGCACTATCTCGAAGAGCAGTGGAGTTCTCCCCGGTGTCCTGGGCCAGTATTTATCCCCCAACCAACATCATTTAAAGAGATTATCTGGTCATTACCTCAGTGCTGTTTGTGGGAGATGGATGTGCGCAAATTGCCTGCCGCGTTTCTTACATTACAACAGTGACTACACTTCAAAAAGTACTTCATTGGCTGTAAAGCGCTTTGGGACCTATTGAGTTTGCGAAAGGCGCTATAGAAATGCAGGACTTTCTAATGGAGTAACAAGAAAAAAAGTCAGAACAGTTATATCAGTGGATTAGCAAACTCCTTAGTAAATGGTATGAGATCAATTTGACATACTTGACTACAGCGATGAAACCAATCAAAGTTCATGAGCATACAAAGGGAACATTAACCAATTACATTTCTGTTTTGTTTCAGTTGGATCCCCCATTATGCGTCCCTCTTTTGATAGGATTGACTCTGGCCATGCCTTCAATTGCCTGGGCCCCAAGCTCTGGAACTCCCTCCCTCAACCTCTCCGCCTTTCTACCTCTCTTTCCTCCTTCAAGGCACTCCTAAAACCTACTTCTTTGACCAAGCTTTTAGTCACCTGCGCTAATTTCTCCTTATGCGGCTTGGTGTCAAATTTTTATCTCAGAACACTAATGTGAAGCTCCTTGGGACATTTTACTATGTTAAAGGCGCTATATAAATACGAGTTGTTGTTTTTGTTGGTGGTGACAAGGTTCTATGGTTGCACCAATGCAGCCTTCGGCCACCTGAAGAAAAGAGTGTTTGAAGACCAGGCCCTCAAATCTGCCACCAAGCTCATGGTCTACAGGGCTGTAGTGATACCCGCCCTCCTGTATGGCTCAAAGACATGGACCATGTACAGTAGACACCTCAAGTCGCTGGAGAAATACCACCAATGATGTCTCCGCAAGATCCCGCAAATTCCCTGGGAGGACAGACGCACCAACATTGGTGTCCTCGCTCAGGCCAACATCCCCAGCATCGAAGCACTGACCACACTTGACCAGCTCCGTTGGGCAGGCCACATTGTTCGCATGCCTGACACAAGACTCCCAAAGCAAGCGCTCTACTCGGAACTCCTACATGGCTAGCGAGCCCAAGGTGGACAGAGGAAATGTTTCAAGGACACCCTCAAAGCCTCCTTGATAAAATGCAACATCCCCACTGACACCTGGGAGTCCCTAAATGGAGGAAGTGCATCCGGGAGGGCGCTGAGCACCTCGAGTCTCGTCGCCGAGAGCGTGCAGAAATCAAGCGCAGGCAGCGGAAAGAGCGTGCGGCAAACTAGTCCCACCCTCCCTTTCCTTCAACCGCTGTCTGTCCCACCTGTGACAGAGACTGTAATTTCCGCATGGGACTGTACAGTCACCTTAGAACTCACTTTTAGAGTGGAAGCAAGTCTTCCTTGATTTCGAGGGACTGCCTATGATAATGACGGTTGGAGGTCATACACAGGTGGCCATTTATCATGTTTGAGCTTAGATTATGAGCGGTGCCAGGTTTCCTCCACTGATTGCTGTGTTTCTGGAGGGCAACAGAGGCCACCACAGCCATGTCTGGCTCTGTCCTCACACACGTGTTGGATTTTTTTTCTTTCCTTAGTTTTGGGACACTGAAGCTGACAGAAGCGTCCCAACAGCGGTCTGATTAAAACGGGATCATGGAATGATTAGGGCTGTAAGTAATTGTCGCAACATTTGAAATACTGATATCGTTTACATGACATCCAGATCCTTGATTTCGTAGAACGATGCAGTGCAGAAGGAGGCCATTTGGCCCATCGTGCCCGTGCCATCTCTTTGAAAGAACGATCCAATTCGTCCCAATCTCGTGCCCTTTCACCACAGTAACTTTTTCCGCTTCAAGTATTAATCCAATTTCCTTCTGAAAATTGAGATCCATGATCTCAGTGCAGACTGGAGACTGAATCCGATCCCTTCCTACTTTGCAGGGCTGAGTAACATATCAGATGGCGCATTTATCCACTAAACCAGCAGGGGATCTAATTATGGGATGCTTCTTTATGCGTTTAGACACATTTCGACTAAAAGCATTTTCTTGAGACTCTCTGCAGGCAGGTAGAATTGCCGGGAGGTCGATAGCATAGGAAGAGCCGAGAGATTACACTATCAATGCAGAAGCAAGCGTCTCCATATCTAATTATGATTTATTTTTTTCTAAATCTCATGCAATAATAATGAAAGGAGTTTGTGAAAAAAACCTTGCAAGGCATACAGCTGCCAAATTGTCACATTTTCCTTACCTGCTTTCTTAACCTGCCAGCCTATTGCCATGGTTACGTGCATGTGTGTGTGTGTGTGTGTAATTATATCTGGGCAAACAATAACAATAACTTGCATTTATATAGCGCCTTTAACGTAGTAAAACGTCCCAAGGCGCTTCACAGGAGCGTTATCACCGAGCCAGATAAGGGGATATTAGGTGACCATAGGCTTGGTCAAAGAGGTAGGTTTTAAGGAGCATCTTAAAGGAGAAAGGAGAGGTAGAGAGGCGGAGAGGTTTAGGGAGGGAGTTCCAGAGCTGAGGGCCCAGGCAGCTGAAGGCACGGCCACCGATGATGGGGTGAAGGAAATCAGGGATGCTCAAGAGGCCAGAATTGGAGGAACGCAGAGTTCTCAGAGGGGCGTGGGGCTGAAGGAGGTTACAGAGATAAGGTGGGGCGAGGCCATGGAGGGATTTGAACATGAGGATGAGAATTTTAAATTTGATGCATCGCTGTACCGGGAGCCAATATAGGTCAGGGAGCACAGGGAGTGAACGGGACTTGGTGCTAGTTAGGACACGGGCTGCGCGTTTACCAAGGGTGGGGGAGGGGAGGTCAGCCAGGAAAGCGTTAGAAACAGAAACATTTCTGTTATGTATTTAACCCCTTGCAACTTGTACTACACTACCATCAGAGGGCCTGCCTGTTGGAGTCCCAAGGGATCCCAGCATCCCTTGGGAGCACGGTATATAAGCAGGCCACTCACGAGCTACCTGCACTCTGGAATCTTATTAAAGGAGCCAAGGTCACATTTGCTCATTGTACACAGTACTCAGTTTCGTCCTTTATTATGAACGCATCAATTTCAACCTGTATTCACCATAGGGATGTCTGGCGGGGGTAACAGGTACCACAATGTAGACCACGGCCGAATCTATGATGCAGCCTTCTCAATGTGAAAGTGCTGTGGGTAATTGGTTTGGAGTAATGCTATGATTTGTCATTATGATCTAAAGTCAATCCCAATGATAAATTAAAGGAATTTGTTTAATATAAGGACATTAAGGTTGTGTACTAATCATAACATCAGTGCACAATGTCTATTGACTAAAATACACAGCTTAGAGAGGGAGAACAGTACTGTTCATGACTGAGAGAGTAAACACTACAAGTTCTGTGGATTAGTTGCATGGGGATGCCCAGCTCGGCTTAGTGTATGGCTCACTAGCCATAGTGAGTAACTCAATGCTCTTTTGTCTATGGTTTAGCCCCCTTCCTGCCCCACAAAGAACTCTCTATGCCCCTTACCCACACAATATATGTTTCAGCTCCATTCCAACCATCCGTCCAACTTCATGTTAAACATGTCTTGTGCTGGTTTCTGTAATGAGAGGCTTACAATGCAAGGTAGACAGCCCGAATGCTTTTCAACTTGGAAATTAGTCCACTCTCACCAGAATCATAGAATGGTTCTCGATGTTCACACGTGACCAGCTTCGCTGGGTGGGCCACATTGACCGCATGCCTGACACAAGACTCCCAAAGCAAGTGCTCTACTCGGAACTCCTACACGGCAAGCGAGCCCCAAGTAGACAGAGGAAACGTTTCACGGACACTCTCAAAGCCTTCCTGATAAAGTGCAACATCCCCACCGACATCTGGGAGTCCCTGACCAAAGATCGCCCTAAGTGGAGGAAGAGCATCTGGAAGGGCACTGAGCACCTCGAGTCTCATCGCTGAGAGCATGCAGAAAACAAGCGCAGGCAGCGGAAGGAGCGTGCGGCAAACCAGACTCCCCACCCACCCTTTCCTTCAACCACTGTCTGTCCCACCTGTGACAGAGACTGTAATTCCCATATTGGACTGTACAGTCACCTGAGAACTCACTTTTAAAGTGGAAGCAAGTCTTTCTCGATTTTGAGGGACTGCCTATGGTGATGATGAGAATGGTTACAGCACAGAAGGCGGCCATTCGGCCCATCGAGCCCGTGCCGGCTCTCTGCTAGTCCCACTCCCCCGCTCTTTCCCCGGAGCCCCGCAGGGCTTTTTCCTTCAGGTACTTATCCAACTCTCTTTTGAAAGCCGTGATTGAGTCTGCCTCCATCACCCTCTCAGTCAACGCATTCCAGATCCTATTTACTCGCTGCCTAAAAAATAATTTTCCTCATGTCGCCTTTGGTTCTTCTGCCAATCACCTTAAATCTTTGTCCTCTGGTTCTCGACCCTTCCACCAATGGGAACAGTTTCTCTCTATCTACTCTGTGCAGACACCACATGATTTTGATCTCTATCAAATCTCCTCCCAATCTTCTCTGCTCTGAGGCGAACAACCCCAGCTTCTCCAGTCTATCCACGTAACTGAAGTCCCTCATCCCTGGAACCATTCTTGTAAATCTCTTTTGTCTGTGGTATGGCCCCTTCCCTCCCTCCGCAAATATTGACCATAAGGAGCGTCCCATTGCTACTACCTCCCAGTGACATTCTCGAACTTTCACTGTGAATATGCAAGCGACATTAAATTTGGAAATGCATAAGTTTGCTGGGTTAGGGAATTGGGATTGAAGGTAGGCTGCAGGCACCTTGGCTAACAGGAAGGACGAACTGTCTTGTGTGTTTGTATATTGACACAAATTATCAGTAGAAATAGAGGATGATGTGCCACCAACTGTCGTAAACCCCCAAAATACACGGCAAAGCTATCAAACGGTGTCTGGATAAAAGGTTCAGCGTTAGAAGTCGAGGCTGTGTGGGAAGCCTCAGACTGAAGAACGATGCAATCTTTGCTCATTGAGATAGCTGCACCGAGCAGTAAATTAATTTTAACCATCAATGTTACTCCTACATTGTCAACCAACACAAGACTGCTTCCCTCCCAATCCTGGGCACAATGAGGAGTCGTTACCTGTTGAATATGACTGAAACTAATAACCTCCCTGGATAATTACAGTTCTTTCAGACATGACTCTTTTGAACAGTCAGTATCTATGTTAATCAAGTGATTACAATTAGACTACAATAAGATTGTCCAAGGAGGCAACTGAATGCGTAGAAGGGGATTACCTTCAATACGAGAATGCCCAGCTATATTTTGCACAGCTGGTGGTCTAGAATGGAGGGCAGTCTGCTGCTTAGCAATACCAAGAGCTAATTAATGCCCCACATTGCTTGGCGATCTCTCCTTCAGCTGGCATTATGCCATATCATAAAATATATATGCCGTATTATTTCAAAATTCTCATCCTTGTTTTCAAATCCCTCCACGGCCTCGCCCCTCCCTATTTCTGTAATCTCCTCCAGCCCCACAACCCCACCTCCCCTCCCTCCACCCACCCCCCCACCTCCGCCGAGATATCTGCGCTCCGCTATTAGGTCACGAGGACCGGATGGGATGCATCCTCGGACGCTGAGGGAAATGAAGGAAGAAAACGTGGAGGTGCTGGCCATAATCTTCCAATTCTCCTTGGGGGTTGGTGCTGGAGAACTGGAGAATTGCAAATGTTACACCCTTGGTCAAAAAAGGATGCAAAGTTAAACCCAGCAACTACAGGCCGGTCAGTTTAACCTCAGTAATGGAGAAGCTTTTAGAAACAATCGTCAGGATAAAATTAACAGTCAGTTGGAAAAGTATGGTTTAATTAAGGAAAGTCAGCATGGATTTGTTAAAGGCAAATCGTGTTTAACCAACGTGATCGAGTTTTTTGATGAGGTAACAGAGAGGGTTGATGAGGGCAATGGAGTTTGATGTGGTGTAAATGGATTTCCAAAAGGCGTTTGACAAAGTGCCACACAATAGGCTTTCCAGCAAACTTGAAGCCCATGGAATACAAGGGACAGTGGCAGCATGGATACAAAATTGACTAAGTGTCAGGATACAGAGAGTAGTGGTGAACGGTTGTTTCTCGGACTGGAGGAAGGTATACAGTGGTGTTCCCCAGGCGTCGGTTCTAGGACCACTGCTTTTCTTGATATATATTAATGACCTGGATGTGGGTGTACAGAGCACAATTTCAAAATTTGCAAATGACACAAAACTTGGAAGTATCGTGAACAGTGAGGAGGATAGTGATAGAATTCAAGAGGACATAGACAGGCTGGTGGAATGGGCAGACACGTGGCAGATGAAATTTAACGTAGAAAAGTGTGAAGTGATACATTTTGGCTGAAAGAATGAGGAGAGGAAATATAAACTAAAGGGTACAATCCTAAAGTGGGTGCATGAACAGAGAGACCTAGGGGTATGTGTACACAACTCTTTGAAGGTGGCAGGGCAGGTTGAGAAAGCGGTTAAAAAAGCTTACGGGATCCTGGGCTTCATAAGTAGAGTACAAAAGTGTGGAAATTATGATGAACCTTTATAAAACACTGGTTTGGTCTCAACTGGAGTATTGTGTCCAATTCTGGGCACCACACTTTAGGAAGGATGTGAAGGCCTTAGAGAGGGTGCAGAAAAGATTTACGAGAATGGTTCCGGGGATGAGGGACTTCAGTTACATGGAGAGACTGGAGAAGCTGGGGTTGTTCTCCTTGGAGCAGAGAAGGTTGAGAGGAGATTTGATCGAGGTGTTCAAAATCATGAGGGGTCTGGACAGAGTAGATAGAGAGAAACCGTTCCCATTGGCGGAAGAGTCGAGAACCAGAGGACACAGATTTAAGGTGATTGGCAGAAGAACCAAAGGCGATGTAAGAAAAAAACTTTACACAGCGAGTGGTTAGGATCTGGAATGCACGGCCTGAGAGGGTGGTGGAGGCAGACTCAATCGTGGCCTTCAAAAGGGAGTTGGATAAGTACCTGAAAGAAAACATTTGCAGGGCTACGGGGAAAGGGCGGGGGAGTGGGATTAGCTGAGGTGCTCTTGCAGAAAGCCGCGCGGTCTCGATGGGCCGAATGGCCTCCTCCTGTGCTGTAACCATTCTATGAATCGACGATTCCGTGTAATTGTGAGGACAGGTTGCACAGACTGGGCTTGTACTCCCTTGATATACAAATGATTAAGGGGTGGTCTAATTGAGGTGTTTAAGATGATTAAAAGAGTTGCTAGGGTAGACAGAGAGAATCTATATCCTCGGGTGGCATGACCACCACAATGGGGCATAACCTGAAAATTAGAGCCAGGTCGTTCGAGGGTGACTTTAGGAAACACTTCTTCACACAAAGGTGGTGGAAATCTAGAGCTCTCTCCCACAAAAAGCTGTTGAGGCTGGGGGTCAATTGAAAACTGAGATAGATAAGATTGTTTTTAGGCAAGGGTATTAAGCAATGTGGAGCAAAACTAGGTAAATAGGGTTGAGATACAGATCAGCCATGATCTCATAGAATGGCGGAACAGGCTCAGGAATTACTTCATGGCCTTGAAATCCCGGCCTCCCCGGGTCTGTATGGAGTGTGTATGGAGTGTGTACTGACCCGGGAAGGCATTGCAAAGGCATTGCACAATGCGCATGCGCTGAAAACCGGCTTTTCGGATTGGTTAAGCTCTGGCTTGACAGATCCTCCGTATCCCCACAGCCAGGACATTCGCATGGGCAAGATTGCGGGATTTACCCATCTCTTGCCCAGCGGTTGTCCTGAAAGCTCATGCGTCTGATAAAAGCAGGTGCATAGCCGACTGTTACAGGCGTAAGAGTTTTAAAACATACAAAAATATAGTAAAATAAAATTTAAAAGACACATTTTATTGTTAAAAACCCTGCTCACTAAGGTAAGTTTATTTTAAACCATAATTTAAAAAACTTGATAAAAAATTGGAAAAATATATACTTTTTATAAGACATTAATAACTTTAATTTAAATTGATCTTAAACATGTGGTGTATTTTTACTATTTTTTATTTGTATTTTGGTGTTGGGGGAGGGGCTGGTTCTCAAAATAATATTGGGAACTCCAACTTATGGAGCTCCCATTATTATGAATGAGAAGATACTGTACCTGGATTGGCTGCCCAGTGCCATGTGACTCCAGCTCCAGCATACGGATGTGCCGACGGGAATGAAGGCCTCAGGACTTGTATCGCTGGTGAGCGTGGCAGGAACAGGTAGCTGCGCATCCTTTTTACCTTTTTCTGTCGTTCGCCCGCGGGAAGACCTTGACTGGGATTTCTAGACCATTATTAATCATACCCAGATTTCAATAAAATCAGAAAAAAAGACTTGGATTTATATAGCGCCTTTCACGACCATTGGATGTCCCAAAGTGCTTTACAGCCAATGAAGTATTTTTTGTGAAGTGTAGTCACTGTTGTAATGTAGAAAACGCGGCAGCCAATTTATGCACAGCAAGCTCCCACAAACCGCAATGTAATAATGACCAGATAATCAGTTTTGTTGATAAATATTGGCCCCAGGACACTGGGGGTAACTCCCCTGCCCTTCTTCGAAGTAGTGCTGTGGGATCTTTTACGTCTAACCTGAGAGAAAGCAGACAGGGCCTCGATTTAACGTCTCATCAGAAAAGTGGCACCTCCGACAGTGCAGCACTCCCTCAGTACTGGCAGTAGAGCATCAGCCTAGGTTTTTGCGCTCAAGTCTCTGGAATGGGATTTGAACCCACAACCTTCTGACTCAAGAGGCGAGGGTGTTCCCCAGTCAGCCACAGCTGTCACTCAAATGGCGGCACAGGCTTGAGGGGTTGAATGGCCTACTCCTGTTCCTATGAAACAGCTAACCATGCTTAATGAAGGTGAGACTGGAAAGAGGAAAGTATGTGGCTGCACGCACACAAAATACTAAACTGCGTTCTGCGGCTAGCCATTCCGATCAAGCTTCTTGACAGAGACTAGTAAACACTGGTGATCATGTTAACCAGGCACATCTGAAGGATCAGTGTGGAAAGTGTGCCAAATTCTGACATTTAGTACGCGAGCCCCAGCTGGGCTCAGGATCCTGGTTGAAGCTCACCCTGTCAATGATTCTGACAAGGCACAGCTTCCCCATCTGTACATGTGTGCACGTTTGGATATGAACTGGAAGACCTAAGCAGACAGTGAATGTTAGCTGCTGGCAATAGGAAGCTATGAATCAGCAACCTGTCGGAAATGATCCGTGCTATGTTTTCAGTGAGATAAGATTTGCCTTGTCTGTTACCTGCACTGCATTATCCTTCCCTGTGTAAATATATTTTCCGTTGTTCGTGCACTCATGAAGCTCTAAGTGCTTTTACTAAGTAAATGCGCACTCTGCCAAGACAGGTATGAAAGTATTACAAATGAGCAGGAGATGATTACGTGGATTCATTCTGTTCCACTGTTCTGTCTCTCTCTTTTTGTTGACCAGCCTTTAGAAGGTTTACAGCAATGTACCATTATTTGCATTCATTCATCAATGGCACACACTTGTGCAAGACCAGCGTGCCATTTGCTACTTCAACCACTTTCAACTTGATATTGCCTTTATCTCTGCGCTTATAAGGTTACAGATTCAAAGGATTCCAGGATTTGAGCAGGGACTCTTGGCCGACGCTCCAGTGCAGTTGTGTCTGGACCGCTGCATTGTGGAGGTGCTGACTTTTGGATGAGACTGTACTAGACCAAAGACCTGTTCAAGTGAATAATAACATTCTTGTGCACCATCCACCAGAACAAGGAGGTGCCCTGGCCAAAATAGGTGGCTGTTCATCTGATTTCCGTTCATGGGCTCCGACTGCATGCATCAACAGCATCTGTGCACCCCGATGTAACAGAAATTTATGCATTTCAAGGTCACTAATGTACGTGAAGCGTTTGGAATAAGGCAAAATATACGAACATTCTTGTGAAGCGAGTCACCCAACATAGAATCTCTCTCAAGTGATGCGTGGATTGGAGAATTGGTCATACAGGGCAGCAAGTCCAATTTTCAGCGCTCCCGAGTTTCTGGCAAATTGATTTGGATGAGCGGAAAAGCAGGAATGCCGTGAATCAAATGTCCTGACTATCTATACCCAATCAAACGCCCTGAATATCTGTACCCAATCAAACTCATTGAAAATCTGTACCCAATCAAACGCCCTGAATATCTGTACTCAATCAAACTCATTGAACATCTGTACCCAATCAAATGCCCTGAACATCTGTACCCAATCAAACTCATTGAACATCTGTACCCAATCAAACTCATTGAACATCTGTACACAATCAAACGCCCTGGACATCTGTACCCAATCAAACACCCTGAACAGCTGTACCTAATCAAACTCATTGAACATCTGTACCCAATCAAACTCATTGAACATTTGTACCCAATCAAATGCCCTGAACATCTGTACCCAATCAAACGCCCTGATCATCTGTACTCAATCAAACTCATGGAACATATGTACCCAATCAAACTCATTGAACATCACTACCCAATCAAACGCCCTGAACATCTGTACCCAATTCTCTGATCGGTGTTGCTGTCGAATGAGAGGAGTGTGGGGGGGGGGCGGGGGGGCGGTGCGGGGAGAGTCTGGCAAAACTTATCCTGATGTAAATACAACTGTTTATCAAATATTACAGACACCAGAGGTGCCATTAAAACTAAATATGTGGCATGACTACACTTTTAAAACAAATAATTGAGCTATTTCCTCCCCTGTCCTATCGCTGAAGGTTTCTCATGCCAGGTATAATCTACGATTGAGACAGCGAACTGGCAATTGGTTCCCGTACCCTTGCCAATGAACCTGCTGTTGGGTCTTGCAGGTGAACAGCCCAGGCTGGCTCACTGCAGCCTGTTCTTCCTCCCTGCGGGGAAGTATCCACCAGACATCTGGCACCTTGCCACGGCAACAGATTGAAATTGGGACCTCAGAGTGTGCATGATCGTGGATCTAAAAAATGGACACTTGTTACTGCTCTCAATACCTTTCCCAGTAACATTGAGTGCAGCTATGCAAATGTATGTTATCACGATGTTATTATGCTGCATGATGAACACATAACAGCCATTCAGTGTGTATCTGAACTATCAATGCAAGGTGTTTGCCTTTTCAATCCAAGTGAGCCAGCGATATTTCTGGTAAAACATATGAATGAGCTCATTTCTAAAAATTAACTGGATTATTAACTTCCTTATATTCAAGCCCATGGTGCTTGTTATTACATTTGGGAAGGAATATCATCATCATAGGCAGTCCCTCGAAATCGAGGAAGACTTGCTTCCACTCTAAAAATGAGTTCTTAGGTACAGTCCAATACGGGAATTACAGTGTCTGTCACAGGTGGGACAGACAGTGGTTAAGGGAAAGGGTGGGTGGGGAGTCTGGTTTGCCGCACGCTCCTTCTGCTGCCTGCGCTTGTTTTCTGCATGCTCTCGGCGACGAGACTCGAGGTGCTCAGCACCCTCCAGGATGCTCTTCCTCCACTTAGGGTGGTCTTTGGGCCAGGGATTCCCAGGTGTCGGTGGGGATGTTGCATTTAATCTAATACTACATTAGATAAACAGTGTTTGTATAGCAGGGTGGAAAATTCAGGGATCCAGACTGTTACTGAAATGACCACATTTTGGGCAGTCACCGAATTCCACTGAGTCGATCCAATTCAAGTCAAGTTGGGTTTAGAATTCAATTCATAAGAAAGAAAAACTTGCACCTCTGAGAGTGCGGCACTCCCTCAGTGCTGTACTGAAGTATCAGCCTAGACTTTGTGCTCAAGTCTCAGGAGTGGGACTTGAACCATCTGATTCAGAGGCGAGAGTGCTTCCCACTGAGCCACAGCTGACACGGTGATTCACGATGTTATTCAGGATCATTCTCTGAATGTATATCACATTGACTTTGTTGTTGGACATGCGCATCTCAAAGACAAAAAAGGCTCAGGAATTCCTTATTATTTACAAATTCATACCCTAATTTCAATAGAGAATAAAATCAGAAAGAAAGAAAGAATTGCATTTATATAGCAGCTTTCACGACCACCGGACGTCTCAAAAGCGCTTTACCGCCAGTGAAATACTTTTGGAGTGCAGTCACTGTTGCAATGTGGGAAACGCAGCAGCCAACTTGCGCACAACAAGCTCCCACAAACAGCGATGTGATAATGACCCAGATAATCTGTTTTTGTTGTGTTGATTGAGGGATAAATATTGACCAAGACATCGGGGATAACTCCCCTGCTCTTCTTCAAAATAGTACCCTGGGATCTTTTACATCCGCCTGAGAGAGCAGACGTGGCCTCGGTTTAATGTCTCATCGAAAGACGGCACTTCTGACAGTGCGGCGCTCCCTCAGCACTGCACTGGAGTATCAGCCTAGATTTTTGTGCTCAAGTTCCTGGAGTGGGACTTGAACCCACAACCTTCTGACTCAGAGTCCAGAGTGCTACCCTGCAATGGTGTAAAACGGGTGTTCAGCCCGACCCCTCAGGTTCCCATCGGACGACTTAGGTTAAAATGATACCCTCTGGAAAAAGAACTGTGCTGTTCAACGAACATCCCTACTTTCCAACAAAAGGGAGCATATTATCACCATCAAACAATTTTCCATGCTTCATATTCAGACTTCATCGAGCAAAGGCATTATGGACAGAATCCATTGATGCCAGCTTACTATCGTGTACCTGTCCTTAAGTGCTTTTTCAGCATGAAGACAGGTCACTCACTAACAAAAACTGGCACCCAAATGCCAAAAGTTCCAGCAAGAAGGACCATTTGATGGGAGGTTTCTCCAAGGTAAACCTTCCTTGTTCACAGAACTAAATGTATGGTCAAATCTGTATCAAAGAAAACATGGGCAGCAAAAATGTCACACTTCAAAGGAGATTGCACACACCACATTCAAAGTGACAGTAAAGGTGTTAGCTATGGCACAGTGGGTACCACTCTTGCCTCTGATGCGAGAAGGTTGTGGGTTCAATTCCCACTCCAGAGACTTGAGCACAAAATCTCAGCTGACACTTCAATGCAGTACTGAGTGCAGCCCCATCAGAGGTGACGTCTTTCGGAGGAGATGTTAAACATGTCTGCTCTCTCAGGTGGACGTAAAAGATCCTATGGCACTACTTCAAAGAAGAGCAAGGGAGTTATCCTGGTCATTATTTATTCCTCAGTCAACAGGTTATCTGGGTCAGTATCACATTACTGTTTGTGGGAACTTGCTGTGCACAAATTGGCTGCCGCATTTCCTACATTACAACAGTGGTTACACTTCAAAAGTACTTCATTGCCTGTAAAGCGATTTGGGGTGACCTGAGGTTGTGAAAGGTGCTATATAAATGCTGGAGTGTCTAGAATTAGCGAGGGGGCACAGTCTCAGATTAAGGGGTCGGCCATTTAAGACAGAGATGAGGAGGAATTTCTTCACTCAGAGATTTGTGAATCTTTGGAATTCTCCACCCCAGAGGGCTGTGGATGCCGAGTCTCTGAATATATTCAAGGCTGGATTTTTGGAGTCTAGGGGAATCAAGGGATATGGAGATCGGGCGATAAGTGGAGTCGACCAGGATTTTATTGACTGGAGGAGCAGGCTCGATGGGCCATAGGGCCTACTCCTGCTCCTATTTCTTATGTTCCTAAAGGTGGACCTATTGCGCTGACGGATATTTCGTCGAATTCTATCATCTGACAAAGATAAGCAAAATCAATCTAAAAAAAGCAGAAACGACTGCCACATTGTAAGTCATTCTGAATTCCTGAGATGACCAGAGACCATTTCAAGCAGTCTAATTATATGCTGAAGCATGTATTAGATCACTGAAGCACGGGAAAAGCATTTGTGAGAAAATTAGTCTTTCAGAACTCATTTTGATTTAGATTCTCCACTTCTGACATTTTCATTAGTTGAAATGGCAGAAAGTATATATAATTTATCTTCCCACTGAATTACTTATACATGTGGACTTTCCACATCGAAATGCCTCTTTGTTGACTGTTAGCCGCTGATAAATGATTGGAAAGCAAGTCCACGGCCAGGATATTTTTAACTCTTCGGCAGCTAGGTTCAGGAGAACTCCTCGTGTTCCTGGACCAACTCAGGTTTTTTTTTTGTTCAGGTACAGAACAAATGGTGAAGCCACGAATTCCCTCATAGTCCTTCCTGTCCCGTGCCCTAACTCGCACCTGGTCCCGTTCACCCATCGCCCCTGTGCTCGCTGACCTACACTGGCTCCTGGTCCGACAACGTTTTAAATTTTAAAATCCTCACTCTTGTTTTCAAATCGCTCCATGGCCTCTGTTGTGTTCATACTCTATTTATTTGTTACAGCCCAATGGATGGGCATTAGGACCCGGCGGGAGCTATTCATAGAAACACGGGGCTAGATTTTACACTTTTGTGCATATTGCCCAAAAGTGGACGTTATTTCCGGCGTGGGAGTAAAAATGGGTTTTCAGATCGCCGGCTTCTCGCCCTTTCTCAAAGCACCTAGTCTCCATTTTTGAAATTGGGCGTTACGGCGAGCGATATGAAATGGGCGGTAGCGTTAAATCTCACTGACCTTCTGCTGTAAAGTGTCGTTGTCCTTAGCAACGGCATGCCACAACTCGATTCCCGCGATTCAGGAGGTCAAGGGTCATCATGACATGTGCAGAAAAGGAGACAGAGGGACAGGGAGCTGAGAGGGACTGAAAGCGTGTGTGGCTGTGGTGTGTGCTTGTTTGGCTGTTGTGGGAGGCACGAGGGAGATTCACCAGCAGCAAAAAGTCTATTAAGCACCAAGAACATAGTTGGCACTGAGTTTTTGTCCAACAAATAAGATATAACATGGAAGGGATGGAGGAGACCCTGGAGCTGGTAGCCAGGAACACTGGTGGCAGAGGGCTCCCAGTGGTCCCGGAGCGCTGCACTGCACCCCAAGGTGACGCACCCCCATTGCCAACCACACATGAGAGCCAGGAGCAACATCGTGCTGCCAGCTCGGAGCACGTTCCCACCTTGGGACCATCCTCTCCCGTATCCGTCCAAGCAGGGTTCGGCCGTCATCCCCCTCGCAATGAAGCTTCGCCTGAGGACCTCCTCGGCATAGTGACTTGGAGTCAGGAGAGGAAGGTGAAAGGGTAGAGGTGGAGAGGAGAAGCGGAGTGGGGGGGAAGTGTTTTTTTTTACAGAAATACTGATGATTTCAGACAACTGTTCAGTTTAAATGTTTTTTATTTAACAAAACCTTGTTGCGCATTGTCTCAGATAGCTGCACCGGTACACGCTGGTGATTCCTTAACATCAAAAGGTATAATTACACTTAACTTCAATCAACTTTAACTTCAACTGTCACCAAGTTGATGCCCACCATTGACGTATGAACTGCACACTTAGCAGTGCGTCAGCCTTGTAAATAACACCAATGTTCTTTCAGACAAAGTGATCATTGATGAGCTCCTGTCATAAGGCTCTTGTAGCTATCATGCCACCACGGGCCCTTTCATGCGGTCTACAGAGGGGGTGGGGGCATGGCTTCAGTGTCAGTCTGATTGTGTGGGCCAATGTCAGTGTCCGCCTCCTCGTCTTCTCTCTGGTGAGGTGGACTGTCAGACTCATCAGGCAATTCTTGTCCCCTCCTGACAGCCAAGTTGTGCAGCATGGAGCACACCACCACGAATTGAGCTACCTGCTCAGGGTGGTATTGGAGCTCACTTCCTGAGTGGTCCAGGCATCTAAAGCGCTGCTTCAGCACTCCAATAGTTTTCTCCACGATATTGCATGTTGCTCTATGGCTCTCGTATCGCCTCTCGGCTTCAGTGTGGGTGTCATGCAGGGTGGTCATCAGCCAGGTGGCGAGGCCATATCCTTTGGCACCAAGCCTCCAGCATTGACCTTGTGGCTGATTGTTAAACAAGTTAGGTACAGTGCTCTCATGCAGGATGTGAGCATTATGGATGCTGCCTGAAAATTTAGCACTCACTGCCATTATAATTTGCTGGAGGTCGACAACGAGTTGAATATTCAGGGAGTGGAATCCCTTGCAGTTCCTGAAAACCTCTGCATCCTGGAAAGGTGCCCGCATATCGATGTGCGTACAGTCTATTGCTCCCTGCACCTTGGAGAAGTTTGCAATTCTGGAGAATCCTAGAGCCACCTCACTATGTGCCTCCCTGGTCATAGGGAAGCTGATCAAGTCCCTCCTGCATGCATACATGGCTTCAGTGACCTAACCAATGCAGCAATGGTGGCATGCTGAGACAGACTGTAAAAGTCGCCAGCTGAGGCCTGAAAAGCTCCCGACATGTAGAACGACAGTGCCGCGGTGACTTTAACCTCGATGGAGGTGTGCAGTACTGATGGTGCTGGTAGGCTGAAGATCTTCACTTATGAGCTGGCATACCTCAGTGATAATCTTTTTTGTGGAAGCGCAGTCTCCGAAGGCAGGTGGTGTCGGGCAAGTCAAGGTAAGACTGCTTCTCCCTGTACTTGCGGTAGATATAACGTCTGGTCCTCCTCATCAGTCTGGCATGTCTTACATTGGGCATATAATGCTGTGGAGCGTACCTTCGGCGATGTCGAGTCTGCTGCATGTAATTGGTCACCAAGAGAGGGTGGGAAAGGACAGGCCCCATTCCAATAGCTCTCTGTTTTCCACCGATTGGTCACAAACAATGAATGTCCTGACGAAGACACCTACTTAATTCCAATCGGTCACAGTATGGTCAAGATGTTTGTAGAGATGTTCACATCAACTCCAACGACCTCCAGAGTACATCCGAACTCCCCCGAGGTTGAAGAACAGCAGCCTTTTAAATGTGATGTTGAACATGGCATCCATAACGTTATCATTAGTTCCAGTTAGTTCCATTTTATCTGGGCGGTTTTTTGGGCGAGCGATATTGTGGGCGATATGTGTGCGAGATGGTGAAAGTGACACTGGGTGATCTCATGGCCGCTAGTTTTGGCACATATGATCTTTACGACAAAAAAAAGTGGGCGGGCGTTAATATTGAATCTCGGCGTTAATTCCGTGGGGAAAGTAACGATGGGCAATACTATGGGCGTTGATTTCACCCATTCTGATGATCCCATCCAAAAAAAGTAGGCGGGCGGTAATATTTTTTCCCGGCGTTACGTACATGGGGAAAGTAATGCTCGCCGATAAGTTTCTGAAAAATGCCCGTCAGTTTCTATTTTGTGGCTAAATGGGCGATATATGGGGTTATACATCATTTCAGCGGTAAAATGGACGTTAAGTGGGCGTTAAGCATGCAAAAAACGAGGAAACTCTAGCCCATGGAAACATAGAAAATAGGAGCAATAGTAGGCCATTTGGCCCTTTGAGTCTGCACCGCCATCCAATATGATCATGGCTGATCCTCTAATTCAACACCATGTTCCGCTTTTTTCCCATACCCCTTGATATCTTTTGTGTCTAGAAATCTATCTATCTCCGTCTTAAATACATTCAGTGACTTGGCCTCCACAGCCTTCTGTGGTAGAGAATTTCACAGGTTCACCACCCTCTGAGTGAAACAATTTCTCCTCATCTCGGTCCTAAATTTCCTACCCCCTATCCTGAGACTGTGACTCCTTGTTCTAGACTTCCCAGCCAGGGGAAACATCCTCCCCGCATCCAGTCTATCCAACCCAATCAGGATTTTATACGTTTCAATGAGATCCCCTCTCATTCTTCTAAACTCTAGTGAATACAGGCCGAGTCGACCCAATCTCTCCTCATACAACAGTCCTTCCATCCCAGGAATCGCTGCACTCCCTCTATGGCAAGTATATCCTTTCTTAGGTCAGGAGACCAAAACTGCACACAATACTCCAGGTGCGGTCTCACCAAGACCCTGTCCAACTTGCTCCTGAACTCAAATCCTTTTGCAATGAATGCCAACGTACCATTTGCCTTCCGAACTGCTTGCTGCACCTGCATGTTTGCTTTCAATGACTGGTGTACAAGGCTACGCAGGTCTCTCTGTACATCGACACTTCACAAGCCATCACCATTTAAATAATACTTTGTCCTTATGTTTTTCAGACCAAAGTAGATAACTTCACATTTATCCATGTTATACTGCATCTGCCATGTGTTTGCCCACTCACTCAACCTATCTAAATCGCCTTGCAGCATCTTTGCATCCTCCTCACAACTCACAATCCCACCTAGTTTTGTGTCAACAGCAAACTTGTAAATATTACTTTTGGTTCCCTCAGCCAAATCATTTATATATATTGTGAATTGCTGGGGCCCAAGCACTGATCCCTGTGGTACCCCACTAGTCACTGCCCGCCACCCCGAAAAAGACTTGTTTATTCCTACTCTCTGTTTCCAGTCAGTTAACCAATTTTCAATCCATGCCAATACATTACGCCCAATCCTATGTCCTTTAATTTTTCACACGAACTGCTTATGTGAGACTTCATCAAAGGCCTTCTGAAAATCCAAATACACTACATCCACTGGTTCTCCCTTATCTATTCTATCAATTACATCCTCAAAAAACTCCAGTAGGTTTGTCAACATGATTTTCCTTTCATAAATCTATGTTGACTTTGTTTAATCTCATTGATATTATCGAAGTGTGCCGTTATCACATTCTTTATAATAGACTCTAGCATTTTCCCTACTACTGATGTAAGACAGGAAGCAGAGAGTCGGGATAAATGGGTCCTTTTCAGAATGGCAGGCTGTGAGTAGTGAGGTGCCGCAGGGGTCAGTGCTGGGACCCCAGCTATTTACAATGTACATTAATGATTTAGATGAAGGAATTGAGTGTAATATCTCCAAGTTTGCAGATTTTCACTAAGCTGGGTGGCGATGTGAGCTGTGAGGAGGACACTAAAAGGCTGCAGGGTGACTTGGACAGGTTAGGTGAGTGGGCAAACGCGTGGCAGGTGCAGTATAATGTGAATAAATGTGAGGTTATCCACTTTGGTAGCAAAAACACGAAGGCAGAATATTATCTGAATGGTGACAGATTAGGAAAAGGGGAGGTGCAACGAGACCTGGGTGGCATGGTACATCAGTCATTGAAAGTTGGCATGCAGGTACAGCAGGCGGTGAAGAAGGCAAATGGCATGTTGGCCTTCATAGCTAGGGGATTTGAGTATAGGAGCAGGGAGGTCTTACTGCAGTTGTACAGGGCCTTAGTGATACCTCACCTGGAATATTGGGTTCAGTTTTGGTCTCCTAATCTGAGGAAGGACATTCTTGCTATTGAAGGAGTGCAGTGAAGGTTCACCAGACTGATTCCCAGGATGACAGGACTGACATATAAGGAGAGACTGGATCGACTGGGCCTGTATTCACTGGAGTTTAGAAGGATGAGAGGGGATCTCATAGAAACATATACAATTCTGACGGGACTGGACAGGTTAGATGCAGGAAGAATGTTCCCGATGTTGGGGAAGTCCAGAACTATGGGACATAGTCTAAGGATAAGGGGTAAGCCATTTAGGACTGAGATGAGGAAAAACTTCTTCAGTCAGAGAGTTGTTAACCTGTGGAATTCCCTACCGCAGAGAGTTGTTGATGCCAGTTCATTGGATATATTCAAGAGGGAGTTAGATAGGGCCCTTAAGGCTAAAGGGATCAAGGGGTATAGAGAGAAAGCAGGAAAGGTGAATGATCAGCCATGATCTTATTGAATGGTGGTGCGGGCTCGAAGGGCTGAATGGCCTACTCCTGCACCTATTTTCTCTGTTTCTATGTTAGGCTAACTGGTCTGTAGTTCCCTGTTTTCTCTCTCCCTTCTTCACAGTTGCTGTATTCATTCTGGTTCATGCCGGTTTGAGACGCCATTTTGGGTTGTATAAAAGCACAGTTAAGTTAAGTTACATTTCTCCTGGCTCAGTTTGTCAGTTATTTACACAAACACAGCAGTCTTGCCTCCCCCCTCCCTATCTCTGTAACCTCCTGCAGACCCTACAAGCCTTCGAGATCTCTGCTTTCCTCCAATTCTGGAACATTGCACATCCCACGATTTTGATTGCTCCGCCATTGGTGGCCGTGCTTTCAACTTCCTGGGTCCTAAGCTCTGGAATTCCCTCCCTAAACCTCTCCACCTCACTCTCCTCCTTTGAGATAGTCTTTGACCAAGCTTTTGATCACCTGCCCTTATATCTGCTTCTGGGGCTCGGTGTCATATTTTTGCTGATAACGCTCCTGTAAAGCACCTTGGGATGTTCTGCTACGTTAAAGGCGCTGTACCAATGCAAGTTGTGTTGTTTTTCCCTGTAGCTTAACCAGAAGTGTGGTGTAAATCCCGTTTACGATTACCTTTTCTCATAATTGGAGGGTTTCCAGCATTTTCTGTTTTTATTTTGTTGTTTTGGAATAAGTGGAAACTCAGCGAGAGGTAGACGGTTTGCTATACCGCCTCACTCTGGTAGGAAAAACATTAGGACAAAGCATTATTTAAATGGTGATGGCTTGGGAAGTGTCGATGTACAGAGGGACCTGGGTGTCCTTGTACACCAGTCGTTGAAAGCAAACATGCAGGTGCAGCAAGCAGTTAGGAAGGTAAATGGTATGTTGGTCTTCATTTCAAGAGGATTTGAGTACAGGAGCAAGGATGACTTACTACAGTTACACAGGGCCTTGGTGAGACCACACCTGGAGTATTGTGTGCAGTTTTGGTTTCCTTACCTAAGAAAGGATATACTTGCCATAGAGAGAGTGCAACGAAGGTTCACCAGCCGATTCCTGGAATGGAAGGACTGTTGTATGAGGAGAGATTGGGTCGACTAGGCCTGTATTCATTAGCGTTTAGAAGAATGAGAGGGGATCTCATTGAAATGTATAAAATTCTGACTGGGTTGGATAGACTGGATGCGGGGAGGATGTTTCCCCTGGTTGGGAAGTCTAGAACAAGGGGTCACAGTCTCAGGATACGGGGTAGGAAATTTAGGACCGAGATGAGGAGAAATTTTTTCACTCAGAGGGTGGTGAACTTGTGGAATTCTCTACCACAGGCCTGTGGAGGCCAAGTCACTGAATATATTTAAGAGAGAGATAGATAGATTTCTAGACACAAAAGGCATCAAGGGGTATGGGGAAAAAGCGGGAATATTGTGTTGAGATAGAGGATCAGCCATGATCATATTGAATGGTGGTGCAGACTCGAAGGGCTGAATGGCCTACTACTGCTCCTATTTTCTATGTCTATGTTTCTATGATCCAAATGGACATGTATTTGAAGAGAAATCATTTGCAGGGTTATGGGGAAAAAATTGAGGCATGGGGCTAAATTGGACAGCCCTTTCAAAGAGCCGGCACAGAAACGACTGGAAGAATGGTCCCCTGCTGTGATGTAAGATTTTGCGATTCCATCTAAACTTAGCTGAACAAATAGGCCATAAAAAGAGTACGGAGTCAGCAAATCTTTGAAAGTGTGCTCAAGTCATACTTATTGATGATGAGAAGCTTTGTACTTGGCAGGTCAAATTGTATTATTTGTGTTTCTTTGTGCCGTTGAAACAGTTTTCTAAACTTCAATATTCCTTGCCCTGAGGTTATTCTGTATGATTTTTAATATACAGATTTTAAAAACTAATTCAAGGATACATGTATTTCTCTGACCAGCTGTTAGTGTTTCTGCTTCAATTGTTTTTAAAAAAAGAGATGGTTTTAAAATTTGATCTCTGCTGCACAAAGATAGACCAATTGTGAAATGGGCTGCTTCAATGTGGTTCACAATGGACAACAGCCTATGAAAGCCCAAAGAAATCCCATGCTTAGGTGTTGGCCTTGACTCAGTGGGCAGCACCATCACCTCTTAGTCAGAGTACTCCCCGGGATGGTGGGACTGACATATCAAGAAAGACTGGATCAACTGGGCTTGTATTCACTGGAGTTCAGAAGAATGAGAGGGGATCTCATAGAAACGTTTAAAATTCTGATGGGTTTAGGCAGGTTAGATGCAGGAAGAATGTTCCCAATGTTGGGGAAGTCCAGAACCAGGGGTCACAGTCTAAGGATAAGGGGTAAGCCATTTAGGACCGAGATGATGAGAAACTTCTTCAGCCAGAGAGTGGTGAACCTGTGGAATTCTCGACCGTAGAAAGTTGTTGAGGCCAATTCACTAAATATATTCAAAAAGGAGTTAGATGTAGTCCTTACTACTAGGGGGATCAAGGGGTATGGCGAGAAAGCAGGAATGGGGTACTGAAGTTGCATGTTCAGCCATGAACTCATTGAATGACGGTGCAGGCTCGAAGGGCCTAAAGGCCTACTCCTGCACCTATTTTCTATGTTTCTATGGTATCCTGGGCCAATATTCATCCCTCAACTAACATTATTAAAACTGATTATCTGCTCATTCATCATAGGCAGTCCCTCGAAACGAGGATGACTTGCTTCCACGCCAAAAAAGGGTGAGTTCACAGGTGTTTCGAATGAAGGACCCGAACTATATCCTGAAGGGTGGAAGATGCCTGTGCATGGACAACACCAGCGGCAGGTCTGCTCATTATCTCATTGCTGTCTGGGGGAGTTTGTTGTGCGCAAATTGGTTGTCAGGTTTCCTAATGTCCAGCAGTGACTACACTTCAAAAGTACTTAATTGGCTTTGATATGCTTTTGCATGTCCTGAAGTCACGAAAGGAGCTATTTAAATGCAATTTTCTTTTTCCATCAAGGTGAGCACTGTAAATGCAAGAGAATGGAGCCTGTTTTGCATATTGGACCCCTCATTGCAACACTGGCTGCACAAGTATCCTTACCCAGATGACGAGCAAAGCTTCCAGGAAAACTGGTGAAGGATCGGCAGACCGATCCCTTGATTTACCTTTCCGGTTAAGAAAGGGGTAGAAATTGCCCCCCCGCCTGAATCAGGGTGCACGCACCCCGTTTCATTGTTTTTTACCGCAGCTGCGGTTCAGGTCCACTCTTTCTGGAAATTCCGCTCTTTGTTGTTTTTTGGTTTTGATCCGGTGATCGGTCATAGTGGGGGCAGTGACTGCACCCGAGCGGCAAAATCGTGGTGGTGACGGCAACTGAGGGGCGGTGCAGAGTGACCGCCGTGATGATGTCACCATGACGATTTTCCGAGGGGAATGTCGCCATCGGTGGGGGCTTCGATCGGCGGTGACGCACTTACCGCGGATCGGCAGCAGCAGAGCGGTGAGGGGGAATCGGCACACCGCCGGAAAACCTCGGGAGGGCAATTGGGCTAGCAGCGGCCATTCCACTAACCAGCGTGGCCGCCGATTTGCAGTGGTAACAGGCCTTAAGGAAAGGAGTAATTTCGGCCTCAAAGAACTTTATATAGCGACTTTCACGTCCACCGGACATCTCAAAGCACTTTGCAGCCAACGAATAAGTTTTGGAGTGTAGTCACTGTTTTAATGTAGGGAACATGGTGGGTGATTTGCGCACAGCAAGCTCCCACAAACAGCAACGTGACAGTGTTTTGCTGTGTTGATTGAAGAATAAATATTGGCCAGGATACCGGGGATAACTCCCCTGCTCATTTTCGAAATAGTGCCATGGAATCTTTTACATCCACCTGAGAGAGCAGATGGGGCCTCGGTTTAACGTCTCATCTGAAAGACGGCACCTCCGACAGTGCAGCGCTCCCTCAGCACTGCACTGGGAGTGTCAGCCTAGATTTATGTGCTCAAGTTCCTGGAGTGGGATTTGAACCCACAACCTTCTGACTCAGAGGCGAGAGAGTGCTGCCCACTGAGCCACGGCTGACACCACACACAGGAAAATTGGGCGGGTTGTTTAACTGGGGGGGTGGGGGGGCCAGGGGGGAATCCGCAGGTTTTCCTCCCGCGCACAAAGTGATGATTACCCCCTCCCTCTCTCTCCCTCCCCATTTCCTGAGGGCGAATTGAACCCACGACCTTCTCACTCAAAGGCGAGTGCTACCAATTGCGCATTTAAGCCACATCATCGAGGAGTCGCCACAGGCAGAAGGTGGTGCTCTCCTCGTCGAGTTCGCGACTCCATCCAGCAATTTGAAGACGATTGCCTGACACAAGTGGAGCGTTAATTTATTTATGTATAAACACACTTTACTGGCGAGGTCGGATGCTACTGATGGGGTTATCGGAGTGGATGAACCCCACTGCCAGCATTAAGTATACATGGGTTGGCTCCAACCCAACTTTTTTATCGACATAAAAAATTTAATGAACCCTGGAGCTCTTCATTAACAGAAGCCACACGGGATCCGGGGGTTGTGCAGCCTGCAACTGTCAAACCTTGTTCTTGGTGCTCAATGTTTTCAGTCTCTGTTTTAATGATGCCCAGTTTTTGTCCTGCTATTTAGCTCATGCAGTGTCTCGGCTCCTTGCAATGATAAGTCGCCGCAGCTCCCTGTTATCATCCCTGAAGAGATGGCTAATACAGTAATAGTAACATCATTGTGTTTAGCCATTATAGCCTTAATGCCTTAGGGCTAGTAATGAGCATTAATGCTCTTCCACAAATGACTATATTCATCTCCCTTTCGGTATTGAGAGGGAGCAGCGCTTAAAATACATTTATGACTGATTACAGTCTTTAGAAAAAAAAGTACCACACTTACAATTCCAAATGTGGCTTAAAGCATCATCATCATCATAGGCAGTCCCTCGGAATCGAGGAAGACTTGCTTCCAGTCCTTAGGTGGCTGAACAGTCCAATACGAGAACCATAGTCCCTGTCACAGGTGGGACAGAGCGTTGTTGAGGGGAGGGGAGGGTGGGACAGGTTTGCCGCACGCGTTTTCCGCTGCCTGTGCTTGATTTCTGCATGCCCTCGGCGATGAGACTCGAGGTGCTCAGCGCCCTCCCAGAAGCACTTTCTCCACTTAGTGTGGTCTTTGGCCAGGGACTCCCAGGGTCAGTGGGAATGTTACACTTTATCAGGGAGGCTTTGAGGGTGTCCCTGTAACATTTCCTCTGCCCACCTTTGGCTTGTTTGCCGTGAAGGCGTTCCGAGTAGAGCGCTTGCTTTGGGAGCCTCGTGTCTGGCATGCGAACGATGTGGCCTGTCTTGCGGAGCTGATCAAGTGTGGTCAGTGCTTCAATGCTGGGGATGTTGGCCTGGTCGAGGACGCTAATGTTGGTGTGTCTGTCCTCCCAGAGGATTTGCAGGATCTTGCGGAGACATCGTTGGTGGTATTTCTCCAGCGACTTGAGGTGTCTGCTGTACATGGTCCATGTCTCTGAGCCATACAGGAGGGCGGGTATTACTACAGCCCTGTAGACCATGAGCTTGGTGACAGCTTTGAGGGCCTGGTCTTCAAACGCTCTTTTCCTCAGGTGGCCAAAGGCTGTACTGGCGCACTGGAGGCGGTGTTTAATCTCGTCGTCAATGTCTGTTCTTGTTGATAGGAGGCACCTGAGGTATGGGAAATATGGGAAAGCAATAACGCACATCGGCCCGTGTAGAAATACAGACCAAGATACTGAAATCTATGCACCTTAAAGGTTCGGAAGGAGGATACACTGGACTGGAACTTGTCAGAAAAATAATGGCCTCAGTTAACGTCTCATCTAAAAGATCACAAATGCCCACATAATGGTTGCGATGCAGGCCCAATCTCTACCTCTACCAGCCCAAGTTATGTATTGCTGCAGTTGACATCATTACCTGAATAATTGTTCGGATGAAATTCCTTCCTCTGATATTTTATTAGAGACATAGTGGGTGAAGGACACCGAGAAGGACAAGGGCAGCAAGCTCATGGGAACACCATTACCTGCAAGTTCCCCTCCAAGTTACGCTCCATCCAGGCTTGGAAATATATCGGCTGTTCCTTCATCGTCGCCAGCTCAAAATCCTGGAACTCCCTCCCTAACAGCACTGTGGGAGCACTTTCACCACACGGACTGCAGTGGTTCAAGAAGGCGGCTCACCACCACCTTCTCAAGGGCAATTAGGGATGGGCAATAAATGCTAGCTTTGCCTGCAACACCCACATCCTAGGAACGATTTTTTTAAAATTCAACTTTCCGTGGAGTTGGCTGTGAATCGAATGGCCGTTATACATCTCTCCTGATATTCCTTTTCCCTGACATCAGTCAGGTAGCCAATCCGCTACAGCCCATTTTGCAAACCCCTCCCCCGCAACACCACCCCCCCATACCACCCGATGGACAAAATTGAATTTCACCCCCATTAACCCTGTTGAAATCAATGCATTGGCGCCTCTGTCAAAATAACATTAAATAGTGATTGCACGATGACCTTGATTTTCACACATACTAGACCTCACGTATTTCCTGCTCTATCTGTGACCGTAAGGTTGCTATATCCGCATCAGTGATGCTTACATATCCAATCCTCACTTAGAACCATTGAATGGTCACATCATGGAAGGAGGCCATTCGGTCCATCGAGCCCATGCCAGCTCTCTGCAAGAGTACCTCAGCCCTTTCCCCGTATCCCAGCACATTCTTTTCCTTCAGGTACTTATCCAACTCCCTTTTGAAAGATAAGATTGTGTCTGTCTCCATCACCCTCTCAGGCAGTGCATTCCCGATCCTAACACTCGCTGCGTAAGAAAGCTCCCCCCGTCATGTCACCTTTGGTTCTGTTGCCAGTCACCTTAAAAGTATTGCTAAAGTGTGGGGAAAGCTTTGCAGCCACAGAAGTTGTCAAGGAGCCTTTGCTGGTCTCTGTTATCTATTACTCATTAATTCCCTTCGCTCTTCAACTTAACAAAGGCTTTGCTCTCTTCGAAAGATAGAGGGGTCTCAGGTTCCCAACTGCACCACGGGAGACCAATTTAAATATGTTAATGATGTGCCCTGCCTCTACACGGAGGGACACATTGACGCACCGATATCTGGCACCATGATAAAGGCGGTGGGTGCATGTGTGGCAGGTTGGGATCGAGTTCGCCGTATTTAACCCTTTAACCCCCCCTCTCTTCCCCTCCATGACCCTCTCCTGCCCCTCATTCATCATCATAGGTGGTCCCTCGAATGAGGATGACTTGCTTCCACACCAAAAGGAATGAGTTCACAGATGTTTCAATCAAGGACCCGATGTTCCAGCCCTGAACTCCGGGGTGGAAGATGCCTGTGCGTAGATTTTTTTTAACGTGTAGTGACTGTTGCACATTAGCCACCACATGGTCCAAGGACAGGACGACTGGAGACCTGCTCTGCTGCCGCTCATTACAACAGTGACTACACTCCAAAATTACTTCATTGGCTGTAAAGCGCTTTGAGACGTCCAGTGGTCATGAAAGGCGCTGTATAAATCCCGGTCTTTCTTTTTTCTTTCTGATATCGGGGTTAATATCGAGCCCATTATTTCAGTGGGCAAGTGGTCATTCTATGGGACAGAGGCTGTAGATTTATTTCAGAAAATAACATTTTGGGGATACACTCGAGGAGTAAAATGAGATGTGACATGTGGTAAGTGTAGCGTGCCGAGGAGATAACAGGCGAGTTTGAAATTGTTCTTTTCAAACCTCTCCATCACTGAGGGTTTTCCTCAAGTCATCTCTGGGTCTGTAGAGAAGAATGGCCATGGTTGCTCAACAACTTCATTAATCGTTTATCAGACAAGATGTTAAACCCAGGCCCTGTCTGCCCTCTCAGGTGGACGTAAAAGATCCCGCGGCACTATTTCGAAGAAGAGCAGGGGGAGTTATCCCCGGTGTCCTGGCCAATATTTATCCCTCAATCAGCAAAACAAAAAAAAAAAAATTATCTGATCATTATTGACCAACGCTTGAGATTTTAACTGGGCAGAAGGAGTTCAAATTCATCTCCCATCCCCTCCCCTCTTTAGTTACAGAAAGTGATGCTTCCTTTTGAGCTTTTTTTATCTGTGAATATTGCCACAGGGGATTACCTTTCTGTATAATGAAATCATTGCTTCTAGTCCATCACACAATAAACTTGTGGGGAGCTTGGGGTGGGGCATTAAATCTATTTGCAGCCGAAACAAAATCAAGTGGCACGCAATTATTGGCCCAAGTAATGTTGGGGACACTGTACCCCTGATATATTTATCAGCGTAGAATCCCTTACAAACCCACAGAAAAGAAACCACTTGAACATAAGGACATAAGAAATAGGAACTGGAGTAGCCCATTCAACAAGACCATGTGTCAGCTGTGCGCCAGCGCAGCCTTCGGTCACCTGAGGAAGTGAATGTTTGAAGACCAGGATCTCAAATCTGGAACCAAGCTTATGGTCTACAGGGCAGTGGTGATACCCGCCCTCCTATATGGCTCAGAGACGTAGGCTATATACAGCAGACATCTCAAAGCGCTGGAGAAAAATACCACCAGCGCTGCCTCCACAAGATCCTGCAAATCCACTGAGAGGATAGACGCAGCAACGTCAGTGTTCTCGCTCAGGCCAACATCCCCAGCATTGAAGCACTTTGACCACACTCGACCAGCTCTGCTGGGTGGGTCACATTGTCTGCATGCCCGACACGAGACTCCCTAAGCAAGCGCTCTACTCGGAACTCCTACATGGCAGGCGATCCCCAGGTGGGCAGAGGAAAGGTTTCAAGGATACCCTCAAAGCATCCTTGAGAAAATGCAACAACCCCACTGACACCTGGGAGTGCCTGGCCCAAGACCGCCCAAAATGGAGGAAGAGCATCCGGGAGGGTACTGAGCACCTCGAGTCTCGTCGCCAAGAGCATGCAGAAACCAAGCGCAGGCAGCGGAAGGAGCGTGCAGCAAACCAGGCTCCCCACCCTCCCTTTCCTTCAACCACTGTCTGTCCCACCTGTGACAGAGACTGTAATTCCTGCATTGGACTGTCCAGTCACCTGACAAACATTGACTCTGCAACTTGAAGATTGAAGATAGAACAGGCTTAGGACATTTGTATGCTATACCACGGGATTCTGTTGAGTACCATCTCTTTGGTCCACATAGGTCAGAGATACTGAAGATTCGATTTAGATCAGGGAAGCGATCTATCATTTAAACTCTGCTGTCGCAATCTTCACCAACACATACTAAACTGGAAGGTTTGAAATGAAGTCGGTGGTAATGGGTAATAAGGTCAATAAGAGCAGAATAGTAACACTTCAAGCTTGCTGAAAAGCTGTAAAGTTATTGGATAAATAGAATAATATAATAGCCTGGAGAATGCTTCCAAATGGTTTAAAAAAATGACTTGTAATTATACAGCACCTTTCATGACTTCAGATCATCTCAAAGCACTTTACAGCCAATGAAGAACTTTTGAAGTGTGGTCACTGCTGTAATATCGGAAACGCAGCAGCTATTTTGCACACAGCAAGCTCCCACAAACAGCCCTGTGATAATGAGCAGATACTGGCCGTGAATCTGCAGTGGGAACTCTCAGTGTTCACCAGTCACTACCCCTCTGAAACTGACCGTAATTTCAGGATTTAGCGCACGCCTATCTAAATGCGGAAATCTTTAAAAAATATTCAAAAGCTTTAAAGATTACAAAATCTCTGTGGGGAGCTTTCTTCGGGGACAGCGTCGAGCACCTTTGCTTCGCCGCCCAATCTCCATATCCCTTGATTCCCCAAAACTCCAAAAATCTAGCGATCTCAGTCTTGAATATATTCAGAGACTCAGCATCCACAGCCCTCTGGGGCAGAGAATTCCAAAGATTCACAACCCTCAGTGAAGAAATTCCTCCTCATCTCCATCTTAAATGGCCCACCCCTTATCCTGAGACAGTGCCCCCTAATTCTAGATACTCCAGCCCAGGGGGAAACAACCTCTCAGCAACTACCCTGTCAATCCCTTTCAGAATCTTGTATGTTTCAATGAGATCACCTCTCATTCTTCTAAACTCCAGAGAGTATCGGCCCAATCTACACAATCTCTCATCATAAGACAGCCCTCTCATCCCAGGAATCAATCGAGTGAACCTTCATTGCACCGCCTCCAAGGCAAGTATATCCTTGCTTAGATAAGGAGACCAAAACTGTGCACAGTACTCTAGGTATGGTCTCACAAAGGCTCTGTATAATTATAGCAAGACTTCCTTACTCTTATACTCCAACCCCCTTGCAATAAAGGCCAACATGCCATTTGCCTTCCTTATTGCTTGCTGTACCTGCATGTTAGCTTTCTGTGTTTCTTGCAGGAGGACACCCAAATCTCTCTGAACACCAACATTTAACAGTTTCTCACAATTTAAAAAATATTCTTGTTTTCTATTCTTCCTACCAAACGTATAGGAAATGCATTTGGAAAGACTCAAACCAGTTGCCAATTAGTATGCCTTCCCCACCCCCACCCCCCCCGCCCGCCCCCCCTCCCCCGTCCCCCTTCCCCGCACCAAACTGCTGATAAGTTGACAATCGAAATTGACAATCTAGCTCAGGGAAGCAACGGAAATGCTAAGTGTGGGGTGGAAGTGGATACATGAACAATTCAGAGGTTGTGGAGACTGCAGGGCTGATATGGGAAAATAATTCATCACCCTCTGTGCTCGCTGACCTACATTAGCTCCTGAGCCAGCAACACCTCGATTTAATCATTCTCATCCTTATTTTCAAGTCCCTCCATGGCCTCGCCCCTCCCTATCTCTGTAACCTGCTCCAGCTCCAAGCCTCCGAGATCTCTGAGCTCCTCCAATTCTGGCCTCTTGCACATCCCTGATTTTCATCGCTCCAACATCGGCGGCCGTGCCTTCAGCTGCCTGGGCCCCAAGCTCTGGAACTCTCTGCCTAAACCTCTCCGCCTCTCTACCTCTCTTTCCTCCTTCAAGACGCTTCTTAAAGCCTACCCCTTTAACCAAGTTTTTGGTCACCTGCCCCGATTTCTCCTTATATATCTCAGTGTCAAATTTGTTTTATCTCATAATACCCCTGTGAAGTGCCTTGGGACATTTCACTATGTTACAGGCGCTATATAAATACAAGTTCCTGTTGTTATTGCCAGCACCGATATCCCTCAACAAAGTCAGGACAAAATTTTAATGAATAAAGAAATTCACACGCGTGCAGACACACGCTAGGATTGTTTTGACATTGAGATCAAAATGAAACAATATTCAAACGTGAATCATTTTCTGACAGCAGCTCACTTACTTTGCGAATCCCTCTCCCCAAGTCTTCGCCATAGTTTGTGCCCAGAATTTCAAACTGCACGTTGGGATTTCCACCATGATCTTTAAATTGCAGAAACCCAGTCATCCCAGTTACTCCACCCTGGGGGAAAAAAAAAACATTTTCAAACAAGTCATGTGTCGAGAGTTGCCTGTGCTGATGATACACCATTCGATCAAATCTATACATTACAGAACCGATTCTTTTTAAATATCCATTCATTGGATCTGGAAGTCACTGGCAACACCGGCATTTATTGCCCATCCCATCCCTAATTGCCCTGGAGATGATGGTGGTGGAGCTGCCATTTTAGAGACAACCACATTGCCGTGGGTCACATATAGGCCAGACCGGGTAAGGACAGCAGATTTCCTTATGTTTTTTTTTAAACCACAATCCAGTAGTTGCATGGTCACCATTACTGATACTAGCATTTTAATTCCAGATTTATTTAATTAACTGAATTTAAATTCCCCCAGCTGCCGTGGTGGGATTTGAACTCATGTCCCAGGATGATTAGACGAGGCCTCTGAATTACTAGTCCAGTAACCTAACCACTATGCTACCGTACTGAAAAAACAGAGAAGAGGAGTTCCCGCACGGCTGCACTGGTGTTTGGCAGCGCAATTTTCCCAAAATCGGCAAAACCAGCGAAAGAGATTGCGGAACTTTAAAACGCAAATTACGTCCAGCGCCAATCGAGTTTACGCGAGCTTTTTGCCCCAGGTTTTAAAAAGTCATGCTGAAAGCTGGCCCCGCCCACAAACCTGGCCCCGCCCCCTGATCAAATTAATCGGAATGGCAAGTTTCCGCTAATTGGGCCCGTTTGGGCAGGTTGGGCCTATACTTATTGGAGTTTAGAAGAATGAGAGGTGATCTTATTGAAACATATAGGATACTGAGGGGGCTGGACAGGGTAGATGCAGAGAGGATGTTTCCCCTCGTGGGGGAATCTAGAACGAGGGGGCATAGTTTCCGAATAAGGGGTCACCCATTTAGAACTGAGATGAGGAGGAATTTCTTCTGTCAGAGGGTCATGAATCTGTGGAATTCTCTGCCCCAGAGAGCTTTGGAGGCTGGGTCATTGAATATAATTAAGGCGGAGATAGACAGATTTTTGAGCGATAAGGGAGTAAAGGGTTATGGGGAGCGGGCGGGGAGGTGGAGCTGAGCCCAGATCAGCCATGATCTTATTAAATGGCGGAGCAGGCTCGAGGGGCCAAATGGCTTACTCCTGCTCCTATTTTTTATGTTCTTATGTTTGCGGGCCCTTGAGGAGGCTTTTAAAATCAAGCTTTCTATTTTAGATGCAAGGACACTAATAGGAACCAGTTGAAAGGTTTTAAGTATGACTTTTTTTTTACATTTCCTAAGAATTTACTGACAATTATACAGCAATGTAACGAGTAAATGGCTCTGTGTAGTGTTTTTTTAAAAGTAATTTTCAGTAATTTAAACTCGGGTTACTCGTAAGTGGTAGACTAGACACTCAAATTAAAAATGCTTATTTTTTTTAGATAAAAGCCATTTTCAGATGTATCAATGAAGCTCCACCACTCCTAAATACATCACAGAATATTTTTAAGGCAAAGTTTATTTTAAAAATTACGCTGTAAAACCTTTGTGTCAATGACCTTCATTATACCGGTGGTATACAAGTAATTTTTTATCTACAGAAGGTGCAGGCTGGCATTAATAAATGTTCTGACATTTATTTTAAGTCAAAGTTTGTAGAAAACTTTTGTCCATAATTATATCGACAAGTCGCAACAAAACTGACTTAATATTAAGCAACTTTACCTTCACTTAGGTTGTAAACAGACCTGTGTTTCTACTTCAGAGAATCATACGGCACAGAAGGAGGCCATTCGACCCATCGTGCCTGTGCCGGCTCTTTGAAAGAGCGATGCAATTAGTCCCACTCCCCCTATCCGTCCCCCTCCAGCCCTACAAAATCTCCCCCTTCTAGTACTTATCCAATTCCCTTTTGAAAGTTACTGTTGAATCTGCTCCCACCACTCTTTCCAGATCATAACAACTTGCTCCGTAAAAATATTTCTCCTCATCTACCCCTCTGGTGCTGTTGCCAATTATCTCAAATCTGTGTCCTCTGGTTACTGACCCTCCTGCTAGTGGAAACAGTTTTACCCTGTCAAACACCCTCAGATTTAGGATACAATGGGCCAACAATTCCGGCCTTCCCGATTCCGCACAAAGTTCCTACGGACCCGGGAAGGCATTGGAAAAGCCGGTTTTCAGCACGCAATGCGCATGCGCTGGAAACCGGCTTTTCCGATCTGTCAAGTTTCTGGCTTGTCAGATGGCCGCATATCGGGAGCGAGGACACTGGTGAGTGGAAATTTCCGGTATTTACGCTTACAAAGGTCCTCAAAAATCTTGCGCCTGAAAAAGCAGGCACATAGTCTACTTTTACAGGCGCAAGTGTTTTAAAAAACACAAAAACATATAAAAATAACGTTATTAAAACATATGTTATCATTAAAAACCCTCCCCACAACGGTAAGTTTATTTAAAAAATCTTTTTTAAAAATCGGGAAAATATATATTTTTTTAAGATATTAATAATTTTAATTTAAATAAATGTAGTGCAGTTATTTTCTATTTTTTATTAGTGTTTTGGGTGTTTCGGGCTCTATCACAATCATAGTAATAGGAGTTTAGGACCCTGTGGAACTCCTATTACTATGATACTTTACCTGATTGGCTGCCCAGAGCCATGTGACTCCAGCTCGAGGCCTGCGCACGCGTCGACGTGGACGCACTGCGACTGGCAGTCAGGAGAGGCCTCAGCATCGGAAAGTCCAACGTGGGCAGCAGCTTAAGGTAGGTGCGTATTTTTTCTCTAAAATGCCCGTGGGAAGGCCAAACCGGAATTTCAGGGCCAATAATTCACGGGATCACAAAATAAATGAGACATGCCTTTACGGGGGGTAGTCTTTGTTGTCGATATTTTGTTAATCAAACATCACACAGGCACAAATATACGACTTGTGTGTGTAGCAGCTGACAGTACCTTCTTGATGGTCTCTAACATGGAGCGTCCACCTTGCCAAGGCTTGGAGCTCTTCCTGATACATGTCAAGCTGGCCATACTGTGCCATTTCCGATCCTCCAGCTTCTTGTGAAAGGCATGTGCCAGCAACACCACGGTGTCGTAGATGTAGAGATTGGTGATCTGTGTAGGATCCAAGCCACGGTGTTAATGTTTTGCGATTCATGCCAACCTCTCACAATGCAATGAAACAATTAAGAGACAAGCCAGGATAATGATCTCAGGCAATTATTGCGCATCAGTGGCAGGAGCGTTCAGAGGTAATTTGTGCAGTTTGCAAAAATCAATGATACTGTTGTAATGTACTTGCTTCATGGGTTCTTTGCTTAAGAATTCATAGCAGCACATGACTACTAAGAACTAGTTGGTTTATTAGCAAAGGTTTAACAATCATCATCATAGGCAGTCCCTCGAAGCTATCACAGTACACATTGCCAGTTCATCCATCGGGCTCACAACTGCATGCCTCATTGTGGATGACCGAGACCCAAATGGCTGGGGTTTTATTGAGTCTTGTAAACATGACGTGATTGGCTAAGCCACTCACAAAGCAACAGCTCTACAACTATTTTACTTGTATCAGTAATCAAGTTTCCCCCTGATTAAAGTGGAGGCACACTCCAAAGCCTTTTCAAGTGCCCCCATGTTTTTTTTTGAGGGCGCTAAAAACACAAATTATACAAGTGGCCCCTGGCTAAAAGGTGTGGGGGGTGGGGGGCACAAAAACTGAAAACTGAACCAAATTAAACTTTAGACATTAAGATCAAATTAAAATTTGGTTGCCGGGGATGATGATGTACTCCAGTCCCTCCGGTGCCCACCTCTCGCAGAAGGTCACGAGCATACCGGTGGACACCGTGTGCTCCATATCCAGGGATACCCTGGCTCGGATGTAACCGCGGAAGAGAGGCAGGCAGTCAGGCTGAACGACTCCCTCGACCGCCCGCTGCCTGGACCGGCTGATGGCCCCCTTGGCCGTGCCCAGGAGCAGTCCCTACGAGGAGGCCCTCGGACCTGCCGGCTCCCCTCCGCACAGGGTGCCAAACCTGTGAGCATGCTCACAGGTGCACATATTACAGGTGTGGGCCCCACATTGTGTATTAATAGGAAAAGGAATTTAATAGAACGCAGCAGACACTAAGCAATACGGAGAAAGACACCACGGAAACTGCGTAAGCTCAGCACGAACTGACTCATAACACATGGCAGCAAATGAGTTATAAAGGTCACACCCGCGTAAATCCATCTGAGCCCAGTCTGCGGTCCACCTCGATCAATGTTGTTCTGTTTCAAGCCGAATAAGGAGAATGGGCTAGAATTTCTAAACAATCCACCAGTGCCCGATTGCCGCCCAAAAGACCGCCAACTTTATTGTCGGCAAAAAATTCCCCCCAAAAAAGAAAAAAATCCGCCCAGCAGAAAAAATGGGCGTTGCACCACGATTCTGGATGAAAAAGTGGAATGTTGGGCCGATTGGGCGGTTCTTAAAGAAAATGGCCGATAATTAATACATTTACTAAAAATTTATACCAAACTGCAGGTTGGGCCAAGGAGGAGAAAAGCACTAATAAATTTTTTTCTAAAAACATAAAATTAAAAAAATCATAAAAACATTCTCGGGACCCTTTTTACTTAATCACCACAACAGAATTTTAAAATAATGAGTAGCAAAATCAATCACTTACCTTTTTGTTGCAGGACTACTCACCTACCACCCAGCTTCGCTGATTCTCGTGAGCGTTTTTTTTTTTAATCCTTACCTACGGGTCACCGCTGAGCCAAAGATCGCGCCAGGGCGATCTGAGGACGGTGCACGCCGGTGGTGCGCTCCCCAGCGGCACCTCGAAACCGCCGGCATAACTCAGCTGGGCAATTTCTCGCCGACTTGGGTATCGCCCAAAACGGCCAATACCGCCCAGAAACTGGGCGGTGAAACAATGCAGATTCCAGCCCAATGGGCTTGTCGGGAGAAGACAGGAGGCTGGAATTCAACCCCCCCCCCCCCCTCCCGCTTAAAATTGAGGGCGCGATAAAAGCTCACTGACCATTTCCAACAGCGTCACCGTGTTGGAAATACCAGAGAGGGTCTGCCCCTCTCTTTTTCCAAACTCTCGACTAATAAGACTGCTGAGAAGCTAGGCCTCCAAGACATTGGGATTTGAATGAGGTGGAAGCATTCACTAATTTAATTAAGATATGTTGGGCTGGATTTTCCGGTGCTGTCCACCTCTGTTTTCGCCCCCGGAGGAACGGCAATGCCGGCGGTGAGCTCTTCTGGGCAGGCAGCCAGCTTCCAGCGCCCCGCGGGGGTTTTCGGGGTCGGCTTCGGCGGGGCACGGAGCATTACCGCCCGGAGAGTTGAGCCAGTGAGCACCGCCCCTAGTTGCGAAACCAGCTCGCTTTTTGACTTCCCCCCACCCGACCCATACGCCCCGCAGCGCCCCCTGCTGGGACCGCCTTTGAAAGCGGGTGGTCCGACCGAGCTCGGCCGCAGTGAGGTAAATAATGTCCACCTCAGGTAAGTGTGATTGTTTTTCCTTTTTCTTTGCGATTTATGTTGAGGTGGCGTAGGCTACGTATTGAGTATGTTTCTAGTGTTTATTTTTTTTTCTCCCCGGGCCTCTCTTAGAGCACTCCCGGGCCGGCTGTTTAGCTCGGGGATTTTCGCTTGCTCAGCCGGCCTAGCGCCCGAAGAGAGGTGTGCAGCACCTCCCTTAGAGCTCCGCCCCACACTCAAGAACTCAGCTGCCCAATATTGCTGACTGAGGCGCAAACTGTTCCCGGGCGCAAACTTCACCGCCCCGCCGTCATTACCTCCCCCGAAATCATCAAAGCCGAAAACCCAGCCCCTTATCTACTTAATTCCTGTTCACGTACCAACTTACATACGAACATAGGAATGTAAGAAATAGGAGCAGGAGTCGGCCATATGGCCCCTCGAGCCTGCTCCGCCATTTAATACGATCATGGCTGATCCGATCATGGACTCAGGTCCACTTCCCTGCCCGCTCCCCATAACCCCTTATTCCCTTTAAAGCAGGAAGTAGAATATTGTTTATCCATTTTATGATTCGACATTAGATTTCTTTCAGAGAATAGATATTTTGGGATACAGTACATGAGTAAATTGGGACATGGCATGTGGAGTGCTTGGGAAGAACAGGTGACTTTGGACCTGTGGTTCCTGAAGCTCTCCGTCACTGGGTGGGTTCCTCACCTCATGTCTGGGTCTGTTGCAGATTAATTGATAAGGCATTGATTGCTGTGATTGGTCCAACTCCGTTATTGTTGTATCATGGGACTAACAGGGTGGTATCTTGGACCTTGGTCTCAGCAACTTCTACCTCACTCTGACACTTTAATATTTTAAGCTCAGAGTGAAAGAGGATTGCAGGTGAGCTGCACAAAGGTTCCTAATGGTTAATAAAATATATATGTTTAAAATAAAAAGAAGGTTGCTTGAAGCAAGATATCGTGGGTGAATTATCTTGTAATCTATAGTGGAATGTGTGTGCTGGTGAATATCTTTCATAGAAATAGTTAGACACCTTGGCAGTCAAAATGAGTGCACAGCTGAGTTTAGTAACTTATGTACCAACAGCAACTTGCCTTTATAAAGCACCTTTAAATATAGAGAAAGAAAGACTTGCATTTATATAGCGCCTTTCATGACCACCAGACGTCCCAAAGTGCTTTACAACCAATGAAGTACTTTTGGAGTGTAGTCACTGTTGTAATTTGCACACAGCAAGCTCCCACAAAGAGCAATGTGACAATGACCAGATAATCTGTTTTTGTTATGTTGATTAAGGGATAAATAGTGACCCCAGGACACCAGAGGTTAAATCCCCTGCTCTTCTTTGAAATAGTGCCAGGAGATCTTTTATGTCCACTTGAGAGAGCAGATGTTTTAACATTTCACCTGAAATACGGCACCTCCAACAGTGCAGCACTCCCTCAGCACTGCATTGAAGTGTCAGCCTAGATTTTTTTTACACCCAAGTCTCTGGAGGAGGACTTGAACCCACAACCTTCTGACTCAGTGGTAAGTGTGCGACCCACTGAGCCACAGCTGACACTACAGGAGTAAAATGTTACAAGGCACTTCACAGGAGTGTAATTAGACAAAAATTGAGGTGGAGCCAAAGACTGAAACATTAATGCAGGTGACCAATTGCTTGTTCAAAGAGGTAGGTTTTAAGCAGCATAAAGGAGGAGAGAGAGGTAAGGAGCCAAGGAGGTTTGGGGAGGAATTTCCAGAGCTTAAGGTCCAGACAGCTGAAGGCACGGCCGCCAATGGTGGGATGAAGGATGTTGGGGATGCCCAAGAGGCCAGAATTTGAGGAGTGCAGAGATTTTGGAGGGTTGTAGGGCTGGAGGAGGTTACAGAGATAGGGAGGGGGTTGAGGCCAGGGAGGGATTTGAAAATAAGGATGAGAATTTTAATATAGGTTAGAATATGGGCTGCAGAACTTTGGATAAACTCAAGATCATGGAGGGTGGAAGATGGGAGGCCGGCCAGGAGAGGATTGAAGTAGTGACCACACTCGACCAGCTCCGTTGGGCGGGCCACATTGTTCGCATGCCTGACACAAGATTCCCAAAGCAAATGCTCTACTCGGAACTCCAACATGGCAAGCGAGACCCAGGTGGGCAGAGGGTCGTTTCAAGGACACCCTCAAAGCCTCCCTGATAAAATGCAACATCCCCACCAACACCTGGGAACCCCTGGCCCGAAGTGGAGGAAGAGCACCCGGGAGGGCGCTGAGCACCTCGAGTCTCGTCGCCGAGAGCGTGCAGAAATCAAGCGCAGGCAGCGGAAGGAGCGTGCGGCAAACCTGTCCCACCCTCCCCTTCCCTCAACCACTGTCTGTCCCACCTGTGACAGAGACTGTAATTCCCATATTGGACTGTTCAGTCAGCTGAGAACTCACTTTTAGAGTGGAAGCAAGTCTTCCTCGATTTCGAGGGACTGCCTATGATGATGATGATGGAGTAGTTGAGTCTGGAGATTAAGTCAGCATGAATGAGGCATGAACTCCACAGCACAAGAGGCACCACAACGAGTTGTAACAAAATAGGGTGTTTTATTTTTGCCTTTTCCACCTGAGGAACAAGCTGCCGGACTGAATCGCCCGCCTATTGTGGGGCCGGAGCAATTTTCAATCCAGTGCTATCAAAAATTTTACCTCAAAGCCTCTCAAAAGTTGCTCAATGTTGCTGAAAATTGAGATTGTGTTTGTCTAAATTTTGCATTTATAATTCAAATTCAACTCACTGCTCAGTGTCTATGCTGCAGAATTACCAGTACATCCTGATGTGAAATAACAGTGGGAATCATTGACTCCAGTGTAACAATCTAACCTTTCCTCCACGTAACATCACCAGGTAGATGTCTTACCAAGTGAGTGCTGTCAGTTTGAATTTCCGCAGGAGACTCAACAACGATCTCCAATCTTCCGGGCACAAGATTTATTGGACGTCCCGCTGCTGATAAAGCACCTAGATCAGTGGAATCTAATTAACTACCCGACTGCTTAATATTCCATTTTTGTTTAAAACGTGCGGGTTATAATCTCTGCGCTGATGGAAATAATTGATATCACAGACTCTAATTAGAATCATCTTATTTACTGCAGTTTGAAAAGCTCTGTAGTAAATAACGTGATTCTAATTAGTTTTCACATCTGCGACCTTTTAATAGCATTCATGTTAATTTGCTAGCCAATCAGCAGCGATTCTATGTTTTCGAAATTATAGCATATTTCATTCTCGGTTGTTTGGGGATCATTTCCTGGGCAGCCAGCCGGCTGTTTATCAGCTACACGGAGTAATCACAATTCCTTATGCCCCCATTCCAAGTATTTCTGCGCTCGTAAACTAAATTGAATATCAAAACGAGTGCCGGGCTTTTAACATTGGAGGTTGATTGGGTGAAGGAAGTCTGAAATGCAAGGAAATCATTATGAAGGAAAGCCTTTCTTAATAAAACACAACTTGTGTCATAGAAACATAGAAAATTGGTGCAGGAGTAGGCCATTCAGTCCTTCGAGCCTGCACCGCCATTCAATATGATCATGGCTGATCATGCAACCTCAGTACCCCATTCCTGCTTTCTCTCCATACCCTTGATCACTTTAGCCGTAAGGGCCACATCTAACTCCCTTTTGAATATATCTAACGAACTGGCCTCAACAACTTTCTGTGGTAGAGAATTCCACATGTCCGCAACTCTCTGAGTGAAGAAGTTTCTCCTCATCTCGGTCCTAAATGGCTTACCCCTTATCCTTAGACTGTGACCCCTGGTTCTGGACTTCCCCAACATTGGGAACATTCTTCCTGCATCTAACCTGTCCAATCCCACCAGAATGTTATATGTTTCTATAAGATCACCTCTCATTCTTCTAAATTCCATTGAATATAAGCCTAGTCGATCCAGTCTTTCTTCATATGTCAGTCCTGTCATCCTGGGAATCAGTCTGGTGAACCTTTGCTGCATTCTCTCAATCGCAAGAATGTCCTTCCTCAGATTACAAAAGATAACAAAAACAGGGGACAAGAAGTGAGCCTCGTCTCACAAAATGGCTGCAGCCTATTGGAGCTGCGGAAATTAGCGATCCTTCCATCAGGATGATGGATTCCCATCTTTTATAATAACAAAATACCTAGAAAATATATTGAGGGCGAAATTACCCTTTTTTTATAGCCCATTAGTGCCACCGGAGGGCGCTAATGGGGCGCAACGAGGTTATTGCCGGAGGGGTGTGGGGGAGGGGTTGATCGTGCCTCCGGGGAAATTGAAGAGCAAGAGCATTTCAGCAAGTCCCCCCCCCCCCCCCCCCACCCCTGTCCATCCCCCGTAGCCCTGCAAATTCCCTTTCGAAAGCCACGATTGAATCTGCCTCCACCACACTTTCAGGCAGTGCATTCCAGATCCTAACCACTCACTGGGTAAAAAAAGACTATACTTGCCCATGCTGGAGGTGTACATGACTACTTATCAGCATACATTCTCCTCCAGCCCTACAACTCTCCGAGGTCTCTGCACTCCTCCGATTCCGGCCTCTTGTGCATCCCCGATTTTCATCGCTCCACCATCGGTGGCCGTGCCTTCTGTTGCCTGGGCCCCAAGCTCTGGAACTCCCTCCCTAAACCTCTCCATCTCTCTACCTCGTTTTCCTCCTTCAAGGTGCTCCTTAAAACCTACCTCTTTATTCAAACTTTTGATAACCTGTGTTAACATCTCCTTATGTGGCTTGGGGTCAACCTTTGTTTGATAATGCTCCTGTGAAGCGCCTTGGACGCTAAAGCTGCTATATAAATGCAAGTTGTTGTTGTTAAAGTTCAAATAACAGGTATTTAGTGACTGATCGAAAGTTCACGGTGATTTGGGAAGGGAGGGAATTGTTTCTTCATGAAATGTTTAAACTCTGAAAAGAGTTGTGGTGAAAAAGATCGTAGCAGTTTTATTACGATTGGGTCGATAGTCGGTTTGCATTAGTAATCGCAACAAACGTCAATAAATCCGCATAAATTTAATACATTTGATCCAAAAGTTAATTCATATAAGGGGCCAATTTTCCACATTGCCGATTTTTGCCGCAGTTGTCGAGGTACGTCCGATGTTTTAGTGCCCAATTGCAGCCCAAAAAAAAGTTGCAAGTTTTGCCGGAATAAACTTTCATTTTGGAGCGGCGCAGATTGTCCGTAAGCTCTGTGCGTGGAACTTAAGGTCTGCGCCGAAAAACCGAGGTTGCCAGGGTAACGAGGGACACACTGAAGGGCTGAGGCTGCAAAGTGGAAACGCACAAGATGCAGCAAGACATGAGAAATTGCAGAGCAGTAGTGCTGCTGCTATCCCGGGCCGAATGCCTCCCCTACTCCCTCCCCTCTTACTCCCTCCTCCCGCCATCAGTGCACTGCGCCGTTTCTGAAAAAAATCCTTGTTGGTGAAACTCGCTGAAATAGGCAGAAATGGCGATGCCGGCACCCCCAGTGCTGTCAAAAAATCGGCAACTAAAATAATCGGTGTAAGTAGTTCACGATGGTGCAGAAACGGTGGCAAAACTTGCAAATTTTAGTTGCTCAAAAAAACCCAGCTGATTCAAAAAAAACGGCGCACAATGGTGGCAAAAATACAGCCCACTAGTCATTTTAAATTACAAACATCATCCCAGTGTGTGCTAGATGTGTAGTCCGCTGTCCCGTGTGATTGGCATTTGACAATTTATATCACACATTATAGTTCAATACAGCCATTACAATTCATCCAAGTAAAAAGGCAATTGCACCGATCTGACAATACTGCGCTTTGGGAGGGAAATCCCGCTCACCAGAAGCGCCTTTCTGGAAATCGCAGACGCACTCCCACCCTTTATTGCCCATTTAAAATAATGGATGGAAAATAATGTTATGGGCACCGTGATTTTCTAATATTCGCTTCCGGAGGTGAGGCTCCCCACCGGAAGGGCAATTTCATTAGATGTGCCCTTTTGTGTCATTAAATATTTAAATATCAGGCAATCTGGGATATAAGGGGCTGGGTTTTCGGTTCTGCTCTTTTCGGGGGCGGTAATGGCGACGGGGCGGTAAAGTTTGCGCCCGGGAACAGTTTGTGCCTCACAGTCAGCAAAATTGGACAGCTGGGCCCTGAGTGTGGAGCGGAGCGCTAAGGGAGGCCTTCCACGTCTCTCTTGGGGCGCTAGGCCGGCTGAGCAGGTGAAGATCCCCGAGCTAAACAGCCGGCCTCGGAGCACTCCGGGAGAGGCCTGCGCGGGAAAAACACCCCACCAAAATCAATCCCAATAAATAACTCACGCCACCACAACATAAAATGCAAAAAAAATAAAAGAAGAAGCAATCACACTCACCTGAGGTGGACATCACTTACCTCACTGCGGCCGCTACAGCTCGGACCGTCCACTTTCACAGGCGGTCCCAGCAGGGGGCGCTACATGGCGCTACGGATCGGGCGCGAATGCCCTGCCGGGGAGCTGGAAGCTGGCTCTGCTGCCATTGCCTCCGTTCCAGGGCGCTAACAGGACCGGCAAAAGACCGAAAATCCCACCCAATATATACACACAAACACGTATATGATCCTACAACAACAAAATACTGCAGATATTTGAAATAAAAATAGAAAATTCTGGGACTACTCAGCAGGTCAGGCAGCATCTGTGGAGAGAGAATCAGAGTTAACGTTTTAAGTCGATGTCGTTTCATCAGAACTCACAAAAGGGTCATCGACCTGAAACATTAACTCTGTTTCTCTCTCCACAGATGCTGCCTGACCTGCTGAGTATGCGCAATATATTTTGCATCTGGTTCTTGAAGCCTGTGCATGTGCCTGTGCGTGCGTGCATTTGTGTGTGCGTGTGTGTGTGAGTGCCTGTACACACGTGAATGTGATTAAGCTTGTGTGTACATGTGTGCACGTGTGCGTGCATGTGTTTGTGTGTACGTGTGTGGTTGAGTATGTATGTTTGTGTTTACACGTGTGCTTGCGTGTACGTGTGTGCTTGTGCACACACATGCAGCTTTTGCCTGTACATGTGTGCTTGTGTACACAAATACACCTTTGATTGTGTGCTTGCGAGCGCTTATGTCTGTGTTTGTGTGTGCGTGTAACATAGGCCCCCACAAGATACCTTTCATGCCCAACACAGCACAGTAACACTGAGAACATCACTCATAGTAAAGGAATAGAATACATTCCTAGCATCAACAAGTTTAAGCATATATAATTTATTCTGACCGATGAGTTGAAGGAGTCCTACCTCCAGGTTGTGTTTGTAAGGGTCCTTGGGATCACACAGTGCTGGAGAGATCCTGTGCTTACCACGAAAGCAACTGTGAGTGCCGTTTAAAGTCCATGGAAAGGTCTGCCGAATTATTGTCAACCTCCCTATTGACCGCCTGACCAACTCCTCGACATCAGCATCATTTAGTTCCTGGGAAATGGCAGAAATACTTTTTATTTTTTAAACAGAGTGTAGATCTTTGTTCTTCACTTCCTTTGCTCTCCAAAGGCTGCATTGCCCATTTCGCCTCTGCATACCGCCCTGTCTCTCACCGCTACTGCAATAAACCGACAGGGAGTTGGTTAATGGAACCGCAGACTGTCGGGCCGCTTCAACAGAAAAAGAGAAACCATTTGATAGTTGAGCACATTGCTATTAAGAACTAGTCGGTTTATTAGCAAAAGGTTTGACAATCACACTACACATTAGCAGTTCATCCACCATGCTCACAACCACCTGCCTCGTTGTGGATGAACTAGTAATACATCGTGCGATTTTGTTAATAAACCAACTAGTTCTTAATAGCAGTGTGTTGCTATGAATGCTTAAGCAAAGAACCCATAGAAACATAGAAAATAGGAGCAGTAGTAGGCCATTCGACCCTTCGAGTCTGCACCGCCATTGAATATGATCATGGCTGATCCTCTATCTCAACACCATATTCCCGCTTTTTCCCCATACCCCTTGATGTCTTTTGCTTCTAGAAATCTATCTATCTCTCTCTTAAATATATTCAGTGACTTGGCCTCCACAGCCTTCTGTGGTAGAGAATTCCACAGGTTCACCACCCTCTGAGTGAAAAACTTTCTCCTAAATTTCCTACCCCCTATCCTGAGACTGTGACCCCTTGTTCTAGACTTCCCAGCCAGGGGAAATATCCTCCCCGGATCCAGTCTATCCAACCCAGTCAGAATTTTATACGTTTCAATGAGATCCCCTCTCATTCTTCTGAACTCTAGTGAATACAGGCTTAGTCGACCCAATCTCTCCTCATACAACAGTCCTGCCATCCCAGGAATCAGTCTGGTGAACCTTCGCTGCACTCCCTCTGTGGCAAGTATATCCTTTCTTAGGTAAGGAGACCAAAACGGCACACAATACTCCAGGTGCGGTCTCACCAAGGCCCTGTCTAACTGTAGCAAGACATCCTTGCTCCTGTACTCAAATTCTCTTGAATGAAGGCCAACATACCATTTGCCTTCCTAAATGCTTCCTAACTGTGTGAGAACACCACCGCAGGTCGGGGCTATAAATAGAGCTGGAGCGCCAGGCCCTGGAACATCGTGGGCGGAGGTGTGGCTAATGGGGGTACAGGGCCCAGAAGAACAGAGGGCCCAGGGGCAGCATGGGCCTACCCACACTGCGATATGTGCGCGCACTAGGTCCGTGCAGCAGAGCAGGTCTCCAGTCGTCCTGGTTCAACCCTTGCCACTGGACCAAGGCCTAGCTCTGTCGAGCCTGTGTGGTGGCTGGTGTGCAACGGTCACCACACGTTAAAAAAATCCACGCACAGGCATCTTCCACCCCCTCAATTGGAGTTCAGGACTGGAACATCGGGTCCTCCATTGAAACATCTGTGAACTCTTGTGGAAGCAAGTCATCCTCGTTCGAGGGACCACCTATGATGATGATGATTAAGAACTAGTTTGGTTTATTAGCAAACAGGTTTTACAATCACACTACACATTAGCAGTTCATCCACCAGGCTCACAACCACCTGCCTCGTCGTGGATGAACCGGTAATGAGTAGTGGGATTGTTAAACCTTTTGCTAACAAACCAACTAGTTCTTAATAACAGAGTGTTGCTATGAATTCTTAAGCAAAGAATTCATGAAGCAAATGCTTTACAGTAGCTAAAGCAACCGTAGATTAAAATGTAGGAAGGGCTTCCTCTGGTGATACAGCAGCTCACTCCTTCTGTTCGATAATCACACGTACAGTTCACGAGCCGACAGCTGAGTGAAGGTTTGGATTGACAAAGACCTTTCGCCCACACTCTGCGGAGCAGAGTTTACATTTCGCTCGCTCCATACTGCACTTAAGCTCGGAGTACTTAATGCTGTCAACCAGCTGCCGGACAGAAAATGTCTCACTCTCCAGCACGCCCAGCATTGGCTAAAAAAAGTGAGCTTTAAAAAAAACAAATAGATCGCAGAATTGTCGTTACATTTCAATTCTCGCGCAAAACTCATTTTCAATAACTCCAACAAAACAAAAGCGAGGGAAAAACACAGATTGAAACACAGACAGCTGAGGCCTTTTGTTTTTTGAAAGTGAAAAAAAGGACTGTCATCTTCTCATCAAGCCGGGATGTCTGTGGCTGTGGAAAATTAAATCTAACACCCACCGAACTGTAAAATGGTCGCTGCTATTGTTGCCAGCCAATTTAGAGTCAGTTGAACATTTGAGTATGTGGTTTCCAAGCAATTGCTTCTCGAGTCCTTGCGTCCCTTCAACACTCCACCTTGGAGCTTGACTTGTGTCTCAATGACTGCCTCCCCAACTTAACCTGACGTTTAAAGCGGTCGTTAATATTTTGCATTTCTCCTGTAAGTGGATGAGATAACAACTTGATTGTGAGGGAGTAAAGGTGGTTTTGCTGAACCAGAGAAAGTGGTGCAAAGACAATTTTGAAAACTAGATTGCGTTCAGGGAGGAACAGAAGAGCGTAATGGGTTTTCTGTCAAACTATTCATCAACCCAGTCTGAACAGATGGGAACAGGATGAGGCCACATTGTTGAAGCACGGGATTGGACAAGATATTAACGGAAGATGTCCTGATCTCCAAAAAAAACATTAATGCCCTTCGTGGCTTGCAGGTTGTAAAAGTGGTGAAACTTTAAAATAACCAGAACTTGGGGGAGAATTTAAGAACACAGAAATTAGGAGCAGAAGTAGGTCATTCGGTCCCTCGAGCCCGCTCCGCCATTCAATAAGATCATGGCTGATCGTTGACCTCAACTCCTGTCATGTATGAGTGCTTGGGGTTACTAGCCACCAGGTGGCGCGACTGTCGGAGGTCATTTGGCTGTGCACACTGGTGTGCAGGCCAGGTATAAAAGGCAAGCCATCATGTAACGAGGTCACTTTGGGCCCTAATAAAGCAGAGCCAGGTTTGTGCCTGTGTTAGTTTACAGTCTTCAGTCTATCGAGTTATTTCATACATAACAACTCCACTTTCCTGTACTATCCCCATATCCTGTTGATCTCAGGAAGTAGAACCAACCATGCCATGGTGAATCAGCCACCCATCTTACACCCAACTCAACTGAGTTCGATGGGGTAGGGTGTACAATGATCCACCGATTCGCTGTCACCAGGTCTGCTCCTGTTGTCCAAGAACTTTTTCATTCCACCCCTTTGTATGTGTGCAGGGACAGAGGCACCTGGGCTTTATGTGCATAGATCCTATAAGAACATAAGAACTTAAGAATTAGGAGCAGGAGTAGGCCATTCGGTCCCTCGAGCCCGCTCCGCCATTCAATAAGAGCATGGCTGATCTTCTACCTCAACTCCACTTTCCTGCACTGTCCCCATATCCCTTGATTCCATTAATATCCAAAAATCTATCGATCTCTGTCTTGAATATACTTAAAGACTGACCCTCCACAGCCCTCTGGAGTAGAGAATTCCAAAGATTCACCACCCTCTGAGTGAAGAAGTTTCTCCTCATCTCAGTCCTAAATGGCCGACCCCTTATCCTGAGACTGTGACCCCTGGTTCTCGACTCCCCAGCCAGAGGAAACACCCTCCCTGCATTTACCCTGTCAAGCCCTGTAAGAATCGTGTATGTTTCAATGAGATCACCTCTCATTCTTCTAAACTCTGGAGAATATAGGCCCAGTCTACTCGATCTCTCCTCAAAGGACAATCCCCCCATCCACCCATCCTTGAAGGTGATAGGACATATTGAGAGAGTAGTTAGCAAAGCATATGGGATCCGGGGCTTCATAAGATATGATGGTAAGTACTTCAGGGAATCAAATACAGCCAGAGTGATCTCCTGGACTAGTTTTGATCACATGGATGGGTCAGAAAGGAATTTTCCCAGATTTTTTTCCCCAATTCGCCTAGGTTTTTATCTGTTTTTTTTGCCTCTCCCAGGAGATCGTATGGCTCTGGTTGGGGTGGAGTGTAAAATATTGCGATGCAAGGGGTATTGCAGTTGTGTGGGGTGGACTAGTTGGGCCGGATGCTCTTTACCTGTCCGCCATTGTTCATTATTCATAGGTTTATATGTAACCTTCAGGGCTGCTGAACGAGGGCCGTGTGGCTCTTTGTTGGCCGGCGCGGACACGATGGGCCAAAATGGCCTCCATCTGCACTGTAAATTTCTATGTTTCGATAAGTAGAGGTATAGAGCCATCATCATCATCATAGGCAGTCCCTCGGAATTGAGGAAGACTTGCTTCCACTCTTAACATGAGTTTTTAGGTGGCTGTATAGTCCAATACGAGAACCACAGTCTCTGTCACAGGTGGGGAGATAGTCGGTGAGGGTAAGGGAGGGTGGGACTGGTTTGCCGCATGCTCCTTCCGCTGCCTGCGCTTGTTTTCTGCATGCTCTCGGTGATGAGACTCGAGGTGCTCAGCGCCCTCCCGGATGCACTTCCTCCACTTAGGGCGGTCTTTGGCCAGGGACTCCCAGGTGTCGGTGGGGATGTTGCATTTTTTCAAGGAGGCTTTGAGAGTATAGCGTGCTCATTGACACATATAGGGGACTGGCCAACCTGTTTCTATTCATTTCCTGTTTGCACTACCTTAGTGACGTTGCTAATTCGCTTATGTTAAATGGGTTAGCGGCTGCAGTAAAGTTAGCAGAGGAAGGAATTTAGTGTTAGAAAGTACAAGAAAAAACTGTACACAGAGCGAAAGAAGCCTCGGGCATCATGTTCAATCTGTGACCCATGACCTTTTGCAGTCCGGCCGACAAAGCTCAGGAATCTGGGTTCTATTCTATTGCTGTGGGGGAAAGAGCAGGGGAGCGGGACTAATTGAATAGCTGTCTGAAAGAGCGGGTACAGCCACGAGGGGCCGAATAGCCTCCTTCTGTGTTGCATGATTCTGCAACATTCGTCTTCATGTTGCTTCGTTTGACGTTTTGAGTTTCGTGGGCTCGGAGGTTTGAAAAGGACCATTCTCGGCTCAGTTATAAGAACAGAAGAGCATAAGAAATAGGAGCAGGTGTAGGCCATTTGGCCCCTCGATTCTGCTCCGCCATTCACTAAGATTATGGCTGATCTGATCCTGGCCTCAACTCCACTTCCCCGCCCGCTCCCCATAACCCTCGACTCCCTTACCTCACTGGCGGATAAATTTTACATCAGAGCATCAACGCTGTCAGTGGTGGCATGTTGAGGTGAGGGCACATTAACGGGAACATGGCTTAAATTCAGTGATTCTATTGCGTACAGTCTATTGGCCTACAAAATAGATTAAACATTCTTGTTTGGGAGATTATTAGATTGGACTCGTGCTGTGTAATATTAAGAATTGATACATTTGGATAAAATACTTCTCTGCAATGTTACAGAAGGCATTCACATTTAAAATAACCCATTTATTAGTCATGCCCCCTCACACAGCATGATTTCAATTCACTTCTATTGTGTGCTGAATGAGCCAGTGCTTTATGAAGTGCAGTTCTTACACAAAAGATTGACAGGGTTGGGCTGATGCTAGCGATGTTCCGTGAATTAATTTTGCTTATTTATATAGTCCCATACTCTCACAAAACGCATGGGAAAAACTGAAGCAGCCTTGTGTGTTTCTCCCAGCAGTGCAATGAAGGAACTGTACCTTGTTTGGAAGCATTATGCAAAAAAATAAATAAAACAAGATCCTCCTTCTCAACAATTAACACATTTGGGAGTCTAATTAGTTCTCACAGAGAGGACCTTTTTCTCCACAATCGCTAAAACAGAAAATTAAAATATTTTGTCGGACTTGCTTTTCTTGTTCTCCTCCTCCCTCATTTACTCCAGACAAGGCTCAGACAGCTATACAAAGCCCTGGTTAGACCACATCTGGAGTGCTGTGTGCAGTTCTGGGCACTGTAGCTTAAAAAGGAGATATTGGCCTTGGAATAGAAACATAGAAAATAGGTGCAGGAGTAGGTCATTCGGCCCTTTGAGCCTGCACCACCATTCAATATGATCATGGCTGATCATGCAACTTCAGTACCCCCTCCTGCTTTCTCTCCATACCCCTTGATTCCTTTAGCCATAAGGGCCACATCTAACTCCCTTTTGAATATATCCCTTTTGAATATGAATGAGTACTGCGCATAATTTTTTTAAAATTCATTCATTGGATGTGGACATCGCCGGGAAGGCCAGCATTTATTGCCTATCCCTAATTGCCCTCAAGAAGGCAGTGGTGAACCACCTTGGTGGTGCCTTACTGGGCCATTTAAGAGTCAACCACATTGCTGTGGGTCTGGAGTCACATATAGGCCAGACCAGGGAAGGGAAACAGATTTCCTTCCCTAAAGGACATTGGTGAACCAGTTGGGTTTTTACAACAATTCAGTAGTTTCATGGTCACCATTACTGACACTAGCTTTGCAATTCCAGATTTATGTAATTAACTGAATTTAAATTCTCCAGCTGCCATGGTGGGATTTGAACTGATATTTCTGGATCATTAGTCCAGTTACATAACCGCTATGCTACCGTACCCATAATGGATTCTAAGGGTTAGATTATGAGGAGAGATTACATAAACTAGCCTGTGTATTCACTGGAATAGAGAAGGTTAAGGGGGTGATTTCATTGAGGTTGTTCGGGTTGTGAAAGGAACAGATAGGGTAGATAGAGAAAATCCTTTATCCGCTGGTGGGGGAATCTAGGAAACGGGGAACACAACTTTAAAATCAGAGCCAGCCCATTCAGGAGAGAAGTTGGGGAAACACTTCTTCATGCAATGGGTGGTAGAAGTGGGAACTCTCTCCCACGAAAAGCAGAAGATGCTGGCTCAATTAATCATTTCAGCTCTGAGTTGGAGAGGTTTTTTTTCTCACCAAGGGTATTGAGGGACATGTAGCCAAGGTGGGTGGGTGGAGTTCGTCACAGATTAGCCATGATCTCATTGAATGGTGGCACAGGTTTGAGGGGCTGAATGGCCTCCTTCTGTTCCTATGTTCCTCTGCACAGGCCTCTCGAGCCAGCCCCTTTGCAGAAGAGAGACACTTCACCGAGGGGTTGCCAACCCGCCCCAGGATAGTTCTGGAGTCTCCAGGAATTGAATATTAATCACCAGGACACTATTGGGAACAATAAACCTGGGCCAAAAAATCATAGGGGCGTTATTAAAAATGGTGGGGTCTTTTTTATCTCATTTCTTCACCATTTTTGTTTATTAGTTCAAAAAATATTGGAGTTGGAATAAACATAGAAACATAGAAACATAGAAACATAGAAACATAGAAAATAGATGCAGGAGTAGACCATTTGGCCCTTCGAGCCTGCACCACCATTCAATATGATCATGCAACTTCAGTACCCCATTCCTGCCTTCTCTCCATATCCCTTGATCCCTTTAGCCATAAGGGCCACATCTAACTCCCTATCTAATGAACTGGCCTCAACAACTTTCTGTGGTAGAGAATTCCACAGGTTCACAATACTCTGAGCGAAGAAGTTTCTCCTCATCTCGGTCCTAAATGGCGTACCCCTTATCCTTAGACTGTGACCCCTGGTTCTGGACTTCCCCAACATCGGGAGCATTCTTCCTGCATCTAACCTGTCCAATCCCGTCAGAATTTTATATGTTTCTATGAGGTCCCCTCTCATTCTTCTAAAGATTGTTTGACTGTCAAGAATCATCTAATTGGGTAAGGAAGAGTCTGTTCGCTTTCCAGTTGGTGTGGGACGGAGGTGAGGATTGACGTGTTGGACGACCAATGGCGGGAGCCTGGGGGCGGGAAGTCATGTGATAAAACCGCCAGGAATATGTCCACAGATGGCAATCTTAACTTCACCTCATCCTCAACTTATAGTTTCCTTTCCTTCTCGGATATTCCTTTTCACCCACAACAGCCAGTTAAGAGATTATCGTGATGGTAAATTGTGTTACAATAATGCTTGCACATTAAAGGAAGCAGAAAGAAAAATCTATAAATAACTGATGGTATTGGAACTCCACTGCGATGCCGAGGACAGCCAATTCATTATTTGAGGACTTCAGGTCGATGGGAACTATAGCCACCAATTTCCTTGGAGGTGCTGACACTCTGCTGCATAACTTTGCCGGCAGTTGTACTGTAGGCACCTGTGACTATGCTCACAGGTTTGCTCTTGATCTTTGGGCACCCTGTGCGGAGGGGAGCGGGCAGTTCGGAAGGCCTCCACGTGGGACTGCTCCTGGGCATGGCCAAAGTGGCCATCAGCTGGTCCAGGCAGCAGGCGGTCGAGGGGGTTGTTCAGCCCGACTGCCTGCCTCTCTTCCACGGTTACATTCCTGGTGTTCCTGGAGATGGAGCACGCGGTGTTCACCGGTACGCTCGCGGCCTTCTGCGAGAGGTGGGCACCGAAAACTGGAGTGCATCATCACTCCCGGCAACCAAATTTTAATTTGAATTAAGTTTACTGTCAAAAGTTTAATTTGTTTAATGTGTCGGTTTTAGTGCCCCTCTTTAATAAGGGGGCAATTGATTTATGGTTTCAACTTAAAACAGTTGTAGAGCTGTTGAGTTGGGAGTGGCTTAGCCAGTCACGTGATGTTCTCAAAGACTCAATAAAACTCCAGCCAGTTGGGTTTGGGGGATCCCTGATGAGGCAGGTGGTTGTGAGCCTGGTGGATGAACTGGTAATGTGTAGTGTGATTGTTAAACCTTTTGCTAATAAACCAACTAGTTCTTAATAGCAATGTGTTGCTATGAATTCTTAAGCAAAGAACCCGTGAAGCAAATACACCACAGCGGGAACCTCGAGGAAATAACCGGCCGATATCTAAAATGGAGCGGGGGAGGGAGGCACTAAGCTCTGATGAACTTACTGAGGTAAATTCAGAGAGGATATGCTAACCGGCAGCGAGGCTTGTTCGATGGGAGCGAAGGGTGGAAGATTCGAGTGCGGAGATCCACATTGTCTGCGCTGTGACGTGATTTTTGGGTCATTAAATTGAACTAGTGTTTCCCCTTCTCAGTCAACAGTGGCTCTCTTATCTGTTACCATTATAGACAGTGCAGCAGCATGTGCTGGTGAGTGGGGCTTTGATTGGAGTCGCGGTACAGGTCTTTGAATGGCGGAACAGGCTCGAGGGGCTGAATGGCCTCCTCCTGTTCCTATGAAATCATAGCTCTGCCATAAAAACCCAATCGTCGAAGTGTTAAGAAAGGTATGCATGTCATTGAGGCAGAAAGGATCATCTGTCTACAGTTCTGGGCATCGCGTTTTAGAAAGGATATATTGGCTTTGGACGGAGTGTTGCACAGATTCACCTGAATGTTACCAGGACTCCAAGGGTTAAACTATGAGGCAAGACTGCATAAGCTAGGCTTGTATTCCCTGGAATATAGAAGGTTAAGGGTGATTTGATTGAGGCTTTTAAGGTTTGGAAAGGAATAGATAGCGTAGCCATGGGTAGCCTTGGTGAGACCACACCTGGAGTACTGTGCAGAGTCTTGGTCTCCTATCTATGGAAAGAAACACTTGCCTTAGAGGTGGTACAACGGAGGTTCACTAGATTGATTGCTGGGATGAGAGGACTGTCTGCTGATGAGAGATTGTGCAGAATAAGCCTATACTCTCTGGAGCTTAGAAGAATGAGAGGTGATCTCATTGAAACATAAAAAATTCTGAAGGGTATTGACGTGGTAGATGCGGAGAGACGGTTTCCCTCAATGATTTTATTGATTGGCGGAACAGGCTTGAGGGGCCCGATGGCCTACTCCTGCTCCTAATTCTTATGTCCTATATTTACATAATATTACATTTTTTATTATTAATAACCGAAACAGTCAGGCAGCTGTGCAGTACACTTACTCCTTAAAGTTGATGCACGCTCGGTTTTTGAGCTGCCGAGAGCCGATTTGAAAATGACGGTGCCTGTTTAAAACGAGCGCAGTCACTCAGCCCAAACACACATAAGCTTTTCCAGCGGCAGATTCCAGGCGACAGGAAGTTTTGCCAAAGGGCCAAAGTGTGAATGAGACAAAGCCGCACTTTGCTGCGACGTATTCGCCGGGCTGACAAAAGGGGGGGGCCTGTATTCCGAACAGGAAACCCTCCAGTACATAATCCCAGGCGGGCGGGCAGTCCAACGGGAGGCGCAGCATGGCGGCGCTGCTCTGTCGCCCTGTGCAAGGATCGTGAAGCATAATTCCCGTCCTATTTGCATCCGTTATATCCCGTGGTATCCCTTGAACTTTGCACGAGGTGACAGGAAACCATGAGCCAGCAATGGAGGGCATATTCACGCCTTTGTGCTCTTGCGATTAAAAGGAATTTATAATATCTCTTGCTCCTTGGCAAAACTTTGGTCGAATTTTGTCTCGTTTCCCCCTCCCACGCACGAACAATTACCTCATTTATGAAGATCCAGTGGCAGTCAAAAGCTACGAGGTTGGAGTCAACGACCTGTGGAGTGGAAAGGACCAGTCTGTCACTCAAATACTCGTTCCATACAAAAGCCATTTGATACATGCAGCCAGAGCTGTGCACTGCTTCAGTCTTTCATTGCTCCAGCAAATCTCCAACATTGCTTTTCCTTTCCCCACCAACCCCGTCTCCCCTCCCCTGCCACCCCCCACCATTCCCCCCCCCCCCTCCCACCCCAACAAAGTGCTTGTGTTAAAAAAAGGAGTCCCTTTATTCATTGACTGAGAAAATACAAGCAACCCTTCAGTGCTTTGTGTTATGTTTTATATCTCCAACGCTGGCAGATGATTTTTATTTTCGAGATGCCGTTGAAGGCATTCCAACTGGGAAGCCAGCTGACACGCAGCCAGAGCCGAAAGGACAGCATTTTTATTTTCTTGTCGTCCGACTTCATCAAAACGAAAAATATTTTCAAAAGAGGCGACTATTCAAACAGCACCGCTTCCGAGAACCCAGCAGAAATACGACTTGTGCCACGGTTCGGCTTAACGTTCCTGGGCTCGGCTGTGACAACTACCACTCCCCAGTTGTGACAGTGGCAACTTGGAAAAGTGCCTTCCCCTCTTTCCAACCTTCGCCCGCAGTCGAACGCGAGCGGTTTCAAGTATGCACCACCGACAAGCCGCTCACACTGCCTTGCATCTCAGCAACAACTTGCGTCTGCCGAGCGCCGTTAAGGTGGTGAAACATCCCGAGAATGACGCAGAATTTACCGCACGGAAACAGGCCGCTGGGCCCGACTGGTCCGTGCCAGCGTCTAATGCTCCACTCGAGCCTCCTCCCGTTCCATTTACTCACTCTCACCCCATCGTCTCAGTCGCCCTGCCAGACTCCCAATTCCTTCCTCTGTGCTGAGCGCAGGGGCGGAGTTCGCGGCTCCCACGGGCAGGTACAAGGTGCACAAGCGCCCGTAGGGGCCCCGCAGGTTCCGGGCTCAGGCACGCGCTGCACATGCGCCGAAACCCACAACTTGCGATCGGTCAAGAATCCTTTTGACACATCGTAGGAATCTAACAGCAGTGGGCCTCCGCGGGCGGGGAGTTGGGCCATTTGCCCACCTTCTGCCCAGCGAATGCCCGTGAAACTCTTACGTTTGAGAAAATCAGGTGTAAGGCCTGCTTTTATCAGCCTGAAACTTTTAAAGGACAGAAAAATACTTTTTTTTCAATAATTGAAACATTTAAAACCTTTAAAATATGTACATTTATTTTTCAAAAAGTGTAATTTTTGTGTTCAAAAATAATTAAATTCCATTTTGCTAAATTAGTGGTTTAAACATATGTATATTTTAATTGTTTGTGTATTTTTTTGGGGGGGGGGGTATTCCCATTCATAGTAATGGTGATTCTGTACATGTGGAACTCATCACAAGAATGACTGGGAATACCCCTACTTTGATTGGCTGGGCCGGCCCATGTGATCCCAGGGATGTGTGTGAAACGCCTGCTCCCCTGAGACATGTGGGCCTCTCCGCAGGCCTTCGTATACAGGCCCGGGACCACAAGTCTCCGAACCTCCCGGACCACCTGATAAGTTGGAAGAATTTTTTTTCAGGTCGGAAGCCTCCGACTGCAATTAATGCACCGTAGAGAGTGGACGCCCACTGACGTCAACCGTGCTCTCACAGGATTCTGTCAGCTTTGCCTCCGTCGAGCTAGCCCGGTGAAAGGTATCGCACTGTACATTGTACGTGAAGCCTGCACCAGTCAGCCAACACTACAGGCCGTGTTATCTGTTGTAGCTGAATGCCGTCTTTATGCGGAGGCATCAAGCCTTCAGCTGCAGTGGCACCAGAGCATAAAGAAATACTCCAGCTTCTGTTAAACACTCTTTGTTGCTCCGCGCTCTCAAACCATCAATAAAAAGCATCGTTACTTTCTGGGTTTGCTTGTCGACATGAGATTACATTCTGATCTTATCTGCATAAGAACATAAGAAATAGGAGCAGGAGTAGGCCATACGGCCCCCTCGAGCCTACTCCGCCATTTAATACGATCATGGCTGATCCGTTCATGGACTCAGCTCCACTTGCCTGCCCACTCCCCATAATCCCTTATCAGTTAAGAATCTGTCTATCTCTGTCTTAAATGTATTCAATGTCCCAGCTTCCACAGCTCTCTGAGGCAGTGAATTCCACGGATTTACAACCTCTGAGAGAAGAAATTCCTCCTCATCTCTGTTTTAAATGGGCGGCCCCTTATTCTAAGATTATGCCCCCGAGTTCTAGTCTCCCCATCAGTGAAAACATCCTCTCTGCATCCGCCCTGTCACGCCCCTTCATAATCTTATACGTTTCGATAAGATCACCTCTCATTCTTCTGAATTCCAATGAGTAGAGGCCCAACCTACTCAACCTTTCCTCATAAGTCAACCCCCTCATCCCCGGGATCAACCGAGTGAACCTTCTCTGAACTGCCTCCAAAGCAAGTATATCATTTCATAAATATGGAAATCAAAACTGTACGCAGTATTCCAGGTGTGGCCTCACCAATACCCTGTATAACTGAATCTGATCGATTTGGCTTTGTGCAATGGTGGCTATTTATTCTACGTTTAGTGAAGTGCGCTTTCTTCGCTGGTTCGTAAATTTATCTTGAAGTTTTGCCCATGCTTTGGAACTCATCATCATAGGCAGTCCCTCGAAATCGAGGAAGACTTGCTTCCACTCTAAAAGTGAGTTCTCAGGTGAGTGAACAGTCCAATATGGGAATTACAGTCTCTGTCACAGGTGGGACAGACAGTGGTTGGAGGAAATGATGGATGGGCAGTCTGTGCAATATATAAATCCATTTTTTCTTATTAATTGCTTCCCCCTTTTTAAAGTGACTCTCAGGTTGATTATTTTAGATTGAGCTTGTAATGTATGCACCTGTGAATATGCTTAAAGGGTGGTAGAGCTGTTGCATTGTGAATGGCTTAGCCAGTCACGTGATGTTCACAAGACTCAATAAAACCCCAGCCAGTTGGGTCTCGGTCATCCACGATGAGGTATGCAGTTGTGAGCCTGGTGGATGAACTGGTGATTGTTAGTGTGATTGTTAAACCTTTGTTAATAAACCAACTAATTCTGAATAACAATGTGTTGCTATGAATTCTTAAGCAAATAACCGATGAAGCAAATACATTACAGAGGTGAAGATACAATGTGGATGATTCCTGGCAAAGGCGAGTGCCACTTTAATGGAAGCGAACGCCACAAACATGGGCCCGATTCTAGAACACGTCCGCATCTCTGGATTGCTGGCCCTTGGAATTTTACTGCAGCCAGCTCCAATTCTCAAGCGTGATTACTAATCTCTCTTATTTAAGCATGATTCCCCCAAATGTATGGTGGGCTAGTCTAGGCACATTGAAAGAAAGACAGACTTGCATTTATATAGCGCCTTTCATTACCACCGGGTCGCCCCAATGCACTTTGCAGCCAATGAAGTACTTTTTTTGAAGTGTATTCACTGTTGTAATGTGGGAAACACGGCTGTCAATTTATGCACAGCAAGCTCCCACAAACAGCAATGTGATAATCATCAGATAATCTGCTTTTACTGATGTTGATTGAGGGAAAAATATTGGCTAGGACATTGGGGATAACTCCCCTGCTCTTCTTCAAACTAGTGCCATGGGATATTTTACGTCCACCTGAGAGAGAAGACAGCGTCTCGGACTAACGGCTCAGCTGAAAGACGGCCTCTCCGACAGTGCAGCACTCCCTCAGCACTGCACAGGGAGTGTCAGCCTAGATTTATGTGCTCAAGTCCCTAGAGTGGGACTTGAACCCACAACCTTCTGACTCAGAGGTGAGTGTGCTGCCCACCGACACTGGAGATTCCAATTACAAAATGGCAGAGCAACAGTCAACGAAATAACATGTTTTACAAATTGACTGTCAGTGAAGATTTCTCAAACAAGCTCTGGAGGTTAATATTTTAATGATGGTAGTTGGGACAGGCAGTTCCTTCAACATTGAAAAGTGTGGATTCGGTGCTTTGTTATGCATCTTTGAGATTTATTTTAAGCTCCCTGAAGACACATCAGTAAACATAGAAACATAAAAACATAGAAAATAGGTGCAGGAGTAGGCCATTCAGCCCTTCGAGCCTGCACCACCATTCAATAAGATCTTGGCTGATCATTCACCTCAGTACCCCTTTCCTGCTTTCTCTCCATACCCCTTGATCCCTTTAGCTGTAAGGGCCACATCTAACTCCGTCTTGAATATATCCAATGAACTGGCATCAACAACTCCCTGCAGTAGGGAATTCCACAGGTTAACAACTCTCTGAGTGAAGAAGTTTCTCCTCATCTCAGTCCTAAATGGCTTACCCCTTATCCTTAAACTGTGTCCCCTGGTTCTGGACTGCCCCAACATCGGAAACATTCTTCCTGCATCTAACCTGTCCATTCCCGTCAGAATTTTATATGTTTCTATGCGATCCCCCCTCATCCTTCTAAACTCCAGTGAACACAGGCCCAGTCGATCCAGTCACTCCTCATATGTCAGTCCTGCCATCCCGGGAATCAGTCTGGTGAACCTTCGCTGCACTCCCTCAATATCAAGAACGTCCTTCCTCAGATTAGGAGACCAAAACTGAACCCAATATTCCAGGTGAGGCCTCACCAAGGCCCTGTACAACTGCAGTAAGACCTCGCTGCCCCTGTACTCAAAACCCCTAGCTATGAAGGCCAACCTACCATTTGCCTTCTTCACCGCCTGTTGCACCTGCATGCCAACTTTCAAAATACTCCCGAGGCATGGAATACAAGAGCAGGGAGGTTATGCTTGAACTATATAAAACATTGTTAGGCCACAGCTAGAGTACTGCGTGCAGTTCTGGTCACCACATTACAGGAAGGATGTGATTGCACTTGAGAGGGTACAGAGGAGATTTACGAGGATGTTGCCAGGATTGGAAAACTTTAGCTATGAGGAAGGATTGGATAGGCTGGGATTGTTTTCTTTGGAACAGAGGAGGCTGAGTGGAGATTTAATTGAGGTGTATAAAATTATGAGGGGCCTAGATAGAGTGGATAGGAAGAACCTATTCCCCTTAGCAGAGGGTTCAATAACCAGGGGGCATAGATATAAAGTGGTCGGAGGTTTAGAGGGGAGATGAGGAGACATTTCTTCACCCAGAGGGTGGTGGGGGTCTGGAACTCACTGCCTGAAAGGGTGGTAGAGGCAGAAACCCTGACCACATTTAAAAAGTACTTGGATGTGCACTTGAAGTGCCATAATCTACAGGGCTATGGACCAAGAGCTGGAAAGGGGGTTATGCTGGTCATTATCATCATAGGCAGTCCCTCAAATCGAGGATGACTTGCTTCCACGTCAAAAACTTCACAGTTGTTTCAATGAAGGACCTAAAATTCCAGGTCCTGAACTAAATCTTGAAGGGTGGAAGATGCCTGTGCGTGGATTTTTTTAATAGGGGAACAAAGGGACTTTGAAGTACAGGTCGACAGATTCCTGAACATAGCAGGCCAGGTAGATAAGGTGGTTAAGAAGGCATATGGAATTCTTGTCTTTATTAGTTGAGGCATGGAATACAAGAGCAAGGACGTTATGCTTGAACTGTATAAAACATTGGTTTGCGAGCACCATAGGCTGGGTAGCTCGTTTTCGACCGGCACGGACACAATGGGCCGAATGGCCTCTTTCTGTATGGTAATTTTTCTATGATTGGTGGCAGCGTGCCAAGCACAGGATTGTGCTGTAAATCTGGGAGAGATGTACCCCCTGGGGCCAAGGGGGGGGAACCGTAGCAGCCTTGAACTCGCTTCCTGAAGCGATTTCTCAATTATATGCTTTGCTGCCTTCGATGAAAGATAATTATTGTTTCTATTTTTCCCAGCAGGCCACTTACTCAATGAAGAGGGTGACAGAACACAATTAGGAGTAAATGATCCTTTCGGCTTGACAGAGAGCCGAGACCTTTTCCCAGAGCGGTCCTTGCCTATCGCAAGCGCTTCACTGTACAGTGTGCACAATGTGAGCAGATTTCAGTTTCTGGACAATGTCCAATGATTTTTCACAGTTATTTCTGGCTGATTTGAATCTGTTGCGCTCTACGTCCTTCAACGGAGCCGATCTTCTTGGAGCACGTCATCTCGCAGTGTGCGCCATTAATTGGAATTTTCTCTGCACCCTTCAGCTCGAATATAATTTGTCAGCTGTGGCTCAGTGTGTAGAACTCTCTCGCCACTGAGTCAGAAGGTTGTGGGTTCTAGTCCCACTCCAGGGGCTTGAGCACAATAAAAGCTAGGCTGACACTCCCAGTGCGGTGCTGAGGGAGTGCTGCACTGTCAGAGGTGCTGTCTTTCGGATGAGACGTTAAACCGAGGCTCTCTCGAGTGGACGTAAGAGATCCCACGGCACCATTTTCGAAGAAGAGCAGGGGAGCTATCCCCGGTGTCCTGGCCAATATTTATCCCTCAATCAACAAAGCTAAAACAGATTATCTGGGTCATTATCACATTGCTGTTTGTGGGAGCTTGCTGTGCGCAAATTGGCTGCCGCATTTCCTACATTACAACAGTGACTACACTCCAAAAAGTACTTAATTGGCTGCAAAGCGATTTGAGACGTCTAATGTTCATGAAAGGCGCTATATAAATGCAAGTCTTTCGAGTCTTCCTTTTCTGGGCCGGAGATATTGATTAGCATTGCGTCATCATGTTGTTAAAAGGGTACTTGGGCAATTCATTATGAGCACTCACTTTCTGGGTTTAATGGTCAATTATTGTGTAAATCCAGCAACTTCTTAAAAATAATGGGGAGGCTCAGGGTGAGGGATCGTTTGTGCAAAGTTAACGACGGAGCGGCGAAAATCGACCAGAGATTCGCGACTCGCGCCCCATCACTTCTTCGCTTGAAGTTGCTGCCCAATTTTCGTTTTGATAGCAGCGTGCGCGAACTAGCCATGATTTTCCAGGACGATTTCAGCCAATGTTTCTTAATTGGTAACCAATTGCTTTCCAAATTCCACCAAGTGTGCATAAACTTGAGCTCGCCTGAATCTCGGCTGCCAGTGGCCTAACTCGCACCGAGTCCCGTCTCCTGTGCTCGCTGACCTGCATGTGAATCTGTGGAATTCTCTGCCCAAGGAAGCAGTTGAGGCTCCCACTCCGGCAACGTCTCGATCTTAAAATCCTCTTGCTCATTTTCAGATCTCCCCGTGGCCTCGCCCCCTCCCTATCCCTTTAACCCATATCAGCCGACCAACCCCCGCGAGATATCTGCGCTCCTCCAATTCTGGCCTCTTCCCGATTTCCATCGGTGGAGTACAAAAGCAGGGAGGTCCTTCTGCAACTGTATAGGGTATTGGTGAGGCCGCACCTGGAGTACTGCATGCAGTTTTGGTCACCTTACTTAAGGAAGGATATACTGGCTTTGGAGGGGGTACAGAGATGATTCACGAGGCTGATTCCGTAGATGAGGGGGTTACCTTATGATGATAGATTGAGTAGACTGGGTCTTTACTCGTTGGAGTTCAGAAGGATGAGGGGTGATCTTATAGAAACATTTAAAATAATGAAAGGGATAGACAAGATAGAGGCAGAGAGGTTGTTTCCACTGGTCAGGGAGACTTGAACTAGGGGGCACAGCCTCAAAATACGGGGGAGCCAATTTAAAACCGAGTTGAGAAGGAATTTCTTCTCCCAGAGGGTTGTGAATCTGTGGAATTCTCTGCCCAAGGAAGCAGTTGAGGCTAGCTCATTGAATGTATTCAAGTCACAGATAGATAGATTTTTAACCAATAAGGGAATTAAGGGTTACGGGGAGCGGGCGGGTAAGTGGAGCTGAGTCCACGGCCAGATCAGCCATGATCTTGTTGAATGGCGGAACAGGCTCGAGGGGCTAGATGGCCTACTCCTGTTCCTAATTCTTATATTCTTATGTTCTTATGTTCTTATGTTATCGGTGGCCGTGCCTTCAGCTGCCCGGGCCCTAAGCTCTGGAATTCCCTCCTTAAACCTCTCCGCCTGTCTCCCCTCTTTTAAGACGCTCCTTAAAACCTACCTCTTTGACCAAGCTTTCGTTCAATATCTTTGCCCTAATAACTCCTTATGTGGCTCGGCGTCAAATTTCTTTTGATAATCGCTCCTGCGAAGCGTCTGGAGATGTGAAAGGCGCTGTATAGATGCAAGTGGTTGTTGTTGGTGCATTATGAGCAGTTTCACAGTGCCCCTCTGATATTCAGGGAGAATTAAACAGGAGGGAACACAGCCTCAGTACAATGAGCTGGAACCTACTCCAGTCTGATCACCATGGGAGGTCCATTACTGACAGCTCTGGCCTTATCCCGATTCAGAGTGAATGAGCTGCAAGAGCAAAAGCAAAGAATCCACTTATCAGGAAGTGCATTAAAGTACTTCTCTTTTTGAAAAATGCGAGGGACATAACCCATCATTTAAAAAAAAAAATGTGTATATATTTTCCTCTCCCCTTTTTATATCTTCCAAATGAAACATTCTATTCCTGACCGAGAGTGCGGGTTCGTGACTCCCTCCTGCAAACTGATTCACGCTTCCTCCTTTCCGCTCTCCCTGTGAGGATGTGCCTGACACAGTGCATGTTTAACCTCATTTGCTCTGCAGTGGTCAGGGATCAATGTGAGTGCAAGCACCTGATCTCCTGCCCTGGTTCTCGACTCCCCAGACAGAGGAAACATCCTCCCTATATCTACCCTGTCAACCCCTGTAAGAAGTTTGTATGTTTCAATGAGATCACCTCTCATTCTTCTAAATTCCAGAGAATAGAGGCCTAGTCTACTCAGTCGGGGCCATAAAAGGAGTGGAGATCGGCGGCCTTGGAGCAACGTGGCGGCTTACCACTACACAGGGTACAGCGCGAGACGGTCCAGGAGGGCGACGGCCGTGAAGAAGGCGACTGGATTGGACGTCACCGTAACCCTTGTATCATCATCATCATAGGCAATCCCTCGGAATCGAGGAAGACTTGCTTCCACCCTAAAAATGAGTCCTTAGGTGACTGAACAGTCCAATACCAGAACGACAGTTCCCGTCGCAGGTGGGACAGACAGTCGTTGAGGGAAGGGGTGGGTGGGACAGGTTTGCCGCACGCTCCTTCCGCTGCCTGCGCTTGATTTCTGCATGCTCTCGGCGACGAGACACGAGGTGCTCAGCGCCCTCCCGGATGCACTTCCTCCACTTAGAGCGGTCTTTGGCCAGGGACTCCCAGGTGTCGGTGGGGATGTTGCACTTTATCAGGGAGGCTTTCAGGGTTTCCTCTGCCCACCTTTGACTCGTTTGCCATGGACGAGTTCCAAGTAGAGCGCTTGCTTTGGGAGTCTCGTGTCTGGAATGCAAACCATGTGGCCCGCCCAGCGGAGCTGATCAAGTGTGGTCAGTGCTTCAATGCACCCACATGAAGAATGCACCTCATGAAAGAAATGAGGGATTGCGGGCGCATAACAACGCTCAATTCTTCACGAAACCCAAGTCTATACAAGACTTGAATATTACTCCTATATCTGGGAGGCTTTTCTAACACTTCTGGAATGTGATCATTAATCCTCATCCCATCTCCAAGTGCCAACCTCTCTTTCTCCATTTCAACCTTTCTCGTTTCTCTACTTTAATCGATTATTAGATTAACGCTGCTCCTTTTTATGTTCCATTCTCTGTACTGTTCTTCACGCATCTGCACTGCTTTCAAATCATTGGTAACTCACTCTTCACCCAATCAGGAAAGCTGAGGAACGTCTCACCTCTCTCCGACAATCGTAAGGTTTCTGAAGCCCAGCTTTTTCAACATTACCGAACCATTTCTCCTTGATGGGTCTCGACTTCTGTCCTACTCTTCCCATCACTTAGGTTTCTCAGTTTTAAAATGAAGTTCCTAGCTCTGTGTAACACGTGCCTCCGCGCTAGGTGCCACCAATAAAAGAAAGAAAGACTTGCATTTGTATAGCGCCTTTCACATCCACCGGACATCCCAAAGCGCTTTGCTTTACAGCCAATTTTTGAAGTGCAGTCACTGTTGTAATGTGGCAGCCAATTTGTGCACAGCAAGCTCCCAGAAACAGCTATGTGACAATGACCAGATAATCTGGATTTTTTGGGGGGGGATAAATATTGGCCAGGACGTTTGTTTTCCTGAGAATGACAGTGGAGAAAACTTCATTATGTGGAGAGACTATATAAACTAGGCTGGCATTCCCAGGAATATAAAAGGTTAAGGAGTGATTTTACACAGGATTACATTGGATAGACAGCACAGAAACAGGACATTTGGCCCAACCAGTCTATGCCGGCCTTTTTGCTCCACTCGAGCCTCCTCCTGTCTTTCCTCATCCAAATCTATCAGCGTAACCCTCTATATTTGCGGAGCAGACTCGAGGGGCCGAATGGCTTACTCCTGCTCCTAATTCTTATGTTCCCTTCTCCCTCATACGCTTATCTAGCCTCCCCTTAAATGCATCGATACTATTCGCTTCAACCACTCCCTGTGGCAGCGAGTTCCACATTCTCACCACTCTCTGAATTTGTTTTGATTGAAGCTTTTTGGAATTGACAGCATAGATAGAGAGAAACTTTTTCCACTGGCGGGAGCGGGGGGTGGGGGGTGGCGTCTAGGACAAGTGGACACAAGCTTAAAATCAGAGCCAGGCCATTCAGCAGAGAAGGTAGGAAACACTTCTGCACACAATGGGTGGTAGAAGTGTGGAACTCTCTCTCGCAAAAAGCAGGAGATGCTGGCTCAGTTAATCATTTAAGCTCTGAGATCGCTAGATTTTTGCACAGCAGGAGTATAAAAAATGTATGGAGCCAAGGCAGGTGGATGGAATTAAGATACAGATCAGCCATCACCAAATTGATTTGGTGAAACAGGCTCGAGGGGCTGAACTGACTGCACTTCAAAAGCACTTAATTAGCTGTAAAGAAAACTTTGGGATGTCCTGGAGTCATGAAGGGCACTATTCCTGGCTCCTCTGCTCATATTTCGCACTTTGATATCAAATCAATCTACCCTTTGGTAGGACACAGTTTTTCCCCCCTCTCACCAAGGCTCACCTGGGAGAATCGCTGTGGGTTATTATTCAAAGCCTGACTTTGTTCCGTGCTGCCATCAGCATTCACGTTCTGTCTCCATTCACTTCAAAGAAACATTCACCCAGCAGCTGGTTACTTCAATGAGATTAAACGCAGCATTGTTTTGAATAAAAACCTAAAAGTTCTTATCAGCTAAATTGGAAAGTTTCCAGCTGTGTTGCATCTAACGTAACCAGCAGCGAAAATAGATTCAGAACAAATCAGACTCTGTAAACATAAGAGTTTTATTAGCTGTTCAGTTGAGAGATGCTCTAGGTAAATACAACGCACTGGTACACAGTGTCAGATGGATTCTCCCTGACACTAACCAAAAAATGACTCAATTTGTTTTATTATTCTTTCCAGGAACCTAGAATTCAGTTAGGGATATGAAGTAGATGAAGAGCATGAAATGAGGTTATTGAGCCCCCAATAATTGTTTGTACCTTTTCCCTTTGATTCCACAACATTTGCATCAAATAATATTTAAATGTCACAGCTTTAAAACGTGCTCTGGTGATATTATTCTGGTCTGGTGGTTTAGAAACATATAAATCTACAGTGCAGAAGGAGCCCATTTCGGCCTCTCGTGTCCGCACCGGCCGACAAAGAGCCACACGGCCCTCGGTCAGCAGCCTTGAAGATTACATATAAACCTATGAACAATGAACAATGGCGGACAGGTAAAGAGCATCCGGCCCAACCAGTCCACCTCACACAACTGCGATACCCCCATGCACCGCAATATTCTACACTCCACCCCACCCGGAGCTGTGATCTCCTGGGAGAGGCAAAAAAACAGATTAAAAAACCCAGGCCAACTGGGAAAAGAAAATCCCGGAAAATTCCTCTCCAACCCATCCAGGCGATCGAAACTAGACCAGGAGATCACCCTGGCCGTATTCGATTCTCTGCAGTACTTACCATCATATCTGCGCCGGCCAACAAGAGGTTATCCAGTCTAATCCCACTTACCAGCTCTCGGTCCGTAACCCTGCAGGTTACGGCATTTCAAGCACCTTTTAAATGTGGTGAGGGTTTCTGTGTCCACCACCCTTCCAGGCAGTGAGTTCCAGACCCCCACAACCCTCTGCGTGAAGAAGCCTCCCCTCAGATCCCCTCTAAAATTTCCACCAACCAGCTTAAAACTATGCCCCCTCGTAATTGACCGCTCTGCTCAGTGAAATAGGCCCATGCTATCCACTATATCCAGGCCCCTCAAAATTTTATACACCTCAATGAGGTCTCCTCTCAGCCTCCTTGTTCCAGTTTAGTTGGGACTGTGCAGAACCCCTTTCTCTGCAACAGTGAGTACACTTCAAAAGGACTTCATTGGCTGTAAAGAACTTTAGGATGTCCTGGAGTTATGAACGGCCCGATATAAATGCAAGTCTTTATGGATTTCCTCAATGTAAGAAATGAAGAATGTACTATATCAGACTTGTCAGACTTAGTTCAGTGAGTAGCACACTTGCCTCTGAGTCAGAAGGTTGTGGATTCAAGTCCCACTCCAGAGACTTGTGCACATCATACAGGCTGACACTCCAGTGCAGTGCTGAGGGAGCGCCGCATTGTCGGGGCTGCCGTCTTTCGGATGAGTCGTTAAACCGAGGCCCCATCTGGCCTCTGAGGTAGATGAAAAAGATCCCATGGAAAAATTTGAAGAAGAACAGAGGAGTTATCCCCAGTGTCCTGACCAATATCACATTGCTGTTTGTGGGAGCTTGCTTGTACACAAATAGGCTGCCGCATTTCCCACAATACAACAGTGACTACACTCCAAAAGTACTTCATTGGCTGTAAAGCGCTTTGAGACATCTGGCGGTCGTGAAAGGCGCTATATAAATGCAAGTCTTTCTTTCAATATTTATCCCTCAACCAACATTACTAAAGGCAGATGATCTGGTCATTATCACATTGTGCAAATTAGCTGCTGCTTTTCCTACATTGCAACAATGGCTTCACTTCAAAAGTACTTTGTTGGCTGAAAAAGCACTTTGGGATTTTCTGAGCTAATGAAAGGGGCTGTATAAATGCACGTCTTTCTTTATCTGTGTACCATCATGGTATCATTTCTTTGCGCTTCTGTTATTCTTACAAGAGACTTAATAGCTTGCTCATCAACATGTTTGTCTTCAATTTGTCTGAAAAAGTATAATGCAATTTAAAAATATAAACATTTATTTCTGTACACATTTCTTTAAAGAGTTTTTCTTTTGAAAAGTAATTGTTTAGTTAACAATGGAAGCATTGAAAACTTGATCAGTCAGGCGTGCCTCTTTCTGTTAGCTATTATTATCCTGGTTTGGAGAATGGTTAGGCGGTAGAAGACAGAGAGTAGGGATAAAGAGTATGTACTCGAATTGGAAGGCAGTGACTACTGCTGTCCCTCAAGGATCTGTGCAAGGACCTCAACTATTCACTAGCTTTATTAATGACTTAGACACGAGAGCCATATTTCCAAGTTTTCCGATGACACAAAGATTGATGGCATCGTAAGTAGTGGAGACAGAACATAAAATTACCAAGAGATATTGAGCCGTAATTTAAGGCGCCTATGAACGCGTATGAGACGCGCACGTGCCTCTAGGGCCCCGCAATTTCCGGGTTTTCATGCTTGAAGCGCATGCGTTAAAACCCGGAACTTGCGAGCTGTCTTGACAGATCCAACGCATCCCCGGGAAAAGGGCCTCCATGGGCAGAGCCCAACTTCTGCCCGGGCGAATGCCCATGAAATTCTTACAGCTGGTAAACTTTTACCAGAGTAAGAATTTAAAAAAACATAAAAATAAAATTGTATCAATAATTTATACATTAAAATCCATGTGGAAAGTTTATTTTAAGCCTCTTTAAAACATGTAAAAAAAAAATTTTTTTTAAATTCATGTTTTGTTTTAAATATTTAATTAAATGCCATTTTAATGAATTTTAAATATGTAATTTTTGAACATTTATTTGAAGTGTAGATGTATTTTTTTGGGGTATTCCATTTCATTCTTATGGGGTTTCTGTACATTCGCATAAGCATGAATGAGGATCCCCTTCTGTCATTGGTTGGGCCGGCCCATGTGATTCCAGGGGCGCTTGCAAACTGCCTGCGTCCCTGAGATATGTGGGCCTCTACCCATGGGTACCTGGACACCAGGTACACGAGCATTTTAATTGCGGGCCGGAGACATTTCCCCGCGGGAAGCCTCCGACTGCAAATTCCGGGCCAATGAGAGATTAATTAGATGGGCAAAACTGTGGCAGATGGATTTCAGCAGAGGCAAGTGTGAGGTCATCCATTTTTGACTAAAAAACGGCAAGACCTGTGTATTTTTTTAAATGATGAAAAGTGGTGGTCCAAAAAGATTTAGGGGTCCATGCACACAGATCACTAAAATGTAGTAGTCAGATAAAAAAAAAATCAAAAAAGCTAATGGAATGTTAGCCTTTATATCTCGAGGGCTAGGATATAAAGGGGAGGATGTTTTGCTGCAGCTAACAGAATCATCATCATCAACATAGGCAGTCCCTCGGAATTGAGGAAGACTTGCTTCCACTCTCAAAGTGAGTTCTCAGGTGACTGAACAGTCCAATACGGGAATTACAGTCTCTGTCACAGGTGAGAGGGACAGTGGTTGAAGGAAAGGGTGGGTGGGGAGTCTGGTTTGCCGCAAGCTCCTTCCGCTGCCTGGCTTGTTTTCTGCATGCTCTCGGCGATGAGACTCGAGGTGTTCAGCGCCCTCCCAGATGCACTTCCTCCACTTAGAGTGATCTTTGGCCAGGGTCTCCCAGGTGTCGGTGGGGATGTTGCACTTTATCAGGGAGGCTTTGAGGGTGTCCTTGAAATGTTCCCTCTGCCCACCTGGGGCTCGCTTGCTGTGTAGGAGTCCCGAGTGGAGCACTTGCTTTGGGAGTCTCGTGCAGCTATACAAAGCCCTGGTTAGAAACATAGAAACATAGAAACATAGAAAATAGGTGCAGGAGCAGGCCATTCAGCCCTTCTAGCCTGCACCACCATTCAATGAGTTCATGGCTGAACATGAAACTTCAGTACCCACTTCCTGCTTTCACGCCATACCCCTTGATCCCCCGAGTAGTAAGGACTTCATCTAACTCCCTTTTGAATATATTTAGTGAATTGGCCTCAACTACTTTCTGTGGTAGAGAATTCCACAGGTTCACCACTCTCTGGGTGAAGAAGTTTCTTCTTATCTCGGTCCTAAATGGCTTACCCCTTATCCTTAGACTGTGACCCCTGGTTCTGGACTTCCCCAACATTGGGAACATTCTTCCTGCATCCAACCTGTCCAAACCCGTCAGAATTTTAAACGTTTCTATGAGGTCCCCTCTCACTCTTCTGAACTCCAGTGAATACAAGCCCAGTTGATCCAGTCTTTCTTGATAGGTCAGTCCCACCATCCCGGGAATCAGTCTGGTGAATCTTCGCTGCACTCCCTCAATAGCAATAATGTCCTTCCTCAAGTTAGGAGACCAAAACTGTACACAATACTCCAGGTGTGGCCTCACCAAGGCCCTGTACAACTGTAGCAACACCTCCCTGCCCCTGTACTCAAATCCCCTCGCTATGAAGGCCAACATGCCATTTGCTTTCTTAATCGCCTGCTGTACCTGCATGCCGACCTTCAATGACTGATGTACCATGACACCTAGGTCTCGTTGACCCTTCCCTTTTCCTAATCTGTCACCATTCAGATAATAGTCTGTCTCTCTGTTTTTACCACCAAAGTGGATAACCTCACATTTATCCACATTATACTTCATCTGCCACGCATTTGCCCACTCACCTAACCTATCCAAGTCACTCTGTAGCCTCATAGCATCCTCCTCGCAGCTCACACTGCCACCCAACTTAGTGCCATCCGCAAATTTGGAGATACTACATTTAATCCCCTCGTCTAAATCATTAATGTACAATGTAAACAGCTGGGGCCCCAGCACAGAACCCTGCGGTACCCCACTAGTCACTGCCTGCCATTCCGAAAAGTACCCATTTACTCCTACTCTTTGCTTCCTGTCTGACAACCAGTTCTCAATCCACGTCAGCACACTACCCCCAATCCCATGTGCTTTAACTTTGCACATTAATCTCCTGTGTGGGACCTTGTCGAAAGCCTTCTGAAAGTCCAAATATACCACATCAACTGGTACTCCTTTGTCCACTTTATTGGAAACATCCTCAAAAAATTCCAGAAGATTTGTCAAGCATGATCTCCCTTTCACAAATCCATGCTGACTTGGACCTATCATGTCACCTCTTTCCAAATGCGCTGCTATGACATCTTTAATAATTGATTCCATCATTTTACCCACTACTGAGGTCAGGCTGACCGGTCTATAATTCCCTGCTTTCTCTCTCCCTCCTTTTTTAAAAAGTGGGGTTACATTGGCTACCCTCCACTCGATAGGAACTGATCCAGAGTCAATGGAATGTTGGAAAATGACTGTCAATACATCCGCTATTTCCAAGGCCACCTCCTTAAGTACTCTGGGATGCAGTCCATCAGGCCCTGGGGATTTATCGGCCTTCAATCCCATCAATTTCCCCAACACAATTTCCCGACTAATAAAGATTTCCCTCAGTTCCTCCTCCTTAATAGACCCTCTGACCACTTTTATATCCGGAAGGTTGTTTGTGTCCTCCTTAGTGAATACTGAACCAAAGTACTTGTTCAATTGGTCTGCCATTTCTTTGTTCCCCGTTATGACTTCCCCTGATTCTGACTGCAGGGGACCTACGTTTGTCTTTACTAACCTTTTTCTCTTTACATACCTATAGAAACTTTTGCAATCCGCCTTAATGTTCCCTGCAAGCTTCTTCTCGTACTCCATTTTCCCTGCCCTAATCAAACCCTTTGTCCTCCTCTGCTGAGTTCTAAATTTCTCCCAGTCCCCAGGTTCGCTGCTATTTCTGGCCAATTTGTATGCCATTTCCTTGGCTTTAATACTATCCCTGATTTCCCTAGATAGCCACGGTTGAGCCACCTTCCCTTTTTTATTTTTACGCCAGACAGGAATGTACAATTGTTGTAATTCATCCATGCGGTCTCTAAATGTCTGCCATTGCCCATCCACAGTCAACCCCTTAAGTATCATTAGCCAATCTATCTTAGCCAATTCATGCCTCATACCTTCAAAGTTACCCTTCTTTAAGTTCTGGACCATGGTCTCTGAATTAACTGTTTCATTCTCCATCCTAATTAGACCACATATGGAGTCATGTGAGCAGTTCTGGGCAGCTTAGGAAGGATATATTGGCTTTGGAAGATGTACAGTGCAGATTCACCAAAATGTTATCAGGGATCCAAGGGTCAGGTTATGAGGGGAGATTACATAAACTAGACTTGTATTCCCTGGAATTTAGAAGGTTAAGGGATCATTTTATTGAGATTTTTAGGAGTTTGATAGGAATTGATAGGATAGATAGAGCAAAACTTCTATCTGCTGGTGGGGGAGTCTAGGCCATGGGGAACACAACCTTAAATTCAGAGCCAGGCCATTCAGGACAGAAGTTAGGAAACAGTTCTTCACGCAAAGGTTGGTGCAAGTGTGGAACTCTCTCCCACAAAAAGCAGCAGATGCTGGCTCAATTAATCATTTTAAATCTGAAATCGATAAATCTTTGTCATCCAAGTGTCTGAAGGATATACGGAGCCAAGGCAGGTAGATGGAGTTAAGATACAGATCAGCCTCGAGGGGCTGAATGGCGGAACAAGCTCGAGGGGCTGAATGGCCTCCTCCTGTTCCGATTTTCCACTTTAGCTGTGAGGATGAAAACAGTGACAATCACGACACTCAGCTGATCGTGTTTTGGATTACATTCTGTCCAACATTTTATTTTGTTGCATCCATAGATGTTTAGTCCTCAATGTGACTTCACCCGGGAGTATTTATTTAACAAATCGATCAGCGGTTGACGATGTAATGCTGTCCAAACCGATTGCTCGTTTGTGATGAATTGGACCATCGCCTCTGAATCGATTGAATCCATTTCAGACGGACTATCTTTTTGTATCTATCATTACTGTTTACATCCGTGAAAAATGATTCAATTCCAAATCTATTTCATCATTCCTAGATTGAATTTGCTTGTCATCCAGTGTTATACCTGGAATCTGTGCAATCTGCTTTTCAGACTGAATAGTCATTAATACATGGTGTTCCAGTGAACGATAGGGGTCGCTTTTAACTCCCGGGTGGAATGCAGCAGAAGGTCTAGGTTGAACGACCATGGAGCTGTACCAGCAGGTCTGGCCTATTTTAATGGCCAGGCTTCATTAACTTTCTGCCGCCTGTGTGGCCTCCTTAAACAGGCATCCAGAATCAGTTCGCTGGCTTTGGGTGGGTGACAATTGAAGGTCACCAAGTTGACGGTGATAGATCCTTACTATATAATATAAATGCACACGAGGCCCATGTTTGAGAGAAGGTCAGTCTATGACCTGTCCTTTATTCCTTAGCACTCAAAGTGATGAAGGTGGGTGGAACTTCCCCTTTTGTACCTGAAGCCCCAGGTTAGGAGTGTCTCCCACCTAGTGGTCATTGTTCTCACAGTGTACAACTTAGGTCAGATTATACATGGGTTACAATGCTGGTTGAATACATGACAGGCGGGTTCAGGGTCGGGGTGGGGGGGGCGGGCGTTGTAATGTTTGTACCTGTGAGTATGCTCACAGGTTGGTCGAGCTGTTGCAATATTTAAAGGGGCTGCTCCTTAATTTCTGGTTGCACTTCAGTCATAACGTTCCTGATCTTTGGGCACCCTGTGCGGAGGGGAGCGGGCAGGTCGGAAGGCCTTCTCGTAGGACTGCTCCTGGGCACGGCCAAGGGGACCATCAGCCGTTCCAGGCAGTGGGCGGTCGAGGGGGTCGTTCAGCCCGACTGCCTGCCTCTCTTCCACAGGTACATTCGAGCCAGGGTGTCCCTGGAGATGGAGCACGCGGTGTCCACCGGTATGCTCGTGGCCTTTCGCAAGAGGTGGGTGCTGGAGGGACTGGAGTGCATCATCACCCCTGGCAACCAAATTTTAATTAGATATATTTTTCTGGTTAAAAATTAATTGGGTTCATTGTCGGATTTAGTGTCTCCCCGTTAATAAGGGGGCACTTGGTTTATGGTTTTACACAAAATAGTTGTGAGTGGCTTCGCCAGTCATGTGACATTCACAAGACTCAATAAAACCCCAGCCAGTTGGATCTAGGTTGTCCACAATGAGGCAGGTGGTTGTGAGCCTAGTGGATGAACTGTCATGTGTAGTGTGATTGTTAAACCTTTGTTAATAAACCAACTGGTTCTTAATAGCAACGTGTTGCTATGAATCCTTTAGCAAAGAACCCATGAAGCAAATACATGACAGGCGGAAGGAGGGAGCCCGAACTTTCTTTGTGTGGCCTGATGGGGAAGGAGAAGGAGGAGTTGTACGATCACCTTTGAACTGCGATGGCACCCTAGGCCACTCAGCAAGCAGCTAAAGTAGTACTGGGTACTGGGGTTCCTGATAACTCACCCGCCGATACCCATTTATTGATGAGGCCCCTCTGTCCGAGTCAGGCGGGTGCCTCACCCACACAAGGACAGAGCTGTGCCAAAATGGCGGCGGGGTGGGAAAAGAGCAATAAATCATCACTTGGGTTTTAATGCCCATTGGGTGGCGATAGTCCAAATGCTCCATGTTCTGTCTAAGCCTCACACGGAAGCATTCTCGACTCTGAGGGAGCGCTGCATGGTCGGAGGTGCCGTCTTTCGGATGAGATGTTAAACCCAGGCCCCGTCTGCCCTCTCAGGTGGAAGCAAAAAGTCCCATGGCCACTATTTCAAAGAAGAGCAGGGGCATTATCTCCAGTGTCCTGGCCAATATTCCTCCGTCGCCCAACAGCACAAAAAAAAAGGATTATCTGGTCATTATCTGATTGCTGTTCGTGAGAGCTTGCTGTGCGCAAAAGTGGCGAGTTCATCACCTACAGTACAACAGTGACTACACTTCAAAAAGTGTAGTCACTGTTGTACTGTAGGTGTAGAACTCGTGAAGTACTTTGGCTGTGAAGTACTTTGGGTCATCTTGAGGACATGATAGGCGCTATATAAATACAAATTCCTCTCATTCTCTCCATGCAAACACTTGTTCTTGACGGAGGTGTTTGGGTGAAGTTAAATTCTTCGGGCTAAAAATTAGTTTGCTCAGCGCCACCCGTTAGCGCCCGAGAGGGACGGTAATGGGCCTCGAAGCTCTTACCGATCGAGTGACGCACTGGCAACGCCTCCCGCGACCTTCAGTGGAGGTTTACCGGTGGTGCTAAGTGTTAGCACTCCGCACTCTCGTGCCACCCCGCTGGGTGATGTCATCAAGCGTGCAACACCCCCTTAGCAGCGCGGTCGTGAAATTGAACGCTTTCACCTGCCGTAGCACCTGGCACTAATTCCGACAGGGAAAGCAGACGTCATGGAGAAGCTGCCGGGGCGATATTTCCGCAGGTGAGCAGGTGGGCAGCTAACATGGAATTTATTCGTACTAATGTATCGCTCTTTGGTGTTCGACACTGTTGCTTAACGCCCTTGGCTTTTTCTTACAGTTTTCGGGTGGCCCGGCTGAACTCCCGTTTAGGCGCTGGGATGCCGGTTTCCTCGTGGCAGAACTTTAGCAGCGCTCCCACGATAGCGCCCCAGGGATCGGCGTTAGCGCCCTGAGAGCATAAGAACATAAGAAATAGGAGCAGGAGGCGGCCATTTGGCCCCTCGAGCCTGCTCCGCTATTCATTAAGATCATGACTGATCTGATCATGGACTCAGGTCCACTTCCCCGTCCACTCCCCATAACTCTTTACTCCCTTATCGCTCAAAAATCTTTCTATCTCCACCTTAAATATATTCAATGAACCAGCCTCCACAGCTCTCTGGAGCAGAGAATTCCACAGATTTACAACCCTCTGAGAGAAGAAATTCTTCCTCATTTCAGTTTTAAATGGGCGGCCCCTTATTCTTAGACTATGTCCCCTAGTTTTAGTTTCCCCTATGAGTGGAAATATCCTCTCTGCATCCACCTTGTCGAGCCCCATCATTACCTTCTACATTTCGATAAGATCACCTCTCATTCTTCTGAACTCCAATGAGTATAGGTCCAACCTACTCAACCTATCTTCATAAGTCAACCCCCTCATCTCTGGAATCAACCTAGTGAACCTCTCTGAACAGCCTCCAATGCAAGTATATCCTTTCTTAAATGCAGAGACCAAAATTGTAAAGTCCTTACACAATACCACAAATCCACACGAGGCACATTCTATGGACAAGATCACTCTGTGAACTGCACCTTTATTTACAGGACCAAGAAGTGATGACCCAGCATGGGACCTCCCTTTATATATCTGGATGACCAGGTGAGGGGTGTCTCCCACAAGTTCACCCCTGTGGTCAATGTGTTCATTTCTCAAATATATACAATATTGCAGTGTTGTTGCATGAAGGTTACATACATGACAAAAATTGTACACAGTACTCCAGGTGTGGCCTCACTAGTACAGTTGTAGCAGGACTTCCCTGCTTTTATACTCTATCAGAATTAAAGACATAGGGAGGTGACAGAGACCAGAAGACTTACAAGTTGTGAGCATATTCTGGACTCTTTGGCTTGGCAGGTTGCCTTGCTTTGCAGTGAGAGTGACAACATACTCAGTCCCAGGCAGCAACCTGGGGCGTGGAAAGCTTCCCTTAGCGCTCGACTCCCATTTTGGGGCGTTAAAAGCGAATATTCCGGTTGGAGGCGGTAAACATCGCCCGGCGCTAAAGTTAACGCCCAGGCGGTGTCACCACCTCAAACCGGGCTGTGACTTATCTTTAGCCCTTTGTCCTTTCTAAATGTTCTTTTTTTTAGTTTCAAAGTGATCTTGTTCCCAAGCCAGATGCACAAAGCTGAATACACAGTCCAGCCCTCTCACTTCAATTAAAGTATCTTTTGGTATTCTCTGCTATACTTAGGTCATAGCGGTAATAATTATCGACAGGGAAAGGGGAGAATTCATTTTGAAAAGATTCAGTGTTCGGATGTGGACATCACCGGCAAAGCCCGGATTTATTGCCCGCCCCGAGTTGCCCTCAAGAAAGTGATGGGGAGCGGCCTTCTCGAACCGCGGCAGTCCGTGTGGTGAAGGTGCTCCCATGTTGTGTTCGGCAGGAAGTTCCTGGGATTTTGACCCAGCGACGATGAAGGAAGGGGCAGTGCGTACAAAGGCAAATATAAAATTGACAATGGCGGGTATACTCCGTACCATGAACTGGAATGTCTCTGTAATATCGTGAGATGAGTAACTTGCCTGCTCATCAATCGGCATGGTCTCAGATCACAACCTGCAAGTAGTTCTTTGCGGGGGGGAAAAAAAGCTACTGTGAAACTTCCTCGGCTTCAGAGCTACCATTGTTGTGGCATGCCATCTTGAATGAACAAACAACCTGAAGGACTGGGAGACAGAATTGCTGCCTGTCTGTGAGTGCGATCTTGAAGAGCTGTCATAAGTCATTTGTACTCGAAACACACTGGAACCTTTCCAGTTAAAGGTTATCTGCATGCTAAATGAAGGTCAGAATGTGGCATTTTGTTGAGAGGACCGGTGCTAGAAGGTATTTTCTCGTCCCTTGTGATTTCTTGGAGGATGTTGAAGAATCCATAAATATGTCTTCTCTTGAACGCGCTCCTCATGACAAAGTTGAGAGAGCAGAAAAGCTTTTTTTTTAATCCAATTTACCATTTTCACGATTGTTTATGCACTACACTTCCCAAATTGACAATGAGTAAAACCTATGCTATTATCAACCATTTTATGACTGCCTATTCTACAACATTTGATTAATTACCAGTCAGTTCCCACTATTATCTGCCATATTACCTCAAGCACTGAACTGCATTGAAGATTTTATTGTCTGGCTTTTCATATAAACTCTTTGGATCTTTGCCAGTCAGAAGTGATGCTTCTGCTCTTTATGACCTAGGCTTGGAAGCTTCATATTTGTGGGTTTTGGAATAGAAAGAGGGTTTTTTTTTGAGTCTATACTAATATACATTGTATAAGAACATAAGAAATAGGAGCAGGAGTAGGCCATTTGGCCCCTCGAGCCTGCTCCGCCATTCAATAAGATCATGGCTGATCTGATCATGGACTCAGCTCCACTTCCCTGCCCGCTCCCCATAACCCTTTACTCCCTTATCGCTCAAAAATCTGTCTATCTCCGCCTTAAATATATTCAATGACCCAACCTCCACAGCTCCCTGGGGCAGAGAATTCCACAGATTTACAACCCACTGAGAGACAAAATTTAGTCTCTGCATCCACCTTGTCGAGCCCCCTCATTAGCTTATGTTTCAATAAGATCACCTCTTATTTTTCTGAACTCCAATGAGTATAGGCCCAACCTACTCAACGTATCTTCATAAGCTAACCCCCTCATCTCTGGAATCAACCGAGTGAACCTTCTCTGAACAGTCTTCAATGCAAGTATATCCTTCCTCAAATACCTGCATAGTAACATTTTGTGTTTCATGCACAAGGACCCCCAGGTCTCTCTGTACTGCAGCATTTTGCAATTTTCTCCATTTAAATTATAATTTGTTTTTCTATTATTTCTGCCAAAGTGGATAACCTCATTATTTTCCCATATTATACTCCATCTGCCAAATTTTTGCCCACTCACTTAGCCTGTCCATATCCCTTTGCAGATTTTTTGTGTCCTCCTCACAATTTGCTTTCTCACCCACCTTTGTATCATCAGCAAACTTGGCTACATTACACTCGGTCCCTTCATCCAAGTATAAATTGTAAATAGTTGAGGACCCAGCATCGATCCCTGCGGCACCCACTAGGCTCAAGAAACTGTCTATTTCTGTCTTAAATTTATTAAATGTCCCAGCTTCCATAGCTCTCCGAGGCAGCAAATTCCACAGATTTACAACCCTCTGAGAGAAGAAATTCCTCCTCATCTCTGTTTTAAATGGGCGGCCCCTTATTCTAAGATCATGCCCTCTGGTTCTAGTCTCCCCCATCAGGGGAAACATCCTCTCTGCAGCCACCTTGTCAAGCTCCCTCATAATCTTATAAGTTTTGATAAGATCACCTCTCATTCTTCTGAACTCCAATGAGTAGAGTCCCAACCTACTCAACCTTTGCTCAGTCAACCCCCTCATCCCCGGAATCAACCTAGTGAACCTTCTCTGAACTGCCTCCAAAGCAAGTATATCCTTTCGTAAATATGGAAACCAAAACTGTATGCAGTATTCCAGATGTGGCCTCACCAATACCCTGTATCGCTGCAGTAAGACTTCCCTGATTTTATATTCCATCCCCTTTGCAATAAAGGCCAATATACCATTGGCCTTCCTGATCACTTGCTGTACCTGCAAACTATCTGTCATGTATTCAACTGTCATTACAACTGTATAAACTGACCTAAGTTGTACACCGTGAGAACACTGACCATTAGGTGGTGAACTTGTGGGAGACACTCCTAACCTGGACTTTCAGGTATAAAAGGGGAAGCTTCACCCACCTTCTTCACTTCAGTGCTGGCTAATAAAGGTTACTGGTCACAGAGTGACTTTCTCTCAAGTATGGGCCTCGTGTGCATTTGTACTGTATAGTAAGGACATATTATTGGCGACGAGGATGGGATTTAAACCACGCGAGCATGGCCACTAGCAGCACAGATGAGACGTACTGTGTTGGTGATGATTGGGACGATTTTATTGAGAGACTACAGCAAAGTTTCGTCACTAAGGAATGGCTGGGACAGGATTCGGTCGACAAACGCAGGGCTCATCTCCTGATGGTTTGTGGATCCAGGACCTACTCCCTGATGAAGGACCTTCTAGTGCCAGAGAAGCCAGCGGACAAGGCTTTTGATAGAGCATGCAACTTATTATGCTCCAACAATCTGTTAACGCTATATGACCCATGTAAGAAACTTGTTTTAACATGCGATGCGTCGTCCTATGGGGTCGGGTGTGTGTTGCAGTATGTTAATGCCAAGGGTCAGTTACAGCCGGTAGCTTACGCCTCCAGAAGTCTGTTCCAGGCAGAAAGGGGCAACTGGATGGTAGAAAAGGAAGCGCTTGCATGTGTATATGCAGTAAAAAAAATGCACCAGCACCTGTTTGGCAGGAAATTTGAGCTGGAGACAGATCACAAACCCCTAACGTCCCTTTTGGCCGACAACAAGGCCATAAATGCAAATGTGTCAGCCCGCATACAGAGGTGGGCACTCACGTTAGCCACCTATGACTATACAATTCGGCACAGACCGGGCACTGAAAACTGCGCCGATGCACTCAGCAGGCTCCCACTAGCCACCACCGAGGGGGCAACCGAGCATGCTGCTGAGATGGTCATGGCTGTTGAAGTTTTCGAAAGCGAAGGCTCACCCGTGACAGCCCGTCAGATCAAAGCCTGGACAAATAGAGACCCTCTACTGTCTTTAGTCAAGAAATGTGTCCTGAATGGGGACTGGGCAGCCACGTACGGGGCATGCCCTGAGGAATTTAAACCATTTCACAGGCGCAAGGATGAACTCTCGATTCAGGCCGATTGTCTACTATGGGGAAACCGAGTAGTCATGCCCCAGATTGGCAGAGAGATGTTCATCCGAGAACTTCACAATGAGCACCCGGGCATTGTCATGATGAAGGCAATTGCCAGGTCACATGTTTGGTGGCCAGGGATAGATGCAGACCTGGAACTTTGTGTTCGCAGGTGCAACATGTGCACCCAGCTGGGCAATGCGCCCAGGGAAGCTCCCCTTAGCCCCTGGTCCTGGCCCGCCAAGCCATGGTCACGCATCCATGTGGACTACGCAGGTCCTTTCATGGGAAAAATATTTTTAGTTGTAGTAGACGCCTACTCCAAATGGATCGAGTGTGACATTCTCAATTCAAGTACATCCTCTGCCACGGTAGAAAGTCTACGGGCAATGTTCGCCGCCCATGGTCTCCCGGACGTCTTGGTCAGCGACAATAGCCCATGCTTTACAAGCATTTAATTCCAGGACTTCATGGCAGGAAATGGTATCAACCATGTCAGAACGGCACCATTCAAACCGGCCTCAAATGGCCAGGCAGAATGAGCAGTGCAGATAATCAAACAGGGGATGCTCAGAATCCAAGGGGGTTCCCTACAAAGCCGCTTATCATGCCTCCTGTTGGCTAATAGATCCCGACCACACTCGCTCACAGGGGTTCCACCCGCAGAGCTGGTAATGAAAAGGACGTTCAAAACCAGGTTATCCCTTATACACCTTACCATGAAAGAAATTGTCAAGAGCAGGCGCCGGTCACAATGTGACTACCATGACGGGAATGCGAGGGCGTGATGTATTGATGTCAATGACCCTGTCTTTGTCCTCAACTACGCTGCAGGGCCCAAATGGCTCGCAGGCACTGTGATTGCTAAAGAGGGGAATAGGATTCTGGTAGTTAAACTTACCAATGGACAAATCTGCCGCAAACATGTGGATCAAGCAAAAAGGAGGTTCAGCAACCACAAACAGCAGACACTCAGGCCAGCGCCCAACAACTGGAGCCCCAACTCAGGTGCTCAACAAGGGAGCGTAAATCACCAGAGAGACTTAACCTGTGATCCCAATAAGACTTTGGGGGTGGGAGGGGGGGGGGGTGGATGTGATGTCATGTATTCAACTGTCATTGTAACCCATGTATAAACTGACCTAAGTTGTCCACCGTGAGAACACTGACCACTAGGTGGTGAACTTGTGGGAGACACTCCTAACCTGGACTTTCAGGTATAAAAGGGGAAGCTCCACCCACCTTCTTCACTTCAGTGCTGGCTAATAAAGATTACTGGTCACAGAGTGACCTTCTCTCAAGTATGGGCCTCGTGTGCATTTGTACTGTATAGTAAGGACATATTATTATCCTTTTGTGTTTCATGCACAAGTACCCCCAGGTCCCGCTGTACTGCAGCACTTTGCAATCTTTCTCCATTTAAATAATAACTTGCTCTTTGATTTTTTCTGTCGAAGTGCATGACCTCACACTTTCCAACATTATACTCCATCTGCCAAATTTTTGGCCACTTACTTAGCCTGTCTATGTCCTTTTGCAGATATTTTGTGTCCTCCTCACACATTGCTTTTCCTCCCATCTTTGTATCGTCAGCAAACTTGGCTACGTTACACTCGGTCCCTTCTTCCAAGTCGTGGTGTGATTGTTAAACACATCGTGCGCACCCGGAGAGGCCGCAATTTATGGACCATTCTTTTATTAAATAGTCAAAGTAAGGGAGAGTCAAGGTGGCTTTGTATTCTATCAAAGGCTCCCCATGAAACATTTAGAAAACAAACTTGCTCAGCAGGAGCACTGGAGATTGTCAGTGTCCTTTTCTGCTGTACTTCCGTGACTGACCAGAAGTGTCACCGTTGAACAAGTGTAGAACCAATCATTTAAACTGTGAAATTAAAATGGTCTATTTCTTCCTCACAGGATTCAAAGATTTAGTTTGAAGCTTAATTTGTTTCAGTTGAGCTTAAGGCCAAATGATTTCTACGGTTGGAGTCACTATCCAAGAGGTAGGAAATTGAAACATCATCACCATGTTCGCCTGTTCAGTCCAATAATAAAGAAAGACTTGCATTTATATAGCGCCTTTCGCGACCACCGGACATCTCAAAGCGCTTTACAGCCAATGAAGTACTTTTGAAGTGTAGTCACTGTTGTAATGTGGGAAACGCGGCAGCCACTTTGCGCACAGCAAGCTCCCGCAAACAGCAATGTGATAATGACCAGATAATCTGTTTTTGTTACTGTAATATATGCGCCTGTGTGTATGCTCACAGGTTTGTAGAGCTGTGCATTGTGAGTGTCTTCGCCAGTCACGTGATGTTCATATGACTCATAAGACCCCAATCAGTTGGGTCGATGATGAGGTATGCAGTTGTGAGCCGAGTGGATGAACCGGTAATGTGTAGTGTGATTGATAAACCTTTGTTAATAAACCAACTAGTTCTGAATAGCAATGTGTTGCTATGAATTCTTCAGCAAAGAACCCATGAAGCATATACATTACAGTTATGTTGATTGAGGGATACATATTAGCCCAGGACAACGGGGATAACTTACCTACTCTTCTTCAAAATAGTGCCATGGTATCTTTTACGTCCACTTGAGAGGGCAGACGGGGCCTCGGTTTAACGTCTCATCCGAGAGACGGCACCTCCGATAGTGCAGCACTCTCTCAGTACTGCACTGGGATTGTCAGCTGAGATTTATGTGCTCAGGTCCCTGGAGTGGGACTTGAACCCACAACCTTCTGACTCAGGTGAGAGTGCCTCCCACTGAGCCACAGCTGACACTAAAACTTGGTTCCGTTCCCAAGCTTTTATTATCTGTGGTTGACTGCTTGCAGAATCCTGCTGCACAGGAAAGGCAAACCCACATTTTGGGGTAGGAAAAAAAACCCTACCAAAGGATATCTGGATTAGATATCTGTGCTCAAGTCTCTTGGAGTGGGTCTTGAACCCACAATCTTCTGACTTAGGTGGGTGTGCTACACGCACTGAGCAACGGCTGGTGCATAAACATTTGGGCTAATGCCTTAAGTCAGTCCAAAAAAGAAAAGAGTGAGACAGGCTTTCAAAACCTCAGGTCTTTCCGGAAAGTCATGAAATGTAGGTCATCATTTGTAAAGACCTGTGCGGGGTTGGATTTGCCAAATTAGGACATTTTCGGAGCGGGCTTAAGCTCCTGGAGCGGAAGTGATGTTGCCAGCTGGTTGTGTTGGCCGCTTGCTGCTAGTTCCTGCTCTCGTAGGAGGTACATCTGACTTGTGGTGATTAGTAAGAAAATGATTTATCGCATTACTGATCAAGCCATTATTCTGAGCCTTCTATATTGCAAGGCACGTTACCAGGGCAACGCTGACTCACTGAAGGAGCATTACGACATTCGTTTAGCATAAGTAGGCCCTTGTATGAATTTTCAAACACTTCAGATGAAGTTTCGGAATTTGTTTCAAGTTAATAAAATCTATGGGCCATTCCACCCCACCTCCACCGCCCCCACTGCTCCTGCAGCGATGGTCACAGAGCTGAGTATGGTGTTGAGTCTTTCCTGCGCAACATACTGCTGAGTTAAGGGCCCACTGCCCTCCATAAACCTGAGCTCATCCAAAACTCTGCTGCCACAATCCTAACTCGCACCGAGTCCCGCTCACCCATCACCCCTCTGTGCTCGCTGACCTAACTTGCCTCCCAGTCCAACGCTTCGATTTTAAAATTCTCAATCTTCGTTTTCAAATCCCTCCATGGCCTCGCCTCCTCTCCCTATCTCTGTAACTTCCTCCAGTCCCACAACCAATGTTCCCCTTTAAGGGGTGGCACGGCCCATTCGGAATACCGCGTAGGCGCGGTTCTTGAGTCGAAAATCTATCTGCGCGGGACCCTTGGAGCGCTGCACAGCCACGCAGCTTAAAGGGTACATTGCCGACACGCATCCAATATCTCTGCGCTCCTCCAATTCTGGCCTCTTGAGCTTCCCCGATTTCCATCGCTCCACCATCGGCGGCCGTGCCTTCAGCTGCCTGGGCCCCAAGCTCTGGAATTCCCTCCCTAAACCTCTCCACCTCGCTATCTCTCTCCTGCTTTAACTAGCTCCTTTATGTCTACCTCTTTGACCGAGATATTGGTCACATCTCCGAATATCTCCTTATGTGGCTCGGTGTTAAATTTTGTTTGATAATCGCTCCTGTGAAGCGGCTCGGGAGGTCTTGCTACATTAAAGGTGCTATATAAATGCAAGTTGTTATTCGGGTGTTGTGGAGGGGTGTGAAGACACAGTCATCTCTCTCTGCACTGCCTCAGTTTCGAGATCATGATCAGGGACAAGTGGTGTTTGCTTATTCAGTTTAAAGGTTTACGACTTTCAGTGCCGTTTTAGAAGATGTTTCCTATTTGCTCATTTCCTATTTCCCTGCTCCACACACCACCACTGACCAGAGCTCACAGTCCACTTACTCCCATGTTTCTGTTAATGACACTCTGCAGTGCCAGAGGGATACTCGGACTGACAGATCTTCTCATTTCTCTTCCCTCCCTATTGGGAGGTAGCTGCCTTGTGTCCAGTTCCTCCTTCTTCATGATGACGTAGTGAAGCCCAGGACGTCAACCACATGAAGAAACGTGTGCAAAGCAACAACAACAACTTGTGTTTATATAGCGCCTTTAACGTTGTAAAACGTCCCAAGGCGCTGCACGCGTGTGTTTTAAGCCAAAACAAATACATTTGACACCGAGTCACATAAGAAGAAATTACGGCAGGTGATCAAAATCTCGGTCAAAGAGGTAGGTTTTAAGGAGCGTCTTAAAGGAGGAAAGAGAGGTAGAGAGGTGGAGCGGTTTAGGGAGGGAGTTCCAGAGCTTGGGGCCCGGCCACCAATGGTTGAACAGTTATGCTCAAGAGAACAGAATTTGAGGAGCGCAGACATCTCGGAGGGTTGTGGGGCTGGAGGAAATTACAGAGATAGTGAGGGGCGAGGCCATGGAGGGATTTGTAAACAAGGATGAGAATTTTGAAATCGATTTCTTAACCAGCTTCCTATTATTCCTCGACATAATACTTGGGACTTCTCGTGTGCTTTGCTATCATGTCGCAGTGAAGGAACCGTCCACTCTCCATAAACTTGTGGTCCTCCACAGTCTTGCTGCATGTATTCTAACCCACACCAAACCTTTGACAAATATTTGTTCCCAATCCACCATTGCCTCAATTTTAAAATTCTGCTCCTCATGTTCAAATATCTCCATGGCCTATCCCCTCCCTATTTCTATAAGCTCCTCTAGCCCGACCACCCTCCAGGAAATCTGCATTCTTCCAACTCGTGCCTCTGGTCCATCCCCCACTCCCTTGGCTCCACCATTGGTGGCCGTGCCTTCAGCTGTCGAGGCCTCAAGCTCTGGAATTCCCTCCCTAAACCTCTCCGCCTCTCCCACTCTCGCTCCTCCTTTGAGACCCTACTTAAAACTTAACTCTTTGACCAAGCTTTTAGTCACCTGCCCTAACAGCTTCCTCTTTCTTCTGGGAGTGAATTTTTGTCTCATTACACGCCTGTAAAGCGCCTTACCACGTTAGGGCGCGATATAAATGCATGTTATGGTTGTTTAGAAGGGTAGTAATGATGGTGGCACCTGTTGGAGCACTGACATGTGGCGATGCGCAATAGCGAGACAAACGTTCGACATCTCAATCTACAGACTTGCTGGTCTCAGCCATGTTGTTGGGTGGCGATTGTAATGTATGCACCTGAGAGCATGCTCACTGGTTTGTAGAGCTGTTGCTCCACTGTTACGCTCACGGCCTTCCGCGAGAGGTGGGCGCCGGAGGGACTGGAATGCATCATCACCCCCGGCAACCAAATTTTAATTTGAACCATGTCTAAAGTTTAATTTGTTTAAGTTTGTCGGTTTTAGTGCCCCTCCCCCTCCACTTTTAGCCAGGGGGCATTTGTATAATTTGTGTTTTTGGTGCCCTTAAAAAAAAAACAAGGGGGCATTTGAAAAGTTTTTGGGGTGTGCGCCGCCCCCCACCCCCCCACCCGATTCCTCTGCTTTTAATCAGGGGGCACTTGATTGCTGTGTCTACAAACATAGTTGTAGAGCTGTTGTATTGTGAGTGGCTTAGCCAGTCATGTGACATTCACAAGACTCAATAAAACCCCAGTCAGTTGGGTCTAGGCCATCCACAATGAGGTATGCAGTTGTGAGCCTAGTGGACGAACTGGTAATGTGTAGTGTGATTGTTAAACCTTTAGTGATAAGCCAACTATTTCTTAGCAGCAATGTGTGTTGCTATGACTTCTTAAGCAAAGAACCCATGAAGCAAATACATCACAGAGCTATAGAGCAGAGACTCAGGCCCTCCTCCACAGCTGTCACACTTCCATGTGTTGGCCCAGCCTTAGATATCTGGGGGGGCTGTATTTGTGGTCTTCTGCCGCCCCTGCTCGCGCCCCAGAGGGGCTGGCAATGGCTGAGGCAAGCACTTCCCGGCAGGTGGCTAGCTTCCAGTTTCCCGCGCCGGGAAAATCGGTGCCGGTTTGGAGGGGGCGCGGAGCATTACTGGCCAGGAGAGGCGAGCCAGTGTGCAACACCCCTGGTTGCAACACCGGCTCAATTTTTAGCTGCCGCCCGATTTGTAGTGCTCCGTAGCGCCCCCTGGTGTGAACGCTTGTGAAAGTGGGCGGTCCGAGCTGTAACGGCTGTAGTGAGCTAAGTAATGTCCACCACAGGTAAGTGTGAGTGTTCTTTTAATTAATTTTTGTGCGATTTATGTTGTGGTGGTGTGAGTTATGCATTGGAAATGTGTTTAGTGTTTTAGCACCCCCTAGGTCTCCCTTAGGGCGCTCCGAGGCCGGCCGTTTAGCTCGGGATTTTCGCTTGCTCACCCGGGCCTAGCGCCCGAAGAGAGGTGTGCAACGCCTCCCTTCGCGCCCCGCCCCACACTCAGGGCCCAGCTGAAGAATTTTGCTGACTGTGAGACACAAACCATTTCCCCGGGCGTAAATTTTCACCGCCCTGCCATCATTACCGCCCTGAAATCAGCAGAACCGAAAATCTAGCTCCCTGACATTTATCCATTCAAAGGTTGGACCCAGCAATCGGATTGCACAGCACAGTACGTTTCAGGCACTGAAGTTTCCGACATGGCGTGATGCACATGCTTTCACCCGTGCTGCACGTGCGCCTCACCCTACATTGGTTAGGGCTCACAATGGTCAATGCAGGGCACCCACCCGAAACAAGTGTTTAGCTCATTACCTATGCAAATCGGCTCTTATTCCACGGCCATTTCCGATGTTGGCTCACGACTGACATATGACCTGAGTCAGGTCTGCTGTGGTCAGCTTTCCCTGGCAAACATCATCAAAGCGGCAGTCGTTAAATGGACCGCCGGAGGCCGTCCCCAGAAAAGTCGCGTAAAAGTTTGTTTTTTCTAAACTTTACCTGATTGTGGTGCCAGGAGAAGCAGCAACGCACCGCCCGACTCCAGGTTAAAAGTGTTGAATGCTGATGGTCGCGGCTCACAATGCCCCTACCCCCCCCCACCCCCCAATCCCGCTACCCCCGGACTCACAGCAGGGTCTAAGCTGGCCCCCCCCACTGGCCAACCAGCTTCTTCATGACCAGCGCACTGCCTCTTGGTGTACGACCGGCCACTCCAGCACTTTTACCGGGATGTTGCTGGGAGTGGAGAATCTCAGCTATGAGGACAGATTAGACCGCCTGGATTTGTTTTCATTGGATCAGAGGAGGCTGAGGGTAGACCTCATTGAGGCATATACAATTATGAGGGGGTTAGATCGAGTGAGATAAAAAGGGCCTATTTTCCCTTAGCAGAGGGGTCAACAACCAGGTGGCATAAATTTAAAGTAATTGGTAGACGGTTTAGCTGGATTTGAGGGGAAATTTCTTCACCCAGAGGGTGGTGGGGGTCTGGAACTCACGGCCTGAAAGGGTGGTCGAGGCAGAAACCCTCACCACATTTAAAAAGTACCTGGATGTGCACTTGAAGTGCCTTAACCTGCAGGGTTACGGACCGAGAGCTGGAAAGTGGGATTAGGCGGAATAGCTCTTTGTCCGCCGGCGCGAACACGTTGGGCCAAAATGGCCTCCTTCCGTGCTGTAAACTTTTATGATTCTCTGACTATGATATTGCCGCAATGCGGACCAATTTCGCATGGTCCTCTTGTTCGTCAGTTTCGGGGAGGCGGCGGAGGGGGTGTAATCCACGGTTGCCACTGGGTTCACTTCTAAGCCCAGTTCTTGCAATTGGACGGAATCTAAGCTCTTCAAGTTGGATGTTAGGGATGAGCAATAAATGCTGGCCTTGCCAGCGAGGCCGAAGTCCCAGGAACAAAAGACGGAGGCAGTTGTAGTACTCATGTTCTGCTGCTAGAGGCCGCTGGCACCACTTGGTACCAGTCACACTTCCAAGCACGTTGAAAGGACAGGGAATCACTACTGCACTAGCTTTTCCCTCTATTTTAACTCGAGGGTCGGGCTCTCGCAAATTGGATTAGTTTCAGAATCCCAGGTTGGAAAGTATGTGCCCATTTTAGTGAATTATGAAAGACATTTTGCTGGCTATGCCCATCCCCATCATTGAAGTCTTTCTGTTTTTAAGACTGACAAAAACATTGTTAATATCTGACTTGAACTCTTGGATGTTTAAATGAAATCTGGACGACGGGAACAGTTAAAACGAGAATCAAGAGATGTTGGGTTGCTGGCGAACAGATTCAAAATGGCTGCCTCTCAGACGCCATTATCTCAACTTCAGACCTCAATATCATCCCGCATTGGACACGCATGTTGCACTGTGTGCAGATCGAACAGTGAACTCAGCAGAGGAGAAGAGGAATTCTGATGCCTGACCGACCAGGAAACCATGGATTTTCATTCACAAAATTTGAATTAATTTTACGCACCCAAATGACGCAAGTGCAATCGGTTTCAGCCACCAGCACAGTGTTGTTCCTACCTGGCGCACGTGCGTATGCTGTCGTACCCCCACCCCCCACCCCTCCACCCCTCCCCCGCCCGCCCCTACCTGTGAAACGAAGGCCTTCGCTGTCTGCGGGCTCAGGAAGAGAATCGCCCGTCGAAGTGTGTCGCGATACCGGTTCATCTCTTCCAAACGCATGGTGGCGAACATGCTGCTAATCATCTTGTTGATGTTGCTCTCCACTTTCTGCAGAGCCACGTCCATCCCCTGCTGCGAAGCTTTGTCCAGGAAGTCCTGAATCCCGCGGATGTCTGCCAATCGGAGCAATAACAACGACCGTGTTAAATATTACCATTCAGCCACGCAAACCCCGAAATGGAGACTTTAAATCTCGTTAAATAGTTATCCCTTTTTCAAAAATAGTTAACGTGAGCCGAGTTAGTTTGGAGTAAATCTTGTGCAAGTGCTCACTGCACAGACCCCTGGCTGGATGAAATCCCTTTGATGAGTGCCCTCTTGTTGGTCATTGGAACTGCCCTACAATGCAATGGGATGTCGAAAAACTGATGGGCAATCTGGTATAAGATACAGTTAATTTTTCAGCACATCATCTCAAGCCAATTTTGTCAAAATTATAAATTGCTGTTTAAAAATCAAACGCCGCATCCTTTAGATAGAAAAAGATCATATTTAATAATGTGACTGTGACCATGGCCATTATCCCTCATTGACCTCCTCAATCTCTCCACAACATTTGATAATGGTTATCCATTCAATCTTCTTCCATTGCCTCTCCTCCACTGTGCAGCTCCGTGGGATTATCCTTGCATGGATCCACTCCGACCTGTCAAAGCATTCCCAAACAAGGCTTCTCTTCCCAATCCTATACAGTCTTCAAGGACCTGCCTGAAGAATCGAGGCCATGTCTGACCTCTCAGTTGGACTTAAAATATCCCACGGTACAATTTAAGGAAGAGCATAGGAGTTCTCCCGAAGTTCTGGCTAATGTTTATCCCTCAACCAGCACCATCAAATAAGATTATCCAGTTACTTACTTCACTCCTGTTTGTGGGACATCGCATTGTGCAAAGTTGTCCATCGCGTTTCCCTGCGTGACATCTCTTTCACTTTCCTTCACTCTTTCTTTCTCTCTTTCTACCTTTCTTTCTCTCATCTCTCTCTCTCTCATTCTACCCTATCTCTGCAATCTCCTCCAGCTTTATGTCCTCCCCTGCATCCTTCAGTCCTCTGATTTTGCACCTGCTCATCCCCTCTCTCATTGGCCCACCAGCAGAGTCATGAGCTGCCCCAACCCTACAATTCTGGATTTCCATTCCGAAGCCACTCTCCCTCCCTCCCTCCCCCTTTTTTCTGTCTACCTTTCGAAAAGCTTCTCCAAATCCACCTATTCAGCCAAGTCTTCAATCACTCTGTCCTAATATCTCTCTCCGTGGCTTGGGAGGATCCTCATCTTTTTCCTATTTATTTTGTTCTCCTTTTTCTTTTCCCTCCCCCCCCGCCCCCCCAACTCTTCCCACCCTATAGGGAAGTGGGCGGAGAAGTGGAGCTGAGTCCATGATCAGGTCAGCCATGATCTTATTGAATGGCGGAGCAGGCTCGAGGGGCTGTATGGCCTACACCTGTTCCTATTTCTTATGTTCTTATAAAGTACCTTGAGATGTTACTCTTTATTACATGGACTATCTGTCGTAGCAATCAAAATCATTACAAGGAAGAAAGGAAAGAACAACTGGGCAGGAATTGCCCGCGCTGGGTTTGGGGCGGTCAATTTGATTTATGTGATTTTTTTTTTGCCATCCAGCATGGCAAGTGCCGGCCCTGATGCGGAATTGGCCTCTTTGAGTCAACTAAAGCTTGCTACAGCTATACAGGGTATTGGTGAGGCCACACCTGGAATGCTGCGTGCAGTTTTGGTTTCCATATTTACGAAGGGATATACTTGCTTTGGAGGCAGTTCAGAGAAGGTTCACCAAGGTTGATCCCGGGGATGAGGGGGTTGACTTATGAGGAAAGGTGGAGTAGGTTGGGCCTCTACTCATTGGAATTCAGAAGAATGAGAGGTGATCTTATCGCAACGTATAAGATTATAAGGGGGCTTGACAAGGTGGATGCAGAGAGGAAGTTTCCCCTCATGGGGGAGACTAGAACTAGAGGGCATGATCTTAGAATAAGGGGCCGCCCATTTAAAACTGAGATGAGGAGAAATTTCTTCTCTCAGAGGGTTGCGGATCTGTAGAATTCGCTGCCTCAGAGAGCTGTGGAAGCTGGGACATTGAATAAATTTAAGACAGAAATAGACAGTTTCTTAAACGATAAGGGAATAAGGGGTTATGGAGAGCGGACAGGGAAGTGGAGCTGAGTCCATGATCAGATTAACCATGATCCTATTGAATGGCGGAGCAGGCTCGAGGGGCCATATGGCCTACTCCTGCTCCTATTTCTTATGTTCTTATGTTAAATGTTTGTTGCGCTAACGGAGCGTTCGCCTGGCGCTACACTCAGCAAAGCCTCACGTCCTGCGGGGCAATCTCTCCCCGCGAGGGGCGCAAATGGGTCGGTGTGGGGCGATAAGGGGTCGGTGCGCACGGCGATGACGTCATTGCCGTGCCTGCAACGCCGGTGCGCTGATATCGGGGAAAACCATTTTTTGGCCGCGGGGGCAATTTTCAGGGAGGGGGGGAGGAGGGAGTCACTCTGGTGGGCGCACCCGGGCAAAAACCCTTTTGTGCCCCGTTTGGGCTTCCGGAATGCTCGAACGGGCCTTTCCGAGAGAGGCAACCCCGATGCTTTTCTGAGAAATGTTGCAAACATTCCCGTTTTCGGCAGCTGAAGTTATTTACAATTGAGGTGGTCGGCGGTACATTTGAAGAGCAATCTGCAGCTGTAAATGTAATTATGCTGCGGCTCAGCTTTGCCAGTCACCCCCGCTGTGCCGTTACACTGCAAACAGGATGGCTTCGTGTGTTAATCTGACTGGTGCCTGAAGCAACTGGATGTGGAGCAGTTGGAGGCCAGTGGCGACATCAACAGAGCTGTAATAATTACTGTTGATGTGATTGTGGAGTAAGCAATGACACAGGCGGACAGAATTACCTCAAAGAAAACATCACAATGAACAGCGTGCTCTTGAAGCAAGTCTCTTACAATGTAACAACCCAGAAAATTAAATCTAACAACCTGCAGAGAGTGAACCGCACAGAAATATTGGGTCAGAATGCTCCGGAAAACACGCGGTAAAAAGAGAAAGTGGCCACTTAGTCATACTGTAGTTTAGTAGGGATCCTGAGGTGATCACGCGACCATTACTGTTTAAAGAACAGTGTTCAGCTCAGAGAATCATGGAAAATTAGCCCTGTAGGTTACGGCTTTTCAAGTGCACATCCAAGTACTTTTTAAATGTGGTGAGGGTTTCTGCCTCTACCACCCTTTCAGGCAGTGAGTTCCAGACCCCCACCGCTCTCTGGGGAAAAAGGTTTTTCTCATCTCCCCTCTAATCCTTCAACCAACTATTTTAAATCTATGCCCCCTGGTTGTTGACCTCTCCACCAAGGGAAACAGGTCCTTCCTATCCACTCTATCTAGGCCCCTCGGAATTGTATACACCTCAATAAAATCTCCCCTCGGCCTCTTTTGTTCCAAAGACAATCCCAGATTATCCAATCTTGCCTCATTGCTAAAGTTTTCCAGACCAGGCAACGTCCTCATAAATCTCCTCTGCATCCTCTCTAGTCCAATCACATCATTCCTGTAATGTGGTGACCAGAGCTGCACACAGTACTCCAGCTGTGGCCTAACTAGTGCAACGCCCCCGGGAGCGACACGGAAGCAAACTTTGATTGACACTGCACCTGTAGTGACCTCACCAGAGAAAGCCTGACAAGCAGAGCTTTCCCGGGGAGCTAAGGGAAGGCACGAGGAGGGATATACTTGCATCGGAGCTGTTCAAAGAAGGTTCACTAGGTTGATTCCGGAGATGAGGGGGTTGACTTATGAGGAGAGGTTGAGTAGGTTGGGCCTATACTCATTGGAGTTCAGGAGAATGAGAGGTGATCTTGTCAAAACATGTAAGATAATGAGGGGGCTCGACAAGGTGGATGGAGAGAGGATGTTTCCACTCACAGGGGAAACTAAAACTAGGGGACATAGTCTTAGAATAAGGAGTCACCCATTTAAAGCTGAGATGAGGAGAAATTTCTTCTCTCAGAGGGTTGTGAATCTGTGGAATTCTGTGCCCCAGAGAGCTGTGGAGGCTGGGTCATTAAATATATTTAAGACGGAGATAGACAGATTTTTGAGCGATAAGGGAGTGAAGGGTTATGTGGAGCGGGCAGGGAAGTGGAGCTGAGCCCAAGATCAGATCACCCATGATCTTAATGAATGGCGGAGCAGGCCCGAGGGGCTGTATGGCCTACTCCTGCTCCTCTTTCTTATGTTCTTATAACTGCATCAGGTAAGTGCGATTGATTTTAGGAATGTTTTGTTGCAATTTAACTTTATTTGGGGTGAGCAATGTATAGTGAATGTTTTTTGTGAATTTTGGTCAGATTTTTTTTTGCAGGGAGGCCTCTCTTAGGGCACTACGAGGCCAGCTCTTTAGCAACGGGATCTTCAGTTGCGCATCTGGCCTAGCGCCCTAAGGGAAGTGTGGAATGCCTTCCTCAGCACTCCACTCCACTCTCAGGGTGCCGAAATGAATTTTGCTGGGCCGGCTGCTAAAAATCATCCACCGCTAAATTTAGCGCCCGGGCAATATTGGTGCCTTCAGAGCCCGCCAACTGGATTTCGAGCCCGAAGCATCCAATGGGGTAGATGTGCAAAGTGATCAAAGGAGTACAGATACACAAATTACTAAAAGTAACGATGCAGGTTAAAAAGGCCATAATAAAAGTAAACAAAGCACTGGTGTTCATTTCCAGAGAGATAGAATTGAGAAGCAGGGAAGTTATGTTAAATGAACCTTGGTTAGACCGCACTCGGAGTACTGTGTAGCGTTCTGGTCTCCATATTATAAAAAGGATATAGAGGAACCGGACAAGGTGCAAGAAAGAGTTACAAGGATGATACTAGGACTGAAAGGTTATAACTATCAAGAAGGACTGAACAGGCTGGGGTGCTTTTTTTCCAGAAAAGAGAAGGCTGAGGGGTGCTCTAATAGAGGTCATTAAAATGAAGAGAGGGTTTGAAAGGGTAGACACAGAGAAGTTGTTTTCACTTGTGGGGGAGACCAAAACTAGGGTCCATAAATAGTCACCAATAAATCCAATAGGGAAATCAGGAGAAACTTCTTCGCCTAGAGAGTAGCTAGAATGTGGACCTCGTTAAAACATGGAGTAGTTGAGGCGAATAGCATAAATGCTAAGAAGAAACAAGGGTTAGTAAATAGTAATCAAGGAGGCCTTCCCGTGCTAAATGGTATATATTTCAATGCAAGGAGTATAGCGAGTAAGGTGGATGAGCTGAGAGCACAGGTAGACATGTGGGAGTATGACAGCCATTACAGAGACATGGCTGAAAGAGGGTCAGGTTTGGCAGCTCAATATTCCTGGTTACAGGCTTTTTAGACAGGACAGAGAGGGAAGGGTAAAAAAAAGTGGTGGGTGGGGGGTCGCGATATGGAGTAAAGAAACTATTACAGCTGTGAGGAGGGATGATATGTTAGAGGGATCATCAAATGACACCATATGGGTCGAACTGAAAAATAAAAAAAGGGGCGATCACACTGCTGTATTATAGACCTCCAAACAGTGGGAGGGAGATAGAAGAGCAAATATGTAGGCAAATTTATGTGAAGTCCAAAAACCATAGGGCAATAATAGTAGGGGCTTTCAACTATTCCTCATATTGATTGGGACAAATATAGTGTGCAGGGTATAGAGAGTGCAGAATTCCTAAAATGCATTCATGAGAACTTTTTTAGTCAGTATGTAACAAGCCCAACATGGGAGGGGGCGGTTCTGGATTTAGTTTTGGAGAGTTAGTCTGGGCAGGTGGAAGGGGTATCAGTGGGAGAGCACTTGGGTGCTAGTGACCATAATTCAGTCAGGTTCAAGGTAGTTATGGATAAGGACAAGGATAGACCATGTTTAAAAGTCCTAAATTGGGGAAAAGGTAACTTTGCTAAGTTGAAAAATGATTTGGCCACAGTGGACTGGAAACAACTACTTGAAGGTAAATCAGTGTTGGAACAGTGGGAGGCATTCAAGGAGGAGATCCGGAGGGCTCAGGCTAAACATGTGCCCTTAAAAAAAAAGGGTGGCAATAACAATTCTAGAGCCCCCTGGATGTCTAGGGACTTACAGGGGAGGATAAAGAAAAAAAGGGACGCTTATGTCATATACCGATGGCTAAATACTGTAGAATCTCTGGGGGAATATAGGAAGTTCAAAGGTGAAATTAAAAAGGATATTAGAAATGCTAAGAGAGAGCATGAAAAATTCTTGGCAAGTAAAATCAAGGAAAACACAAAGATGTTCTATAAATATATTAAGAGCAAGAGGATAACTAAAGAAAGTGTAGGGCCTTATTAGATACAATGAGGGTAATCTGTGTGAGGAGGCAGAAGATATGGGTATGCTGCTTAATGAATACTTTGCGTTTGTTTTCACAAAGGAAAGGGGCAATGTAGATACTGTTATCGAGGAGGAGTGTGAAACTCTGGACAAAATAGACATAGTGAAAGAGGAGGTATTGGGGGGTTTGGCAGCTTTGAAAGTGGATAAGTCCCCAGGGCCGGATGAAATGCATCCCAGGCTGTTGAACGAAGCAAGAGAGGAAATGGCAGAGGCTTTGACCATCATTTTCCAGTCCTCTTTGGATCTGGGCATGGTGCCGGAGGACTGGAGGACTGTTAATGTGGTACCCTTGTTTAAGACGGGAGAAAGGGATAGGCCGAGTAATTACAGGCCTGTCAACCTAATCTCAATGGTGGGAAAATTATTCGAACAAATCCTGAAGGACAGGATAAATCTACATTTAGAAAGGCAAGGATTAATTAGGGACAGTCAACATGGATTTGTTAAGGGAAGATCGTGTTTGATTAACCTGATTGAATTTTTCGAGGAGGTAACCAGGAGGATCGATGAGGGTAGTGCATATGATGTAGTGTATATGGACTTTAGCAAAGCTTTTGATAAGGTCCCACATGGCAGGCTGGTCACGAAGGTAAAAGCCCATGGGATCCAGGGCAAAGTGGCAAGTTAGAGGTAGGAAGCAAAGGGTAATGGTTGATGTATGTTTTTGTGACTAGAAGGATGTTTCCAGTGGAGTTCTGCAGGGCTCAGTACTGGGTCTCTTGCTTTTTGTGGTATACATCAATGATCTAGATTTGAATATAGGGGGTATGATTAAAAAGTTTGCAGATGACACTAAAATTGGCTGTGTGGTTAATAATGAAGAGGATATCAATCTGTTGGTCAGGTGGGCAGAACAGTGGCAAATGGAATTTAATTTGGAGAAGTGTGAGTTAATGCACTTGGGGAGGGCTAATGAGGAAAGGGTATACACATTAAATGGCAGGCCACTTAGAAGTGTAGATGAACAAAGGGACCTTGGAATGCTTGTCCACAGATCTCTGAAAGTAGCAGGTCAGGTAGATAAGATGGTTAAGAAGGCATACGGAATATTTGCCTTTATTGGCCGAGGCATAGAATACAAGAGCAGGGAGGTTATGCTTAAATTGTATAATACACTGGTCAGGCCACAGCTGGAATACTGCGTGTAGTTCTGGTCGCCGTATTATAGGAAGGACGTGATTGCACTGGAGAGGGTGCAGAGCAGATTTACGAGGTTGCTGCTTGGAATGGAGAACCTTAGCTATGAGATTGGATAGGTTGGGTTTATAAAATTTTGAGGGGCCTGGATATCGTGGATACCAAGGGCCTATTTCTCTTGGTGGAGGGGTCAATTACGAGGGGGCATAGGTTTAAGGTGGTTGGTGCAAGGTTTAGAGGGGATTTGAGGGGAAGCTTCTTCTTGCAGAGGGTTGTGGGGGTCTGGAACTCACTGCCTGGAAGGGTGTTGGAGGCAGAAACCCTCACTACATTTAAAAGATGCTTGGATGGACATGTGATGTGCCGTGATCTACAAGGTTATGGACCTAGAGCTGGTAAGTGGGATTAGAGTGGATAGCCTCTTGTTAGAACATAATAAGAACATAAGAATTGGGAACAGGAGTAGGCCATCTAGCCCCTCGAGCCTGCTCCGCCATTCAATAAGATCATGGCTGATCTGGCCGTGGACTCAGCTCCACTTACCCGCCCTCTCTCCGTAACCCTTAATTCCCTTATTGGTTAAAAATCTATCTATCTGTGACTTGAATACATTCAATGAGCTAGCCTCAACTGCTTCCTTGGGCAGAGAATTCCACAGATTCACAACCCTCTGGGAGAAGAAATTCCTTCTCAACTCGGATTTAAATTGGCTTCCCCCTATTTTGAGGCTGTGCCCCCTAGTTCTAGTCTCCCCGACCAGTGGAAACAACCTCTCTGCCTCTATCCTGTCTATTCCTTTCATGATTTTAAATGTTTCTATAAGATCACCCCTCATCGTTCTGAACTCCAACGAGTAAAGACCCAGTCTACTCAATCTATCATCATAAGGTAACCCCCTCATCTCCGGAATCAGCCTAGTGAATCGTCTCTGTATCCCCTCCAAAGCTAGTATATCCTTTCTTAAGTAAGGTGACCAAAACTGCATGCAGTACTCCAGGTGTGGCCTTACCAATACCCTATACAGTTGCAGCAGGACCTCCCTACTTTTGTACTCCATCCCTCTCGCAATGAAGGCCAACATTCCATTCGCCTTTCTGATTACCTGCTGCACCTGCAAACTGACCTTTTGGGATTCATGCACAAGGACCCCCAGGTCCCTCTGCACCTCAGCATATTGTAATTTCTCCCCATTCAAATAATATTGTTTTTTTCCCCCAAGGTGGATGACCTCACACTTTCCAACATTGTATTCCATCTGCCAAACCTTAGCCCATTCACTTAACCTATCTAAATCGCTTTGCAGCCTCTCTGTGTCCTCTACACAACCCTACACAACCCTACACAACTCTTGTTGGCTGGCGCAGATACGATGGTAAGTACATCACCGAATCTAATACGGCCAGAGTGATCTCCTGGACTAGTTTCGATTGCCTGGATTGATTGGAGAGGAATTTTCCCAAATTTTTTTCCCCAATTGGCCTGGGTTTTTACCAGTGTTTTTTTCTCTCCCAGGAGATCGCATGGCTCCGGGTGGGGTGGAGTGTAGAATGTTTCAATGCAAGGGGTGTCGCAGTTGTGTGGGACGGACTGGTTGGGCCGGGTGCTCTTTGCCTTTCCGCCATTGTTCATTGTTCATAGGTTTATATGTAACCTTCAGGGCTGCTGACTGAGGGCCGTGTGGCTCTTTGTCGGCTGGCTCGGACACAATGGGCCGGAATGGCCTCCTTCTGCACTGTAAATTTCTATGTTTCTATGCATTTAAGTGGAAGCTGGATAAGTACATGAGGGAGAAAGGAATAGAAGGATATGCTGATAGGGTGAGATGAAGAGGGGTGGGAGGAGGAACGTGTGGAGCATAAACACCGGCATCGACCCGTTGGGCCAAATGGCCTGTTTCTGTGCTGTATGCTGCATGTAATTCTATGCTATGCTCTACATTGATCTTGGCGGTGGTACCAGGAGCCGAGTTGTAGCTGTGCTTATGACCAGCAGCGAACTTGTTCTTATTATGTCTGGTTGTCCCACTGAGTGACATTCACATAGCGAAACTCCGTAGCATCTCACTGAGTATGGATTAATGCAAGGGGCGCCTGAATGTGTTTGACATTTGGTTCTTTTCTGTTTTCTCAGGAATGGAGGAGCATTTCATGCAACAAGGCAGCCTGCCAAGTACCGGCACAGCAGTACACCTTTCAGAGGCTGTAGAGCGTGATGCAAGTCCAGCAGGGGGCGTTTTGGGCAGTTTGTTTTTGCAGATGCAGAGAAAACGTTTCAGAAAGGGTACAACTTCGGTCCTTATTGGAACCTATCTTGCGTCAGTGCCTGGAACAGCCATGTTGCAGCTATTTCCTCCCGGTCACGGACATCCTCCTGCTCTAACATGGTTTTAGGACCATGCCCTGTTTGCGCTGCACCAACAGGGCTGGATTTTCAGCTTCGATGATTTCGGGGCGGTAATGGCGGTGGGGCGGTAAAGTTTGCGCCCGGGAACAGTTTGCTGCCTTATTCAGCAAAATTGGGTCCTGAGTCAGGGGCGCAGCACTAAGGGAGGCGTTGCACACCTCCATTAATGCGTTAGCATGGGAAACTCCCGAGCTAAAGAGCCAGGCCGGGAGCACTCCGAGAGATGCCTGAGGAGAACAAAAAAAACCTGAAAAAAAACCTCACAAAAAACATTCCCAATACATTGCCCACACCACCACAACATAAATCGCAAATAAAAATGAAAAGAAAACACAATGGCACTTGCCTTAGAACTGCACTACTTACCTCTCTGCAGTCGGTATAGATCGGACTGCCCGATTTCCCAGGGTGGTCACTGCGGGGCGCGCTGTGGGGCGAACGGATCGGGTGGGTGTCAAAAAGCGCGCCGGTGTCGCAACCAGGGACGTTGGGCTTCTGGCGGTGCTGCTCTGCGCCGCCACAAAACCGGCCCCGAAAACTCGCGGGGCACTGGAAGCTGACTGCCCACCCAGAAGATCTCACCGCCACCATTGCTGCCACTCTGGGGCGAAAAACAGAACACACATATTGGGAAAATCCGCCCCTTTTTGCTCAGCAAGGTTTACGGTGCAGGTAATGATAAATCTTACGATTGGAGGGGAGCTGTACTGTAAATTATTCCCCGGGTCTGTCAAAATGTCCAACACGTTGCTCGAAAATGGTAGCCATATAGTCGAAAATGATCTTGCTCTTAGAATGAACCTAGTTGTATCTGCACTTTGCTTCTGCCCGGAGCTGGCAAGTTAAAATTTACCCCACTGTCTGACAATCTAAACTTTGGCCTCGATTTCAGAGGCGGGCGAGCAGGAAGGTCGGCCAAGATGACACGGTGCCATGTGGGAAGGGAGTGACCGCAGGCCACAACATTACCTTCATCCATCTATCCGATACCTTCAAAATAAAATACTTGGTGTCAGGAAGTGGTTCTTTTGCTAGAGGACAGTGGACTTGTGCACTGTCGACTCGTGCGGTAAATGCTGATTCGCTGAGTTCCTTCAAGTGAGAGCTGAACCTGTTTCTGTCTGGAGCGGAGATCACTTCGTACATAAAGGTCGATACTGCATGGCGTTAATCACTGCCAGACTGGTCTCCTGCACTAGTTTTGATCGTGTGTGAGGGTTGGAGAGGAATTTTCCAGATTTTTTCTCTCCAATTGGCCTAGGTTGATATCTGCTTTTTCGCCTCTCGCAGGAGATCACATGGTTTGCAGGTGGGATGGAGAGTGTCTGCATTGTGTTGGATAAGGCAGCACATTTGTGTTGGACAGGCTGGAGGGAACAATGGGTCTTTTCTTGTACGTTCTTTTTCATACGTATGTTTGTTTTTGTATAATAATGTATAGTTAGTACATAAACAGTACAATGTTTAACCTTGTATAGTCAGCCATGGTTCAGCGGGTAGCACACTCGCCTCTGAATCAGTAGGTTGTGGGTTCACGTCCCACTCCAGAGACTTGAGCCCCAAAAATCTAGGCTGATACTGAGAGATGCTGCATTGTCAGAGGTGCCATCCTTTGGATGAGATGTAAAATATCCCTTGGCACTATTTTGAAGAAGAGCAGGGGAGTTATCCTCGATGTCCTGGGTCAATATTTAACCCTCAATCAACATCACTTAAAAAACAGATGGTCTGGTCATTATCACATTGCTGTTTTTGGGAGCTTGCTGTGCGCAAATTGGCGTTTCCCACATTACAACAGTGACTACACTCCAAAAAGTACTTCATTGGCTGTAAAGCGCTTTGAGACATCCTGAGGTCATGAAAGCTGCAATATAACTGTAAGTCTTCCTTCAATATAAAGGTTGGCATGCAGGTACAGCAGGCGGTTAAGAAAGCAAATGGCATGTTGGCCTTCATAGCGAGGGGATTTGAGTACAGGGGCAGGGAGGTGTTGCTACAGTTGTACAGGGCCTTGGTGAGGCCACACCTGGAGTATTGTGTACAGTTTTGGTCTCCTAACTTGAGGAAGGACATACTTGCTGTTGAGGGAGTGCAGCGAAGATTCACCAGACTGATTCCCGGGATGGTGGGACTGACCTATCAAGAAAGACTGAATCAACTGGGCTTGTATTCACTGGAGTTCAGAAGAGTGAGAGGGGACCTCATAGAAACGTTTAAGATTCTGACGGGTTTGGACAGGTTGGATGCAGGAAGAATGTTCCCAATGTTGGGGAAATCCAGAACCAGGGGTCACAGTCTAAGGATAAGGGGTAAGCCATTTAGGACCGAGATAAGGAGAAACTTCTTCACCCAGAGAGTGGTGAACCTGTGGAATTCTCTACCACAGGAAGTAGTTGAGGCCAATTCACTAAATATATTCAAAAGGGAGTTAGATGAAGTCCTTACTACTCGGGGGATCAAGGGGTATGGCGTGAAAGCAGGAAGTGGGTACTGAAGTTTCATGTTCAGCCATGAACTCGTTGAATGGCGGTGCAGGCTAGAAGGGCTGAATGGCCTGCTCCTGCACCTATTTTCTATGTTTCTATGTTTCTATGTTTCACGTAGCCTACTCCATGCCTTGACACTTTTGTGTTTTTACCTAGTTCCTGAATCTGTGCATCTATTGTGAAGTAAGATCAGATAATTTAACTGCAGGATGGATTAGCCCTGTCGAAATGTATTTTTTATAAAGCACAATCTCCTCATAAGTCACTGCTGTTCTTCAGGGACACTGTTTCATAAAATACAGTGCTGCTCCCAGATCTTCAGAGGTTTTCGAATTGAATATTACTTCATTTTTCATCAGGCAGTCCCATTATTGCCAAGCCTTAATGTTATCAGTGAGAGGATAGAGAAATACAAAACGCGAAGCAGTTTTATTAGTGTTGCCTTAGCTACTATTGCCTGGCTTCATTTTATATTTAATGGTTGCATTTAATGAAATCAATTTTGTACAGAGTATCAAATCTCTTCATCTTTCCTTGCGGAGTCAGAACACACCGATGGATTATAACCTCTCGTGCTCGCATGAACCAGTTCAATAAAATGCTGTGGAAAGCTCACAATTAAACAGTTCATGATATTTTGCGCTAGGCACGCAATAATTGAAGAGTTCTAGATATTTATGCTCGCTACTTAATAACTAAATCATTCCAGATAATTGTACCCAGTACCCAAGAATTAAACAATTCAACATTCTGAGTTGGGTGTGTATGTGGTTCTTAAATATGCGCGCCAAGGGACTTCAGCACATCAACCCAGGTTGACACTCCCAGTGCACTGTCGGAGGTGCCATCTTTCGGATGAGACGTTAAATCAGGTGGACGTAAAAGATCCCATGGCACTATTTCGAAGGAGAGCAGGGGAGTTATCCCTGGTGTCCTGGCCAATATTTATTCCTCAACCAAAAATAATAAAAAAGGGATTATCTAGGTCATTATCACACTGCTGTTTGTGGGAGCTTGCTGTGCACAAATTGGCTGCCGCGTTTCCCACATTACAACAGTGAGTACACTCCAAAAGTACTTCATTGGCTATAAAGCGCTTTGTGACGTCCGGCTCAACTGGTCTATGTCGGTGTTTATGCTCCACACGAGCCTCCTCCCACCCTATTTCATCTCACCCTATCTGCATATCCTTCGCTTACTTTCTCCCTCATACGCTTATCTGGCTTCCTCTTAAAGCCATCAATGCAATTCACTTCAACTGCTCCTTGTTCCAAGTTCCACATTCTCACTACTCTCTGGTTAAGAATCCTGAATCCCCTACTGGAGTTATTAATGACCATCTTATATTTATGATCCCTAGTTATGGACTCCTCCTCCTCAAGCGAAAACATCTTCTCTACGTTTACCCTACCAAACCACTATTAGGTCACCCTTGCATTTTCCCTTTTCTGAGCAAAGAACCCCAGCCTGTCATCCACTCCCATTAGCTGCTGGACATGCCCTGGATAACGTGGATCACTTCCCATATCTGAGGAGCATCCTATCAACAAGAGCAGGCCAACGACAACGAGATCCAACACCGCCTCCAGTGCGCCAGTGCAGCCTTCGCCCACCTGAGGCAAAGAGGGTTTGAAGACCAGGCCCTCAAAACTGTCACCAAGCTCATGGTCTACAGGGCTGTCGTAATACCCGCCCTCCTGTCTGGCTCAAAGACATGGACCATGTACAGTAGACACCTCAAGTCGCTGGAGAAATACCACCAATGATGTCTCCGCAAGATCCGACAAATGCCCTGGGAGGACAGACGCAGCAACATTAGCATCCTCGACCAGGTCAACATTCCCAGCATTAAAGCACTGACCACATTTGATCAGCTCCGCTGGGCAGGCCACATAGTTCGCATGTCAGACACAAGCCTCTCAAAGCAAGCGCTCTACTCGGAACTCCTTCACGGCAAACGAGCCAAAGGTGGGCAGCAGAAACGTTACAAGGACACCCTCAAAGTCTCCCTGATAAAGTGCGACATCCCCACTGAGAGTCCCTGGCCAAAGACTGCCCTAAGTGGAGGAAGTGCATCCGGGAGAGCCTCAAGGCTCATCGCCGAGAGCATGCAGAAATCAAGCGCAGGCAGCGGAAGGAGCGTGCGGCAAACTAGTCCCACCCACCCCTTCCCTCAACAACTGTCTGTCCCACCTGTGACAGGGACTGCGGTTCTCGTATTGGACTGTACAGCCACCTAAGGTCTCATGTTAAGAGTGGAAGCAAGTCTTCCTCGATTCCGAGGGACTGCCTATGAAGATGATGATGATTAGCTGCTGGGAATCCAGAGTCCCCGGAACCCCGGCCGGCTATGGTTAAACCTGTACAGCAGGTTAAATCGGATGTTAACAGCCTCATTATAATATTTAAAATGCCAACCCGCCTCCTGGGGGCGGATTGGCTGCCTGCTCCCATCCCGCCTCTGTTAAATGCGGAAGGAGGCGGGGTGGAGGCGGTTTGGGCTCAGGGTTCATATTTTCAATACCTTAGCCTCCCATCTGACTCCTCAATCCACCCGTTTTTTGGGGTTCAAATTCACCCCACCGTGATAGATAACTGGTGACAACAGGAAATATGAGGTAATGCATTTGGGGAGGGGCAACAAGGCAAAGGAATACACAATAAATGGGAGGATACTGAGAGATGTGGAGGAACAGATGGACCTTGGAATGTATGTCCACAGATCCTTAAAGGTAGCAGGACAGGTCGATAAGGTAGTTGAAAAGACATACGGAATGCTTTCCTTTATTACCGAGGCATAGAATACAAGAGCAGAGAGGTTATGCTAGAACTATATACAACATGAGTTAGGCCACAGCTAGAGTACTGCGTGCAGTTCTGGTCGCCACATTACAGGAAGGATGTGATTGCACTGGAGAGGGTGCAGAGGAGATTTACTAGGATGTTGCCTGGACTGGAAAACTTTAGCTATGAGAAAAGATTGGATAGGCTAGGTTTGTTTTCCTTCGAACGGAGGAGGCTGAGGAGTGATTTAATTGAGGTGTATAAAATTATGAGGGGCCTTGGTAGAGTGGATAGGAAGCACCTATTTCCTTTAGCAGAGGGGTCAATAATCAGGGGGCAGAAATTTAAAGTAGTCGGTAGAAGGATGAGAGGGGAGATGAGGAAACATTTTTTCACCCAGAGGTTGGTGGGGGTCTGCAACTCACTGCCTGAAAGGGTGGTAGAGGCAGAAACCCTCACCACATTTAAAAGGTACTTGGAAGTGCACTTAAAGAGCCAAAACCTACAGGGCCACGGACCTAGTGCTGGAAGGTGGGATTAGGCTGGGGAGCTCTTTTTCAATCGGCACGGACACGATGGGCTGAATGGCCTCCTTCTGTGTTGGAATTTTCTATGATTCTATGAAGTTGGATGTATGTGTACAGAAGTAGCATAGTATATGCCAGCCTTTGAATCTATTTTATAGATTATATAAATGGGGAAAGAAGTTGGAACTTTATCTACTTCCAACACAGCACTAGTCAACAATACATCTGACTTCTAAGAAAGAGCTTTTATATAGCACTTTACCGTAATCAATGTTCCCTCCAATTTTTTTTCCGTGCGTGGCCCCTTTAAAGTTACTGCACCTTCGGGGAAACCCCGATCATAACATCCCAAAACACTTCACAACCAACAAAATACTTTTGAGACACAGTCTCTCTTGCAGGGCGTGCCCTGGCCAATATTTATCCCTCCGTCAACCTAACAAAATTGCACATTACCACAGTAACGCCACACTCCAAAAGTACTTCATTGGCTGTAAAGCGCTTTGAGACATCCGGTGGTCATGAAAGGTGCGATATAAATGCAAGTCTGTCTTTTCCTTTTTTGGGGGATCAAAACTTGCACACAGCAAATGAGATGAAAGACTAATCTATCTGTTTTGGGTAATGTTGATTGAAGGAGAAATGTTGGGCAGGATACCAGGGGAACTCTCTGCTCTTCTTCAAATAGAGCCACACCACCATTTATATCCCCCTGAACAGAAAGACAGGAGCCTGGTTTAACATCCCATCTGAAAGACAGCACCCGCTCTCACTAATGCACTGGCGTGCCTGCCCAGACCAAGTGCTCACTGTCATATATCCTACATGGCTACTCTTGATACTATCACAGGGTGTGCCACCAGAGGGGACAGCAGTGGGAGACTTGTACGTTACCTGTATGGTATGCCTGGCCTAGTATAACAGGCAGCCACCAGGTGTAATCCTCACTCTGGAGTTAACTAATAAAGGACTAAGGTCACTACAGTTCAAGTACATAAGAACATAAGAACATAAGAATTAGGAGCAGGAGTAGGCCATCTAGCCCCTCAAGCCTGCTCCGCCATTCAATAAGATCATGGCTGATCTGGCCGTGGACTCAGCTCCACTCACCCGCCCGCTCCCCATAACCCTTAATTCCCTTATTGGTTAAAAATCTATCTATCTGTGACTTGAATACATTCAATGAGCTAGCCTCAACTGCTTCCTTGGGCAGAGAATTCCACAGATTCACAACCCTCTGGGAGAAGAAATTCCTTCTCAACTCGGTTTTAAATTGGCTCCCCCGTATTTTGAGGCTGTGCCCCCTAGTTCTAGTCTCCCCGACCAGTGGAAACAACCTCTCTGCCTCTATCCTGTCTATCCCTTTCATGATTTTAAATGTTTCTATAAGATCACCCCTCATCCTTCTGAACTCCAACGAGTAAAGACCCAGTCTACTCAATCTATCATCATAAGGTAACCCCCTCATCTCCGGAATCAGCCAAGTGAATCGTCTCTGTACCCCCTCCAAAGCCAGTATATCCTTCCTTAAGTAAGGTGACCAAAACTGCACACAGTACTCCAGGTGCGGCCTTACCAATACCCTATACAGTTGCAGCAGGACCTCCCTGCTTTTGTACTCCATCCCTCTCGCAATGAAGGCCAACATTCCATTCGCCTTCCTGATTACCTGCTGCACCTGCTAACTAACTTTTTGGGATTCATGCACAAGGACCCCCAGGTCCCTCTGCACCTCAGCATGTTGTAATTTCTCCCCATTCAAATAAAATTCCCTTTTTCCTGTTTTTTTCCCCAAGGTGGATGATCTCACATTTTCCGACATTGTATTCCATCTGCCAAACCTTAGCCCATTCGCTTAACCTATCCAAATCTCTTTGCAGCCTCTCTGTGTCCTCTACACAACCCGCTTTCCCACTAATCTTAGTGTCATCTGCAAATTTTGTTGCACTACACTCTGTCCCCTCTTCTAGGTCATCTACAACACATTGCCTCGTGGAGTCATTACTAGAGCATCTAAGGACACAACACTCACAATCCATGAACCCACAAACTTTTGACTCAAAAACAAGAGTGTTGCTCACTGAACTCTAATGTATGCACCCTGTGAGTATGCTCACGGGTTTGTGGAGCTGTTGCATTAGGAGTGGCTGAGCCAGTCACAAGACTCAATAAAACCCCAGCCAATTGGATCTGGGTCATTCTCAATAAGGTATGCAGTTGTGAGCCTGGTGGATGAACTGGTAATGTGCAGTGTGATTGCTAAACCTTTGCTAATAAACTAGCTAGTTCTTAATAGCAATGTGTTGCAATGAATTCTTAAGCAAAGAACCCATGAAGCAAATACATTACATGAACCAAGCTATCACCTCCGTATGTCCATCCAAGGCAGGTTTAAGTGAGGGAAAGGGAAAACTAGCAACTAAAGTACAGATGCTGGGTTGAACGGCATATGGTTGAAAATCAGAAATAGATCAGAAGGCAAAGCGACAGAAGGTGCGAGCAGGCGTTTAACATTAACGTGCATAATACTAAGCTTCATCAATACTCCAGTGTCGTAGGATCTGACAGACTTACAGACTAATGTAGTGTGAATGAGCTGTAGTAATAGCTACTTCCATCTTGTCCTTTAGTTATTGACTTATTGACTGCTTGTGAGTGAGCACCCAGATTTAAATTGCTATTTGGCACTTGTTACCTTTACAGTGAGAATAGACTTGTAATACTTATTCCAAGTGCCAATCACTCACCCTGAAAGAAAGCTCGATGACTGATGGAATTATTCAAGCTCAGTACCGAGGTGTAGAACCACTGGGGGCAATTTACAACTTTTCCACCTCAGGGCTAATCTGATGGAGCAAAATCACCCGCCCACTGTAAAGCCCACCTGATCTCCATCCCATTGAGATATCAGGCAGGTTCGACAGCAAGCCGGCTTCCTGCTCTGCCAAGTTAAAGTCCAGCTGTCGAGCTTCAGAATTACCCCCGTGGAATTTTTACAGTGCAGAAGGAAGCATTTGGCCCATCGGACCTGTGCTGTCTGCCTGAAAGAACAATTCTTCAGTGCCATTCCCCCTGCCCTTTCCTCATACCCTTCAATCTTTTTCTTTCTTCAAAGGGGAAACTCGAGAAAGTACATTAGAAGCGCCACAAGGTTCTTCCCTATCGTCAGGGGTCTGAGATGTGAGGAAAAACGGGAGATACCCGGGCTCCACAGGATGCAAGGAAGGCGTCTGAGGTGTGATCTTATAGAAAGAAAGCAAAGAAAGACTTTGATTTATATAGCGCCTTTCACGACCACCGGATGTCTCAAAACTCTTTACAGCTTCAAAATGAAGTACTTTTGGAGTGTAGTCACTGTTGTAATGTAGGAAATGTGGCAGCCAATTTGCGCACAGCAAGCTCCCACAGACAGCAATGTGATAATGACCAGATAATCTGTTTTTCTGTTATGTTTATTTGAGGAATAAATATTGGCCAGGACACTGGGGATAACTCCCCTGCTCTTCTTCGCAATAGTGCCGTGGGATCTTTTATGTTCACCTGACAGAGTAGACGGGGCCTCTGTTTAACATCTCATCCGAAAGACGGCCTCTGACTGTAATGTATGCACCTGTGAGTATGCTCACAGGTTTGTACAGAAGAAGCTGGTGGACTTTTTCTGGAACAACAGGAAGCACTGGGTCTCTGCTGCGGTTTTGAGTCTCCTGCTTGGGAAGGGCGGTCAGGCATTGGTGTGCGTCATCACCCAGCCTGCAACTTTCCATCTTCAGACCCTGCAGAGATACCTCTACGTCGAGCCCCCTCCTAGGTGGTGTGCGCTGGCGACGTATTTCTTCTGCCAGCAGTACAGCCTCAATTATGACACGCAGCTCCTGTTTGTGAGCCTGGGGGGGCATCAGGACCGCCATGCAGGGGCTGCCTGTCTTTTACCAGGAACTCATCAGGGTCTGGAACAGAGTCGCTACCAAGTGCAGCCCTCCCCGTCTGCAAGAGCCGCTGCTCAGGAATCCGTACCTCCACGACCGAGGTTTTAGGTGGTAGGCAGACGAGAGGGCTGTGGCTGGCGAGGTGACCAGGGTCAGGGAGCTGCTCGATGGCGGAGGAGCGGGCTGGATGGCACCAGACGAAGCTGCTACGGTGCCTAAACTGGGCCGACATCCGGCGCACGGCCAATGCCATCGAGTCGCTAAAAACAGCGCTGGGCCCTGATTCCATTAGGTGTGTCAAGGAGGCCCAAGCACGTGGGGAGATCCCGTCCGAACTGACCCAACGTTCGGATGGAATTCCTCATCGGCGCCAAGCCCTGAAACCTCCCACGGGAGCCAACGCCTCACAACTTGAGATTCATCCGGGAAATCCCCTCTGTGCCTTTCAGATCTGCACAGAGGGGGTTTTCTGTACGGGCTGCTCTTGCACTCTCTCCACCTTGCCATCCTCGTCTGCCGTCTGGACACGCCATGGCACACCATCTTGCCGGAGGAAGCAAGGGTCCCCAATGGAGTGCACTTTATGCGGGAGTCCTCCCTCTGTTTATTGGAGACTTGGCCTGGAGGGTGTTGCATGGAGCAGTCCTGTGCAATAAGTTTTTAAGTCAGTTCACGGGCTCCCAGGCCGCCTGCAATTTCTGCGGTCTGGAAGAATCCGTGTTCCATGTTTTTATCGGATGTGCGAGGTTGCAGCCCCGTTCCAATATTTGAAGGGGCTGCTCCTCAAATTCTGGTTGCACTTCAGTCCCACACTCCTGATCTTTGTGCAGCCTGTGCGGAGGGGAGCGGGAAGGTTGGAAGGCCTCCTGGGCATGGCCAAGGGGGCCATCAGCCGGTCCAGGCAGCGGGCGGTCGAGGGAGTCGTTCAGCCCGACTGCCTATCTCTCTTCCGCAGTTCCATCCGGGCCAGGGTGTCCCTGGAGATGGAGCACGTGGTGTCCACCGGTATGCTCGCGACCTTCCATGAGAGGTGGGCGCTGGAGGGACTGGAGTGTATAATCACCCCCGGCAACCAAATTTTAATTTGATTTTAATGTCTAAAGCCCCCCGCCCCTCCACCCCCTTTTTAACCAGGGGGCACTTGTATAATTTGTGTTTTAGTGCCCTCAAAAAAAAGAAAACAAAAAAAAAGGGGGCACTTGATTATTTGTTTTCTACAAAATAGTTGTAGAGCTGTTGCTTTGTGAATGGCTTAGCCAGTCACGTGATGTTCACAAGACTCAATAAAACCCCAGCCAGTTGGGTCTCGGTCAACCACGATTGTGCAGTTGTGAGCCGAGTGGATGAACTGGTAATGTGTCATGTGATTATTAAACCTTTGTTAATAAACTAACTAGTTCTTAATAGCAATGTGTTGCTATGAATTCTTAAGCCAAGAACCCATGAAGCAAATACATTACACCAAACAGTACACCACTCACTCAGCACTGCACTGGGAGTGTCAGCCTAGATTTTTGTGCTCCAGTCCCTGGAGTGGGACTTGAACCCACAACCTTCTGACTCAGAGACGAGTGTGCTACCCACTAAATCACAGTCGACACCAGAGGAATTTGACATACAAACACAGGAATTGCTGGTCATAAAAATGACCAAAGTCCACCTAGTTTACCGTCTACTGTCCTGGTAGCCACATGATATAATGATAATGGAGCATAATGAATCAAGCAATCGATCCCTATCAATGCTCTACAACACACCCAAACATGAGGCGAGGATAACCGCAGTGGCAGAGAGCTTTGGGAACTATAGGTCCAAAGTCCCCTGTCATGTCTGAGATACTAAGGTAGTACATGTTATTGAGGTTTATGGCACAGAAGGAGGCCATTCAGCCCATCGTGTCCGTGCCGACCGAAAAAGAGCTATCCAGCCTAATCCCACTTTCCAGCTCTTGGGCTGTAGCCTTGTAGGTTGTGGCACATCAAGGTATGGAGAAGGTTAATCTGGAATACTGCCTTAAATTAAACTGAGGGAATAGGACAAGGGGGCAGAGGTTCAAACTAGCATGGTAGCTTTAGGACTGATTTCTGGAGATGTTCCTTCACAAAGTAAGTGGTCAGCACTTGGAATGATCTCCCAGGTAGAGTGCCGGAGATGGAAAGCTTGGAATCATTTAAGAAATAATTAGTGTAGAGGTTTTATGGATGGGTGAATTAAAATGGGCTGAATGGCCATCGTCATAGATAAAATCATAGAATGGTACAGCACATAAGGAGGCCATTCGCCCCTTCATACTTGTGCCAGCTCTTTGGCTCGCTGGGCGGGCCACATTGTCCACATGCCTGACACAAGGCTCCCAAAGCAAGCGCTCAACTCGGAACTCCTTCACGCCAAACAAACCCAAGGTGGGTAGAGCAAACGTTTCAAGGACTCCTTCAGAGCCTCCTTGATAAAATCCCCACTGACACCTGGGAATCCCTGGTCAAAGACCGCCCTAAGTGGAGGAAGTGCATTGGGAGGGCGCTGAGCACCTCGAGTCTCGCCGTCGAGAGCATGCAGAAATCAAGTGCAGGCAGCAGAAGGAGCGTGCGGCAAACCAGTCTCCCCACCCACTCTTACCCTCAACGACTATCTGTCCCACCTGTGACAGAGACTGTAATTCTCATATTCGACTGTTCAGCCACCTAAGAACTCATTTTTAGACTGGAAGCAAGTCTTTCTTGATTCTGTGCCTATGATGATCATGGTGATGAGCTCTTCAGTACAGCTATCCAATTAATACCACTTCCAATAATTCTTTCCCTTCAAGCATTTATTCAATTCTCTTTTGAATGTTGCTATTGAATCTGCAGTGCAGATCACAATAACTCACTATGTAAAAACAAAATGGTACCTCATGTCACTTCTGGTTCTTTTGTATTCATAATAGATAGTTATGAATACAAAAGGGTTGTGAATCTGTGGAATTCTGTACCCCAGAGAGCTGTGGAGGCTGAATATATTTAAAGTGGAGATAGACAGATTTTTGAACGATAAGCGAGTCAAGAGTTATGGGGAGCGGGCAGGGAAGTGGAGTTGAGGCCAAGATCAGATCAGATTTTATTTCTTATGTTCATTCGTATCTTGGGAAAGGTTGCAGTGGATTAATATATCGAATTACTTCTAGAAGGATAGAATTAAAAGGCAGGGAAATTATATTAAACTGGTATCGAACCTTGGTTAGACCGCAGTACTGTACATAGTTCTGGTCTCCTTATTATAAGAAGTGTTGTGTATGCAATAACTGTTAGACTGAATACTGTTTAACTCCAAGGGGTATGACCTTGGCTCTGCTTTATTAAGGCCATAAGTGACTCATATACAAAATGGCTGGCCTTTTATACTTGGGCTGCACACACGTGCTTGCAGCCCAATGGCCTCCAAACAGTGACGCCATCTAGTGGCTAGTGATCCCAAAAGTATATACATGGCAAGAAGGATATAGACGTACAAGAGAAGGTGCAAGAAAGATTCACAAGGTTTATAGCAGAAGAGAGGAAAGGTTGACATGCTGGGGTTCTTCGCTCGAGGAAAGACAATGCTGTTGGGTGTTGACCTGATAGAGGTCTTCAAGATATGAAGAGGTTCGATAAAGGTTGACGTAGAGAAGATGTTTTCACTTGTGGGGAGCTCAAAATTATGGGCCATAAATATAAGATAGTCACCGATAAATCCAGTAGGGAATTGAGGAGAAACTTCTTTACCCAGAGAGTGGTGAGAATGGGGATCCAAGGAGTGGTTGAGGCAAACAGCATAGACCCATTTAAAGGGAAGCTAGATAAGCACTTGAGGGAGAACGGAATAGAAGTATATGCTGAGAGGGTGAGATGAAGAGGGGTGGGAGGAGGCTCGTGTGGAGCATAAACACCGGCACGGACCTGTTGGGCCAAATGACCTGTTTCTGTGCTGTACATTCGATGAAATTCTATGTAATGATAGACCTGGAAAAGGATATTACATTTTCACATTACACTTCATTCCTCTTGATAAAAAGTCACAATTCAAATGATCAGATAATTCATAGTTTAGCACTCCATTCCTACTTCACTGTGCTATTTACATTGCTTAATTTGAATTAATGTCGATTTCAATGTTTTACTTCAAAAATTGACTTAATTATGAGCAGTAGATTGCACATAATTTGAGGACAATTGGTGTTCCCGTGGTGCCTGCAAAGTCTATCAGAGTACAGGGCACTTCAATTCACTGTGAGTTAAACTGAGCTATGTTTCGCAATCTGCCTCACAAAGTAATCCTTCAAAAAAGAGTGTTTAAATGCCTGTATGAATAAATAACTGATAGTTAATACATGGAAAACTAAGTGCGACTTTTTTGTGTGCTAACTGCAGGTTAGAGAAAAGATCGGTCTGCATTTCCAAATTGAATTGAACAACCGCACGCACAATTAGAAGGCTGAATGAGATAAAGACAATGCCTGACATACTACTGTTCGGTAAGAAAGAAAAGAAAGACTTGCATTTATACAGCGTCTTTCACGACCACCGGACGTCTCAAAGCGCTTTACAGCCAATGAAGTGCTTTTTTGGAGTGCAGTCACTCTTGTAACGTAGGAAACACGACAGCCAATTAACACACAAGCATAGGCCGTCCCTCGAAACGAGGATGACTTGCTTCCACGCCAAAAAGGGACGAGTTCACAGGTGTTTCAATGAAGGACCTAATATTCCAGGTCCCGAACTACATCTTGAAGGGTGGAAGATGTCTGTGCGTGGATTTTTTTAACGTGTGGTGGCCATTGCACACCAGCCACCACACGGGCTTGACAGAGCGAGGTCTGCTGCACGGGCCTAGTGCGCACACATATCGCAGTGTGGGTTGGCCCGCGCTGCCCCTGGGCCCACGCCTCTTCTGGCCTCAAACTCACATCTCTCCTGGGCCCCGATCACATCCTTCTACAATCTCTCGCCGCTCCTTCGCCCCGACCTCGCCGCTCCTGCTGTACCTGCCCACGCTTCAATCACCGACCTGGACCTTGATGACATCACTCTTCGCTGCCGTCGCCCTCCTGCACCAGCTCGCGCTGTACCATGCCGTGGTACGCCACCACGCTGCCCATGGCCGCCGTTCGCCGCGCCTTTTATGGCCCCGACCTGCCGCTGATGCAAACTCCCAGAAACAGCAATGTGATAATGACCCAGATAATCTGTTTTTTGTTATGTTGATTGAGGGATAAATATTGGCCAGGACATCAGGGATAACTCCCCTGCTCTTCTTCAAAATAGCAGCAAGAGATCTTTTACTTCCACTTGAGAGAGCAGATGGGGCCTCGGTTTAACGTCTCATCCAAAATACGGCACCTCCAACAGTGCAGCACTCCCTCACTACAAAGTGTGTCAGCCTAGATTTATGTGCTCAAGTCCCTGGCATGGGTCTTGAACCCACAACCTTCTGACTCAGAGGCGAGGGGGCTACCCACTGAGCCCAGCTGACGCTGACATGAAGGAGATCCCGGTTGTCTGGGCTGCCCCCAAAATGGATAACCTCACATTTATCCATATTATACTGCATCTGCCATGTATTTGCCCACTCACCTAACCTGTCCAAGTCACCCTGCAGCCTCTTAGCGTCCTCCTCACAGCTCACACTGCCACCCAGTTTAGTGTCATCCGCAAACTTGGAGATATTACACTCTATTCCTTCATCTAAATCATTAATGTATATTGTAAACAGCTGGGTTCCCAGCACTGAGCCCTGTGGCACTCCACTAGTCACTGCCTGCCATTCTGAAAATAACCCGTTTATCCCGACTCTCTGCTTCCTGTCTGCCAACCAGTTCCCTATCCACGTCAGTATATTACCCCTAATACCATGTGCTTTGATGGCTGGGCTGTCATATGAGGAGTGATTGGGTCAACTGGGCCTTTATTCACTGGAGTTTAGAAGGATGAGAGGGGATCTCATAGAAACGTATAAGATTCTGACGGGACTGGACAGGATAGATGCGGGAAGAATATTCCCGATGTTGGGGAAGTCCAGAACCAGGGGACATAGTCTTAGGATAAGAGGTAGGCCATTTAGGACTGAGATGAGGAGAAACTTATTCACTCAGAGACTTGTTGACCTGTGGAATTCCCTATCGCAGAGAGTTGTTGATGCCAGTTCACTGAATATATTCAAGACGGAGTTAGATATGGCCCTTACGGTTAAGGGGATCAAGGGGTATGGAGAGAAAGCAGGAAAGGGGTACTGAAGTTGAATGATCAGCCATGATCTTATTGAATGGTGGTGCAGGCTCGAAGGGCCGAATGGCCTACTCCTGCACCTATTTTCTATGTTTCTATGTGTCCTTGAATAGGCCATCAGTACCCTCGTTTTTTTTTTACTTGGTCCAGGAGTAGCATCTCTTGAGCCATTTTCTCAACCTGTAAGGACCACTGGTTAGACCAACTCACTGCCCGGTACAAATGGGGAGAATGTGCGCAGTGCCCATTTGTACCTCTGCTTTGCATGCTGCAAGTGGCCACTTACAGTCTTGCAGTTTCATGATCATCCACACTGGTGAGCAACTGGGTGTGTTCTCGGTGCAGGGGTTTGTAGCCTGATCGGCGGATGAAGCTTGCGGATTTCAACCTGCCATCTCGTACTGAAAGAGGTGAGCGCTGCGTTGGCCTATCTCAGGACCCTATCCAAAAGGGCAACGGGCAAAGCAGTAGCGTACCAGCCCCATTTTTAACTGTTACTGTAATGTATACATCTGTGAGCATGCTCAGGGCTTTGTAGAGCTGTTGCATTGTGAGTGGCTTAGCCAGTCACGTGATGTTCACAAGACTCAATAAAACCCCAGCCAGCAGGAAAATGCAGCAGCCAAATCAGAAAATATCTTGCATCACATGAAACCTAGCAATTAGTAAATTGGGGAATAATCAGTGTGATCTCAAACTCAATGTGAACGAGAGAAAGAGACAGAGAGAGAACATGCAAGAATGGAAGACATTTAAAACGTACTTGGATATGCACTTTGTTATGTATGCATCTGTGAGTATGCTCACAGGTTTGTAGAGCTGTTGAACCAAATTCTAATTTGATTAAGGGCTTTTTGTTCCAGTTTTCAATTGTTAATTTGTCGGTTCTAGTGCCAAAATGGTACACTAGATTTAAAGGTTCGACTAAAAATAGTTGTAGAGCTGTTGTAGTGCCTCCCCCCCACCTTTTAGCCAGGGGGCACTTGTATAATTTGTGTTTCTAGTGCCCTCAAAAAAAAACAAGCGGGCACTTGAAAAGCTTTTGGAGTGTGCCCCCCCTTTAATCAGGGGACACTTGATTACTGATACAACTCAAAATAGTTGTAGAGCTGTTGCATTGTGAGTGGCTTAGCCAGTCACGTGATGTTCACAAGACTTAATAAAATCCCAGTCAGTTGGGTCTTGGTCATCCACGATGAGGTATGCAGTTGTGAGCCGAGTGAACGAACTGGTAATGTGTAGTGTGATTGTTAAGCCTTTGTTGATAAGCCAACTAGTTCTTAATAGCAAAAGCAAATTACTGCGGATGCTAGAATCTGAAATAAAAACAAAAAATGCTGGGAATCTCAGCGGGTCGGACAGCATCTGTGGAGAGAAACAGAGTTAACGTTTTCTCTGTTTCTCTCCACAGATGCTGCTTGACCAGTTTCTGTTTTTATTTTAGTTCTTAATAGCAACATGTTGCTATGAATTTTTAAGCAAAGAACCCGTGAAGCAAATACATTACAGTTACCATCTCATTGGAGCAAGTTTAAAATCAGCCCTTTTGTATTTTGGGTGAGGGGGAGGTTTTACAATCTAATTTGGAGGCAATTCATCAAAAGTGTTATGTCTGTAATGTACCTGTGAATGACTCCACGAGGCAATGTGTTGTACTCAAACTGAAGTGACCTTGGTCCTTTATTCGTAACTCCAGAGTCACGCAGCTGCATGGTGGCTACCCTTTTATACAGCCCCTGCCACCAGGGCAGGAAACCCAGGTCTCCACCAGTTACACCCTCTAGTGGTGCCAACATAGTGTATACACAGTGTAAACCTTATAGATAGTACATCAGGTAAACACGTCTCCATCTCATGCAACTATACAGTGACTACACAGAGAGTATATCTATAGTCTGTATATATAACAAAAAGTGTGGCTGGTTTTATTTCAGTGATACAATGGGGCTACCATGATGGAAATATCATCACACACACCGCCGTAAGAGGCAAAGAATCACACCTCCTTCCTCGCGAGTTCCTAGTCCACAGTATGAGGTGGCATGTTGAGACCGGCAAGCTTCACCCGCCCATCAGGCCACCGATCTACTCACCGAGAACAAACCCAGTTCCTCGCCAACGCGGGCGACTGTTATACTGCCAGACTGCGGTCCCGCTGTGCAGTGCTCAAGAAGCATCGTGCGCTTAAGGCTTGGAAGCGAGAAGGGCCAGTTCTTTGAGGGACGAGCCCGTGCGTAACGAGCGGATAGTCCTCGAGGGGACGCCAGTTGTGACAGTGTGTGCTATTGAAATGTGTGCTTAATGCCAGCATTCCACTTGAGGACATTAAAGCTCCACAGTGCCAGGAGCTGTGACTGAAGAACACTCTTCATGCACACTCCTCCGGGAATTCAATTGCAAACTGTATTTATAATAAGAGATAAAGAGATTCCAGACAGCTCTTCTTCACAGAACTCTGAGTGCAAATGCTCCGAACTGAAAATTAAAACTAAACAACATCTCTCTTAGAATCTTACAGCACAGAAGGAGGCCATTCAGCCTACTGTGCCTGTGCTGGCACTTTGAAAGAGCTACCCAATTCGCCCCACTCCCGCTCTGCTCTTCTGCCTCGACTGTAGAAGCTGAAACAAACATTGCTAAATAATTCTGGGCCATGCATCAAAATGGATGACAGCTAACAGCTTGATATATTTTTGATTTATAAAGATACGTTATCGTTCTCTCTTTTTTTCAATTTGCTTTTCCCAAACTCTTTTACCAGGGGAATAATATGTCAATCTTGGGCACATACTTGAGAGATGCATTAAATTTGTTGCAATGTGCTGTGTGACATTGTTAAACTGGAGTAGTCCAGACAACCAAATATCTTTAAGATTGCTGTGCTCCTGTTCAGGTGCATTAAGGCTACGTGACATAAAATCACAGCACCGAAACTGATCATTCAGCCCCACAGGTCGTACCCACACTCTGGGTTTCCGGCATTTGTTTCTCTCCAGTTACTTCTGTGCCTTGTCGGCCCTTTGCCAACCAAACATTTTTGGTATATTGTTTATTTTATGGGCAATTATTTTCACCAGTTTTTGTATTCTGGTTTAATCCACTTTTAATTTTCCCTTTTTTCCCCCTATGTAAGGGGTGTCGCAGTTGTGGTGAGGTGGACTGTTTGGGCTGGCTGCTCTTTGCCTTTCCGTCATTGTTCATGGGTTTATATGTAATCTTCAGGGCTGCTGACCGAGGGCCGTGCGGCTCTTTGTCGGCCGGCACGGATACCATGGGCCGAAATGGCCTCCTTCTGCGCTGTAAATTTCTATGTTTCCACGTTTCTATATTTTTTCACCAGGCACGAGATGAGAAATTTTTTTATGCCGCGAGTTGTTATGATCTGGAACGTGCTGCTTGAAAGGGTGGTGGAAGCAGATTGACTTTCAAAAAGGAATTGGATAAATGCACTTGAAGGGGGAACATTTGCAGGACTATGGGGGAAGGGCAGAGGGGAGTGGGACTAATTGGATCGCTCTTTCAAAGAGCCGGCACAGGCACGATGGGCCGAATGGCCTCCTTCTGTTCTGTATCATTCGATAATTCTATTCTAACCTTTCCATCTTTCTATTTTTCTCTTCTATTGGCCAGTAATTGTTTCTGCGGGTCTGTGAGGACGGTTTTACTGAGGCCTTGAAAGTTGATGCGAGCGAGAGGGGCGGGAACAATCGGAGGCGAGGGGTGGGAGCGACTCAAAAACAAAATGTCCAATTCTGGGCACCGCACTTTAGGAAGGATGTGAAGACCTTGGAGAGGGAGCAGAAAAGATTTACAAGAATGGTTGGTGCCAGGGATGAGGGACTTCAGTTGCGTGGATAGACTGGAGAAGCTGGGCTTGTTCTCCTCAGAGCAGAGCAGATTGAGAGGAGATTTGATCGAGGTGTTCAAAATCATGAGGGATCTGGGCAGAGCAGACAGAGGGAACCTGTTCCCATTGGCTGAAGGGTCGAGAACCAGAGGACACAGATTTAAGGTAATTGGCAGTAGAACCAAAGGCGACATGAGGAAAAGCGTTTTTTTATGCAGCGTGTGGTTCGGATCTGGAATGCTCTGCCTGAGAGGGTGGTGGAGGCAGATTCAATTGCGGCTTTCCAAAGGGGATTGGATAAATATCTGAGGAAAAAAAACTTTGCAACGGTATGAGGAAAGGGCGGGGGAGTGGGATTAGCTGAAGTACTCTTGCAGAGAGCCGGCACGGACTCGACGGGCCGAATGGCCTCCTTTTGTGCTGCAACCATTCTATGATTCTATGATCAAATTCTTTATTTACTGGGAATAGGTTTAATATCTCAGGCCAAAATTCAAGTATGTGGCCTGTGGAGTGATTCTTTTCAACAGGAATTAGCTGAAACGTTCCTTCCTGCACACATGGCTGGCACTTTTGACCAGAAAATGTGGCTGTTCAAAGATGGTTCGATTTGATCTCTTTGTTGATTAAACTTCTATTTAGCTCTTGCATTAAACAAAAGTAATTCTAGATCAGCGTGGGATCTGTACCTTGAGCCGTAATCTTTTAAGAGTGTAAAAATAAAGGGGCTGAAATTGCCCCCTTTTATAGCCCCGTTAGCACCCTCCAGGGGGGGCAAGATAGTTTTCGCCTGGGGGAGGGGAGCACTACCATCTCCCGGGAAATTGCTCCGGAGGTTGCAGAGGTGCAGGCACGGTAGTGTTGTGCGCGGCGACCGCTCAGCACCCCGGTGCCGACCCCTCAACGCCCCGCAGAGGAACAGGCCGACACCCGCTCTCGGGTCGCTGATTAAAGGGGAGGGCGCCGGTGCCCTGGGCCGCCATCTTTTTTTGTCGACTCGACCGTGGCGGCCCGAGCGTGCAGCCCGGCATACCGGTGCCGGGCTGTTGGCCCGGTCACACACTGCCCTGGTGGCCCAGTGGTGGACACCAGAGGCTGTGCCGAGTGTTCAGCGACCCTCCCCTTTAAGGGAAGGGCAATTCTGCGTTGGGGGCTGGACTTCCGCGCCGGGCGCTAAACGTCCCGGCTCCGGAAGGTTACTGCCCCCCAATCGGGGCGCGGAGCAATTTCGCCCGCCAAAAGTTAACCCTTTTGGAATTAGTCTGGGCTCTTACACAATTTTATGCAGGAAAAATGTTCCCGATGTTGGGGAAGTCCAGAACCAGGGGACATAGTCTGAGGCTAAGGGGGTAATTTTAAACGACAGCAAAGAATGACTAAGAAAGCAATAAAGAAAGGAAAGATAGATTACGAAAGTAAACTGGCGCAAAACATAAAAACAGATAGTAAAAGCTTTTACAGATATATAAAACGGAAAAGAGTGACTAAAGTAAATGGTGGTCCCTTAGAAGATGAGAAGGGAGATTTAATAATGGGAAATGTGGAAATGGTTGAGACCTTAAACAATTATTTTGCTTCCGTCTTCACAGTGGAAGACACAAAAACAATGCCAAAATTTGCAGGCCACAGGAATGTGGGAAGGGAGGACCTTGAGACAATCACTATCACTAGGGGGGGTAGTGCTGGACAGACTAATGGGACTGAAGGTAGACAAGTCCCCTGGTCCTGATGAAATACATCCCAGGGTATTAAAAGAGATGGCTGAAGTTATAGCAGATACATTCGTTATAATCTACCAAAATTTTCTGGACTCTGGGGAGGTACCAGCGGATTGGAGAGCAGCTAATGTAACGCCTCTGTTTAAAAAAGGGGGCAGGCAAAAGGCAGGTAACTATAGGCCGGTTAATTTAACATCTGTAGTGGGGAAAATGCTTGAAACTATCATTAAGGAAGAAATAGCGGGACATCTGGATCGGAATAGTGCAATCAAGCAGACGCAGCATGGATTCATGAAGGGGAAATCATGTTTAACTAACTTACTGGAATTCTTTGAGGATATAACGAGCATGGTGGATAGAGGTGTACCGATGGATGTGGTGTTTTTAGATTTACAAAAGGCATTCGATAAGGTGCCACACAAAAGGTTACTGCAGAAGATAAAGGTACGCGGAGTCAGAGGAAATGTATTAGCATGGATAGAGAATTGGCTGGCGAACAGAAAGCAGAGAGTCGGGATAAATGGGTCCTTTTCGGGTTGGAAATCGGTGGTTAGTGGTGTGCCACAGGGATCAGTGCTGGGACCACAACTGTTTACAATATACATAGATGACATAGAAGAGGGGAGAGAGTGTAGTGCAACAAAATTTGCAGATGACACTAAGATTAGTGGGAAAGCGCGTTGTGTAGAGGACACAGAGAGGCTGCAAGGAGATTTGGATAGGTTAAGCAAATGGGCTAAGGTTTGGCAGATGGAATACAATGTCGGAAAGTGTGAGGTCATCCACCTTGGGAAAAAAAACAGTAAAAGGGAATATTATTTGAATGGGGAGAAATTACAACATGCTGCGGTGCAGACGGACCTGGGGGTCCTTGTGCATGAATCCCAAAAGGTTAGTTTGCAGGTGCAGCAGGTAATCAGGAAGGCAAATGGAATGTTGGCCTTCATTGCGAAAGGGATGGAGTACAAAAGCAGGGAGGTCTTGCTGCAACTGTATAAGGTATTGGTAAGGCTGCACCTGGAGTACTGCGTGCAGTTTTGGTCACCTTACTTAAGAAAGGATATACTAGCTTTGGAAGGGGTACAGAGACGATTCACTAGGCTGATTCCAGAAATGAGGGGGTTACCTTATGATGATAGATTGAGTAGACTGGGTCTTTACTCCTTGGAGTTCAGAAGGATGAGGGGTGATCTTATAGAAACATTTAAAATCATGAAAGGGATAGACAAGATAGAGGCAGAGAGGTTGTTTCCATTGGTGGGGGAGACTAGAACTAGGGGGCACAGCCTCAAAATACGGAGGAGCCAATTTAAAACCGAGTTGAGAAAAAATTTCTTCTCCCAGAGGGTTGTGAATCTGTGGAATTCTCTGCCCAAGGAAGCAGTTGAGGCTAGCTCATTGAATGTTTTCAAGTCAAAGATAGATAGATTTTTAAGCAATAAGGGAATTAAGGGTTACGGGGAGAGGGCGGGTAAGTGGAGCTGAGTCCACGACCAGATCAGTCATGATCTTATTGAATGGCGGGGCAGGCTCGAGGGGCTAGATGGCCTACTCCTGTTCCTAATTCTTATGTTCTTATGTTCTTATGTAAGCCATTTAGGACCGAGATGAGGATAAACTTTTTCACTCAGAGAGTTGTTAACCTGTGGAATTCCCTACCGCAGGGAGTTGTTGATGCCAGTTCATTGGATATATTCAAGAGGGAGTTAGATGTGGCCCTTATGGCTAAAGGGATCAAGGGGTATGGAGAGAAAGCAGGAAAGGGGTACTGAGGTGAAAGATCAGCCATGATCTTATTGAATGGTGGTGCAGGCTCGAAGGGCCAAATGGCCTACTCCTGCACCTATTTTCTATGTTTCTATGTTCCTTTGTTTATCCAAGGTGGTTGAGTCGAGGACAATGGGTTATACATAGAAGGTGGTCACCGACAGATCAAATAAAATATTTCGGTGGAATTTCTTGGCGCAGAGAGGGGTGAGAATGTGGAACTCTGTGGAGTTGTTGAAACAGATATCATTACTCCATTTAGGAGGAGGCTTAATGCTTGCAGAAAGAAGAAGGGAATAGAGGGATATGGGGGCAAGACAGGAAATGGTGATTCGAGTGGGGTGAGGATTGTGTGGAGTGTAAAAAGACCAATTGGGCCAAATGGCCTGTGACTGTGTTGCAGATTCTATGTAATGTATTTGAATGGAATCATAGCGATCTTAAAGACATTGGGGCAGATTTTCGACCGTAATGCCTGGACATAAAGCATTGTCTGGACAGTATGCAGAATGGAAAATCAGGCGGGGAGGATTACACGTGCATAATGGATCCTGAATATTTTTTCCTCTATTTAAACCAATGGAAGGAACATCTTGATGGCCCCTGTTGCTGCTTGCAATCCTCCCTTCTTGATTCTCTTCTCTGTGGTGTTATATATGGAGACCATAGATATACTCTCTGTGTAGTCACTGTATAGTTGCATAAGATGGAGATTTGTTTACCTGATGTACTATCAATAAGGTGGCACCACTAGAGGGTGCAACTGGTGGAGACCGGGGTTTCCTGCCCCTGTGGCAGAAGCTGTCCACCAGAGGGCACTGCGGTGGGAGACCTGAGGGTCATCTGCATAGGTAAGCTGGGCCCAGTTTAAAAGGCTGCCCACCATGCTTGTGTCTCACTCTGCAGTTACGAATAAAGGACCAACGTCACTACAGTTTAAGTACAACACATTGCCTCGTGGGGTTATTCATAAGTACATTACAGACATAACACATGGTTTAACCCAGCTGATAATCCACATCTCGGCAATCCACTGCTTCCTATTATCTACTGCTCTAAATATACAAAAGACCATCTCCTTGTAAAAAGATCACCGTTTTCTGCGGCACTTTGTTACTTCTCCTTGTTCACCCTCAATCTCAGATTTGAACTTGCATTTCCGCAGCACCTTGCATGACCTCAGGACGTCCCAAAGTGCTTGTCAGCCAACTACGTACTCCTGAGGTGTAGTCACTGTCGTTCTGTAAGGAAACGCGGCAGCCAACTTAAGCACAGCAAGCTCCCACAAACAGCAATGTGATAACGACCAGGTAATACCATTTTTTTTTCAGTGATGTTGCTTGTGGGTGCAAATATTGGCCAGAATACCAGGGATAACTCCCCTGCTCTTCTTTGATGTCACGCCATGGGATCTTTTACATCCACCTGGGAGAGTAGAGGGGAGCCTTGGTTTAACGTCTCATCCGAAAGACGGCACCTCCGACAGTGCAGCACTCCCTCCGCACTGCACTGGGAGTGTCAGCCTAGATTCTGGGCTCAAGTCTTTGGTGTGGGACTCGAACTCACGACCTTTTGAGTCAGAGGCGAGAGTGCCAGTATTGTCCACATGTGGCTAATCGGCAATCCGGTTGTTGCAAATTGCATTTCTTATTAATAAATAAAAAACGTGCAGTAGGCGCCGTTGTGGATTAGGTGATCTCAATACTCATATTCGTACGGCATATGCATGTTAACTTTAACTTTTTGGTGCGTGTGTTGGTAAAATGGTAAAATGGAAAAGCACAGAGTGTGTAAGCGTCAACAATATGCGAATCGGAAAGTAGGCGAGAAGGAAACATAAGAACATAAGAAATAGGAGCAGGAATAGACTATTTGGGCCCTCAATTCAATAAGATCTTGGCCTCAACTCCACTGTCCTGCCACTCACCATAACCCTTGGCTCTCTTCTCTTCCCCACCTTAAATATATACAAAGACCCAGCCTCTCTGGTGTAGAGAATTCCAAAGAAATTCCTCCTCATTTCCGTTTTCAATGGGCGACTCCTTATTCTGAAACTATTCCCTCTAGTTCTAGATTTCCCCCACGAGAGGAAACATCCTCTCTGTGTTGGAATATGTGCCTCTCTCTCGTACTTTCGGGAAAATAATTGGAAAAGACGAGTTATATATTCACTGGGCTGAAGCAGGCAGTTGGACACAATCCTGCCCAGCGCAGTTGCCTTTTATGAGGTCTTTAAATTTGATGACACTGTCTGTAGTCGAAGTACAAGTTAGATGTGCTGTAGTGACTGTTATTTTCTCATTGAATTGCCAAAAGACCTTTTATTAATATTAAATAATATTTCATGCTAGTTCTTTACTGACATCGCTTGTTATGAAAGGAACAATGATATTTGTTTGGAGAAGTGTTTTCTATTTAACTGTGAACATTATTGTATAATTGAGATTTTTTTGTTGCATTTAAAACAGCGGGGTTCTGCAATCGAGCCCATCCAACCAAACATTGGCCAGTTTAAGAGAGAAAACCTGTAGTGACTCAAATTGCATCAGTTTTGAGTATCAGCCATGGCCCGCGCCTCCGTGTCAGAAGGTTGTGGACTCATAAACATAACATACACATGAAAATTAGAAGCAGGAGTAGGCCATTCGGCCCATCAAACCTGTTCCGCCATTCAATCAGATCATGGTTGATCTTCAACCTCAACTCCACTTTACTGCTCTGTCCCCGTATCCCTCGATTCCCTTAATATCCAAAAATCTATCGATATCTGTCTTGAATATACTCAAAGACTGAGCCTCCAGGGACTCGAGCAAAAAATGCGAAGCTAACACTGCACTGCAGAGCTGAAAGAGTGCTGCACTGTCGGAGGTGCCGTCTTTCGGATGAAATGTTAAACCGAGACCCCGTTTGCTCTCTCAGGTGGACGTAAAAGGCCCTTCGAAGAAGAGCAGGGGAATTCGCCCCGGAGTCCTAGCCAACTCAATCAACATCACAAAAACAGATTATCTAGTCATTATCACATTGCTGTTTGTGGGAGCTTGCTGTGCGCAAATTGGCTGCTGCGTTTCCTACTTTACAACAGTGACTACACTCCAAAAGTACTTAATTGTCTGTAAAGCGCTTTGAGACGTCCGGTGGTTGTGAAAGGCGCTATATAAATGCAAGTCTTTCTTTCTTCTTTCTATCAGTTCCGATCCCGTTAATAATATAAGAAGTGGACCCAATTCTGGTTCTACTTACAGGATTCAGATGGACCCAACAGTTCTTTAAAAAAATGCTTAAAAATAAAATTACACTGCCTATTGTCTCAATGTGTGCTTGACATCATTTTCCATGGCCTGTTCACAGTGCCACTGACTGCCCTCTTGATAGTGATGGGCAACCCTCTGGTGTTTCTAGTTAGAGACATCTTTACAAGGGTTTAAGATCTTTCTTGTTGCTTTTAAAATGTGCCACCTGGAATAAATCCAAAGGCAGGTCCAGCCTCTGGCTGGGCCCTGAGCCAAAAACATGCCTGCAGCTGTTCTCCAAGCCATTGAGATCAGGGTCTTTAGCCTGTTGTTGGAAGCCATCCCAGGGAGGGTTTTGAAACTAATGGTGTTACTTACTGTATATTCCTCAGCCTGTCTCCCCACTCCCTTCCCCCCGTTCAAGCTCAATCGAGGTCTCAGAGGCAGCCTGAAAGAACGTGCTGTCAACGTGGCAAAGTTAGTTCCAAGATCCAAAAGAGAACGAGTGTGGAAGTATCATCATTACCGTCATCATAGGCAGTCCCTCGGAATCGAGGAAGACTTGCTTCCACTCCTGAAGTGAGTTCTTTGGTGGCTGAATAGTCCGATACGAGAGCCACAGACTCTGTCACAGGTGGGACAGATAGTCGTTGAAGGAAAAGGCGGGTGGGACTGGTTTGCCGCAAGCTCTTTCGCTGCCTGCGCTTGATTTCTGCATGCTCTCGGTGTTGAGACTTGAGGTGCTCAGCGCCGTGGAAGTATAGCCATTATAAGAACATAAGAACATAAGAATTAGGAACAGGAGTAAGCCATCTAGCTCCTCGAGCCTACTCCGCCACTCAACAAGATCATGGCTGATCTGGCCGTGGACTCAGCTCCACTTACCCGCCCGCTCCCCGTAATCCTTAATTCCCTTATTGGTTAAAAATCTATCTATCTGTGATTTGAATACATTCAGTGAGCTAGCCTCAACTGCTTCCTTGGGCAGATAATTCCACAGATTCACAACCCTCTGGTAGAAGAAATTCCTTCTCAACTCGGTTTTAAATTTGAGGCTGTGCCCCCTAGTTCTAGTCTCCCCAACCAGTGGAAACAACCTCTCTGCCTCTATCTTGTCTATCCCTTTCATTATTTTAAATGTTTCTATAAGATCACCCCTCATCCTTCTGAACTCCAACGAGTAAAGACCCAGTCTGCTCAATCTATCATCATAAGGTAACCCTCTCATCTCTGGAATCAGCCTAGTGAATCGTCTCTGTACCCCCTCCAAAGCTAGTATATCCTTCCTTAAGTAAGGTCAATTTTCTGCAGGAAAGAAGCTATTAACCCCAATTGTGTTACAATAGGCCAGCTACTAGTGAATTGGCCAGACACAAGCAAAACAATGGTCATCGAATTTAGCTGATTACATTAGACTTACTGACATAATCACCTCAGACATACCAGAGACAACTCGACAGTTTAGGTTAGAACTGAACAGGCAGAAGAAAGGTATAAAGATAGATAGCTTCGGACCATCCATAGTGAGTACCTAGGAGCAACACTTGACAGAAGTAGGTGCCAAGGAAGAGATGCTTGATGGAACAGTGTTAGTATGGACTGGACCTATTGGATAACTATAAAGTATAAGTAGTGAGTCATGTACTTCTTCTGTAATAAACGAACATTAACGGTACTACCATTGCCTCGTGTGTCATTTGGTATTTAACACAAGAACCGTTGCAGGCAACTATTAGTCACACGACGAGCGAAATTGCTGTTCGAGCAACAATGAGGTTGGAGCTGGATTGATTCCGGGGATGAGAGGGTTGTCCTATGAGGAGAGATTGAGTCAATTGGGCCTATGCTCTCTGGGGTTTAGAAGAATGAGAGGTGATCTCTTTGAAATATATAAGATTCTGAGGGGGATTGACAGGGTAGATGCTGTTGTTTCCTTGGGCTGGAGAGTCTAGAACCAGGGGTCACAGTCTCAGGATAGGGGGTCGGCCATTTAAGACAGAGATGAGGAGGAATTTCTTCACTCAGAGGGTTGTGAGGCTTTGGAATTCTCTATCCCAAAGGGCTGTAGATGCTGAATATTTGAGTATATTCAAAGCTGAGATAGATTTTTGGACTCTAGGAGAAGCAAGGGATATGGAAATCAGGCGGGAAAGTGTAGTTGAGGTCAAAGATCAGCCATGATCTTATTGAATGACGGAGCAGGCTCGAGGGGCCACATGGCCAACGCCTGCTCCAAATTCATATGTTCTTATGAGTCTGGGCACTCCCACTCCAGCCTCTTTATAATAGCTATGCTGGTCCTGCACCCACCAATGTCACAGGACCAGGAGCCCCTGGAGGTCCCCAGCATGGTGCAATGTGGGCAAGGAACCAACCCCATCGATCTTTCACCTTTAACCTTGCCGTGCAGCTGGTGAATGCTGATCCACCAGACACAGGTCAAAGGACCAAAATCTACCCTTATAAGTCTTCCAGGGCTGGATTTTTGGTCTTCTGCTGCCCCTGTGAGCGCCCCTGAGGGCCGGCAATGGCGGCGGTAAGCACTTGCGGGCGGCTAGCTTCCAGCGTCCCGCCGGGACATTCGGTGCCGGTTTCGGCGGGGGCGCGGAGCATTACCGCCCGGGAGAGGCGAGCCGGTGTGTAACGCCCCTGGTTGCGACACCGACTCGATATTTGGATCGCGCCCGACCCGTAACGCTCCGCAGCGCCCCCTGCTGGGAAAGCCTCTGGAAGCGGGGTTGGAAGTAATGTCCACCTCAGGTAATTGCGATCGGTTATTATTTGCAATTTATATTGTGGTGGCTTGAGTTATTTATTGGGAATGTTTTTGGTGTTTTTTTTTCAGATTTTCTTTCTCCCTTTAAGCCTCGCTTAGGTCGCTCCAATGCCGGTTGTTTAGCTCGGGATTTTCACTTGCTTTAACTCGCGTGACCATCTTTAAAAAAGGGGACAAATCCGACTGCGGTAACTGCAGAGGAATCTCCCTGCTATCAGCCATTGGGAAAGTTGTCACTAGAGTCCTCATCCACCATCTTCTCCCTGAGGCTGAGGAATTCCTCCCGGAGTCACAGTGCGGATTTTTGCAGGGCGGTAGCTGCAGGAAAAATGCAGGGAGCAGCGGCAGCCCTTATACATGGCCTTCTTCGACCTTACAAAGGCCTTTGACACTGTCAACCGCGAGGGTCTATGGGGCGTCCTCCTTCGCTTCGGATGCCCCAAAAGTTTGTCAACATCCTCCACCTGCTCCACAACGACATACAGGTCGTGACCCTTACCAATCCACGTCCGGACCGGGGTCAAACAGGGCTGCTTCATCGCCCCAACACTCTTCTCAATCTTTCTCGCTGCCATGCTTCACCTCACAGTCAACAAGCTCCCCGCTGGAGTGGAACTAAACTACAGAACCAGTGGGAACCTGTTCAACCTTCGCCGTCTCCAGGCCAGGTCCAAGATCACCCCAACCTCTGTCGTCGAGCTACAGTACGCGGACGATGCCTGCGTCTGCGCACATACAGAGGTTGAACTCCAGGACATAGTCGACGTATTTACTGAGGCATACGAAAGGATGGGCCTTACGCTAAACATCCGGAAGACAAAGGTCCTCCACCAGCCTGTCCTCGCCGCACAGCACTGCTCCCCAGTCATCAAGATCCACGTCATGGCTATGGACAACGTGGACCATTTCCCATATCTCGGGAGCCTCTTATCAACAAAGGCAGACATTGATGATGAGATTCAACACCGCCTCCAGTGCGCCAGTGCAGCCTTCAGCCGCCTGAGGAAAAGAGTGTTTGAAAACCAGGCCCTCAAACCTGCCACCAAGCTCATGGTCTACAGGGTTGTAGTAATACCTGCCCTCCTGTATGGCTCAGAGACATGGACCATGTACAGTAGACACCTCAAGTCGCTGGAGAAATACCACCAACGATGTCTCCGCAAGATCCTACAAATCCCCTGGGAGGACAGACGCACCAACATTCGCGTCCTCGACCAGGCCAACATCCCCAGCATTGAAGCACTGACCACATTTGATCAGCTCCACTGGGCAGGCCACATTATCCACATGCCAGACATGAGATTCCCAAAGCAAGCGCTCTACTCGGAACTCCTTCACGGCAAACGAGCCAAAGGTGGGCAGTGGAAACGTTACACAGACACCCTCCCTGATAAAATGCAACATCCCCACTGACACCTGGGAGTCCCTGGCCAAAGACCGCCCTAAGTGGAGGAAGTGCATCCGGGAAGGCGCAGGGTACCTCGAGTCTCGTCGCTGAGAGCATGCAGAAATCAAGCGCAGGCAGCGGAAAGAGCGTGCGGCAAATCTGTTCCGCCCTCTCTTACCCTCAACGGCTATCTGTCCCACCTGTGACAGGGACTGTGGCTCTCGTATTGGACTGTTCAGCCACCTAAGGACTCATTTTTAGAGTGGAAGCAAGTCTTCTTCGATTCCGAGGGACTGCCTATGATGATTCACTTGCTCAGCCGGCCTACCACTCTAAAACAGGTGTGCAAAGCCTCCCTTAGCACTCCGCTCCAAACTCAGGGGTAGCTGGTGAAGTTTGTGGCAGCAGACGCAAAACATTTTCCGGCGCAAAATTTACCGCTCCGCCCGGGTTAACGCTGCCACAGAGGCACGACCAAATTTCCCACCTCCTCATCTTTTAGGTCAGTACGTCATTCATCTCAAGGATGCAGCAAGTCATGGTACTGTATCTGATGCAAAAGACAATCCCCAGACATTTAGAATGGCCCTGGACCAAGAATATTGACAGTTCCTCTCACTTTCATAGCCAAAGGCAGAGCAGTAAAAGTCAGACTTGGACACTGAGGACCATAACAACAACAACTTGTATTTATATAACACCTTTAATGTAGTAAAATGTCCCACGGTGCTTCACAGGAGTGTTAGCAAATAGAATTAGACACTGAGCCAAATAAGGAGATTTTAAGGTGGTTGACCAAAAGCTTGGTCGAAGAGGCACTGGAGAAGATGCAAAAATGATTTACAATGATGATATCAGAACTGAGAGGTTATACCTCGAATGAGAGGACGAACAGGCTGGGTCTCTTTTCTATAGAAAATAGAAGGGGTGACCGAATAGAGGGCTTTAAAATTATGAAAGGTTTTGATAGAATGGGTACAGGGAGAATGTTTCTACTTGTGGGGAAGAGCATAACTAGAGGATATCGATATAAGATAGTCACCAAGAAATCCAGTAGGGAATTCAGAAGAAACTTCTTTACCCAGAAAGTGGTGAGAATGTGGAACTCGCTGCCACAGGGAGTGGTTGAAGCGAATAGTATCGATGCATTTAAGGGGAGGCGAGATAAACGTATGAGGGAGAAGGGAATAGAGGGTAATGCTGATAGATTTAGATGAGGAAAGATGGGAGGAGGCTCAAGTGGAGCATAAACGCTGGCATGGACTGGTTGGGCCGAATGGCCTGTTTCCAAGCTGAATATCCGATGTAATGCTATATTTTAATGAGCATCATAAAAGAGGAGAGATGTGGAGAGGTTGATAGAGGGAACTCCAGAACTTAGTGGCCAGGCAGCGGAAGGCACGGCCACCGATGTTGGAGTGATTAAAATCAGGGATTGGACCTTATTGTGTCGGTGCATTGTTTTGGGGTAATTGTAACTTTAGACAATAGTGTAATATTTAGAATATCGAACTGGCCACCCATTATACTCCACGCCTGGTTCCAATTCCCATTGATTTAAATGGCAAGTAAAATAGTGCAAGGTGCACAATGGGTGGCAAATTCCAAATGGCCCATTTTGCACCGTTAGCCAAAGTTATCATCCCCCCCACCCCTCGCCACCCCCTCCACAAGCACACGTAAACCCATCGGGGCCAAAATTGCCCTGCACTGGGTTTGGGGCGGTCATTTCGCTGACGGAAATTTTTCGGTGCTGACGTGGGCTGTGGGCTCTTTGTGAGGAAAAACCATTTGACTGAGCTAACCTGGCATTCCTCAGGCAGTCGCACGCCACTAAGGGTTGTAATGCCCCCCGCTGCGCTCAGCACATCAGCGGGCCGACTGGAAAGTCAGCCGGCACAAAAAAGATGGCGGCCACACCTCCCCTTTAAGGGCGGCCGTGGCCGCAGGACATCGCCCCCCCTCTTCCCCCACCCTCCGCACCCCACCCCCATACAGACCTCACTCCCGCCGGCCAATTTCACCCGGCAGGGCGCAAACGGGCCGGCACGGGACGATAAGGGGTCGGCACGCACGCCGATGATGTCATCGTTGCGCGTGCGCCACGCCCGTGCACTAATCGCGGGGCGCGGCACAAACTGCTTTTCACCATGTGGAGCCATGGGGTAAATGCCGCGTGGGTCAATGTTTCCGCCCGGCCCGCGCGCCAACATAGTCGCGCTCCGTTAGCGCGGCCAACAGCACTAACTGGCCCTGTGCAAAAGAGCAATTTCAGCATCATTTTTTTTTGTCAGAAATGTGTTTGGTGACAGTGGTATTACAGTAAAGCCTGATTTGAGCATGACTTACAACTCACATCTCACATATAATTCACATATAATACCTCAAAGCCTACCTGATAAAGTGCAATATTCCCACCAACATCTGGGAGTCCCTGGCCAAAGACCGCCCTAAGTGGAGGAAGTGTATCCGGGAGGGCGCTGATTACCTTGTGTTTTGTCGCCGAGAGCATGCCGAAAACAAGTGCAGGCAACCAGTCCCACCCTCCCTTTCCCTCAACGCCCGTCTGTCCCACCTGTGACAGGGGCTGTGGCTCTCGTATTGGACTGTTCAGTCACCGAAGGACTCATTTAAGAGTGGAAGCAAGTCTTCCTCGATTCCGAGGGGCTGCCTATGATGATGATGAATTCTAGAATCCCTGTCTGGAAAGCTATTTGGGTTACTCAACCCCACTCCTCATCGCCCCCCCCCCCGAGCACCATTTCCTCCCATGTGACTCCCTCCCCCCCACCTCGCCCCTTGCCAACAACGTCCCTCCTAAAATCTTCAGTGGTGTTTCTTTCCAGAGTTAAACATATGCTGTGAACTGTGACCCAGTGCAATTAGCGGTCAATACTTTACTCATTGTAGTAATGGATGGTGAAATTACTGTCAGGATGGTTTTCACCGCCAACGTTGTCTTCCAAATCCCAGTCGATGATTGGTCATTAGATAGCGCAGATCATCTCACCAATCATGCATCGGAGAGAGAAATTGTCAAAGGAAGCAATGAGCTATTGACTTAGTGCCATCAGGCAGAAGAGAATTTATTTGACTTGTAATGTCTTCTTCGACCATGTCTATCGCTGAAAACATGTGAAGTAACCGCTTTCGGGGAAACAACTTTCAAATAACAGGAGCTCCATAAAAGTAAGTGCTATTTATCAATAACAATCCTTGCTCCTAAAGAGTTTTATAAAGCTGCTAAAAATGATTGAACAAATCCAGCCCATCATTATTAGTTTGGCCCCTTCATTCTTTGAGTGAGTCACACTGTTCCCTGGCTGACAACAGCTTTCCAGTACTCATTCCGTTGGTTCATTCTACCCTACGTAAACTAGAGATGATCCAAAACTCGGCAGCCCGTGTCCTAACTCACACCAAGTCCCGCTCACCCATCACCCGTTGTGCTCGCTGACCTACATTGGCTTCCGGTTAAGCCACTCCTCGATTTCTCATCCTTATTTTCAAATCCTTATCTCTGTAATCTCCTCCAGCCCCGCAAACCCCCCGAGATGTCTGCGCTCCTCTAATTCTGCTCTCCTGAGCATCTCTGATTATAATCGCTCAACCATTGGTGGCCGTGCCTTCTGTTGCCGAGGCCCTAAGCTCTGGAACGCCCTGCCTAAACAGTTGGAACTGGTGCTCTCCACTCTCCCGTCCTTATATATATCAGTAATTAACTTTTAGCATTGTTGTTGCCAATTTAAGTGTATCTAAGGGTTAAGTCATGGCAGGAGAGCTCGGACACGTGTTATGCTCCTCCTGTACTATGTGGGAAGTCAGGAACACTTCTCCATATGGATACCTACCAGCAGGGATGGGTCATCGGACGGTAATCATGAGGGGGAATCATGGATGATTCTCCTCACCCCCACACCCCACTTTGCCTGTGGCAGCATCCACTGCCCCTTTGTAGATTGGCTGACAAAGTGATGACCGAACCAGCGACCATCTTACTCTGCAGAGCTCGGTATTAAACCATGCACCTGGGTCACTGGGAAACCATGGGCATTTACATTTCAAGCAACCCTGACAGCTCCACCAAGTAAAACTGTAACTTAATTCCGATCCTATCGTTCAAACAATAGGGTTCATTCTGCAGAAAATGCTGGAAATACTCAGCAGGTCGGGCAGCATCTGTGGAGAGAGAAACAGAGTTAACGTTTCGGGTCTGTGACCCTTCATCAGCACCGTTCCGACGAAAGGTCACAGACCCGAAACATTAACTCTGTTCCTCTCTCCACAGATGCTGCCCGACCTGCTGAGTATTTCCAGCATTTTCTGTTTTTATTTCAGATTCCAGCATCCGCGGCATTTTGCTTTAGTATTCGGGTTCATTCTGCAATCAGATGTTCGCCTCGCAGCACATCGGATTGTGGAATCGCGCCCGTTATCAATTCTTCAGGAATGGGGCTGAAGCTGATGTATGTGTAGGGAGGTGAGATACATTTGGCAATTATCTACCGCGGTTCAATTGGGAAACTAATAAAAAAAAACATTTCCTCCGCACGTTTTCATAATTCTCTGTCACTCCAGATTCAAAGGTCCTACAGAAGGAACATTTGGAAGTTGAACTTGTATTAATTACATGTATGCTGAACCACATCAAAGCCAATATGTGTACTGGAACTTGGCAGCAAAACCAAATGACTATAAATACACTGCGAGAGTGTCTGGCGAAGGCTTGCGCTCGTAATTTTCTAACGTGGTGTCAGCTGCCATGTGCATACTTAAGGAAGATTGGGCTTCAGGCAGAGGAGTGACTGTTAAAAGTATTTGCATCAGAGAAAAATAAAGATTTATCTAACCCCCTGGACTTGGTGGATGATAAATTTGTCAGCGTCCATTTTTAGGTGCGCAAGGGGGGTGGGGGGCGAAGAGTAAATCCCCTGCGCTTAAATGGTGAGGTCCGAGGCTCCCAGATATTTGCCCTCTGAACTCAGTGTAATGGAGCAGACAACTCTGGAGAGAATAAGACACCTGCTAGCGTCGCAAGGGTTCTCGGGTAAGTGGGTCAGTGGGCCGGGGCGGGGGTGAAGGGGAGGAGGGGATGTCCTGGAATTTCTGGGGCCAGGATTGGGGGTGGCCTGGGGTCCTGTGGGGGCCAGGGCTGAGAGTATTGGCGATTGGGGGTCGGGTGAGGGCAATTAGGGGGTTGGCGCCATGTGGGTGGTGTATATCGGGTGGGGTGTATAACGGGCGGGGTGTATGATGGGTGGTGTGTATAACGGGGGGTGTATGATAGGTGGGGTGTATTACAGGCGGGGTGTATAAATGGCAGGGTGTATAAACGGGCGATGTGTATGATGGACGGGGTGTATGACGGGCAGGGTGTATGACGGGCAGGGTGTATGACGGGTGGGTGCAGAACGGACGGGTGCAGAACGGGTGGGTGCGTAATGGGCGGGTGCATGACACGGGGGTGTATGATGGGTGGGTGTATGATGGGCGGGGTGTATAACGGGAGGGTGTATAACAGGCGGGTGTATAACGGGCGGGTGTATAATGGGCGGGTGTATAACGGGCAGGTGTATAACGGGCATGATGTATAATGGGCGGGTGTATAACGGCCGGGTGTATGACGGTTGGGTATATGACGGGCGGATGTATAACAGGTGGGTGTATGATGGGCGGGGTGTATAATGGGTGGATGTATAACGGGCGATGTACAACAGGTGGGGTGTATAACGAGCGGGGTGTATAATGGGCAGGGTGTATGATGGACAGAGTGTATAAGAGGTGGGGTGAATGATGGGCGGGTGTATAATGGGCGAGTGTATAATGGGTAGCTGTATGACGGGCGGGTGTATGACGGGCGGTGTGTATAACGGGCGGCATGTATAACGGGCGGGGTGTATAACGGGCAGGTGTATAACGGGCATGATGTATAATGGGCGGGTGTATAACGGCCGGGTGTATGACGGTTGGGTATATGACGGGCGGATGTATAACAGGTGGGTGTATGATGGGCGGGGTGTATAATGGGTGGATGTATAACGGGCGATGTACAACAGGTGGGGTGTATAACGAGCGGGGTGTATAACGAGCGGATGTATAACGGGCGGGATGTATGACGGGCGGTTGTATGATAGGCGGAGTATAAGACAGACAGGTGTATTACGGGCGGGGTGTATAACAGACGGATGTATAACGGGCAGGGTGTATAACGGGCGGGATGTATAACGGGCAGGTGTATAACGGGAGTGGTGTATAATGGGCGGGTGTATAACGGTTGTGTATATGACGGGCGGATGTATAACGGGCGGGTGTATGATGGGCGGAATGTAAGACAGGCGGGTGTATTACGGGCGGGGTGTATAACGGGCAGATGTATAATGGGCGGATGTATAACAGGCGGGGTGTATAACGAGCGGTGTGTATAACGGGCGGATGTATAACGGGCGGATGTATAATGGGCGGTGTGTATAACGGGCGGATGTATTACGGGCGGGGTGTATAACGGGCGGATGTATTACGGGCGGGGTGTATAACGGGCGGATGTATAACGGGCGGGGTGTATAACGGGCGGGTGTATAACGGGCGGCGTGTATAACGGACGGATATATAACGGGCGGGGTGTATAACGGGCGTGGTGTATAACATCTGGCCGAAAGTGTGCAGACGTTTTCTGCCTGCAATTTTGGAGCATTAGGTGCCCGCTCAGCACTCGAAAAATGTGTGATCCAGTTTCTAGGCCGGTGAACCGGTTGGGGATTTTGACTTCAGCTTGTGTGGATTGTGGTATGTTCCACTGCAGAGAAGTTATGCTAGTGTAGCACTGTGTTACTGGACCAGTAATACCGAGGCCTGGACCACTAATCCAGAAAACCCGAGTTGAAATCCCAGCAATAAGTTTGAGAATTTGAATTCAGATATTTAAAACAATCAGATTGTCTTACAAACCCAACTTGTTAAATAATGTCTTTGAGGGAACTAATCCAGCTGTCTTTACCCGCTCTGGGTTACAGGTGACTCACAGTCCCACGCCAAAGTGCTTGAATCTTAACTGCTCCCTGAAGTGACCTCCCAAACCACTCGGCTCTGTCAAACTTCGACAATGTAGCAGTTCTAGAAAATGGGTCACCACTAGCTTGCTCAAGGGCAACTGGAGATTGGCATCCCTGGGATGAGAGAGTTGTCCCATGAGGAGGGATTGAGTCATTTGGGCCTATACTCACTGGAGTTTAGAAGAATGAGAGGTAATCTCCTTCAGAAATAGAAGTTTCTGAAGGGGATTGTCAGAGGTTGTTTCCCCCGGGCTGGGGTGTCTAGAACCAGGGGGCACAGTCTCAGGATAATGGGCCGGCCACTTAGGAGTGAGATAAGGAAGAATTTCTTCGCTTAGAGGGTGGTGAATCTTTGGAATTCTCTACCCCAAAAGGTTCTGGAAGCTCAGTCATTGAGTATATTCAAGACAGAGATTGAGAGAGTGTTGGACTCCAGAGTAATCGAGGGATATGGGGACAGTGCAGGAAAGTGGAGTTGAGGTTGAAGGTCAGCCATGATCTCACTGAATGGCGGAGCAGGCTCAAGGGGCTGAATGGCCTACATAAGAACATAAAAACTAGGAGCAGGAGTAGGCCATTTGACCCCTCGAGCCTGCTCTGCCATTCAATGAGATTGTGGCTGATCTGATCATGGACTCAGCTCCACTTTTCTGCCCGCTCCTCATAAGCCTTTACTCCCTTATCGCTCAAAAATCTGTCTATCTCCACCTTAAATATATTCAATGGCCCAGCCTCCACAGCTGTCTGGGGCAGAGAGTCCATAGATTTACAACCCTCTGAGAGAAGAAATTTCTCCTCATCTCAGTTTTAAATGGGCTGCCCCTAATTCTAAGCCTATGTCCACTAGTTTTAATTTCCTCTATGAGTGGAAATATACTCCCTGCATCCATCTTATCGAACCCACTCATTATCTTATAAGTTTCAAATAACAGCATCTCTCATTCTTCTGAACTCCAACGTGTACAGGCCCAACCTACTCAATCTATCCTCATAAGTCAACCCCCTCATCTCCGGAATCAACCTCATGAACCTTCTCTGAACAGCCTCCAATGCAAGTATATCCTTCCTTAAATACGGAGACCAAAACTGTACACAGTACTCCAGGTGTGGCCTCATTAATACCCTGTACAGTTGTAGCAGGACTTCTCTGCTTTTATACTCTATCCCTCTTGCAATAAAGGCCAACATTCCATTTGCCTTCCTGATTACTTGCTGTACCTGTGTACTAACTTTTTGTGTTTCATGCACAAGGACCCCCAGGTCCCTCTGTACTGCAGCACTTGCAATTTTTCTCCATTTAAATTATAATTTGCTTTTCTATTTTTTCTGCCAAAGTAGATAACCTCAAATTTTTGCCCTCTCACTTAGCCTGTCTATATCCCTTTGCAGATTTTTTGTGTCCTCCTCACAATTTACTTTCCCACCCATCTTTGTATCATCAGCAAACTTGGCTACATTACACTCGGTCCCTTCATCCAAGTCATTAATATAGATTGTAAATAGTTGAGGACCCAGCACCGATCCCTGCGGCACCCCACTAGTTACTATTTGCCAACCGGCAAATGACCCATTTATCCTGGCTCTCTGTTTTCTGTTAGTTAGCCAATCCTCTATCCATGCTGATATATTACCCCCAACCCCGTGAACTTTTATCTTGTGCAGTAATTTCTTATGTGGCACCTTATCAAATGCCTTCTGGAAATGCAAATACACCACATCCACTGGTTCTCCATTATCCATCCTGCTCATTACATCCTCAAAGAACTCCAGCAAATTTGTCAAACATGATTTCCCTTTCATAAAACCATGCTGACTCTGCTTGATTGAATCATGCTTTTCCAAATGTCCCGTTAACGCTTCCTTAATAATGGACCCCTGCTCCTAATTCTAATGCTCTTATACATCAGCAGTGCCTGTAATAATTTAAATCAACGTGAGCTGTATTATGTTACTGAGTATGTAACTGCTTACCATAGTCACTGTCGTAGAAAATAATGAACTTCTGCCAGGCAAATTCTGAAATAACTTTGAGAATGACTTCATTCAGATAGACGGGCGGACGGACAGAGAGGGTGTAGTTTTCGTTCCTGTTAGACCTGGTGAGACCGCAGCCGCTCCGTGGTGATCCAGCCGTCGCCCTCTGGATGTAGAGGTGTGGGATGTGCATGGCGTCCGCCAAGGACTGGAGGGACCCGGCTGACATGCAGCCGACGGAACTGACGAGGGCCAGGATGCCTTGGTTCATCAGGTCACACGCTGAAAGAGACGCAGAGGAAAGAAATTGTGAATAAGACAGTTTGCTTCCGAAGGTAACCTTCGGCAAAATAAACTCACAATAACCTGCATTTATATAGCACCTTTAACGTCCCAAGGAGCGTTATCAAACAAAATTTGACATCAAGGCACATAAGGAGATATTAGGACAGGTGACCAAAACCTTGGTCAAAGAGGTAGGTTTTAAGGAGCATCTTAAAGGAGGAGAGAGAGGTAGAGAGATGAAGAGGGTTAAGGAGGGAATGTCAAAGCTTAGGGCCTAAGCAGCTGAAGGCAGGGCCGCCAATGGTGGAGTGATGAAAATCAGGGATGCACAAGAGGCCAGACTTGGAACAGAGTAGAGAAACACTTGATAAGGTGCATATAGAACTGGCTTCTCTGCACACTCTCTCCTCCAGTTAATCATTTTTATGATCAGGAACATTAAATAGTCAGCGGTAAGGCTCAGTTGCTAATATACAATTCAATGGTTATCCATTGAAACTAAAGAAACTGTCTCAGCTAATTTTGATTATTGATTATCTGTAATGAATTGAAATGAGTTTTCAACCACATATCCACCTAATTCCACCTCCGTAACATCAGCTGTCATCTGCTGCTGAAAGCCTCATTCATGCCTTTGTTACCTCTAGACTTGACTATTCCAACGCACTCCTGGCTGGCCTCCCCCATTCTACCCTATGTAAACCAGTGGTGATCCAAAACTCGGCAGCCCGTGTCCTAACTTGCACCTAGTCCCGCTCACCCATCACCCGCTGTGCTCGCTGACCTACATTGGCTCCTGGTTTAGCAATGACTCAATTTCAAAATTCTCATCCTTGTTTTCAAATCCCTTCATGGCATCACCCCTCCCTATCTCTGTAATCTCCTCCAGCCGCCACCTCCCCCCCGCACCTCCCCCCCCCCCCCGAGATATCTGCGCTCCTCTAATTCTGCCCTCTTGAGCATCCCTGATTATAATCGCTCAACCATTGGTGGCCGTGCCTTCTGTTGCCTGGGCCCTAAGCTCTGGAACTCCCTGCTTAAACCTCTCCGCCTCTCTACCTCTCTTTCCTCCTCCAAGACGCTCCTTAATATCTACCTCTTTGACCAAGCTTTTGGTCACCTGCGCTAATTTCTCCTTATATGGCTCGGTGTCAAAGTTTTAAAATCTCATAATACTCCTGTGAAGCGCCTTGGGATGTTTCACTACATTAAAGGCGCTATATAAATACAAGTTGTTGTTGTTAGTCTAAAACTGGTTTTCCTATTTCTCTTACCAATCCTTCCATCAATCTCAGAGACTGCAGTTGTAACAGAAGACGTAACATTCATAGGAACATAAGGACAGGAGGAGGCCATTTATCCCCTCGAGCCTGTTCCGCCATTTAATGCGATCATGGCTGATCTACGACCCAACTCCATATACCCGCCTTTGGCCCATGTCTCTTGATACTGTTGGTTGCCAGAAAGCTATCAATTTTAGATTTAAAATTAACAATTGACCCAGTATCAACTGCCACTTGCGGAAGAGAGTTCCAAACTTCTGCCAACTTTGGCCTGGATTTTCGGGATTTGGGGTTTTGGGCGAAAACGCAGGCGTTACGTGAAAATTACCGTTTTCGCTGTGTTACCGATTTAAGGCCCAACTTTCGGCACTTGGTGTCGGCGCCAGGTTGCGAAGTGAGGTGTTGCACAATTATTCGCGCCGCAAAAACGCGATCCTTGCCAACTTTAGTGCGGGGAATTCAAAAAAACATTCAAACAACATTACTAAGACGCTTAGCTAACAAATGGCTGCAAAACATTTTTCAAAAATAACAACTTTAACTTACCTTTTTTGCAGGATTTCCCACTTACCGCTGCTGGCAGGGCTGCACTGCGAGGTTTTACCTGTCGGTGTTCGGGGTGCGGTGTACGGGACGGGTGAGTGCCGAAACTCGGACACTGATGAAATCTGAGTCGTTACACGTCCGGCGCAGCTCTCCCCGGCGGTGCTTCACCGCCGCAAACAAGGAGCCGAGGATCGCGCCCGGGCTTTGCGACCGGGCTTTTGCCGCGGCGGGTCAAAACGTGCCGAAAACCCGGTCGCAAACCACTCGAAAATCCAGCGCTTTGTGTGTAGAAGTGTTTCCCAACTTCACTCCTGAAATGACTGGCTCTAATTTTTAGACTGTGCCTCTTTGTCCTAGACTCCTCAACCAGCGGAAATAGTTTATCTCCAACTACCCTACTCTTGTCCCTTAATATCTTAAAAACGTCAATCAAGTCAACCTATTAACCATCGAAATTCCAGGGAATACAACCCTACTTTGTGTAATCTCATAATTTAACCCTTGGAGTCCAGGTATTATTCAAACTGGTCTTTATATTTTTCCAAAAATGGATAGAGCTCCCGAGAGGAAAATTCGCAGCATCACAAAAGCCAGTCTTGTTAAATGGCCTTGACAGTTGACTACCTCAACTTCCGCAAGTCACACTGAGAATCTCGGAAAATGATTACACAAGTTTATTGTCCAAATACCACAACCCCTGTGGCATCTTGGTTACCATCAGCTCTATGTACGCTGAATGATTTAAATTGGTAGCTGTGTGAGGATAAAGTTCACGACACGACAACTATTGAATCTGTTGTAGTCTGGCATTGCGGCATGAAGCTTCAGAGAGTGAGATTGAGGAGCCCAAGGTCAGCCAGAAGGCCGAGACGAATAAGAAAAACACAGAGGCAGAGTACATCATGACAAGTATAATTACAGCTGAGTTTGGAAAGAGAGAGAGAGAGAGAGAAAGAGAGAGAGAACGTGATGTCCATCGGAATCAATTGAAGAAAAACTGAGATACCCAACTCAGCTGTTACAGAGTCAGCCGCAACTCAGTTAGTAGCACTTTCGTTATGGGGTTGGAAGTTTGTGGGTTCAAGACCCACTCCGGAGACTTGACCACACAATCCAGGGTGACACTTCTCTGTAGTGCTGAGGGAGTGCTGCACTGTCGGATGAGATGTTAAACCAAGGCCCTGTCTGCCCTCTCAGGTGGATATAAAAGATTCAACAGCACTATTTGAAGAAGAGCAAGGGGAGTTCACCCGATGTCCTGACCGATATTTGTTGTTCAACTAGCATCACTAAAACAGATTATCTGGTCACTTATTTCATTGTTATCGTCATCATAGGCGGTCCCTTGAACGAGGATGACTTGCTTCCATGAGAGTTCACAGATGTTTCAATGAAGGACCCGATGTTCGAGTCCTGAACTCCAGTTGAGAGGGTGGAAGATGTCTGTGCGTGGATTTTTTTTAACGTGTGGTGACTGTTGCACACCAGCCACCACACGGGCTTGACAGAGCTAGGCCTTTATCCAGTGGCAAGGGTTAACCAGGACGACTGGAGACCTGCTCTGCTGCACGGACCTAGTGCGCGCACATATCGCAGTGTGGGTTGGTCCGTGCTACCCCTGGGCCCTCGGCTCTTCTGGGCCCCGTACCCTCATTCGCCGCACCTCCGCCATGATGTTCCACGGCCCGGGGCTCCAGCTCTATTTGTAGCCCCGACCTGCGGTGGTCTTCTCAGTGATTCATTGTTATATGTGCCAATTGTCTCCCATGTTTCCTGCATCACAATAGTGTCTACACTTCAGAAGTACTTCATGGAGGTAAAGAACTTTCGGACGTACTGGGGTTGTGAGATGCGCTATGGAAATGCATGTCATTTTTTTCACTTTATTTCAAGAACAAGAGACAGACGGGATCTGGAAGGCCTACAAAGCATGTGGATACAGATCTCCCTTGAGCTTTAGGGCCACCTTTCAGCCAACACTCGCAAGGCTTCCCGATCAAGTGTCCCTCTGGTTCAGCGACAGTGCTAGCATTGGGAAAACCACTTCTATACTGACTGGATGTGGATGCTCGCAAAGGCGGAAAGCTTTCAGTCAGTTGACTGTGCTGATTTTAGGTGCAAAATGAGAAAGTCCAAATTGCTTCGTGCTAAAATGTCCTCAGAAGATGTTTACGATTTTCTTATTCTCTAATTTCATCTTCCCCTCAGCTAAACCTTGGGGGCAAAAGCCTGAAACTCTTCTACTTTCCTTTATGTTGTTTCATATTTTCGCATCAATGGATGATTTGCAGCCAGCAATAATAAACGGAGTGATTATTGACACCACTGTTTCAGCCAATGAGTTGGAGATCGGGCAGGACTTACAACAATAAGAATCTATTGACTCAGCAAACAATAAACAGAATCTATTTATTCAGAAAAAATAAACAGAATCTATTTATTCAGAAAACACAGCAAACAGAACCTATTTATTCAGAAACAATAAACAGAATCTATTTATTCAGAAACAATAAACAGAACCTATTTATTCAGAAACAATAAACAGAATCTATTTATTCAGAAACAATAAACAAAACCTATTTTTTCAGAAACAATAAGCAGAATCTATTTATTCAAAAACAATAAACAGAATCTATTTATTCAGAAAACACAGCAACATAACCTATTTATTCAGAAACAAAAAAACAGAATCTATTTGAAGAGTCTCCCGATAAAAGCAGGATTGTTTTTCCAGCAAAATGCAATGAGTGAAGGATAGTCACACAAAACAAATTGTGGGCATAAAATCAATCCCAATCACTTACATCAGGGTCTCCAGGCATGATTGACGGGGGAATAACCCAATCATCTCCATTCTGCCCTGGACTTGTGGTGTCACTTTATGCAGCCTTAAAAAAAAACCTTTGCACCTCAAGTAAACCCATATCAACGTATACTTTAAATTACCATTGCCTTGTGATGTTACCCAGCTTTAACTGTTTAACTGTTATTAAAATAATAACAATAGTACCAATTAAAAATACGCTAATCAAGACCGAGCTGAGAATTTCACTTCAATGAGGAGAGCAGCCGCAGTTAGACTTCTCACTTTTACATAGGCTATACGGCACAGAAACAGGCCATTCGGCCCAACCAGTCCACGTCAGCGTTTAGGCACCACTCGAGCCTCCTCTCAGCTAAATCTATCAGCATAACCCTCTATTCCCTTCTCCCTCATATGCTTGTCTAGCCTCCCCTTAAACGCATCAATACTATTCGCTTCAACCACTCCTTGTGGTAGCAAGTTCAACATTCTCTGCCACAAAAGTTACAGCAATACCATTGTGGAATATATTTCAGGTTGAATGTGGCACAAGACTTTCCTGCTGAGAGGATTTTGTAAGAGCGATCCTTTTTGGTGTTCGGGGTGGGGCAGCGGGAGGGTGGGAGTTATGGCAGCATAAGGGTTATGTTACTGGACTAGTACTACAAAGGCAAAAGCAAAATACTGCGGCTGCTGGAATCTGAAATAAAAACAGAAAATGCTGGAAATACGCAGCAGGTCAGGCAGCATCTGTGGAGAGAGAAACAGAGTTGACGTTTCAGGTCGATGAACGCATTAAGCATCTGCCGGACCTTGCTGTGCGCAAATTAGTTGCTATGTTTCCTACATTACAACTGTGACTACATTTCAAAAGTACTTACACAAAGCAAAATACTGCAGATGCTGAAGTTCTGACAAAGGGTCAGCGACCTGAAACGTTAACTCTGTTTCTCTCTCCACAGATGCTGCCCAACCTGCTGAACTTTTCCAGCATTTTCTGTTACATAGAAAAATAGAAAATAGGTGCAGGATTAGGCCATTCGGCCCTTCGAGCCTGCACCACAATTCAGTATGATCATGGCTAATCATGTAACTTCAGTACCCCATTCCTGCCTTCTCTCCATACCCCTTGATCCCTTTAGCCGTAAGGGCCACATCTAACTGAATATATCCAACGAACTGGCCTCAACAACTTTCTGTGGCAAAGAATTCCACAGGTTAACAACTCTCTGAGTGAAGAAGTTTCTCCTCATCTCGGTCCTAAATGGTTAACCCCTTATCCTTAGACTGTGACCCCTGGTTCTGGACTTCCCCAACATCGGGAATATTCTTCCTGCATCTAACCTGTCCAATCCCGTCAGAATTTTATATGTTTCTATGAGATCCCCTCTCATTCTTATTATTAAAGTAATCCAGAGGTCTGGACTAATTATCTAGAGTTCAAATCCCACCACGGCAGCTGGAGAATTTAAATTCAGTTAATTAAATAAATCTGGAATAAATCTGGTGACCACGAAACTAGCGGATTGTTATAAGAACTCATCTGCTTCACTAATGTCCTTTAGGGAAGGAAATCTGCCACCTTTTCCTGGTCTGGCCGATATGTGACTCCAGACCCACAGCAACGTGGTTGGCTCTTAACTGGCCTCTGAAGGGATGGCTCATTACCACCCTCTCGAGGGGCAATTAGGGATGAGCAATAAATGCCGGCCTTGCCAGCGACATCCACATCCCGTGAATTAATAAATGTAAAAAGTAGGCGAGCACTACACTTTTTCTTTATGACTGATAATCCCCCGCACAAGAATTTTCACGGGCTGGGATCCAAAGTCAGTAATACCTTTTGAAGTTGTCAGAATCTGGCATCCAGTGACTGTTTCATCAATTCAGGTTGTCATTGGGTGCAAACAACTTCAAAGGAATAATCACCTTTCAAGTCTCCTTTCTGAAGACGTTAAACCCTATAATATTGTGATGGAAATGTCAGGAACTGTGTAGGTTTGGCAAGAATGGAGAGGGAAACATGCACATCTTTTGTTATTACATTTTCTGAACTGTCAAGAATATTGATGAGGACATGATTCCACCTTTATTAAAAAGCCTGGCATTCACCTGTGGTCTTACATCTTGTTGAAGGTAAAGCGAATAGTCTGGCTGGAAGGCCTCAGAAGACAATGGGGTCAGAGTGTGTCATGGCCCATTCTCAGATTTTAAGGGATTTTAAGACCTGATCGCCACCATTACACCGGGCACTCCGCTGGTCAGTGGCAACACACATCCAGGGTCCATCATCATCGTCATCATCATAGGCAGTCCCTCGAATCGAGGAAGACTTGCTTCCACTCTTAAAATGAGTCCTTAGGAGGCTGAACAGTCCAATACGAGAGCCACAGTCCTTGTCTTTCCGGATGAAGGTGTAACCTCCACCTTGTTCCTTGAGCTGGCCTTCCCCTGCCCGCCGAGTCTCGCTCAGGGCGGCGATGTCGATATCAAAGCGTCTAAGTTCCCGGGCAACATATGGTGGTGTGGCGTTCCAGCCTGTTCCGGAGTTGTCCATCAGGGTCCTGACGTTCCAGGCCCTGAACTTCATGTTAACGGAGTGGAAGATGCCTGTGCCTGAGTTCTTTTAACGTGGGGTGGCCGTTGCACACCGGTATCCACACGGGCTTAGCTGAGCAAGGCCTCGACGGTCCAGGGTCCAGCAATGGCGATGGCTGAAGTTGACCAGCCTGGTACTATCATCCTCTCAGGACAGTGTCACAAGCCAAAGATGCCAGTCTAACCCCACACCCTCAGAGCACCACGACAGTGTAACATGGCAGGCAAGGATTTGCGCACAGCAAGCTCCAACAAACAGCAAGGTGATCAGATAATCAGTTTTTTTTTTTGTTATGTTGATTGAGGGATAAATATTGGCCAGGGCACCTGGGATAACTCTCATGCTCTTCTTTGAAATAGTGCCATGAGATCTTTTACATCCACCCGAGAGAGCAGACGGAACCTCGGTTTAACATCTCATCCGAAAGACAACACTTCCAACTGTGCAGTGCTCCCTCAGCACTGCACTGGAGTGTCCCTGCAAATCCCCTGGGAGGACAGACACGCCAATGTTAGCATCCTCGATCAGGCCAAAATCCCCAGCATCGAAGGAGTGACCACTCAATCAGCTCCGCTGGGCGGGCCAGATTGTTTGAATGCCTGACACAAGGCTCCCAAAACAAGTGCTCTGCTCGGAACTCCTACACAATAAGCGAGCCCAAGGTGGGCAGAGGAAACGGTTCAAGGACACCCTCAAAGCCTCCTTGATAAAGTGCAACATCCCCACCGACACCTGGGAGTCCCTGGCCAAAGACCGCCCTAAGTGGAGGAAGTGCATCCGGGAGGGCGCTGAACACCTCGAGTCTCATCGCCGAGAGCATGCAGAAACCAAGCGTAGGCAGCGGAAGGAGCGTGCGGCAAACCAGTCCTACCCACCCTTTCCTCCAACCACTGTTTGTCCCACCTGTGACAGAGACTGTCATTCCCGTATGGGACTGTACAGACACCTGAGAACTCACTTTTAGAGTGGAAGCAAGTCTTCCTTGAATTCGAGGGACTGCCTATGATGATGACTGGAGCATCAACTGAGATTTATGTTCACAAGTCACTGGAGTGGGATGTGAACCCCCAATCTTCAGACTCAGAGGTGAGAGTGCTACCCACCGAGCCACAGCTGATACACAACTATCTAAATCAAATAAATACGTCTACCAAGGGATGTTAGAAAGCAAGAGAAATTATGAAGGCGGCTAGTTGCCCAATTACTAAATTAAAATCGAGGCTATATTTGCTCAGGGCACATATTTGCCATCCATTTTGTCTATCAGCAAACCTCTTGGAATTCATTGAGCCCTGATGTCCTTACGAGATAAGGGGCTAAAAATTCGGTACTGCCCGCTTTGAGGCGGTGATGGTGCCGGGACGCTACCTTTAGCGCCAGGCGATGTCTACCGCCTCAAAGTGGGATATTCAGTTGTATCGCCCCAAGAGGAGAGTGGAGCACTAAGGGAAGCGTTCCGCACTGCTCTTCGGGCGCTAACGGAGTGATAGTGCAGGAGGCCCACTCAATTTGTTGCCGCCAGTTTGCCTGCACCCCAGCGCCTGAGGTGGGAAAAAAAATTCCTGGTGAAAATTTCAATCAACTTCACCCACACTTCCCCACCACTGCAACAAAATAAAAGAAATTGAAACACTGAAATTACAGCACTTCCTGTGCACTCCAGACAATATCGCCCCGGGATCGTCGCTGGACCGACTGCTTTCCCCGGCCGGTCTCAGCACCAGGCACTACCACCGCAGGCGGAAGACTGAATTTTGCAAACGCAGGGCTACGGGAGGCGTTGCACACTCGGTGATGTCACCCAGTGGGCGGGGCTAGCGAGTGCAGCGCAATCCGTCAGCGCTGCCACTAAACCTTCACTGAAATTCGCGGGAGGAATAGACAGTGCGGTGCCTGGGCGGGGAGGTGCTGAGTGGCTCCACAGCGCCCCCTCTCTGGCGCTAATGGCGGCGCTGAACAACCCCATTTCACCCTGAAGGAGTTTTCAGCTTGAGACCAAGTTCATTTCGGACCTGTACTGAATTGATCAAACATTTTCCAGGAAGCTCGGAATTTCGGGTCTTCTCCGCTCCTCGGTGTTTCTTGGGCCGGGCGGTCAGCCTCCAGCGCCCCGGGGCGATCCTCGGGTCGGGTTTAGCGGCGGCGCGAAGCAGCACCGCCCGGAAGAGCTGTGCCCGGTGTGCAATGCCCCTGTTTGCAACACCGGCGCGGGTTTGAGCTCCTGCTCGAGCCGTCCGCCGGAGAGCGCGCCCCGCACTGACCGCCTGGGAAATCAGGGCGGCCCGACCATCCCGTCGGTGAAGAGGGGAGTAATGGAACCCTGAGGTAAGCGCGACTGTTTTTTTTTCTTTAAATTTTTACGATTTGTGTTGTGGGACTGTTTTTGGGGTCTTGTTTTTTAGGTCTTCCCCCCTCCCCCGACCCCAGGTGCCTCTCGGAGCGCTCCCGGCCCCGCCTCTTTAGCCCAGGATTTTTCTACGCTCGCGCACAAAAGAGGTGTACAATGCCTACCTTCGCGCTGTGCCCCCTGGTGCTAATTTTCCCAGCCTGCCGCCATTAGCGCCCCAAAAAGATCAAAGCCAAAAATCCAGCCCTTAGTGTAGTTGATCCTGATTCTGAGACTTGTACAGCTTGGAAATTAGGCTCTGTGCTGACAGAAAAGAAACCGTTTAATCCTGGCTGTAACTCCAAATGGAATAAGATGGAGTTTTTTGGTTCAATATTACCTGCAAGCATCACTGCCTGCTGTTACTCATAGAAGAAGTGCATCTAAAGAGCACATTGTTGATGACCTAACACCGGCACATGTGCAATTGGACTGAACAGAGAAAAATAAGCTGTCTTGTACTCCTATCAATCTGAACTAAATGGTTTGATCTTTGACAAATGTATTTTCCATTGCCCTCGGGCAGTACTGCTGTCGGTGATAGGGAGTCGGCTGTGGATGACAATGGAGCCAATGAATAGCAACAACAGCATCAGGAACAACTCTAAAGCTCATGTCAAACACACCGATGCCCTGCAACAGAAAAAAACAGTTTGCTATAATTTTTGTTTCCCAAGGTGGAATAGGTGTAAATAAGAAAATAAGAATATAAGAAATAGGAGCAGGAGTAGGACATATGGCCCCTCGAGCCTGCTCCGCCATTCAATAAAATCTTGGCTGATCTGATCTTGGCCTCAACTCCACTTCCCTGCCCGCTCCCCATAACCCTTTACTTCGTTATCGCTCAAAGATCTGTCTATCTCCGCCTTAAGTATACTCAATAACCCAGCCTCCACAGCTCCCTGTGGTAGAGAATTCCACAGATTCATGACCCTCTGAGAGAAGAAATTCCTTCTCATCTCCATTTTAAATGGGCGACCCCTTATTCTGAAACTATGCCCCCTAGTTCTAGATGCCCCCACGAGGGGAAACATCCTCTCTGCATCTACCCTGTCAAGCCCCCCTCAGAATCTTATATGTTTCAATAAGATCACCTCTCAGTCTTCTAAACTCCAATGAGTAGAGGCCCAACCTGCTCAACCTTCCTTCATAAGACAACTCCTTCATCTCCGAAATCAACCTCGTGAACCTTCTCTGAACTGCCTCCAATGCAAGTGTATCCCTCCTTAAATCAGGAAAACTTGCAATAGTAGTGACTTTTTAAAGCTCCTCTGACTCTGCAAATAAAACATTCTTGCATATTCTGTCAGCCTTGACACTCGCAAGTCACAGCTGGAATGTTAAGGTTTCCAGTCCCACTATTGAGCACATAATCTATGCTGAGGCTTCAGTGCAGCACTGAAGGAGTGCTGCATTGGCATCTTTTGGAGGAGGGCACTGTCTGACTTTCAGGTGTATTTAAACGGCCCATATTCAAAAAAGAAAAAACTGTGCATTTCTCCCACTGCCCTGGCCAGCATTTATTCCTCAACCGACATTATTAAAACAGGCCATCGGGTCATTTATCGCATTGCTGCTAGTGGAATATTGCTGTGTGCAAATTGGCTGTTGCACATTACAGCAACGACTACTCTTCAAAAGTACTTCATTAACTGTGATGTGTTTTGGGATGTGCTGAGGTTATGAAAGTTGATATATATATATACATGCAAATTCTTTTGTTCTTTTGGTTTCAACTGGGAGCCTTTCAATTTTTTTCTCCGCACCATTTCTCATATTTATCAAATTATTTTTGTGTTCGTTTTGCCGGCAGTTGAAGCTTCGAGACTCTCGAGTGTGTATGTGTGTGTCCTGCTGTTTGCTTCTGTCTGAAGTTATCTCGCATTGCTTGAGATTTTGTTCGCAGTTCTGTCGATTGACTGTTCCTCGAATATGTATTAAAAGGGGCCTCCCATGTCTTCTCTTCAGAGGTGTTATTAGTTTGCACTGCTTAAAGCCAGTCCTTTGCCCAATGTCAAGCATGCACTGTACACCACAGTTCTCTGTGGTCCCAAGTCGCCGTAGGCACATACGAACATACGAACATAAGAATTTGGACTGGGGGTAGGCGATTTTGCCCCTCGAGCCTGCACCGCCATTCTATAAGATCATGGCTGATCTGATCATTGGGCTCAGCTCCACTTCCCTGCCCGCTCCCCATAACCCTTCACCCGCTTATCGTTCAAAAATCTGTCTATCTCCGCCTTAAATATATTCAATGACCCAGCCTCCACAGCTCTCTGGGGCAGTGAATTCCACAGATTCACGACCCTCTGAGAGAAGAAATTCCTCCTCATCTCTGTTGGGGTATGGGGAAAAAGCAGGAATATGGTGTTGAGATAGAGGATCAGCCATGATCATACTGAATGGCGGTGCAGACTCGAAGGGCCGAATGGCCCACTACTGCTCTTATTTTCCATATTTCTATGTTTCTAAATGTGCGATCCCTTATTCTTAAATTATGCCCCCTAGTTCTGGATTCCCCCATGAGGGGAAACATCCTCTCTGCATCGATCCTGTCGAGCCTCCTCAGAATCTTATATTTTTCAATGAGATCACCTCTCATTCAGTGAGTTTGGAGATGATAAAGCAATAACATAGTAGATCAGCGTTTGTGAGCAGCAAGCATTGGGGGCTTTTTCTACAACTTGAAATGCAGCCAATAAACAGAACTGCTCGCACAATGAATATAATTGAGTTGCGGCAGAAAACATAGGGCAAACCAAATAGCATAATAAATAACTGCAGAACTAATCATATTCTCCATTGAAGCACCAACAACATATAGAGAAATGTATCGGCTCTTACTAAACGCTCTCAGCTCAGGCAGTTTGCATCCAAGACTACACTGAGTGTGCGATTTTGAATGGAAGCAAGATTGTTTGGTGAGTCGTTAACTGGACAGCATCAATTTAAAATGGGAGAAATTAGGAGATTTTCTCTAACAAAGCATCAACAGGACATCTACATTTCCTGCCAGTAACAGCAGTGGATGCAGAATCCATAATAGCTTTTATAAGAGAAGTGGATAAATATTAGAAAAATTGAAAAGGACAGGGGACAGGGCAGGGGGATTGAGGCCAGGCACGATGTGCCAAATGGCTTCCTCCGTGTTGCAAAAATGTTTTGATTCTGAGATATTCATTGACAGTTATAAAAAACTTAGAAAGCGTTGATTCAGAACAGAAAACAGAGCTCCAGAGGGTAGGCATCAGATGTCTGAAAGCTCTGCTATTAAGGGAGGAGAGAACGTCAAGGTCCAGGTCGGTGATTGGAGCATGGGCAGATACAGCAGGAGCAGCGAGAGAGTGTGGAGGGACATAATCGGGGCCCAGGAGAGGCGTGAGTTCAGGGCCAGGGGCCCAGGGGCAGCACGGCCCAGTCCACACTGCGATATGTGTGCGCACTAGGCCCGTGCAGCAGAGCAGGTCTCCAGTCGACCTGGATAACCCTTGCCACTGGACCAAGACCTCGCTCTGTCAAGCAAAATCCACGCACAGGCAGCTTCCACCCTTCAACATGTAGTTCGGGATCTGGAATATTAGGTCCTTCATTGAAACACCTGTGAACTCATCCCTTATTAGCGTGGATGCAAGTCATCCTCGATTCGAGGGACTGCCTATGATGATGATGGTGGGAAGGAGAATGCTTAGGGAGGGGTTTAAGGCATAAGTTGGGGCTTGGGGCTGGAAGAGATGGCTCAGATAGGATACAGCATGACCATGGAGGGGTTTGTGGACAAGCATTATTTTTGAACGTGGCATGTTGGGGATGGTGGAGATCGGCGGGGATAGGGACAATAGAGCCAGCCAGGATGTAGGTGACAGAGTTTGAATCAGTTGGGAGACTGTGTTGGTTCATGTTTGGACGGCTGGCAAGGAGGGTATTGAGGACGTCGAGTCCGGAGATAACAGAAGTGTGGAATAGAGTTTGAGTGGGATTGGAGTTGGAAGCAATTGGTCTTAGTGATGAATCATGGGATCTGAAATTCAGTTCAGGGTTGACCAAGGTTGCTCACCATCTGTTATAACACAAGGCAGAAGGACATGGGTTCAAGCCCATTCCAGAGACTTGAACACATAATCCACGTTGGCACTTCAGTGCGGTACTGGTGAAGATGCTTCGATGCTGGGGATGTTGGCCTGGTCAAGGACGCTAATGTTGGTGCGTCTGTTCTCCCAGGAGATTTGTAGGATCTTGCGGAGATATCGTTGGTGGTTTTTCTCCAGTGACTTGAGGTGTCTACTGTGCGCTGGGCAGGCCACATAATTCGCATGCCAGACACAAGGCTCCCAAAGCAAGCGCTCTACTCGTAACTCCTTCACGGCAAATGAGTCAAAGGTGGGCAGCGGAAACGTTACAAGGACACCCTCAAAGCCTCCCTGATAAAGTGCAGCATCCCCACTGACACCTGGGAGTTCCTGGCCAAAGACCGCCCTAAGTGGAGGAAGTGCATCCGGGAGGGCGCTGAGCACCTCGAGTCTCGTCACTGAGAGCATGCAGAAAGCAAGCGCAGGCAGCGGAAGGAGCGTGCGGCAAACCAGTCCCACCCATCCTTTCCTTCAACCACTGTCTGCCCCACCTGTGACACGGACTGTGGTTCTCGTATTGGACTGTACAGCCACCTAAGAACTCATGTTAAGAGTGGAAGCAAGTCTTCCTCGATTCTGAGGGACTGCCTATGATGATGATGATGGTGAAGGTGCTATCTTTCAGAGGAGATGTTAAACTGAGGCCCTGCCTGTCTGCCTGCCTACTGAGGTGGACATAAAAGATCTCATGTGTAATGCACTTACTTCATGGGTTCTTAGCGTAAGAATTCATAGCAACACATTGCTGTTAAGAACTAGTTGGTTTATTAGCAAAAGGTTTAACAATCACACTACACATTACCAGTTCATCCACCAGGCTCACAACCACCTGCCTCATTGTGGATCCCCCGAACCCGACTGGCTGGGGTTTTATTGAGTCTTGTGAGCATCACACGACTGGCTAAGCCACTCACAACTCAACAGCTCTACAACTATTTTGTTCCAAGACAATAAACGAGTGCCCCCTGATTAAAGGGGGGAGGGGGGCACACTCAAAAACTTTTCAGGTGCCCCCTATTTTTATTTTGAGGGCACCAACACACAAATTATACAAGTGCCTCCTGGCTAAAAAAGGGGTTAATATGTCCTTACTATACAGCATAAATGCACACGAAGTCCATACTAGAGAGAAGGTCACTCTGTGACCAGTAACCTTTATTAGCCAGCACTGAAGTGATGAAGGTGGGTGGAGCTTCCCCTTTTATACCTGAAAGTTCAGGTTAGGAGTGCCTCCCACAAGTTCACCACCTAGTGGTCAATGTTCTCACGGTGTACAACTTAGGTCAGTTTATACATGGGTTACAATGACAGTTGAATACATGACAGGGTGGGGGGGAGGGGCACTAAAACTGGCACAATAAACAAATTAAACTTTAGACAAAAAACATCAAATTCAAATTTGGTTGCATGGGGTGATGATGCACTCAAGTCCCTCCGCTGACCACCTCTCACAGAAGGCCGCAAGCGTACCGGTGGACACCGCGTGCTCCATCTCCAGGGACACCCTGGCTCAGATGTAACCATGGAAGAGAGGCAGGCAGTCGGGCTGAACGACCCCCTCGACCGCCCGCTGCCTGGACCGGCTGATGGCCCCTTTGGCCGTGCCCAGGAGCAGTCCTACGAGGAGGCCTTCAGACCTGCCCGCTCTTCTCTGCACAGGGTGCCCAAAGATCAGGAGTGTGGGACCAGAATTTGAGGAGCAGCCCCTTCAAATATTGGAACTGGGGCTGCAACCTCGCACACTCAATAAAAACATGGAACATGGACTCTTCCAGACCGCAGGAATTACAGGCGGCCTGGGAGCCCGTGAACCGACTTAAAAACCTATTGCACGGGACTGCTCCGTGCACCACCCACCAGACCAAGTCCCCAATAAATAGGGGGAGGACTCCCGCGTAGAGTGCACTCCAACGGGGACCCCCGGCCCCTCCAGACGGCAAGATGGTGCGCCTTGGCGTGTCCGGATGGCAGATGAGGATGGCAAGGTGGAGAGTGTGCAAGAGCAGCCCGTACAGGAATCCCCTGAAAGGCACGGAGGGGATTTCCCCGAGGAGGCTCAAGTTGGATTTTGGGGCTTGGCGCCGATGAGGAATTCCGTCCGGAATGGGGTCAGTTTGGATGGGATTGAATCACGTGCTTGAGTCTCCTCGACACACCTAATGGAGTCAAGACCCACGCTGCTTTTAGCGACTCGATGGCATTGGATGTTGGCCTCAACAGCTCCACAACTATTTTGTTGTAAACATTAATCAAGTGCCCCCCCAAGGGTGGGGCGTCAGTCTCCAAAAACATTTCAAATGCCCCCATTGTTTTTTTTTTGAGGGCACCATAAACACAAACCCGTGAGCATACTCGCAGGTGCATAAATTACACCATGGTATTATTTGAAGAGGAGCAGCGGAGTTCTCTCAGTGCCCTGGCTAACATTCCTCCCTCAATGAACATCACCAAAAACAAATTATCTGGTCATTTTACCTCATTGCTGTCTGTGAGACCTTGATGTGTGGAAATTAGTTGCCATGGTTCCTACATTACAACAATGACTGCACTTCAAAAGTACTTCATTGGCTGTGAAGTGCTTTGGGACATCCTGAGGTTGTGGAAGGTGCTATATAAATGCAGGTTATTTCTTCCTGGAAGCACACTTTCAGTCAATGCTAATCTTTGCTTGATTTTGTGCCAGGAGACAACACAATCTATCCCTGTGTGCCTTCCCAAGGGGATTCTCTCTGAAAAGCCTCTTTAGAAGCAGCCAGGTCTGCAACAAAAATTTTTATCCATTCCATTTGTGAGCGCAATTAAAATCAAACATACTGGGGACCGATTCACAGTTACGGGAGATAGATTAGCCAGTCCAATTTCTAAAGGCTGAAATTAATTTCTAATACTAGATTGGCTAGCTTTTAAAAAATTAATTCTGATATGTGGGCGTCGCTGGCAAGGCCGGCATTTATTGCCCATCCCTAATTGCCCCTTGAGAAGGTGGTGGTGAGCCACCTTCTTGAACCGCTGCAGTCCGTGTGGTGAAGGTGCTCCCACAGTGCTGTTAGGGAGGGAGTTCCAGGATTTTGACCCAGCGACGAGGAAGGAACAGGCGATATATTTCCAAGTCAGGGTGGTGTGTGACTCGGAGGGGAACGTGGAGGTGGTGGTGTTCCCATGCACCTGCTGCCCTTGTCCTTCTAGGTGGTAGAGGTCGCGGGTTTGGGAGGTGCTGCCGAAGAAGCCTTGGCGAGCTAGTTAAATAAATACTACTTCTGTTTATGGAAATTTATTTGCAATAATGTCATCAAGTTGGATGTGATCTAATGCCATCCATTTTTGATTCCTCGTTGTGACTGAATTATTATTATATATGGTTATATTGTGAATACAATGGATAGATAGGGAAACTGACTGAATCATGAATGATAATCCACTGCTTCAATTAAGTTTGAGGTGTCCATTCTAGAATAGAAGTACTCCTATACATTCAACTCTTGCAATCAGTAAGTAATTTAATGTAGTGGTTTTAAGAATATGACAGTAACACTTTGAAACCAAAGCTGAAATCAAAGTTTTTTCAAAATGCGAATCTCCCAGAAATTGTCATCATGTCACTGACCATCCACAAGTAGCGACTACCCTGTAATTGCAATTCCAGCCCATCGTTAAATGTTTTCCAGCAATCGATGCAAAGGTGCAATCAGGGATTGAGCTGCAAACCTCGCACTGTGTCCTAATCACAGCATTTACTGCAGCACTCAACCAATCAGAATAGGTCACACTTTTAAGTACTTATCCGAACTAGAAAAAAAACCCAGCTGCTCTTAATTTGGCAGCTGCTACATTCCTGGGGCATGCATTCCCACATTGGACTGTTGCGCACGGCACCAGTTCTCAATCCTTCCTGAGGTTGTTGTCCTCTCCCTCTGGGCCACCCCTTGAAGTCCACACGTTCAGGCTGGTGCTGCTGTATTTCCCAAGGCCGCAGCTGTCCTCCTATGCCATCTCACTCAGACAATTGGTATTAAAATTCCGGACTCATGGGAATACACGAGGGAAGGCAGTAACATGCAGTCCATTTATGCTGAATTGCTTTTCTAATTTGGCAATTATGGTGTATGAAATGATACAATGAACTCCGTTCTGTGAACCAGTGACCAGGTGTAACTTGGTCAGACTTTACTGGCTTCCAGAAGTGACAATGCAAAGGTGAAGTTCAGCTTATAAACGTGGCCCAGCACGAGTGTACCTATGACCCTAGGACCTCCGACGGTAGTGCCCTCTGGTGGTGGGCAGACCTTATGTACATACATTACATCATTCCCCCCGCCAGTTCTTGGCACAAGTCCATATTACAAGTTCAGACGGTCCGGAGCCCTTCGCTCCCTGGTTGACCACCTCAGTACAATCCCAGTGCTTTCCGAGTCTCTCACAACTTGGGGCTCGGTGTTGACCACAGTGGGTTCTTCTGATGGCTGGACGAGAGTTGGTTGGTCGTCTAAGCTCACAGTGTCTTCTTCCAACTGTGTCTTAGCTTGATTTGATCAATGTGTTTCCTGCACATCTGCCCATTCTTGAGCTTAACCATATACACCCGGTTACCCTCCTTACCCATAACATTGCCCGGGAGCCACTTGGGCTTTTGACCATGGTTAAGTACATACACTGGGTCATTTACAGATATGTCACGTGACACTGCGGCGTGGTCGTGATACCACTGCTGGTGTTGACGTCGGGTTTCGACATGATCGTTAAGGTCAGGATGGACTAGAGAGAGCCTGGTTTTGAGGCCTCTCTTCATCAATAGTTCCGCATTCGGGACCCCGGTGAGCGTGTGTGGCCTTCTCGTGTAACTGAGCAGTATGCGTAACAAGCGTGTCTGCAAGGAACCATGAGTTACATGTTTCAGGCCCTGCTTGATGGTTTGAACTGCCCACTCCACTTGACCATTGGAGACGGGATTGAACAGGGCTGACCTCACGTGTTTTATGCCGTTGCGTTTCATGAACACTTGAAATTCCAGGCTTGTGAAACACGGTCCGTTGTCGCTGACAATGATGTCTGGCAGACCATGTGTGGCAAACATGGCTCTCAGGTTCTCAATGGTGGCAGTGAAGTGCTGGATGACATGATCACACATTCTATCCATTTGGTATGCATCCACCACTACAAAAGATATTTTACCGAGGCAGGGGCCCGCAAAGTCGATGTGGATTCTAGACCGTGGTTTGGATGGCCATGACCATAGACTGAGCGGAGCTTCCTTTGGGGCATTGCCTAACTGCAGGCAAGTGCTGCACTGATGTACGCATGACTCTAAGTCCAAGTCAATGCCAGGCCACCAAAAATGGGACCTGGCGATGGCCTTCACCATGACAAGACTAGGATGTGTACTATGTAACTCGCGTACAAATCTCGCCCTGTCTTTCTTGGTTATTACAACATGATTAGCCCACAGTAAACAGTCGGACTGGATGGAAAGCTCATCTTTGCAATGGCTGTACAGGTTGCTTTCATCACCCATTTCCTTGGGGATCGTCGACCCAGTTCCCATTAAGAACACAATGTTTTACAATCGTATCGGCTCTGATCCTGGTTGGTCCAGGTCTTAACTTGTTGAGCAGTGACAGGTGACAGGTGACCCTTCACTCTCAAAGGCATCCATGGCCATGAGTAGCTCTGCGGGGATTGGCATTTCCACCTCCGGTGTGGGCAACGGTAACCGGCTCAATGCATCAGCGCAGTTGTCGGTGCCTGGTCTATGGCAAATGACAAAATCATAGGCAGATAATGTCAACGCGGGACGATGCGTTGGTATTGATACCTTTGTGTTCCGAGAACAACGGTATAAGCGGCTTGTGATCAGTTTCCAGCGAAGCCCAAACAGGGACTGGTGCATTTTTTTTTACCCCAGAAACACATGCTGAATCCTTTTTCTCTACCATGCCGTAGGGTCTTTCTGTCTTGGACAGGCTTCAAGACGCGAATGCAACTGGTTGTAGTTTGCCTGACTCATTAGCTTGCTGGAGTACGCAGCCGACCCCATAGGACGACGCATCACAGGTCAAAACTAGACACTTGCATGGGTCAAACAGTACCAGTAGTTTGTGGGAACACAACAGATTTCTAGCCTTCTCAAAGGCTCTGTCTTGAAGTTCACCCCACACCCAGTCGTCTCCTTTCCTGAGCAGCTTGTGCAAAGGCTCTAATACTGTGCTCAATTTGGGTAAGGAGTAACCGAAGTAGTTGAGAAGAACCAGGAACAAATGCAGCTCCGTCACATTCTGGGGCCTGGGCGCATTTTTGATGGCCTCTGTTTTCGTGTCTGTAGGCCTGATTCTGTCTGCAGTAATCTTTCGTCCAAGAAATTCGACCTCTGGTACCATGAAAACGCACTTCGAACGTTTCAGCCTGAGTCCCACTTTGTTCAGATGACGCAGAACCTCTTCCAGATTGTGCAGGTGCTCGGCGGTGTCACGATCTATGACTAGGATGTCATCTTGGGGAGGGATTTCAATAGGCTCTCCATGTTTCTCTGAAATATGGCTGCTGCCGAACGAATGCCAAAAGGGCACCTGTTGTAAATAAACAGTCCTTTGTGCGTGTTAATGCACGTAAGTTTCTTTGATGATTCAACCAGTTCCTGTGTCATGTAGGCTGACCTTAGATCCAATTTGGTGAACGATTTTCCCCCGGCTAGCGTTGCAAACAGGTCATCAGCTTTTGGTAGAAGGTACTGATCTTGTTTCGAAACTCAGTTGATCGTGACCTTGTAGTCTCCACAAATCCTGACTGTGCCGTCGCTCTTTAACACCGGAATAATGGGACTGGCCCATTCATTAAATTCGACCGGTGAGATGACCCCCTCGCATTGTAGCCTGTCCAATTCGAGCTCGACCTTTTCTCTCATCATGTGCGCGACCGCTCTGGCTTTGTGATGGATGGGCCTTGCGTCTGGGCCTAGGTGAATCTGCACCTTAGCTCCCTTGAAGCTGCCAATTCCCGGTTCAAACAGTGAGGGAAATTTGCTCAGCATTTGAGCACATAAATCATCATCCACTGATGAGAAAGCTTTGATATCGTACCATTTCCATTTTATTTTCTCGAGCCAACTCCTGCTGAATAATGATGGGCCATTGCCTGGGATAATCCATAATGGTAGATCATGAACTGCTCCCTCATACAACACTCTTACTGCTTCACTACCGATCACTGGTATGAGCTCTTTGGTGTAGGTACGCAACTTCGCATTTATCGGACTCAGCTTGGATCTCTCTGCCTTGGGCTCCCACAGCTTTTCGAAAGTCCTCTGGCTCATTATCGATTGACTCGCACCCGTGTCTAATTCTAAGGATACCGGCACGCCTTTAATTTTACTCCCATCATTATCGGTTGGCTCTTTGTTAGTATTTTTACCTCCATCATTATTGGTTAGCTCGCTGTTAGGAACGCACGTACGTTACACACTTCCTTCTTGGAGCTTTCAAATGCCTCGGGCTGCATCGCCAGATCCACACTGGATTGATCATCATCCATGTGGTGTGTCGCAGCTCGCTTGCTCTGCTGTGGACACGTCCGCTGAAGATGCCCCATCTTCGCACATCCTCTGCATGCATACTGCCTGAAGTGGCACTGATGGGTTTGGTGATTGCCCCCACAACACCAACACTCGGATTTGCGCCCGATGGCGGGCTTTGAGCAGCTCCCGTCCTCGCATACGCAGTCGAGTAGGCCCTCGATGGCGAACTTTGAGTGGCTCCCGACCTTGCAGACGCAGTCGAGTAGGCCCTCGATGGCGAACTTTGAGTGGCTCCCGACCTTGCAGACGCAGTCAAGTAGGCCCTGCCATGTGCAGCTCTACCGGCCATCGATACAATTTTGTATGCATTACTTGCCATGGAGTTCCTGTTTTGTTGCGATATCTGCTTCGTGCTTTTCTGCGCGGACATGCAAGCCTGGGCGATGGTGATGACCTTGCTGAGGTCCGGAGTCTCCACAGCCAGCAGCTTACTTAAGATCGCGGCATGTCTTCCAAATCAGGCCCAAATTTGCAAAGCCCTGCAAAACGTCTCAGGTCGGCAACAAATGTTGCTATGTCCTGGCCTTCTGGACGAACGTGCATATAGAAACGATATCTGGATATGAGGATTTCTTCCGTGGGTTTAAGGTGTTCCTGAACTAGAGCACACAGTTCTTTGTAATCCTTTTCTGTTGGAAGAGTGGGTGAGAGAAAATTCTTGATGAGTACATAGGTTGTGGGGTCACAGACGGTGAGAAGAACTGCTCTGCGCTTCCCTGCATCCTTATCTTTGTTTAGGTCGTTTGCCATGAAATACTGATCAAGATGATCTCTCCAATCCTCTCCCTCATTGAATCTCTCGAGAATTCCAACAGTATTCGATCGTGCTGTGCTCGCCATACTTTTGCGTGGGTTCTTATTTGCCTCGTCACCAGTTATGGTGTATAAAATGATACAATGAACTCCGTACTGTGAACCAGTGACTAGGTGTAACCTGGTCAGTCTTTATTGGCTTCCAAAAGTGAAGATACAAAGGTGAAGATCAGCTTATATACCGGTCCCAGCACGAGTGTACCTATGACCCTAGGACCTCCGACGGTAGTGTCCTCTGGTGGTGGGCAGACCTTATGTACATACATTGCAGCAATATATGAGTGAACGGAATGATTCTGATTGATGGAATTTCATGCTAAATCCCAACTGGGGCTCTGTTCCTGCACCTCAGGAGTTGTAATGCTACAAAGAAGGTAACTAATTAGCGGACACCGGCATAACCCAGAAACATAGGGACAGGAGGAGGCCATTCAGCCCCTCAAGGTTGTTCTGCCATTCAGTTATATCATGGCTGCTCTGTATCTCAACTCTATTTACCCGCTGTTGCTCCATGACCCTTGAAACCCTCACCCAAGGGACTAAAAACCTTGAAGCATTTAGCTAAATCAAGCCATTGCATGGAAGCAAAGATGCATTAACTCAGTTTGCTTGGTGACCTGTTTGGTTAAGCATTTCCTTTAAGTTTCTTTTAAAATCTTACTCTATTGAACATTGAGATGGCTGAAGCCATCACCTTCGGCTCCTGCCATTGCTCTCGTGCACATTTGGCCCTGGCCACTGTCTCAGGCTGAGCCAGACCATTCACAACCTTGGCATTCTATTTGACCCCAAAGCTTCCTTTCCAAACCCTGTGGCTCATCGGGTAGCACTCTCGCCTCTGAGTCAGAAAGTTGTGGGTTCAAGCCCCACTCCAGGGACTTGAGCATGACAAAATCTAGGGTGCACTGCACTGTCGGAGGTGCCGTCTTTCAGATGAGACGTTAAACTGAGGTCCTGTCTGCTCTCTCTCTCTCTATCTCTCGTAAAAGATCTCATGGCACTATTTCGAAGAAGAGCAGGGGAGTTATCCCTAGTGTCCTGGCCAATATTTATCCCTCAATCATCCTATCAAAAAACAGACTATCTGGTCATTATCACATTGCTGTTTGTGGGAGCTTGCTTGCACGCAAATTGGCTGCCGCATTTCCCACATTACAACAGTGACTACACTCCAAAAAGTATTGCAAAGTGCTTTGAGACATCCGGTGGTCGTGATAGGCCTTATATAAATCCAAGTCTTTCTTTCTTTCTGCACACTCTCCATCACAAAGACTACCTCCGTAACATTGCCCATCTCCTCAGCCCATCTGCTGCAGGTCCTCTGAAGTGTCTGCTGGAAAAAATTTTTTTACCACAAACTAAAGGGTTTGGAAACATCGCCCTGCTGCAGACGCTATAGTTAAAAAACAGAATGGAAAGTGCTGGGTAATTATACAGAAGGGAGTGTTTCATCCATAAATATATCTCTCTTGTAGCAAGACAGACAGCTAGACAATCTGGAGATACTTAATTAGTAAACTGCAGCAGGCATCAATGATTAGGTCATCTTGAAGCCAGGCTCTGTCAGAGAATCACACTTTGCCTGGAACATGTCGAACCGCACCAGCACTTACATTATTCATTTCTGGATCATTCAGATGCCTACGGGGGACATGTCAAGAATTAGACAGCCATCTGTATTGCATTACACGTCTCAGGTGATTGTAACTCTGAGCAGGAAAAATGAACAATTTGGTTTTTATTTTGGTTTCCCCACAAAAGTGCCCAGCAGCAATAAGGAAAGCAGGCATTAGTTCCAATAAATAGTCGGCTTTCCTGGAGCACAGTCAGCAAAGACCGTGTGGGTTTGTAAATGTTGATGCTCACCAAGGGACAGCGGTGTCGGGATGTGAAATATTTATTCCACTTTTCTCACCCAGTATCACTCGCACGTCGCTTAAAATGTGGGGAGATGTAGAGAGCAAGGTCCCCCGCAGGATAGCTTTGTTGGCCGAGCGAACGATATGAAAGATCTGTGCCAGACTTGTATCTGCTGAGAACTAGATTGAAAAGCATTTAAACTCCTTTCACCATTCGGACCTTCACGGTCATCGGGCAATTTTAGCTTTCAAATCCATCAGTCTAGGTTAACATTGAACCCAGTTCCCACAGGTCAAAGGCAACCCACACTGCCTTTCAGAAACAGCTCCGCTCCATCAAGAACACAGTGATTTTTGCAGTGTGGAAGAGGTTGAAAAGATTGACAAATCAGAAGAGAACCATAAGTGGCAGTAAATATTGTAACCTCAAAGAGTGTGGCGAGTTCAGAATCAGCGAAGGAGTTATGCTGCTTCATATATTTCTTCCAGCTGTGATTATACACTACCTTCTCATGCAACATTGAGATGGTATTTAGGCTCATAGGTTGAGGCCTTTGCATCAATCCAGCCCTGCCTTCAACCGAGTGTTTCATGTAAGCATGGCGCACCTAAAAATCTACAGACCACAATGGAAAGAGAGCCAAAAATGGCCAGAGATTATGGTCTGAAATTGTTGAACTCAACTTTGAGTCGAAAATACTGTAAAGTGCCTAAATGAAAGATGAGGTGCTGTTCCTCGAGCTTGCGTTGAGCTTTGTTGGAACAGCGTAGGAGGTAAGGACGGAGATGTCGGAGTGGGAGTGGGACGGAGAATTAAAGTGGGGACTGAACGGAGGTGTTCCACAAAGCGGTCACCCAATGTGCACTCTGTCTCCCCAATGTAAAGGAGACCACATCATGAGCAGCGAATACAGTACACTAAATTGAAAGAAGTACAAGTAAATCGCTGTTTCACCTGGAAGGAGTGTTTGGGGCCCTGGACAGTGGGAAGGGAGGAGGTAAAAGGGCAGGTGTTGCATCTGTTCTTTTCGAACATTCGCCAGTTCTGACGAAGGGTCATCGACCTGAAACGTTAACTCTGTTTTTTCTCTCCACAGATGCTGCCTGACCTGCTGAGATTTCCAGCATTTTCTGTTTTTATTTCAGATTCCAGCATCGGCAGTATTTTGCTTTTGTGTTAGTACTAAAAAAACAGATGATCGACTAATTATCTTAGTGCTGTTTGTGGGAGCTTGCTGTGTGCAAACTGGCTGCCACATTTTCCACATTACAGCAGTGACTACATTCCACAGAGTGCATCATTGGCTGTAAAGCATTTTGGGAAGTCCGGAGGTGTAAAAATGCAAGTTCCTTCTGAGACTTTGGATCTGTGGATACTGTTTACCTTCTAAAAGGAGCGGTGAGCGGCGGCCAAAGGCAGCGTGGCAACATACCACTACAAAGTACAGCGCGAGCTGGTGCAGGAGGGTGACGGGTGTGAAGAGTGACATCATCAAGGTCCAGGTCGGTGCTTGGAGCGTGAGCAAATACAGCAGGAACGGCGAGAGACTGTGGAGGGACGTGATCGGGGCCCGGAAGAAACGTGAATTCGGGGCCAGGGTCTCGGGGGCAGCACGGGCCCAGCCCACACTGTGCGACATGTGCGCGCACTAGGTCCGTGCAGCAGGGCAGGTCTCCAGTCGTCTTGGTTAAGCCTTGCCACTCGACCAAGACCTAGCTCTGTCAAGCCCGTGTGGTGGCTGGTGTGCAACGGCCACCACATGTTAAAAAAAAATCCATGCACAGGCACCTTCCACCCTTCAGGATGTAGTTCGGGTCCTTCATTGAAACACCCGGGAACTCGTCCTTTTTTTGGCATGGAAGCAAGTCATCCTCGTTTCGAGGGACCGCCTATGATGATGATGATCTATCAACAAGAGGTGGGGACACAATCACCAATTCTGAGTCGTTCCCTGAGGCAGCAGCTAGTTGTCTTGTTACCACCTTTAGTTTTGCTTCACATCAGAGCAATACAAAGCTGGCTCTCAGAATGGAGTGCTGCTGTCTGCAATGCATTAATAATCTGAATGTGTGTCTCGAAATGGTGCTTTTTAAATTTGTATTCATGTTTATTCTTGTGGAGATTGTCACAATTAAGTGTGGAACTGGAGTACAGATAGGCCTATTGTAACAATCAATTTTGTTAATACTCGTATGGAGCTCTGCTCTATTATTCCTTGTCCCCAGTTGCCATTAGTCAAGCGTGTGGGAGAGCAGGGTACAAATAGATTCTTCACGTAAAGAGTTTCCAATTTTCTTTGCAATTCACATGTTTCTGCCAAAGATGCCTTATAAACTATTTGCACGATAAATCTATGGTCGTGTATATGGATAAACAACAAATAATTCAAAACTGATTGCTGAACCAATTCATCATTGTAAATTGACTCTCCTTTGAGGAATTGTAATCTTTAGTTTCAGTTCCCAACCTCTCTCACAGTGAGATTCCTCCTGTACTTCTATCTGGGAAGCAATTCCAATTATAATAAGTTTGGCTAACATTCTCCCGTTGAACACAACAAAAACCATTTATAAAGCTCATGTTATAAAGCATTTATAACAGGATTACAAAATTCTCATCCTGGTTTTCAAATCCCTCCACGACCTCACCCCTCCCTATCTCTGTAATCCCCCCAGCCCCACAACCCCTCCCGAGATGTCTGCGCTCCTCTTGAGCATCCCTGATTATAATCGTTCACCCATTGGTGTTCGGGAACGGTAGTATAGAGGCCTGCAATAATAATCCATAGAAGTGAGTTCAAATCTTACCACGGCAGCTTGGGAATTTAAATTCAGTGAATTAAATTAATCTGGGATTTTTTTAAAGAACTAGTATCGGTCATGGTGACCATGAAATTATCGGACGGGCGTAAAAACCCATCTGGTTCACTAATGTCCTTTAGTGGAGGAAATCTGTATTTCCTGGTTTGGCCCATATGTGACTCCAGACAAGTCATTTCAGTTGTAAAAAAAAAAAATGCTGCAAGAAACAGTTCGCCGTGAAATTCCGAGGAGGAGTTCCCACGGGTAAATCCTGAAAAAATAGAAATAAACTGCGCACTTACCTGGAGCTGCTGCGCACATTGGGACTCCCGATCCACAGGCCCCCTCTCCCAATGATGGCAGCACATGCACGTCGGCACGTCCGCAGGAGTCACGTGTGCCTGGATATTTTCTCATTCACTTTTCAGAATGGCAGGCAGTGACTAGTGGGGTACCGCAAGGTTCTGTGCTGGGGCCCCAGCTGTTTACACTGTACATTAATGATTTAGATGAGGGGATTAAATGTAGTATCTCCAAATTTGCGGATGACACTAAGTTGGGTGGCAGTGTGAGCTGCGAGGAGGATGCTATGAGGCTACAGAGCGACTTGGATAGGTTAGGTGAGTGGGCAAATGCATGGCAGATGAAGTATAATGTGGATAAATGTGAGGTTATCCACTTTGGTGGTAAAAACAGAGAGACAGACTATTATCTGAATGGTGACAGATTAGGAAAAGGGGAGGTGCAAAGAGACCTGGGTGTCATGGTACATCAGTCATTGAAGGTTGGCATGCAGGTGCAGCAGGCGGTTAAGAAAGCAAATGGCATGTTGGCCTTCATAGCAAGGGGATTTGAGTACAGGGGCAGGGAGGTGTTGCTACAGTTGTACAGGGCATTGGTGAGGCCACACCTGGAGTATTGTGTACAGTTTTGGTCTCCTAACCTGAGGAAGGACATTCTTGCTATTGAGGGAGTGCAGCGAAGGTTCACCAGACTGATTCCCGGGATGGCGGGACTGACCTATCAAGAAAGACTGGATCAACTGGGCTTGTATTCACTGGAGTTCAGAAGAATGAGAGGGGACCTCATAGAAACATATAAAATTCTGACGGGGTTAGACAGGTTAGATGCAGGAAGAATGTTCCCAATGTTGGGGAAGTCCAGAACCAGGGGTCACAGTCTAAGGATAAGGGGTAAGCCATTTAGGACCGAGATGCGGAGGAACTTCTTCACCCAGAGAGTGGTGAACCTGTGGAATTCTCTACCACAGAAAGTTGTTGAGGCCAATTCACTAAATATATTCAAAAAGGAGTTAGATGAGGTCCTTACTGCTAGGGGGATCAAGGGGTATGGCGAGAAAGCAGGAATGGGGTACTGAAGTTGAATGTTCAGCCATGAACTCATTGAATGGCGGTGCAGGCTAGAAGGGCCGAATGGCCTACTCCTGCACCTATTTTCTATGTTTCTATGTTTCTAATAGGAGATTCGTAAGTTACAAATCTCCTATCCGATGAATGAGAAAAACCCCAAAAAGGACAAACACTATACAAAACATTTAAAAAACACCTCATACAATAACCTAATAGAAATTAAAAATGTTACACGTTTTTTAAATTAAAATAAATTCCCGATTTTTAAAAAAGGTTAGGGTTAGGATTTAAAATAAAATTATCTGAGTGGGCAGGGTTTTAACATAAATGTATTTTTAATTTTTATTTTAATCATGTTTTTTCTATGTTTTTAAACACTTACACCTGTAAAAGTAGGCTCTAGGCCTGTTTTTTTCAGGTGCAGGATTTTAAAGGACATTTGTTGGGCAAGATATTCATAAATATCGAAAATCTTGCCCTGCAAGTGTCCTTGCTCCCGAGATACGGAGGATCTGTCAAGCCAGAAACTTGACAGATCAGAAAAGCCGGTTTTCAGCGCATGCGCATTTCGTGCTGAAAACCGTCTTTTCCGATGCTTTCCCGGTTGTGTAGAAACTTTGTACAGACCCAGGAACGTTGGAATTTCGGGGCCAATAAGAAGAATAAAACCGAACGGACCACTCGGCACCAGCTACAGACATGACAATGGCACAACCAGCCCAGTCAACTCCGCAAAGTCCTCCTCACCAACATCTGGGGACTCGTGCCAAAATTGGGAGAGCTGTCCCACAGACTAGTCAAGCAGACAGTCATCCTCACAAAATCATGGCCCTGAAATTGCGGTCGGAGGCTTCCCGCGGGCAGAAACATTTCTACGAATCTTCCTAGGAGGAGCATGGGATTCCGCTGGGGAGGCCTTCTCTTCCCGCGCTGCGGAGCGCGCTCCCGTCTTCCAGGTTGCCACGGAGACGGTGCAGTCACGTGTGACTGCTCAGCCAATCAGGTACAGTATTCCAGAGCTTTCCTAGTCATAGCAACGGGAGCTTCATATCTACCAGCTCTCATTGCTATTAATGAGAAAAAAAACAAACACACTAAGTACCATAATAAAAAATAAAAAAACAAACCTCACTTAATTAAAATTAATTGAAATTAAAGTTAATAAAAACCTTGGAAAAAAAATATATTTTTCCAATTTTTTAAAAAGTTTTGTAATTAGGGTTAAAAATAAACTTCCCTTAGTGAGCAGAGTTTTTAACAATAAAATGTGTTCTTTTTATTTAATTTTATTATATTTTTGTATGTTTTAAGACTCTTATGCCTGTAACAGTAGGCTATGTGCTGGCTTTTATCAGGCGCAAGAGTTTTGAGGACATTTGCTGGGCAAGTTATGGGTAAATCCCGCAACCTTGCCCTTGCAAACGTCCTCACTCCCGATATGCATGCGATCTTTCGAGCTCCAGCTTGACAGATCGGAAAAGCTGGTTTTCAGCGCATGCGCATTGTGCGCTGAAAACCGGATTTTGCGATGCCTTCCCGGGTCCGTACACACGCCGTATGGACCCGGGAGGCCGGGATTTCCAGGCCAATGCCTTTCAGCCAATGTCCTAAATTCCCCCATTACCATCCCTGGGTATGTCCAGTCCCACCGGCAGGACAGACCCACTAGGGGTGCTGACACAGTGGTATACAGTCCTCAACATCAACTCTGGACCCCATGAAGTCTCATGGCTTCGGGTCAAGCATAGGCAAGGAAACCTCCTGTTGATTACCACCTAGCGCTCACCCTCAGCTGATGAATCAGTGCTCCTCCATGTTGAACACCACTTGGAAGAAGCACTGAGGGTAGTAAGGGCGCAGAATGTGCTCTGGGTGGGGGAACTTCAATGTCCATCACTAAGAGTGACTCGGTAGCACCACCATTAACTGAGCTGGCCAAGTCCTGAAGGACATAGCTGCCAGACTGGCCCTGCGACAGGTGGTGAAAGAACCAAACCGAGGGAAAAACCTACTTGACCTCGTCCTCACCAATCTACTTGTTGCAGATGCATCTGTCCATGAGAGCATTGGTAGCAGTGATCATTGAACAGTCATTCACACTGAGGACACCCTCCATCGTATTGTGTGACACTCTTCTTCTTAGACAGTTCCTCGTATCGAGGATGACTTGCTTCCACGCCAAAAGGGGATGAGTTCACGGGTGTTTCAATGAAGGTGAACATCACGTGACTGGCTAAGCTGCTCACTGTCATGTATCTTACATTATTATATATAACTGTATCCCAACATGCTATACATGACTGTAATAAGATATGACCTGTAACCACCAGCATACCTTACCACCGGGGGTGCACTTGCAAGAGACAGGTATATAAGCACAGGTCTCAGGCAAGTGCAGCATTCCAGAGCTGTGAAATAAAGGTGCAGGTCCAGAGTGAACTTGACTTCACTAAATGCCTCGTGTGAATCTGTACTGAGGGGACAGGACTTTACAGTGGCGATGAGGATGGGATGACAGAATCCACAGAATGGCGAACAACAGATCAGAGGAAAAGTACAATGCGGGAGACAATTGGGAGGACTTTATAGAAAGGCTCCAGCAAAGCTTTGTAACCAAAGACTGGTTAGGCGACGATACGGCAGACAAGAGAAGAGCCCATCTCTTGACCAGCTGTGGCTCGAAAACATACGCTTTAATGAAGGACCTGCTGGCACCCGAGAAACCAGCAAGCAAGTCGTTTGAAGAATTGAGCACACTGGTAAGAGACCACCTGAAGCCAGCGAGCAGCCTACACATGGCCAGGCACAGGTTCTATAACTACAGACGCTGTGTGGGCCAGAGCATACCCGACTTCGTGGTGGAACTTCGGAGGTTGGCTAGTTTATGTGAGTTCTCCGATGAACTGAGGAGAGAAATGCTGAGAGACTTTTTCATTGAAGGAATAGGCCACGCAGGCATATTCCAAAAGCTCATAGAGACCAAGAACCTGACCTTAGAGGCAGCAGCACTGGTTGCACAGACATTCTTGGTAGGGGAAGAAGAAACGAGGTTGATTTACAATGCAAGTACGAAAACTAACGAAATAATGGAACAAGGAGTTCACAGCATTCGAAAAGCTGCTACACCCGCACACAGACAAAACCAGGAGAACAGGCTTTCGACAGCAGGCAGTGGCAACAGAAGCCATCAAGAGCCACAGGAACGGCCGTTTACACCTCATCAACCCACAATGCAAGCAATCAACTACAAACTGAGAGAATCTCAAGAGAGATCAGCCAGACGCAGCTCATTCTTTGCAAGCAGTCTGTGCTGGAGGTGTGGGGGTGGGCATTCATCAAGGGAATGTCGATTTCAGCAGGCTGTTTGCAAGAACTGTGAACATACAGGGTATTTGGCCCGCATATGCAAAAAAACGGCAGCTCAGCTGGTATATGAATCGGATGGGTCGGAAAGCGGACCAGAAGACGGTGTGGACAGTACCCGGGACACCGATGTACAGCGGGTCAACACGATCAATGGCCGCTGCTCCTACGACAGGACGCCTCCTATAATGATGAGGGTCCTACACAACGGGATATCTGTCAACATGGAGCTGGATACAGGAGCGAGTCAATCTCTCATGGGCGCTCAACAATTTGAACAACTGTGGCCGCAGAAAAGAGACAGACCAAAACTCACAAGGGTCGACACCAAATTAAGGACCTATCCCAAAGAAATCGTACCAGTCCTCGGCAGCGCCATGCTCTCTGTCACACACAAAGGGACAGTGAACCGACTTCTGCTGTGGATTGTCCCCTGAGACCCCCCAGCACTGCTGGGGAGAAGCTGGCTGGTAAAACTAAACTGGAAATGGGATGATGTCCATGCCATGTCATTAGAGGAACGGACCTCCTGCTCAACAGTTATAAAGCGATTTGAACATCTCTTTCAGCCAGTTGTGGGCACTTTCAAAGGGGCCAAAGTTAAAATCTACATCACACAGGATGCTAGACCGGTCCATCACAAGGCCAGAGCTGTACCCTATGTGATGAGGGAAAAGATTGAACATGAACTAGACAGGCTTCTGCGGGAAGGCATTATATCACCTGTGGAATTTAGCGACTGGGCAAGTCCCATCGTCCCAGTCATGAAGCCTGATGGATCCGTACGAATCTGTGGGGACTACAAATCTACCATAAACAGAGTGTCCCTACAGGACCAGTACCTGCTGCCCAGAGCGGAGGACTTATTTGCCACATTGGCTGGAGGTAAAATGTTCTCAAAATTAGACCTCACATCAGCGTGTATGACGCAAGAATTGACCGAGGAATCCAAGCTACTCACCACCATCAATACACATCGAGGCCTTTTTATGTACAATCGATGCCCATTCGGCATCAGGTCGGCAGTTGCCATATTCCAGCGCAACATGGAGAGTCTGCTCAAGTTCATCCCGGGGACAGTTGTATTTCAAGATGACATACTTATCACGGGCAGGGACACCGACTCCCATCTCCATAATTTGGAGGAAGTTACTAAAGTGGTTGGATCGGTTAGGCCTACGAGTCAAGAAATCCAAGTGCCTGTTTCTCGCACCCGAGGTTGAATTTTTGGGCAAAAGGATAGCCACTGATGGAATCCGCCCAACAGAGTCCAAAATAGAAGCAATTCGCCTGGCACCCAGGCCCCGGAATGTCTCAGAACTGCGCGCCTTTCTCGGGCTACTCAATTACTTTGGGAACATTATGCAGAACTTAAGCACACTGCTGGAGCCTCTCCATGTGCTACTCAGGAAGGGGTGCGATTGGTTTTGGGGGGACGCCCAGGAACGCGCCTACAATAAGGCACGCAACCTTCTGTGTTCCAACAGTGTTTTGACTTTCTTTGATCCAGGTAAAAAGCTAGTTCTCACATGCGATGCGTGAGCGTATGGGGTCGGGTGTGTTTTGCAACATGTCAACAGTGCGGGCAAATTACAACCCATTGCTTATGCCTCCAGGTCACTTTTGCGGGCGGAGCGAGGGTACGGAATGGTAGAGAAGGAGGCGCTCGCGTACGTGTACGGCGTGAAAAAGATGCACCAATACCTTTTCGGGGCCAAGTTCACGTTCGAAACCGACCATAAGCCCCTCACGTCCCTCCTATCCGAGAGCAAGGCAATAAACGCCAACGCCTCGGTGCGAATTCAACGGTGGGCACTCATGCTGGCGTCCTACGACGATATCATAAGGCACAGACCAGGCACAGACAACTGTGCCGACGCGCTCAGCAGGCTACCCCTGGCGACCACGGAAGGGTCTGACGAACAGGACTGTGAGATAGTCATGGCAATCAATGCCTTTGAGTCCGCAGGTTCGCCCATGACGGCTCGCCAAATCAGAGCCTGGACAGCCAGCGACCCCATGTTATCCTTAGTAAAAAGATATGTCCAAACCGGTGACTGGGCAGAGGCTCGCGATGCCTGCCCCGAGGAATTAAAACCCTTTCACAGGCGCATGCATGAGCTATCACTACAAGCAGACTGCCTGATGTGGGGCAGCCGAGTAGTCATGCCTCTGCGAGGCAGAGAGGCATTTGTCCGGAAGCTCCACCGCGAGCACCCGGGGATCGTTCTCATGAAGGCCATAGCCAGATCCCACGTCTGGTGGCCTGGTATTGATGCGGACCTGGAGCTCTGCGTCCAAAGGTGCACCATTTGTGCCCAACTCAGCAATGTCCCCAGGGAGGCTCCACTGAGCCCCTGGCCCTGGCCTACCAAACCGTGGTCGCGGGTGCACGTAGACTATGTGGGCCCATTCATGGGCAAAATGTTCCTCGTAGTTGGAGATGCATTTTCAAAGTGGATCGAATGCACCATTTTAAACTCGAGCAAAACCTCCACCACTGTGGAGAGCCTCACAACCATGTTTGCAACGCACGGAATCCCTGACATATTAGTCAGTGACAATGGTCCGTGCTTCACCAGCGCAGATTTCCAAGACATTATAATTGACCATGGTATAAATCACGTCAAGACAGCACTGTTCAAGCCGGCCTCCAACAGCCAGGCGGAGAGAGCAGTGCAAATCATTAAACAAGGCATGCTTAAAATCCAAGGTCCCACGCTGCAGGGTCGCCTGTCGCGACTGCTGTTGGCATATAGATCTCATCCGCACTCACTGACTGGGATCCCCCCCCGGCGCAAATGTTGATGAAAAGGACTTTAAAAACAAGGCTCTCATTAATCCTCCCAGACATGCACAAAATCGTTGAGGCAAAGCGCCGTAAGCTGACTGAGTACCATGACAGAAATTCGAGGGGGAGATGGAATGAGATAGGGGACAAAGTGTTTGTAATAAACTATAGCAGGGGTCCCAAATGGCTTGCTGGGACAGTAACGGGCAAGGAAGAAACTAATATGGCAGGGGGATGGGAACCAATGCAGGGAGACAGAGGGAAACAAAAAGGAGGCAAAAGCAAAAGACAGAAAGGAGATGAGGAAAAGTGGAGGGCAGAGAAACCCAAGGCAAAGAACAAAAAGGGCCACTGTACAGCAAAATTCTAAAAGGACAAAGGGTGTTAAAAAAACAAGCCTGAAGGCTTTGTGTCTTAATGCAAGGAGTATCCGCAATAAGGTGGATGAATTAACTGTGCAAATAGATGTTAACAAATATGATGTGATTGGGATTACGGAGACGTGGCTCCAGGATGATCAGGGCTGGGAACTCAACATCCAGGGGTATTCAACATTCATGAAAGATAGAATAAAAGGAAAAGGAGGTGGGGTAGCATTGCTGGTTAAGGAGCAAATTAAGGCAATAGTTCGGAAGGACATTAGCTTGGATGATGTGGAATCTATATGGGTAGAGCTGCAGAATACTAAAGGGCAAAAAACGTTAGTGGGAGTTGTGTACAGACCTCCAAACAGTAGTAGTGATGTTGGGGAGGGCATCAAACATGAAATTAGGGGTGCGTGCAATAAAGGTGCAGCAGTTATAATGGGTGACTTTAATATGCACATAGGTTGGGTTAACCAAACTGGAAGCAATACGGTGGAGGAGGATTTCCTGGAGTGCATAAGGGATGGTTTTTTAGACCAATATGTCGAGGAACCAACTAGGGGGGAGGCCATCTTAGACTGGGTGTTGTGTAATGAGAGAGGATTAATTAGCAATCTCGTTGTGCGAGGCCCCTTGGGGAAGAGTGACCATAATATGGTGGAATTCTGCATTAGGATGGAGAATGAAACAGTTAATTCAGAGACCATGGTCCAGAACTTAAAGAAGGGTAACTTTGAAGGTATGAGGCGTGAATTGGCTAGGATAGATTGGTGAATGATACTGAAGGGGTTGACTGTGGATGGGCAATGGCAGACATTTAGAGACCGCATGGATGAACTACAACAATTGTACATTCCTGTCTGGCGTAAAAATAAAAAAGGGAAGGTGGCTCAACCGTGGCTATCAAGGGAAATCAGGGATAGCATTAAAGCCAAGGAAGTGGCATACATATTGGCCAGAAATAGCAACGAATCCGGGGACTGGGAGAAATTTAGAACTCAGCAGAGGAGGACAAAGGATTTGATTAGGGCAGGGAAAATGGAGTACGAGAAGAAGCTTGCAGGGAACATTAAGACGGATTGCAAAAGTTTCTATAGATATGTAAAGAGAAAAAGGTTAGTAAAGACAAACGTAGGTCCCCTGCAGTCAGAATCAGGGGAAGTCATAACGGGGAACAAAGAAATGGCGGACCAATTGAACAAGTACTTTGGTTCGGTATTCACTGAGGAGGACACAAACAACCTTCCGGATATAAAAGGGGTCGGAGGGTCTAGTAAGGAGGAGGAACTGAGGGAAATCCTTATTAGTCGGGAAATTGTGTTGGGGAAATTGATGGGATTGAAGGCCGATAAATCCCCAGGGCCTGATGGACTGCATCCCAGAGTACTTAAGGAGGTGGCCTTGGAAATAGTGGATGCATTGACAGTCATTTTCCAACATTCCATTGACTACTAGGGGGATCAAGGGGTATGGCGAGAAAGCAGGAATGGGTACTGAAGTTGAATGTTCAGCCATGAACTCATTGAATGGCGGTGCAGGCTAGAAGGGCCGAATAGCCTACTCCTGCACCTATTTTCTATGTTTCTATGTTTCTATGACTCTGGATCAGTTCCTATGGAGTGGAGGGTAGCCAATGTAACCCCACTTTTTAAAAAAGGAGGGAGAGAGGAAACAGGGAATTATAGACCGGTCAGCCTGACATCGGTCGTGGGTAAAATGATGGAATCAATTATTAAGGATGTCACAGCAGTGCATTTGGAAAGAGGTAATATGATAGGTCCAAGTCAGCATGGATTTGTGAAAGGGAAATCATGCTTGACAAATCTTCTGGAATTTTTTGAGGATGTTTCCAGTAGAGTGGACAAGGGAGAACCAGTTGATGTGGTATATTTGGACTTTCAGAAGGCTTTCGACAAGGTCCCACACAAGAGATTAATGTGCAAAGTTAAAGCACATGGGATTGGGGGTAGTGTGCTGACATGGATTGAGAACTGGTTGTCAGACAGGAAGCAAAGAGTAGGAGTAAATGGGTACTTTTCAGAATGGCAGGCAGTGACTAGTGGGGTACCGCAAGGTTCTGTGCTGGAGTCCCAGCTGTTTACACTGTATATTAATGATTTAGACGAGGGGATTAAATGTAGTATCTCCAAATTTGCGGATGACACTAAGTTGGGTGGCAGTGTGAGCTGCGAGGAGGATGCTATGAGGCTGCAGAGCGACTTGGATAGGTTAGGTGAGTGGGCAAATGCATGGCAGATGAAGTATAATATGGATAAATGTGAGGTTATCCACTTTGGTGGTAAAAACAGAGAGACAGACTATTATCTGAATGGTGACAGATTAGGAAAAGGGGAGGTGCAAAGAGACCTGGGTGTCATGGTACATCAGTCATTGAAGGTTGGCATGCAGGTACAGCAGGCGGTTAAGAAAGCAAATGGCATGTTGGCCTTCATAGCGAGGGGATTTGAGTACAGGGGCAGGGAGGTGTTGCTACAATTGTAAAGGCCTTGGTGAGGCCACACCTGGAGTATTGTGTACAGTTTTGGTCTCCTAACCTGAGGAAGGACATTCTTGCTATTGAGGGAATGCAGCGAAGGTTCACCAGACTGATTCCCGGGATGGCGGGACTGACCTATCAAGAAAGACTGGATCAACTGGGCTTGTATTCACTGGAGTTCAGAAGAATGAGAGGGGACCTCATAGAAACGTTTAAAATTCTGACGGGGTTAGACAGGTTAGATGCAGGAAGAATGTTCCCAATGTTGGGGAAATCCAGAACCAGGGGACACAGTCTAAGGATAAGGGGGATGCCATTTAGGACCGAGATGAGGAGGAATTTCTTCACCCAGAGAGTGGTGAACCTGTGGAATTCTCTACCACAGAAAGTTGTTGAGGTCAATTCACTAAATATATTCAAAAAGGAGTTAGATGAAGTCCTTACTACTAGGGGAATCAAGGGGTATGGTGAGAAAGCAGGAATGGGGTACTGAAGTTGCATGTTCAGCCATGAACTCATTGAATGGCGGTGCAGGCTAGAAGGGCCGAATGGCCTACTCCTGCACCTATTTTCTATGTTTCTATGTTTCTATGAAACAGGCTACTGGTCGCACAAATGGACAATGGCAAAACCTGCCGGAGGCATGTCGACCAAGTCAAAAGCAGATTTACCAACAACACTGCGGAACCAGAGGCAGACTACAATGTGGAACTCGCACCACACCTGGTGGACAGACAGAGGGAACAACCTGAGGAAAGGGCAATCCCAACAGACAGCCCAGGTGAGTCAACAACAATCACACCAATCGAAACAGACAGCCCAGGCGAGATACCAGCAACCACACCCAAAGAAAAACAGACACCAAGGCAAACAACTGAACCACAACTCAGACGCTCCACGCGAGAGCATAGACCACCTGAGAGACTGAACTTATAAAGACAATAAGACCTTGGGGGAGGGTGATGTCATGTATCTTACATTATTATATATAACTGTATCCCAACATGCTATACATGACTGTGATAAGATATGACCTGTAATCACCAGCATACCTTACCACCGGGGGTACACTTGCAAGAGACAGGTATATAAGGACAGGTCTCAGGCAAGTGCAGCATTCCAGAGCTGTGAAATAAAGGTGCAGGTCCAGAGTGACCTTGACTTCACTCCATGCCTCGTGTGAATCTGTACTGAGGGGACGGGACTTTACACTCACAACTCAAAAGCTCAACCAACCTGTGAGCGTACCTGTACTCACAAGGTGCATACATCACACCTTCTGACGGCTAAATTCCTTTTTTTTTAAACTTGTGAACTCTGCCCCTTAATGAACAATTTGCATTGGTCAACTTGGCCAAGCAGCTTCACAATCTTGAAAAACCTCAACTTGGGGTCCGTTTAAAATCTCCTCCTTTCTGAAGAAAAAGGCACATTGTCCTCAAACCTTCTTCTCAACCTTCAGATCACGGGCTCTGAAATGATCCTTGTGGTTCCCTTCCAACCTCACGGACAGGTAAAAGTGCAGCTCGGATTCACCAGAAAGTTACCGAGGCTCCAAGGGTTCGATTCTGAGGAAAGGTTACATAAACGAGGCTTGTACTCCCTGGAATATAGAAGGTTAAGGGATGATGGATTTGATTGTTTTTAGTATTTTGTCAGGAATTGATGGGGGCAGACAGAGATGCATGTGGGGGAGCTGAGGACAAAGAGACATAACTTTAAAAATCAGAGCCAGGTCATTCAGGATAGAAGTTTAGAAAGACTTCTTCATGCAAAGGTTGGAAGAAATGTGGAACTATGTCTCACAAAAAGCAGTAGATGCTACCTCGATTACTCATTTTAAATCTGAGGTCGATAGATCTTTGCGATAAAAGGCAAGGGTATAAAAGGCAGGTGGATGGAATTAAGATACAGGTCAACCATGATCTCATTGAATGGCGGAGCAGTCTCAAGGGGTTGAATGGCCTACCCCTGCTCCCATGTTGCTATCCTTCCAATGATTAGCTGGTACCAGAACAGCAAGGTACTTTCTAATTTGATTTTCAAAAAAAACACTGCACCCAATGGGAAAGAAGCTGGGATCTCCTTTGACCAATTTAGCTCAAGTGCATACTAATTCACACAATAACCTACATATTAAATCAGAGTCAGTTCCTTCAGGGATCATGAGAGTGCCTGTGCTCCAGGGAGGAGGTGTTATTTGTGTGAGATAGCTGGTGTTCTGCTCGACTACCGATGAGATTCAAGGAGGATATATGCAAAATTTCCCCCACAAGAATCCAACATAATTGTACATCAGAACAGAGAAACAGGAGTAGGCCATTCAGCCCCTCGAGCCTGTTCTGCCATTTAATTAGAACTTGGCTGTTCTGTATCTTAACTCCATCTACCCACCCTGGTTCTGTAACCTATAATAGCCTTGCCTAACAAAAATCTATCAATCTTAGTTATGAACATTTGCAATTGACACCCAGCATCAACAGCTTTGTGGGGGAGAGTGTTCCAGATTTCCACTGCCCTGTTTGTGAAGAAGTACTTCCTGACATAAGAACATAAGAAATAGGAGCAGGAGAAGGCCACCTGGCCCCTTGAACCTGCTCCGCCATTTAATAAGATCATGGCTGATCTGATCATGGACTCGGCTCCACTTTCCTGCCCGTTCCCCATAACCCTTTACTCCCTTATCGCTCAAAAATCTGTCTATCTCCGCCTTAAATATATTCAATGACCCAGCCTCCACAGCTCTCCGGGGCAGAGAGTTCCATAGATTTACAACCCTCTGAGAGAAGAAATTTCTCCTCATCTCAGTTTTAAATGGGCGGCCCTTATTCTGAGACTATGTCATCTAGTTTTAGTTTCCCCTATGAGTGGAAATATCCTCTTTGCATCCACCTTGTCAAGCCCCCTCATTATCTTATATGTTTCGATAAGATCATTTCAACATCACCCCCTGAATAACCTAGAAAGAAGAAAGAAAGACTTGTATTTATATAGTGCCTCTCACGACCAACAGACATCTCAAAGCGCTTCACAGCCAATGAAGAACTTTTGAAATGCAGTCACTGTTGTAATGCAGGAACACAGAAACAGGGGATTTCGGGCGGAGGTGGGGCATGGGAGGTAGCAGGGGGGGGGGGGAGTATCATGTAGAGGGCAATGACTATCCAATAGGAGAGAGGGAAGTTCGGCGTACCTTCCGGTACATTACCGCAGCTTTGCAGAACATCTCCGTTCAGTCCGTAAGTGTGACCCCGAGCTTCCGGTCACCTGTCACTTAATTCCCCGCTCCACTCCCACTCTGATCTCCCCATCCTCGACCTCCTACATTGTTCCAGTGAAGCTCAATGCAAGCTCGAGGAACAGCACCTCAACTTTCATTTAGGCACTTTACAGCCTTCTGGACTCAACATCGAGTCCAACAATTTCAGAGTGTCACATCTGCCACAGTTTCTTTTCTTTCTTTTGTTTTCTCTTTCCCACGGCAGCTGTCGATGATTCTGCCATCTCCATTCACACCCTATCTAGACTCATCTTTTGTTTCTTAACTTGTCCCGTTGCCATCTCCTTTTGCCCTGCGCCGTCATACCCTTTTGTCCCTCTAATTTCTCCTGCCTTCCACCCGATTACAGACCTTCCCTTTTGTTCTTTCCTCCCCTCCTCCCTTTCCCTGCCTCTACACTTTCCTAAAAATGTGTTACATCTCTGACCTTTTCCCAGTTCTGACAAAGGGTCATCGAGCTGAAACCTTAACTCTGAGTCTCTCTCCACAGAGGCTGCCCGACCTGCTGAGTGTTTCCAGCATTCTCTCTTTTTATTTCAGATTTCCAGCCTCCGTAGCATTTTGCATTTGTACAGCACTGCAGCTACTCGTTGAACGGCCGCAGCAAAGGTCTGGAAAAAGGGAACATACGGAGGCTTTTGATCCGAGGAATGGCACAGAGATCGGAAGATAACACTGAGAGAGTGAAGAGGAAATAACACAGCAATCTCCCAATTTCTACATCCTGATCACATCTACAGTGATGTACAGTACACGTACACCGGTGAGTTATTTTTCGTATTGCAAACATGTAAATCAAACTGACACCAAGTAACAAGAGGGTTGAGTGCTGTTAAAATCTGAGTCATTTATAGCCGATGATTGTGTTTCCTACTAAATCTTATTGATGATAATGATTAAATAGTTACCAGCGGCCTTGACTCTCGAGAGGCAAAGCTGAGGTGCTCAGTCATGCATCAAGCATTCAGCCCAAGACGTGACTTGTCAGTTAGCAGCCTCTGAGCATGCCTGTTGAAATAATTATTTTGAGGGTGAATAAAAAATAATAACACAGAAAACAGTGCTGGAAAACATCTTAACCTTTGTCAAAAGCAAAGCATGCGGGTGCTGGAAATCCGAAATAAAAACAGAAAATGCCGCAAGCCCTCAACGGGTTGGGCAGCTTCCGATGAGAGGGCGTCTGACCAACTAGGAGCTAAATTAAAAAGGAGAACCACTAAGGTAATAATATAGAAACATAGAAACATAGACAATAGGTGCAGGAGTAGGTCAGTCGGCCCTTCGAGCCTGCGCCACCATTCAATAAGATCATGGCTGATCATTCCCTCAGTATCCCTTTCCTGCTTTCTCTCCATACCTCTTGATCCCTTTAGCTGTAAGGGCCATATCTGACTACCTCTTGAATATATCCAATGAACTGGCATCAACAGCTCTCTGCGGTAGGGAATTCCACAGGTTAACAACTCTGTGAGTGAAGAAGTTTCTCCTCATCTCAGTCCTAAATGGCTCACCCCCTATCTTTAGACTGTGTCCCCTGGTTCTGGACTTCCCCAACATCGGGAACATTCTTCCCGCATCTAACCTGTCCAGTCCCGTCAGAATCTTATAGGTTTCTATGAGATCCCCTCTCATCCTTCTAAACTCCAGTGTATAAAGGCCCAGTTGATCCAGTCTCTCCTCATATGTCAGTTCCGTCATCCCGGGAATCAGTCTGGTGAACCTTTGCTGCACTCCCTGAGCCACGAGCAAATTTGCATAGGGTAAATAAGATCAGAGAAGTGAACACGTGGCTCAAAGACAGGTGTGGGAGAAATGGGTTTTTCGATTCCCGGGCCATTGGCACCAGTACTGGGGTAAGAAGGAGCTGTTCCGTTGGGATGGGCTCCACTTGAACCATGCTGGGACTAGAGTCCTGGCGAATCGAATAACTAAGGCTGCAGAGAGGGCTTTAAACTAAATAGCTGGGGCGAGGGTTCAGTTAAGTGAGAATACAAAAAGTCAAAGAGCAAGGAGAAGGCAATAGGGCAGGGTAGCGATGGGGGAAATGATAACCAGAGCATGACAGGAAGGGGCAGAATGTATAAAAATAAAGGTGAATCAGAAAGTGGGGTCAAAGCAAGGAAAAATGGTAAAAAGATAAAAGTAAAAGCTCTTTATCTGAATTCATGCAGCATTTGTAACAAGATAAATGAGTTGACGGCACAAATAGATAGAAATGGGGATGATTTGATAGCCATTACAGAGACGTGATTGCAAGGTGACCAAGGCTGGAAACTGAATATTCAGGGGTAATTGACAATTTAGAAGGATGAACAGAAGGGAAAAGGAGGTTGGGTAACTATGTTAATAAAGGATGAGATCAGTGCAGTAGTGACAAATTATATTGGCTCAAAATGTAGAATCAGTTTGAGTAAAGATAAGAAATAATAAGGGGAAAAAGTCGCTAGTGGGCGCAGTCTATAGGTCCCCTAACAGTAGCTACACTGTTGGATGGAGTATAAATCAAGAGATAATGCAGGCTCGAAAGAAAGGTGCAGCAATAATCATGGGCGCTTTTAATTTTAGTATTGATTGGACAAATCAAATTGGCCAGGGTAGCCTTGAGGAAGAGTTCATAGAGTATATCCGGGATGATTTCTTCGAACAGTACGTTGCAGAACCAACCAGGGAGCAGGCTATCCTGGATTTGGTACTATGTAATGAGAGAGGATTAATAAATGATCTCATCGTAAAGCAAAGAGTGATCATAGCATGGTTGAATTTCAAATTCAGTTGGAGGGTGAAAAAGTTGGATCTCAAACCAGTGTCTTGATCTTAAATAAAAGTGATTATAAAGGTATGAAGGCAGAGTTGGTTAAAGTGGACTGGGCAAAGAGATTAAATTGTAAGATGGTTGATAAGCAGTGGCAGATATTTAAGGAGATATTTCACAACTTTCAACAAAAATATATTCCAGTAAGAAGGAAAGACCTTAAGAGAAGGGAATAGCATCTGTGGCTAACGAAGGAAGTAAAGGATGGTATCAAACTGAAAACAATGGCATACAAAGTGGCCAAGACTAGTGGGAGATCAGAGGATTGGGAAATATTTAAAAACCAACAAAGGATGACTAAAAAAATAATAAAGAGAGGGAAGACGGATTCTGAGAGTAAACTAGCAAGAAATATAAAAACAGATAGTAAGAGCTTCTACAGGTACATAAAAAGGAAGAGAATAGCTAAAATAAATGTTGGTCCCTTAGAGACTGGGGAATTAATAATGGGGAACGGGGAAATAGCAGAGACTTTGAAGAAATATTTGGTACCAGTCTTCACGGTGGAAGACACTAAAACCATCCCAATAATAGATAACCAAAGGCTATAGGGAGGGAGGAACAATCACTGTCACTAAAGAAAAAGTACCCAGTAAACTAATGGGTCTAAAGATGGACAAGTCCCCTGGACCTGATGGCTTGCATCCCAGGGTCTTAAAAGAAGTGGCTACAGAGATAGTGGGTGCATTGGTTGTAATCTACCAAAGTTCCCTGGATTCTGGAGAGGTCCCAGCAGATTGGAAAACCGTAAATGGAACACCCCTATTTAAAAAAGGAGGCAGACAGAAAGCAGGAAACTATAGACATGTTAGCTGAAAATCGTCATTGGGAAAATGCTGGAGTCCATTATTAAGGAGGCAGTAGCAGGACATTTGGAAAAGCATAAGACAGTCAAGCAGAATCAGCATGGTTTTATAAAAAGGAAATCATGTTTGACAAATTTGCTGGAACTCTTTGAGGAAGTAACGAGCAGGGTGGATAAAGGGGAACCAGTGGATGTGGTATATTTGGATTTCCAGCAGGCATTCGATAAGGTGCCACATAAAAGATTACTGCACAAAATAAAAGCTGACGGGGTTGGGGGTAATATATTAGCATGGATAGAGGATTGGCTAACGAACAGAAAACAGAGAGTCGGGATAAATGGGTCATTTTCTGATTGGCAAACAGTAACTAGTGGGGTGCCACAAGGATCGGTGCTGGGGTCTCAACTATTTACAATCTATATTAATGACTTGGATGAAGGGACTGAATGTAATGTAGCCAAGTTTGCTGATGATAAAAAGATGGGTGGGAAAGCAAGTTGTGAGGAGGACACAAAGAATCTGCAAAGGGATATAGACAGGCTAAGTGAGAGGGCAAACATTTGGCAGATGGAGTACAATGTGGAAAAGTGTGAGGTTATCAGCTTTAGCAGGAAAAATAAAAGAGCAAATTATTATTTAAAAGGAGAGAGATTACAAAATACTGCAGTACAGAGGGACCTGGGGGTCCATGTGCATGAAATAAAAGAAGTTAGTATGCAAGGTACAGCAAGTAATCAGGAAGGCAAATGGAATGTTGGCCTTTATTGCAAGGGGGATAGAGTATAAAAGCAGGGAAGTACTGCTACAACTGTACAGGGTATTGGTGAGGCCAGACCTGGAGTACTGCATACAGTTTTGGTCTCCGTATTTAAAAACTTAGAAACATAGAAAATAGGTGCAGGAGTAGGCCATTCAGCCCTTCGAGCCTGCACCACTATTCAATAAGATCATGGCTGATCATCACCTCAGTACCCCTTTCCTGCTTTCCCTCTGTTGTGTATCTGTAAAACATGCACTCCCATGTTCCGCGCACTGTGTATAAGCCGGCCCCTAAGGCCTGTTCCTCACTCTGGAGTGTCTTATTAAAGACTGAGGTCACTGTTATTTTAACCTCCCTGTGTGCAGCCTCATCTGTGTTAAGAACACAATAGCTGGCGATGAGTATACGAATCCAACGCAAAGATGCAGCAAACTGTGGGCATCCTGGAAAAGTTCTCGGAGGGTGAAGATTGGGAAGCCTATGTCGAACGGCTAGACCAGTACTTTGTAGCCAACGAGCTGGACGGAGAAGGAAGCGCTGCAAAAATGAGAGCGGTCCTCCTCACAGTCTGCGGGGCACCGACCTACAGCCTCATGAAGAATCTTCTGGCTCCACAGATAAATCGCATGAATAACTGTGTACACTGGTTCGGGAGCATCTTAACCCGAGGGAGCGCATGCTGATGGCGAGGTATCAGTTCTACACGTGCCAGCGATCTGAAGGTCAGGAAGTGGCGAGCTACGTCGCCGAGCTAAGGCGACTTGCAGGACAATGTGAGTTGGATGGCTACCTGGAGCAAATGCTCAGAGACCTTTTTGTACTGGGCATTGGCCATGAGACCATCCTACGAAAACTTTTGACTGTAGAGACACCGACCCTCAGTAAGGCCATTGCGATAGCACAGGCGTTTATGTCCACCAGTGATAACACCAAACAAATCTCTCAGCACACAAGTGCCAGCAATGTTTATAAATTAACTGGAACTGTGTTTGCGAGCAGAAATGTACAGGGCAGAACCCACGAGTCTGCATCTACCAGTAGGCCTCATTAGACTCATTAGATTCCCCAACAAAAGATGAATGCAAGACAATTCACATCTTGTTGGTGTTGTGGAGACTTCCGTTCAGCCTATTCATGCTGCTCCAAAGGGTATGTTTGCAAGAGCTGTGGAACAATGGGGCACCTCCAACGAGCTTGCAAATGAGCTGCAAGCTCTGCAAAACCTGCTAACCACCACGTGGCAGAGGAAGATTGGTCCATGGTGGATCAATGCCATTTCGAGCCTCAGAGAGAGGAGGCAGATGCTGAAGTACACAGTGTGCACACATTTTCAACAAAATGTCCACCGATAATGCTAAATGAAAAATTGAATGGCATACCCGTAGCCATGGAACTGGACACTGGCGCTAGCCAATCTATCATGAGCAAAAAGATGTTTGAGAGACTTTGGTGCAACAAGGCATTCAGACCAGCCCTGAGCCCCATCCACACGAAAGTGAAAACGTACACCAAAGAGCTTATCACAGTCTTGGGCAGCGCCATGGTCAAGGTCACCTACAAGGGCACGATGCACGAACTGCCACTCTGGATTGTTCCAGGCAATGGCCCCACATTGCTTGGAAGGAGCTGGCTGGACAAAATCCGCTGGAACTGGGATGACATCCGAGCGCTATCACATGTCGATGAGGCCTCATGTACCTAGGTTCTCAACAAATTTCCTTCCCTTTTTGAGCCAGGCATTGGAAACATTTCCGGGGCAAAGGTGCGGAACCACTTGGTCCCAGACGCATTCACCACAAGGCGTGAGCGGTACCTCACATGATGAGGGAGAGAGTGGAAATCGAGCTGGACAGGCTGCAACGCGAGGGCATCATCTCCCCAGTGGAATTCAGCGAGTGGGCCAGCCCGATTGTTCCAGTGCTCAAAAGTGATGGCACGGTCAGGATTTGCGGCGATTATAAAGAAACTATTAGTCGTTTCTTGCTGCAGAACCAATACCCGCTACATAAGGCAGACGACCTATTTGCGACGCTGGCAGGAGGCAAGGCATTCACCAAGCTCAACCTGACTTCGGCCTACATGACGCAGGAGCTGGAGGAGTCTTCGAAGGGCCTCACCTGCATCAACACGAACAAGGGACTGTTCATCTACAACAGATGCCCATTTGGAATTTGGTCGGCTGCAGCGATCTTTCAGAGAAACATGGCGAGCCTACTCAAGTCGGTACCACACACGGTGGTCTTTCAGGACGACATATTGGTCATGGGTCGGGACACCGCCGAGCACCTACAAAACCTGGAGGAGGTCTTCCAGCGACTGGATCGCGTAGGGCTGTGGCTGAAGAGGTCGAAATGCGTCTTCATGGCAACAGAAGTGGAGTTTTTGGGAAGAAAGATCGCGGCGGACGGCATTCGGCCCACAGACACCAAGACAGAGGCTATCAGAAACACGCCCAGGCCACAGAATGTCACGGAGCTGCGCTCGTTCCTGGGACTCCTCAACTATTTTGGTAACTTCCTACCGGAGTTAAGCACCCTCTTAGAGCCCCTACATGTGTTATTGCACAAAGGTGCGAACTGGGTATGGGGAAAAAACTCAAGTAATTGCTTTTGAGAAAGGCAGAAACATTTTATGCTCCAACAAGCTGCTTGTATTGTATAGCCCGTGTAAAAGACTTCTGCTAGCATGTGATGCGTCGTCGTATGGAGTTGGGTGTGCATTACAACAAGCTAATGTTGTGGGGAAGTTGCAATCTGTCACCTATGCTTCCAGGGGCGTGTCTATGGCCGAGAGGGCCTACAGCATGATTGAGAAAGAGGCATTAGCATGAGTGTTTGGGGTAAAGAAAATGCATCAGTACCTGTTTGGCCTCAAATTTGAGCTGGAAACCGATCACAAGCCCCTCACATCCCTGCTCGCTGAAAACAAGGGGATAAATACTAATGCCTCAGCCCGCATACAAAGGTGGGCACTTGTGCTATCTGCGTATAAGTATACCATCCGCCACAGGCCAGGCACCAAGAACTGTGCGGATGCTCTCAGTCGGCTACCACTGCCCACCACGGGGGTAGAAATGGCGCAGCCTGCAAATTTGTTGATGGTGGCGCAACCCACAGACTTGTTGATGGTCATGGAAGCATTTGAAAATAATAAATCACCAGTCATGGCCCGCCAGATTAGGACTTGGACCAGCCAAGATCCTCTGCTGTCCCGAGTAAAAAACTGTGTACTGCATGGGAGCTGGGCCAGCATCCCCGTTGAAATGCAAGAGCCAATCAAGCTGTTCCAGCGGCGAAAGGATGAGCTGTCCATTCAGGTTGACTGCCTGTTGTGGGGTAACTGCGTAGCGCTACCAAAAAAGGGCAGGGAGACGTTCATCTCGGATCTCCACAGCACACATCTGGGTGTAGTAATGATGAAAGCGATAGCCAGATCCCACGTGTGGTGGCCCGGTATCGACTCTGACTTAGAGTCCTGTGTACGGCAATGCAGCATATGTGCTCAGTTGAGCAACGTGCCCAGAGAGGCACCACTAAGTTTGTGGTCTTGGCCCTCCAGACCATGGTCGAGGATCCATGTCGACTATGTGGGCCCGTTTCTCGGTAAAATGTTCCTGGTGGTAGTGGATGCTTTTTCAAAATGGATTGAATGTGAAATAATGTCGGGAAGCACCGCCACCGCCACCATTGAAAGCCTGCCTGACATACTGGTCAGTGACAACGGGCCATGTTTCACCAGTGCCGAATTTAAAGATTTCATGACCTGCAATGGGATCAAACATTTCACCTCAGCCCCGTTTAAACCAGCCTCCAATGGGCAGGCAGAGCAGTACAAACCATCAAACAGAGCCTTAAACGAGTCACAGAAGACTCACTCCAAACCCGCCTGTCCTGAGTACTGCTCAGCTATAGCACGAGACCCCACTCGCTCACAGGGGTGCCCCCGGCTGAGCTACTCATGAAAAGGACACTTAAAACCAGACTCTCGCTGGTTCACCCCAACCTGCATAATCAGATAGAGAGCAGGCACCAGCAACAAAATGTAAACGATGGTCGCGCCACTGTGTCACGGGAAATTGATCTGAATGACCCTGTGTATGTGCTAAACTATGGACATGGTCCCAAGTGGATCGCGGGCACGGTGATAGCTAAAGAAGGGAATAGGGTGCTTGTAGTCAAACTAGACAATGGACAAGTTTTCAGAAAGCACCTGGACCAAACGAGGCTGCGGTTCACAGAACAAATCACAGCAGACACCACCTTTTTCGAGCCCACAACACACACTCAAAGGATCAACGACACCATGCCGGACCAGGAAATCGAACCCATCACGCCCAACAGCCCAGCAAGGCCAGGCTCACCTAGCAGCCCTGCAGGGCCAACAACACGCCAGCCCAGCGAGGGCACAGCCAACACACCGAGATGGTCCACCAGGGAAAGAAAGGCTCCCGATCGTCTCACCTTGTAAATAGTTTTCACTTTGACTTTGTGGGGGGAGTGATGTTGTGCATCTGTAAAGCATGCACTCCCATGTTCCGCCACCAGGGAGCTCATCCCTTGATGTCCCAAGGGATCCCAGCATCCCTTGGGAGCATTGTATATAAGCCGGCCCCTAAGGCCTGTTCCTCATCTGGAGTATCTTATAAAAGACTGAGGTCACTGTTACTTTAACCTCCCTGTGTGCAGCCTCATCTGTGTTAGGAACACAATACCCTCCATACCCCTTGATCCCTTTAGCCGTAAAGGCCATATCTAACTCCGTCTTTAATATATCCAACAAACTGGCATCAACAACTCTCTGCGGTAGAGAATTCCACAGGTTAACAACTCTCTAAGTGAAGAAGTTTTTCCTCATCTCGCTCCTAAATGGCCTACCCCTTATCCTTAGACTGTGTCCCCTGGTTCTGGACTTCCCCAACATCGGGAACATTCTCCCCGCATCTAACCTGTCCAGTCCCATCAGAATTTTATATGTTTCGATGAGATCCCCTCTCATCCTTCCAAACTCCAGTGAATACAGACCCAGTCGATCCAGTCTCTACTCATATGTCAGTCCTGCCATCCCGGGAATCAGTCTGGTGAACCTTTGCTGCACTCACTCAATAGCAGATTCCTCAGGTTAGGAGACCAAAACTGAACAGGAAGGGTATATTTGCATTGGAGGCAGTTCAAAGAAGGTTAACTAGGTTGATTCCTGAGATGAAGGGGTTGAATTAGGAAGAAAGTTTGAGCAGGTTGAGCCTATACTCATTGGAGTTTAGAAGAATGAGAGGTGATCTTATTGAAACATATGATACTGAGGGGGCTCAACAGGGCAGATGCAGAGAGGATGTTTCCCCTTGTGGGAGAATCTAGAACTAGGGGACATCGTTTAAGAATAAGGGGTCGCCATTTAGAACTGAGATGAGGATGAATTTCTTCTCTCAGAGGGTTGTAAATCTGTGGAATTCTCTGCCCCAGAGAGCTGTGGAGGCTGGGTCATTAAATATATTTAAGATGGAGATAGACAGATTTTTGAATGATAAGGGAGGCAAGTGCTATGGGGAGCAGGCAGGGAAGTGGAGTTGAGCCCAAGATCAGATCAGCCATGATGTTAGTGAATGGCGGAGCAGGCTCGAATGGCCGAATGGCCTACTCCTGCTCCTATTTCTTATGTTCTTATGTTCTTATGAGAGAGAAACAGAGGGAATGGGCCTAAAATTGTCACCTTGCCGTGTGTGTACGATAGGGAGGGGCGAGGCCATAGAGTGATTTGAAAACAAGGATGAGAGTTTTTAAATTGAGGCATTGCTTAGCCGGGAACCAATGTAGGTCAGCGAGCATAGGCGGTGATGTTGAAGCTGGAAGGGAGATCAAATCTGAGGCATGCATCCCACGTTCCCGTTAAGCTGCAAGGCCGAGCAACTGGCTGGAGGGCCCACGCAGGCCACTCACCAGCTTCTCAATGGGAGATTTTACGCATGTGTGAAATTTTGAACAGGACGCTCAGACCTTAAAGGGACCGTGCACACAAAAAAACATTTGGGGAATATTGCATGCAGCCTCATTAAAATATTAAAATGAGTGACCCGCCTCCTGAGAGAGGTTTAGTCACTCGCTTCCTCACTCCTCCTCCGCCCCCCCCCCCCTACTCTGCCTTTGTTAAAACCAGAAGTGTAAGGCTTTGAGATTTCTAGAATTTTCACAAGCCACCTGAAAAAACACAGGATTCTGAAAGAAAACGAAAGTCTTCTATTTATATAGCGCCTCCCGCGACCACCGGACGTCTCGAAGCGCTTTACAGCCAATGAAGTACAGCTGGAGTATAGTCATAGAAACATTGAAACATAGAAAATAGATGCAGGAGCAGGCCATTTGGCCCTTCGAGTCTGCACCACCATTCAATAAGATCATGGCTGATCATGCAATTCAGTACCCCATTCCTGCTTTCTCTCCATACCCCTTGATCCCTTTAGCCATAAGGGCCACATATAAACTCCCTTTTGAATATATCTAACGAACTGGCCTCAACAACGTTCTGTGGTAGAGAATTCCACAGGTTCACAATTCTCTGAGTGAAGAAGTTTCTCATCATCTCAGTCCTAAATGGTTTTCCCCTTATCCTTAGACTGTGACCCCTGGTTCTGAACTTCCCCAACATCGGGAACATTCTTCCTGCATCTAACCTGTCCAATCCCGTCAGAATTTTATATGTTTCTATGAGATCCCCTCTCATTCTTCTAAATTCCAGGGAATATAAGCCTAGTCGATCCAGTCTTTCTTCATATGTCAGTCCTGCCATCCCGGGAATCAGTCTGGTGAACCTTCACTGCACTCCCTCAATAGCAAGAATGTCCTTCCTCAGATTAGGAGACCAAAACTGTACACAATATTCAAGGTGTAGCCTCACCAAGGCCCTGTACAACTACAGTAAGATCTCCTTGCTCCTATATTCAAATCCTCTCACTATGAAGGCCAACATGCCATTTGCTTTCTTCACCGCCTGCTGAACCTGCATGCCAACTTTCAATGACTGATGTACCATGACACTCAGGTCTCGTTGCACCTCCCCTTTTCCTAATCTGTCACTATTCAGATAATATTCTGCCTTCCTGTTTTTGCCACCAAAGTGGATAACCTCACATTTATCTACATTATACTGCATCTGCCATGCATTTGCCCACTCACCTAACCTGTCCAAGTCACCCTGCAGCCTCTTAGCATCCTCCTCACAGCTTAGTGTCATTTGCAAACGTGGAGAAATTAAATTCAATTCCTTTGTCTAAATCATGAATGTATGTTGTAAATAGCTGGGGTCCCAGCACTGAACCTTGTGGTACCCCACTATTCACTGCCTGCCATTCTGAAAAGGACCCGTTTATTCCTACTCTTTGCTTCCTGTCTGCCAACCAGTTCTCTATCGATGTCAATACATTAACCCCAATATCATGTGCTTTAATTTTGTACACTAATCTCTTGTGTGGGACCTTGTCAAAAGCCTTTTGAAAGTCCAAATATACTACATCCACTGGTTCTCCCTTATCCACTCTACATCCTCAAAAAATTCTAGAAGATTTGTCAAGCATGATTTCCCTTTCATAACGTCATGCTGACTTGGACTTGGACTGATCCTGTCACTGCTTTCCAAATGCGCTGCTATTACATCTTTAATAATTGATTCCAATATTTTCCCCACTGTTGTAATGTGGGAATGTGAAACTATGAATGAGTTCTGAAGCTTTGGGGTAGGGTCTTGTTCAGCTGAGCGCCCCGTTTATCGGCTGCACCGATCATGAGGCAATGCAGTTCCATGTGACCGCAGATTCCATCATGAACGTGAAAAGAACAATAACGATGATGAGACGAAGACAACAGCAACGATACTGATGCCCAAACACTGCTGCTCACTTCAGGTTCCACCTCCCTATTTTACAGGATGATTGATTGTGAGTCGTGTCTTGTGAGAAAATCACGGCTGCAGAGCTGCAAAGCTGCTTAATTAATAGAAAGTGCCATGTTTTTCCAACACACCGTTAACTTTTCTCGCCTCCCCCGTACCTCCAACAAAAACAACAACTTGTGTATATATAAGCGCATTTAACATTGCAAAATGTCCCAAGACGCTTCACGGGAGCGCTGATCAAACACAATTTGGTCAAAGCTTGGTCAAAGAGGTAGGTTTTAAGTGACACCTGGGAGTCCCTGGCCAAAGATCGCCCTAAGTGGAGGAAGTGCATCCGGGAGGGCGCTGAGCACCTCGAGTCCCATCGCCGAGAGCATGCAGAAATCACACGCAGGCAGCGGAAAGAGCGTGTGGCAAACCAGTCCCACCCACCCCTTCCCTCAACGACTATCTGTCCCTCCTGTGACAGGGACTGTGGTTCTCGTATTGGACTGTTCAGCCACCTAAGGACTCATTTTAAGAGTGGAAGTTAGTCTTCCTCGATTCCAAGGGACTGCCTATGATGATGATTTAAGGAGCGTCGTGAAGGAGGAAAAAGAAGTAGAGAGGCGGAGAGGTTGAGGCAGGGAGTTCCAGAGCTTGGGGCCCAGGCAGCTGAAGGCACGGCCACCGATGGTGGAGTGATGAAAATCGGGGATGCACAAGAGGCCAGAATTGGAGGAGCGCAGAGATCTCAGAGGGTTGGGTTATAAGGCTGGAGGAGGTTACAGAGATAGAGAAGGGGGAACAAGGCCGTGGAGGGCTTTTATTGCTGGACATTACGGGTGTTGCTCAGATCAGCTGCCACCAGGCGGGAGACGGCCCAAAACGATTGAGTACGAATGAGGCTGTCCCATGGTGGGGTGTGGTGGGGGGGGGCATGTGACAGCTCGATTGGAAGCGAGGGTGCCTTTCAGATATTTATCTTCACCAAGGTACCGCTGGTATCAAGCAACTCTCTCCCAGCTGGTGCAATTCTTCAGCAATTCTTGAACCTGTCGTCACACTTGCTGGAATCATACAATAGGACAGCACACAAGGCGGCCATTCGGCCCATCAAATATATGCCGGCTCTTTCGCTGAAAGGTGAGGTAGAAACAAAGTAACGTTTAAACAAGATGCACGCCAGTAACAGTGCACACGCAAGTCCAACTATAGCCAAGGGCAATACAGATGTCGACCTTAGTGTGGGGCGTAGACCGAGTGAACGAGCAGTGTTTTTAAAAAATTTGTTCCTGGGATGTGGGCATCGCTGGCAAGGCCGGCATTTATTGCCCATCCCTAATTGCCCCTTGAGAAAGTGGTGGTGAGTCGACTTCTTGAACCGCTGCAGTCCGTGTGGTGAAGGTTCTCCCACAGTGCTGTTAGGGAGGGAGCTCCAGGATTTTGATCCAGCGACGATGAAGGAACCGCCGATATATTTCCCAGTCAGGATGGTATGTGACTTGGAGGAGAACATGGAGGTGATGGTGTTCCCATGCGCCTGCTGCCCTTGTCCTTCGAGGTGGTAGAGGTCGCGGGTTTGGGAGGTGCTGCCGAAGAAGCCTTGGCGAGTTGCTGCAGTGCATCTTGTAGATGGTGCACACTGCAGCCACGGTGCGCCGGTGGTGGAGGGAGTGAGTGTTGAAGGTGGTGGATGGGGTGCCAATCAAGCGGGTTGCTTTGTCCTGGATGGTGTCGAGCTTCTTGAGCGTGGTTGGAACTGCACTCATTCAGGCAAGTGGGGAGTGTGTCGGACCATCAGCTCTGCACACCCGACAAAGTCAGCGAGAGGCTCGATCATATTCCAGGGTAGATCATTGACATCGACTCGACGAAGTGCTGGCACTAATTGTGCTCCTTATAGGATACCTGCCTATCGGGAGAGGCAGGCAACATGGCCGCGCAGCCGATCTTAATGATCCTGCTGCAGCGTCTTAAAGGGGAGGGGTGGGAGCGCGGGCCTGATCGGGAGCGACAGATTTGAGAAACAGGGAAATTTCTGTAGCAACCACACCAGTGAGAAGATGAAATATTGGAAGGCTTAAAGAGCACATAAATCTAGGCTGACACTCCCAGTGCAGTGCTGAGGAAGTGTCTTTCGGATGAGACGTTAAACCGAGGCTCTGTCTGCCCTCTCAGGTGGACGTAAAAGATCCCATGGCACTATTTCGAAGAGGAGCAAGGGAGTTATCCTCAGTGTCCTGGCCAATATTTATCCCTCAATCAACATAACAAAAAAAACAGATCATCTGGACATTATCACATTGCTGTTTGTGGGAGCTTGCTGTGCGCAAATTGGCTGCCGCGTTTCCCACATTACAACAGTGGCTACACTTCAAAAAGTACTTCATTGGCTGTGAAGCGCTTTGGGATGTCCGGTGGTCGTGAAAGGCGCTATATAAATGCAAGTCTTTATTTTCGTTTTCAGAAGTCACACAAGTGCCTGAAGCAAGGAAAGAATGAGAGTCAGCTGTTTTTTGCACCTTTCCCTGACTACTTTCCACAAGTACTGCTGGAAGTGGCTGTCCCCCCCCCCCCGACTCGCACAGCCGCGTGGGGTGTGTGTGGGTTGAGGAGCAGGCCGTGGCAATGAAGGTGGAGATGGCTTTAGGGTCCTGACAACATTGTCTGATTCTCCACCACTCCCCCCTCCCGCCCTCAGCTGCAATGTGCAAATACTCTAATTTCGCCTGTTGCTGGAGGGTGCAGGCGGGAGGCGTTGGGATCGATTTTGAATTGGCCGCTGGTTCGGAGGCTCCACGGCAAGCACCAATGGGCGGGGCGTGCACAGCGCACATTCTATCCCCTGGAACCTCAGAATTACAGCGGGGCCCGATTGACAACACAGGGCCCTGATTTCTAAGGAGCTATTTGAAGCTTATGGAATCATAGAATCATAGAAATTTACAGCACGGAAAGAGGCCATTTCAGCCCATCGTGTCCACGCCAGCAGACAAAGAGCTATCCATATTCCAGCTCTTGGTCTATAGCCCTGCAGGTTACGGCACTACAAGTGCACATGCAAGTACTTTTTAAAGGTGGTGAGGGTTTCTGCCTGTACCATCCTTTGAGGCAGTTAGTTCCAGACCCCTATTATCCTCTGGGTGAAGAAGTTCCCCTCATATTTCCCCTTACCTTCCTACCAATCACTTTAAATCTATGCCCCCATCGTTGTTGACCCCTCTGCTCAGGGAAACAGGTCCTTCCTATCCACTCTATCTAGGCATCTCATAATTGTATACACCATAGCAAGGTCTCCCCCCTCAGCCTCCTTTGTTCCAAAGAAAACAAACCTCCTGTTTTTGGGAGGAGCCCGGGCTGCCCGTTTCATGGCCCCCCCCTCCCCCCACCAAAATGGCGGTGACCCAAAATCCTGGGAACAGGACAGTGCGTGCTGTGCTGCCATTTTAATCGCACTGCTGCCCCCATTCCTGGGCAATGTGTCCCTGGCCAATGACCGCCCTAAGCACAGGAAGAGCATCTGGGAGAGCGCTGAGCACCTCGAGTCTCATCGCCGAGAGCATGCAGAAATAAAGTGCAGGCAGCGGAAGGAGCGTGCGGCAAATTTGTCCCACCCACCCTTCCCTTCAACCACTGTCTGTCCCACCTGTGTCCGAGACTGTAATTCCCGTATTGCACTGTTGAGTCACCTGAGAACTTCCTCGATTTCGAGGGACTGCCTTTGATGATGATGATGCAATGGGGGAACCATCAGAATCAGCCCATTGAATGCTGTTCTCAGCTTTTTATTTACAACTTTATAAGTTGCTCTCTTTTCCAGAATGCGCATCCTATCTGATGAGAGATATTTATTTTCGCCTTTAACAGTGCCTCCCACTTTCATTTAATCCTTCTCTCCCTTTGTGTTGACATTCGCTCGTGTTTAGGCCCTTGTAAACTCGCTTCTTCAATCAAGTTGACATGTCAATTTTCAACCAGAACCAAGGTATTTTTGTGCCGAAGGAAGATTGAGTGAACGCATGATTAAAAAAAAATTGTGACTTCAAAATATTCCAGAAACTGGATAAAGCAGAAGCCAGTAAAATATTAGAAGCAAGGAATGCCAATGTGGCCTGATTTCAAAATGACATCCAGCCTGAGCTGCATTGGAACTAGAGGGGAGAAATACATTATAGCCCAGGAATGGGCGGTAACTTTAGAAAAGTTTGAGATCTGCTGCCAGGCACTTATGAATCATGCTGCATGCAAAATTAAGTCTCATTGCTCAAAGAAAGGATTGGAGTGCTAAATCAAGTGCTAATAGCCTAGCTTAGTGGCGTTAGACTCAAAGCACGAAGCAATATCAGGTGTAGCCTAATCGCAAGTCAGCGTTGCCACAGGCTCTTTCCAGTTCTTAAAGGGGAGGCTCACTTAAGCTGCAGAATCCTACTCTAGTGTAGCACTTTGATATCGTGTGAGAATAAAAATGTCACAATTTTTTAGGAGCCACAACATGCCGGAGACGAAAAGAAAGAAAGACTTGCATTTATATAATGCCTTTCATGACCACCGGACATCTCAAAGCGCTTTACAGTCAATTACGTACCTTTTGAAGTGTAGTCACGGTTGTAATGTAGAACCTTTCATCATCGTAGGCCTTCCGCTGCCTGCGCTTGATTTCTGCATGCTCTCAGCGATGAGACTCGAGGTGCTCAGTGCCCTCCCGGATACACTTCCTCCACTTAGGGCAGTCTTTTGCCAGGGATTCCCAGGTGTTAGTGGGGGTGTTGCACTTTATCAGGGAGGCTTTGAGGGTGTCCTTGTAACGTTTCCTCTGCCCACCTTTGGCTCGTTTGCCGTGATGGAGTTCCGAGTAGAGCACTTGCTTTGGGAGTCTCGTGTCTGGCATGCGGACAATGTGAACTGCCCAGCGGAGCTTATCAAGTCTGGCCAGTGCTTTAAAGCTGGGGATGTTGGCCTGGTCGAGGACACTAATGTTGGTGTGTCTGTCCTCCCGGGGGATTTGTAGGATCTTGCGGTATCGTTGGTGGTATTTCTCCAGCGACTTGAGGTGTGTACTGTACATGGTCCATGTCTCTGAGCCATACAGGAGGGCGGGTTGCACGTTCTCTGACATCACGATCTGCCTGGTGCTGAAGTCCCCGGCGCTAACTTGTAGAGGCGGTGCTATGGAGGTGGGGGGGGGGGGTGCTGTGGCTGGATTTGGGGTGCGTCGCTGGATTTGCGCTACTGCCTCAGCGTCCGTTAGTGCTCCCATCAGGTGCTAACTGGAAGCATTAAGGTACCAAATTTTTCCTGCTAGGAGCTTTGCTTAAATTTATAGAATTGTGGAATACCTACTCATCTCGGGCAGTGAGAAGTACACCTTTTTTCTCATTCGTTCCTGGGATGTGGGCGTCGCTGGCAAGGCCAGCATTTATTGCCCATCCCTAATTGCCCTTGAGAAGGTGGTGGTGAGCCACCTTCTTGAACCACTGCAGCCCATGTGGTGAAGGTGCTCCCACAGTGCTGTTAGGGAGGGAGTTCCAGGATTTTGACTCAGCGATGATGAAGGAACGGCCGATATATTTCCAAGTCAGGATGGTGTGTGACTTGGAGGGGAACGTGCAGTTGGTGATGTTCCCATGCGCCTGCGGCCCTTGTCCTTCTGGGTGGTGGAGGTCGCGGGTTTGGGAGGTGCTGCTGAAGAAGCCTTGGCGAGTTGCTGCAGTGCATCTTGTAGATGGTACACACTGCAGCCACGGTGCGCCGGTGGTGGAGGGAGTGAATGTTGAAGGTGGTGGATGGGGCGCCGATCAAGCGGGCTGCTTTGTCCTGGATGGCTTCTTGCAGGATACAAGCAAGTGGAGAAGGATGCAGCCAGAAATCTAGGCCCATGTACTGGCTAAAGCTCGGAATGACAGAGTCACTTCATTCTCTTGGTGAGCACCATCCTGTTCTTCAACCCCAGGGTGATGCCTCTTTGTAACTTCCGGAGCACTCAGCAGCTGAGAGGCGGAGGGTTGCAGTGCAAAGAACCATCCAATTATTTGAGACCTCTGAAGAGATGCCACCAGATCCCTGGCAGGTTCAGTCATAATTCTGGTTGGTCATGAGCATCATTTCCCTCTTAACCTCTGTCTGCGATTGGCGCAAGGGTGTCATGTGCCACCCTTGAATTGTTGGGTCTTCTCTAAACTTCTCATTCTCAGTTTCTTTTTTTGGCCACTCTCACAGGTGACTTCCAACTCTGTTATGTCTTCACGAGCAATTATGCGAGCCTTGATTGCTAAAGTTTTCAAAAATAACAAACAGATCAACCTATTGTTAATTATTTATTGCTACTAGAATTATCTTGTGCCTCCATAGGATCTCGCTCCCATCTTTGATCAACAATAGGTCTTCACAACATCAGAACTCATTTTTGGTTTTACATGGAATATAAAGACAGAAACAAACCAGTAGATCCAACCAGTCCATGCTCCACGTAAGCCCCCTCCCATCCTTCCCCATCTCTCTCTATCAGCATAGCCTTTTATTCCTTTCTCCCTCATGTGCCCATCGAGCTTCCCCTTAAATGCATCTCTGTTATTCGACTCAAATGCTCCCCAAACTACTGTGAAACATATAAAAATGTCATTGAATATATTTAAGGTGGAGATAGATAGGGTGGAATTCTTTGCCCCAGAGAGCTGTGGAGGCTGGGTCATTGACTATATTTACGGTGGAGATAGACAGATTTTTGAATGATAAGGGAGTCAAGGGTTATGGGGAGCGGACAGGGACATGGAGTTGAGGCTAAGATCAGATCAGCCATGTGCTTATTGAATGGCAGAGCAGGCTCGAGGGGTCAAATGGCCTACTCCTGCTCCTATTTCTTACGTAAGGTTCTTACAGGGCTTGACAAGGTAGATGCAGGGAGAATGTTTCCCCTGGCTGGGGAGTCTCAAACTAGGGGTCACAGTCTGTGAATAAGGGGTCAGCCATTTAGGATAGAGATGAGGAGAAATTTCTTCACTCAGAGGGTGGTGAATCTTTGGAATTCTCTGCCCCAGAGGTCTGTTGCTGCTCAGACGTTGAGTATATTCAAGACAGAGATCGGTATATTTTTGGGCACTAAGGGAATCAAGGGATATGGGGATAGTGCGGGAAGGCGTTGAGGTAGAAGATCAGCCATGATCTTATTGAATGGCTGACCAGGCTCGAGGGGCTGAATGGCCTACTCCTGCTCTTATTTCTTATGTTCTTATGTGGTGAGTTCAACATTTTTAAAAATTATTAAATAAATTAATTTAACTCCTCCCCGCCCATTTTCCTCCATGTCCTTGCTTTCCTTGATGGTCCAAGTTTTATGAGGTAAACCTGTTCTTAGGACTCATCGCAGAATCTCCTATTCTTTCACAGGGCCTCAGCTTTGGAACATACAATCCTCACTCAGTCGCTCCTTCCTCCAACAATTGCCTGATGTTTGAAACCCTGCTTGGGGGTCACCTCATCACTAATTTGCTCCTTTACCTTGCCTTTTCCTTTACTCTGTTCAAAAGGGTAATGGAATGCTGGCCTTTATATCTAGAGGACTAGAGTACTAGAGGGTCAAAGTTATGCTCCAGCAATTCAAAACCCTGGTTAGACCACACCTGGAGCACTGTGAGCAGTTCTGAGCAGCACACCTTAGGGAGGGTATATTGGCCTTGGACGGAGTGCAGCGTAGGTTTACCAGACTGATCATCATCATCATTGCAATATATATAGTGCCACCCAGTGGACTACTGTGACATTGCAGAATAAACAGAACAAGTCACCTGACAAGTTCCTGAAGTTACCAACCATCTTAAAGCCTGTCTGTTTGTAATTTACCTTGGATTTTTAGCTGTTACTCAAAACAGAGAAGCTCTCAAAGTCTCTGTCAGATAATTGAATCATTCACCAACTAAAATTTCAGCCAGGTTATCCAATTATCCCATCCTCGTCGCCAATATTATTTTTTCGGTACAACTTCATAAACACACAGGCTCGAAGATGGCTGATAACTTCAGGAATGTGTCAGGTGACCTGACCTGTTTATTCTTGTAAAACAGCAATGGCTGCAGTGCCACAGTAGTCCACTGGGTGGAGCTATATATATTACAATCATCATAGGCAGTCCCTCAAAATCGAGGAAGACTTGCTTCCACTCTGAAAGTGAGTTCTCAGGTGGCTGTACAGTCTAATACAGGAATTACAGTCTCTGTCACAGGTGGGGCAGACAGTGGTTGGAGGAAAGGGTGGGTGGGGAGTCTGGTTTGCTGCACACTCCTTCCGCTGCCTGCGATTGGCTTCTGCATGCTCTCGGCGACGAGACTTAAGGTGCTCAGCGCCCTCCCGGATGCTCTTCTTCCACTTTGGCCAGTCTTGTGCCAGGGACTCCCAGGTGTCGGTGGGGATGTTGCACTTTATCAAGGAGGCTTTGAGGGTGTCCTTGAAACATTTCCTCTTCCCACCTGGAGCTCGCTTGCCATGCAGGAGTTCAAGTTTTAAGTTACGAGGGGAGATTACACAAATTAGGGTTGTATTCCCTGGAATTTTGAAGGTTAAGGGGTGATCTAATCAAAGTTTTCAAGATATTAAGGGGAACCGATAGGGTAGATAGAGAGAAACTATTTCCGCTGGGAGAGGGCATAGTCTAAAAATTAGGGAAAGAACTTTCAGGAGTGAAATTAGGAAACACTTCTACATACAAAGGGTGGTGGAAGTTTGGAACTCTCTTCCGCAAACGGCAATTGATGCTAGATCAATTGTTAGTTATAAATCTGAGATTGTAATATATACTCACAGATTTGTGGGGCTGTTGCACTGTGAGAGGCTTAGCCAGTCACATGACATTCACAAGACTCAATAAAACCCCAGCTAATTGAATTCAGGTTCTCCACGATGAGGCATGCAGTTGTGAGCCTGTTGGATGAACTGGTAGTGGTTCAGTTTGATTGTTAAACCTTTGCTGATAAACCAGCTAACTCTTCACAGCAAACGTGTAGCTATGAATTCTTAAGTAAAGAACCCATGAAACAAATACACTACAGATATTGATAACTTTTTGTTAACCAAAGGTGGGTATTTCGAGTTAGGTCGCAGATCAACCATTGAATGGTGGAACAGGCTCGAGGGGCTGAATGGCCTACTCCCTATGTTGCTATGTTGGTGATGGCCTCCACTGTATGCCTTGACCCTTCACTGCGGTGGAAGATGCCTGTCCGACAATGATCCTGACCAACGGATCCACCACAGACCCAATCCACGTCCGGACCGGGGTCAAGCAGGGCTGCGTCATCGCACCAACGCTCTTCTCAATCTTCCTCGCTGCAATGCTCCACCTCACACTCAACAAGCTCCCCGCTGGTGTGGAACTAAACGATAGAACCAATGGGAAACTGTTCAACCTTCGTCGCCTCCAGGTCAGATCCAAGGTCGTCCCGTCCTTTGTCATCGAACTACAGTACGCGGACGACGCTTGCATCTGCGCACATTCAGAGACAGAACTCCAAGCCATCGTCAACATCTTCAGTTATACACGCACAACGACTGATAAGACACTTGCCAAGGTTGTATTTTTGATGCCAGATGGGTTTATGGGGAGCGGACCAGAGATTTAAAAGAGCATTAAAAAAAAGAGACAAGCAGCGGGAGACAAAAGTAGAAAGAGAGAAAACAGACCAGACAATGAGACACCTAAATAAAAACTCGTCCATTGGAATGTGATTGTAGGAAATGGGGAACGTCAGAGCTTATTTATGCGTGACTGGGAACATCGGCCAAGAATGGTGTAAATTAAACGTCAGGAGAGAGACAAAATAACTGATGGCTGCAAATTATACATTTTGCAGGAAGAAACCCCACATCACCTGCAGCAGAAGGGTATTACTGAAACCACAAACACACTGGAGAACAGTTTAATTTTGTCCGCCTTTAATGGAAACTCCGCAGCACGTCACGTTAGACTGCCTGATCAATCTTGTCAGATTGGCCTGTAATACTTCTTGTTGCAGCCTTTCAACGAGTGGTGTTTGAAACCCTGGTGCCTGATCAAATCAAAGTTTTGATGCAAGCTTTATATTTCCAATGTATCTAATCAGTACGATATCATTCACATTGGAGTGTATTTATAATCCAACTCCAAACTTAATAATGTCTAAATTTTCAAATTTACAGCGCTCATCACTGTCAATCCTTAATAACACCTCAAAACAACAATGAATGCTGGAAGTTTAATCTTCGGCTCACTGTCCCTTTCAATATACACAGATAAATCACATTTTTAGATTATTAAATTATTTGAATTGTTTACCACACTAAACACAAGAAACATAGAAATCTACAGCACAGAAGGAGGACATTTCGGCCCATTGTGTCCGCGCCGGCCAACAAAGAGCCACATGGCTCTCGGTCAGCAGCCCTGAAGGTTACATATAAACCTGTGAACAATGATGAACAATTAACAAAGAGCATCCGGCCCAACCAGTCCGCCCCACACAACTGCGACACCCCCTGCACCGCAACATTTTACACTTCACTCTACCCGGAGCCATGCGATCTCCTGAGAGAGGCAAAAAACAGATAAAAACCCAGGCCAATTGGGGAAAAAAATCTGGGAAAATTCCTCTCCGACCCATCCAGGCAATTGAAACTAGTCCAGGAGATAACTCTGGCCATATTATATTCCCTGAAGTACTGACCATCGTATCTGCGGCAGCCAACAAGAGGTTATCCAGTCTAATCCCACTTACCAGCTCCAGGTCCGTAACCCTGCACGTTACAGCACTTCAAGTGCCCATCCTTTTAAATGTGGTGAGGGTTTCTACCTCTACCACCGTTCCAGGCAGTGAGTTCCAGACCGCCACAGCCCTCTGTGTGAAGAAACTTGCCGTCAAATCCCCTCTAAACCTTCCACCTTCAACCGATGCTCCTCGTAATTGACCCTCTACCAAGGGGGATAGGTCCTTGCTATCCACTGTATCCAGGCCCCTCAAAATGTTTTACACCTCAATGAGGTCTCCTCTCAGCCTCCCCTTCTCCAAGGAGAACAAACCCAGTCTATCCAATCTCTCCTCATAGCTAAGATTCTCCATTCCAGGCAGCTCATCCTCATAAATCATTGAATATATTTAAGGCAGAGATAGACAGATTTTTGAGTGATAAGGGAGTAAAGGGTTATGGGGAGCAGGCAGGGAAGTGGAGCTGAGTCCATGATCAGACCAGCCATGATCTTATTGAATGGTGGTGCAGGCTCAAGGGGCCAAATGGCCTACTCCTGCTCCTATTTCTTATGTTCTTAAATCTCCTCTGCACCCTCTCCAGTCCTTTCTATAATACGGCGACCAGAACTGCATGCATTATTCCAACTGTGGCCTAACCAGTGTATTAAGCATAACCTCCCTGTTCTTGTATTCTATGCCTCGGCCAATAAAGGTAAGCATATCATATCACTTCTTAACCACCTTATCTGTCATGTATGTACTTTTGAGATCACTAGCCACTAGATGGCGTCACTGTTGGAGACCATTGGGCTGCATGCATGTGTGTGCAGCCCAAGTATAAATGGGCCAGCCATTTTGTATATTAGTCACTTCGGGCCTTAATAAAGCAGAGCCAAGGTCATACCTCTTGGAGTTAAACAGTACTCAGTCTAACAGTTATTGTATACACAACATTATCCACCTGGCCTGCTACTTTCAGGGATCTGTGGACAAGCACTCCAAGGTCCCTTTGTTCCTCTACACTTCTAAGTGATCTACCATTTAATGTGTATACCCTTTCCTTATTAGCCCTCCCCAAGTGCATCACCTCACACTTCTCTGAATTAAATGCCATTTGCCACTGCTCTGCCCACCCGACCAGTAGATTGATATCCTCCTGCAGCCCATGACTTTCCTCATCATTATTTACCACTCATTCAATTTTAGTGTAATCTGCAAACTTCTTAATCATACTCCCTATATTCAAATCTAAATCGTTGATATATACCACAAAAAGCACTAATGAGCCCTGTGGAACTCCACTGGAAGCATCCTTCCAGTCACAAAAACGTCCATCAACCATTACCCTTTGCTTCCTACCTCTAAGTTATCAAAGCAGTTTAAAGAATATTATGGAGTGCCGTCCCAACAGGAAATCTTGGATGAATCATAGAAATTTATAGCACAGAAGGAGGCTATTTCGGCCCATTGTGTCCGCGCCGGCCGACAAAGAGCTATCCAGTATAATCCCACTTTCCAGCTCTTGGTCTGCAGCCCTGTAGTTTACGGTACATTAAATGCACATCCAAGTATCCTTTAAATATGGTGAGGGTTTCTGCCTCAAATCCCCTGTAAACCTCCTACCAATTGCTTGAAATCTATGCCCCCTGGTTGTTGACCCTTCTGCTAAGGGAAATAGGTCCTTCCTATCCATGGGCCACAAGTTCCACCAACTCAACACTGGGAAAATCAAATGTCATTCATTCCAGCTGCTGCCCTGGTCACTCTCTTAAACTGAACCAGACCATCTGTATTCTCAGTGCCCTGTTTGACCTGGAGCCCAGGTTCAAACCCCACGTACTATCCATCTCCAATACCCCTTACTTCCACTTCTGCAACAATATCAGCCCCGACTGCACCCCTGCCTAAGCCCCTCCGCGACTGAAACCCTTATGCGTGCCTTGGCTGCCTCCACGCGTTGACTATTCCAATGCTCTCCTCCCTGGCCTCCCATCCATAAATTGGAACTTTCCCATAACTCTGCTGCATGTATCCTGTCCCATGGTAATTCCTGCTTGCCCATCACTCTCGTCCTTGCTCTAGGTCTCCCAATGTATCACATTTAAAATTCTTGCGTTCGTATACAAGTCCGGCATTGGTTCGACCACAGTTATAATACTGCGTGCGTGGCCCCGACCTGCGAGCACCATCAGAGCAGGCCGGGGAGCTGAAAGAGCAGCACGTGCTGGAGCAGGAGAGCAACGGCAATGAAAAGGGACGTCATCAAGGTCCAGGTCGGTGATTGGAGCGTGGGCAGGTACAGCAGGAGCGGTGAGGTCAGGTGTAGGAGCGGCGAGAGATTGTATCGAGACGTGATCGGGGCCCAGGAGAGGTGTGAGTTCGGGGCCCAGAAGAGGTGAGGGCCCAGGGGCAGCACGGGCCAGCCCACACTGCGATATGTGCGCACACTAGGTCCGTGCAGCAGAGCTGGTTTCCAGTTGTCTTGGTTAATCCTAGCTACTGGACCAAGACCTAGCTCTGTCAAGCCCGTGTGGTGGCTGGTGTGCAACGGCCACCCCGCGTTAAAAAAATCCACGCACAGGTATCTTCCACCCTTCAGGATGTAGTTCAGGATCCAGAATATTAGGTCCTTCATTGAAATACCTATGAGCTTTTTGACATGGAAGCAAGTCATCCTCGATACGAGGGAGGAAAGCAGGGTGGAGATTGGATTCCTGATAAAGTTACAAGTAAAGATTCACCAGAAGTAAAAGGTATTAGTTATGGAGAAATGCTGAAAAATTGGGACTGTAACAATGTAGGTCAATATATATTTAATAAATATGATCAAAATTCTGAAAGATTTTTAGAGAAAGAAAGACTTGCATTTATATAGCGCCTTTCCTGATCACCAGACATCTCAAAGCGCTTTACAGCCAATGAAGTACTTGTGGAGTGTAGTCACTGTCATAATGTGGAAAACGCGGCAGCCAATCTGCTCCCACAAACAGCAATATGATAATGACCAGATAACCTGTTTTCGTTATTTTGGATGACGGATAAATATTGGCCAGGACACCAGGGATAACTCCCCTGCTCTTCTTCGAAATAGTGCCGCGGGATCTTTTACGCCCACCTGAGCGAGCAGACGGGTCCTCGGTTTAATATCTCATCCGAAAGACGGCACCTCCGACAGTGTAGCGCTCCCTCAGCACTCAAGGGCTAAACATTTTGGTGCGCCCCGTTTTTGGGAGGGGGGTGGGGGAGGGGGGGAGGATAACACGCGCAAGGCGCGGGACTTTGCGTCAGGTGCAGAAGTCTCGCCTCTCGCGAAAAATTGGGGTCACCACCTCCGAAAGGAAGTGGAGCGCCATATCAAGCATTCTTTGACTCATTCTGCAAAGAGGAATTTAAATCTGCTGCTTTTCTTCTGGCTGGTCTGCACTGGGCTGATGGGATGCTCTTGCTGAAGGAACACGGCAGCCCGTACATGTAATGTATGCACCTGCGAGTATGCTCACAGGTTGGTAGAGCTGTTGAGTTGAGAATGGCTTAGCCAGTCACGTGATGTTCGCAAGGCTCAATAAAACCCCGGCCAGTTGGGTTCAGGGGATCCACGATGAGGCAGATGGTTGTGAGCCTGGTGGATGAATTGGTAATGTGCAGTGTGATTGTTAAACCTTTTGTTAATAAAGCAACTAGTTCTTAATAACAATGTGTTGCTATGATTTCTTAAGGAAAGAACCCATGAAGCAAATACATTGCAGTACAAGTTCTTAGAAATTTGGTTAGTGCACCGGGCCTATTACTTGCCCCAATGTCTCCCCGGAAATGTGCGAGCAGTGCAGTGAGTTACCAATGAATTATTATACTAGACAGATCTTTGAGGTCATGTTAGAAGGCGGATTTTGCTCGTTCAACATTGCTACTCACAGGCCTGCCTTTTGCACTTTTGGTGCCTTTTTCTCCCCAACAGTTTGTCTTTGTACATTCACTCATTGCTAGCTTTTTACAGTAAACTTCAAACGCATTTTAAACACCCAAAGTTGTTGCCATGAGCATTTCTCTGGGAATTCTGCTTGCCCCGAAGGAGCTTGAAAAATGAGGAGGAGTTTCAGAGCAGCGATCAGAGCAAGAGGTCAGCTCGTACCTTAGCTGGGTTGCACAGATCCAGAACCTGCTGATGGTCCTTGCAGGTCGGGGGTCAATGGAGCAGTGTGTGGAGGCATACCACTTCAAGATACAGCACGAACTGCTTCAGGAGGGCGACGGCTGAGAAGAGAGCGACTGGATTGGACGTCACCAAAATCCAGGTCGGTGATTGGAGCGTGGGCAGGTACAGCAGGAGCGGCGAGGGCGGGCCGAAGGGGCGGCGAGAGGTTGTAGAGGGCTGTGATCGAGACCCAGGAGAGGCGTGAGTTTGGGGCCCAGAAGAGGCGAGGGCCCAGGGGCAGCACGGGCCAGCCCACACTGCGATATGTGCACGCACTCGGTCCGTGCAGCAGAGCAGGTCTCCAGTCGTCTTGGTTAACCCTTGCCACTGGACCAAGACCTAGCTCTGTCAAGCCCATGTGGTGGCAGATGTGCAACGGCCACCCCACATTAAAAAAATCCACGCACAGGCATCTTCCACCCTTCAACATGTAGTTCAGGATCTGGAATATTAGGTCCTTCATTGAAATGCCTGTGAGTTCATCCCACTTTGGCGCGGAAGCAGGTCATCCTCGATGCGAGGGACTGCCTATGATGATGACAGACCCATGGCTACTCAGATCGCCCCAGAGACACTTGGGCACATGACAGAGAGTCCCTTTACCATCTATGAGTCAGCAAGGCTCTTCCAGAAGCATGCGCAGAATGAGAGAAATGCACCCAACCTGCAGGCTAACTTAGGTGTGCATAAGTGATTCTTGTGGAAAATGTGAGCATGTCATGGGTTTCAATATCACACTAAAGTATGGGCATTCCTGCGCTACAGTGAAAGAGCTCTATAAGTTTATGTGAGAGCTTGGATTGGACGAGTGTTAAATGTGGCACTGGTTGGCCAGCAACTGCCTTGGGCGGACTGGAAACTTGGAACTGTTTGACTTGACAACACCTTGTGGAATGCAATCTTTTGGGATGCCTACTGAATAACTTGGTACTGTCAGTCCTTCCTTGCCAGATTCCTTCAAGTTGTACCATCTTCTAATGGTTCTGTTCCCAAGCTCTGCAGCTCGCTGGAACACTGGGTTGAGCCTCATCACCACATGTGGCCAGGAATGGTGCATTGCTGTCCTCTGACGAGAATGCCTTGAAGTGCAAAATAGGGCAACCTTGCCATGCAGCTGCACATCAAATTTTGCCAGCTGATGGGTAATGGGTCGGGTGCAATATTGTTCTGTCACATGCCCACAGAATCTGTTTGGCGTCTTCCCTTCACTTGATTTTGCCTGGCACTTCTTCCCTCCCCCATCTTCTGGAGTGTCAGCCGTGGCTCAGTGGGTAGCACACTTGCCTCGGAGTCAGAAGTTTGTGGGTTCAAGTCTCACTCCAGGGACTTGACCACAAAAATCTAGTCTGACGCTCCCAGCACAGTGCTGAGGGAGTGCTGCACTGTCGGAGGTGCCGTCTTTCAGATGAGACGTTAAACTGAGGCCCCGTCTGCTCTCTCAGGTGGACGGAAAAGATCCCATGGTGCTATTTCGAAGAAGAGCAGGGGAGTTCTCCTCAGTGCCTTGGCCAATATTTATCCCTCAATCAACAGAACCAAAACAGATTATCTGGTCATTATCATATTGGTGTATGTGGGAGCTTGCTGTGCTCAAATTGGCTGCTGCGTTTCCCACATTACAACAGTGACTACACTCAAAATGTACTTCATTGGCTGTAAAGAGCTTTGAGACGTCCGGTGGCCGTGAAAGGCGCTATATAAATGCAAGTATTTCTTTCTTCTCCCCTCCCAACTTGAAAAAGGCGAATACATATTTTTTAAAAATCAACTTTGAAGCTTCATAGTCACTGAAACAATATTTGTTGCCAGAGGCCGTCGCTTATCTTTAAGTGTGAACATCCCTTTACATTTGACCGACTGGCCAGGTGAGCAACTATTAAGCCTGGCTCCCTGTATAAAGCTCTTGCAACTATTAATAATAATTCAAATTTGCTGACCACGGAAAAAACGCGGGCAGGCAGTGGACGGACACCACAAGGCAGGTAAAGACTTTAAACTTAGCCAGAAGAGGTACTTGTTGCACTTAGTGTGGGCTCAGAAACTGTGAGAAAGTCTTGTGGAGTCTCACACACTTTTCTTTGCTTGGTTCCCTCGTGCGTCAGGTCGAGATCAATGACCCAAGTTATGTTTGCAGGGTCATGTCACTCTGCATCTGAAGCTTGCAAAAGAGGCAAGAGAACTGTAGTTGCAAAGTGTCAGTTGTGGCTCAGTGGGTTAGCACCCTCGCCTCTGAGTCAGAAGGTTGTGGGATCAAGTCCCACTCCAGGGACTTGAGCACATAAATCTAGACTGGCACTCCCAGTGCAGTGCTGAGGGAGAGCTGCACTGTCAGAGGTGCCATCTTTCGGATGCGATATTATGCTGAGGCCCCCGTCTGCCCTCTCAGGTGGACGTAAAAGATCCCATAGCTCTAATTTGAAGAAGAGCAGAGGAATTATCCCCGGTGTCCTGGGCAATATGTATCCATCAATCAACATAACAAAAAAAAAAAGTTTACTTGGTCATTATCACATTGCTGTTTGTGGGAGCTTGCTGTGCACAAATTGGCTGCCATGTTTCCCACATTAAACAGTGACTACACTCCAAAAGTACTTCATTGACTGTGAAGTGCTTTGAGATATAAAGGGCCGGATTTTCGCCTTTCAGGGTTTTTTGGTGAAAATGGTAGCGATACATTTTTTAGCCCGAACCTTCGTCCTTTACATCTGCGCTGGGGAGCATCAGTAAGGGAGCATTGCACAAGCATTCGCGGCGCAAACTATGGGTTCTGGCAACTTTAGTCCGGGGCCGGGAACGCTGTGAGAGAGGCCTTGGGACAAGGGGGGGGGGGGGAATTCTAAAAAAACATTCCAAAAACATTTACAAGACCCTTAACGATCTAATCGCTGCAAAAAATTAAAAAAATGTAAAACTTTAACTGCTCTTTTTTTTGCAGATTTTCATACTTACCGCTGCTGGCAGGACTGCACTGACAGGTTTGACCTGTCGCTATTCTGGGCACGGCGTACGGGTCGGGAGAGAGCCGAAAGTCCAACGCAAACGCAATCCGCATCGTTGCACGTCGACGCACCTCTCTCTGGCGGTACTTGAAAGGGGCGCCGCAAACAGGTGCCCGAGGATCGCGCCCGGGCTTTGCGGCCGGGATTTCGCTGCGGAGGGCCAAATCGCAGCAAAATCCCGGTCACAAACCTGCCGTAAATTCAGCTCTGGCAAGTCTTTCTTTCTTTTTCAAAATACATTGAAAATGATGACTATAGATTACTGTCAGGTACAGACAAGCAAGTTAAGTAAATCAAAAGTTGTGACTATTGCCAAAGGTTGATTAATGGTCAACTAAGGAGATGAAGTAATGAGGATGAACTAACGTTGCGAGCAAGCCCGTTTTGTTTTTTTGGTTATAGAACTCTAGGGTGTCATTGGACAAAATGTGCAATTTACATTGATAATTACAATTCCAACTCTCTCAGGTTGAACAGTTTATCTTATCTCAAATATAGAAAATCAATACTGTTCCTTTATTAATCTCTATTCACTTGCTTTAAATTGCAATCTTCCTCTGCTTTGGCCCTTTTAATGGCAAAGCTCGCCATAATTTGCAATGCAGATTTTCTTGTGACCTTTGATAGGAAACTCTGAGAATAGGCAAATTAAGCAATGATGAGCACCCGTTGTTAAATTAATTCGATTCTAAGTCTGGAGGTCGTTCAATTTCAAACACTTATCCTTCCAATTGTATTTGTCGAGGAAGCCTATTGTATTCCTGGAAAGAGTGCAGATTGCAACACCATCCTTTCATTTAAAAGACTCCAGGGTGCGGGAGGGGACAATTTTCACCATCACTACCTGGGCAGGAACTTGTCCAGTGTGGATCCCCTAATCTTCAATATTCATCGGCAAGATGCTGCAAGTCCCCTGGGAGGACAGGCGCACCAACGTCAGTGTCCTCGACCAGGCCAACATCCCCAGCATCGAAGCACTGACCACACTCGACCAGCTCCGTTGGGCGGGCCACATTTTCCGCATGCCTGACACAAGACTCCCAAAGCAAGTGCTCCACTCGGCACTCCTACACGGCAAGCGAGCCCCAGGTGGGCAGAGGAAACGTTACAGGAACACCCTCAAAGCCTCCCTGATAAAGTGCAACATCCCCACTGACACCTGGGAGGCCCTGGCCAAAGACCGCCCTAAGTGGAGGAAGATCATCCGGGAGGACACTGAGCACCTCGAGTCTCGTCGTCGAGAGCATGCAGAAATCAAGCGCAGGCAACGGAAGGAGCGTGCGGCAAACCAGACTCCCCACCCACCCTTTCCTTCAACCACTGTCTGTCCCACCTGTGACAGAGACTGTAATTCCCGTATTGGACTGTTCTGTCACCTGAGAACTCACTTTTAGAGTGGAAGCAAGTCTTCCTCGCTTTCGAGGGACTGCTTATGATGATGCTGATTCATCCTATTGATTTAAATCGGGTTCTACAATGGACAGGTGATCCACTCCCCCAGAATTTAGGCACAGGAGCAGCCCATTCAGCCCCTTGAGTCTGTTCCGCCATTCAGTTAGATCATCATGCCTCATTTGCGCCTCAACTCCACTCAGCCGCCCTTGCTTTACGTCCCTTGATACGCTTATCTAATAGAACTTAGTCGATCTCAGTCTTGAAAGTTTCAAGTGGTCCCCAGCATCCATGGTTGAGGTCAGACCTGCCTCCACGTGGCAGTCTATTCTGTTGCTGGAGCGGAGGTCCGTCCAGATCAAACTGGGGACTCTCCGGGCGGGAGGACTCTTGTGGACGTTGCACGCCGGCGCACGCCAGCGGACGCTCCCCAGCGGTCTTCTCTCACCGCCGACGTGAGGACCTCACCAAACTCGCTCGGAGGGGAGAGCGCCCGAAAAACATCGAGACCGCCGAGCAGCCGGCGGTGAGTCAACCAAACTCGGGCCCTAGGTATCTCTCTCACGCCAGCTAGACTTGCAACGGTCAGTGTGAAGACCTGCAAAAAAAGGTTAGTGCACCTTCTGTTCTTTATTTATTTTGCAGCCATTTAGGTCGATGGGGTCCTCCGAAGGGTTTCTGGTAGTTTTTTATTTATTGGTTTGAAAATTTTTAAATGTCGCCGTTCGCCCCTCTCTGGTCCCAATCCTAACCTCGGCGGTACTTTGCCGTGAATTGCATTTGCCGCCCAGAATGGTGGACGTAAAAGATCCCGCGGCACTATTTCGAAGAAGAGCAGGGGAGTTATCCCCGGTGTCCTGGGCCAATATTTAACCCTCAATCAAAATAACAAAAAAAAAACCCAGATTATCTGGTCATTAGCATATTGCTGTTTGTGGGAGCTTGCTGTGCACAAGTTGGCGGCCGCGTTTCCTACATTACAACAGTGACTACACTCCAAAAGTACTTCATTGGCTGTAAAGCACTTTGAGACGTCCGGTGGTCGTGAAAGGCGCTATATAAATGCAAGTCTTTCTTTCTTTAGAAATGTATTGTTTGCCCTTTTAATTTTATTTTCCGTCATTTATTTCTCTTATTTTCTTACTTCCCTCCCTTGTCTTATTTCTTCCTCGGGCCTTGGTCCAAGACATAGTCCAACCTCAGAACCCTGTGCTGGCACTTCCTGTTGCATTCAGCAAGAGGCATGTTTGAGACGCACAGAAAGGGATCGTTCCCTGGCCTGGGTTCCTTTCCCTCGGGTGACGGGCTACAAGTGACAAGTTGGCTCCCTGCAGGCGTGCAAGTGTCAGATGCAACTTGAGCTTCAAACTCATGCCCCGCACCACAATGTAGCCGCCAAGCTGCCTTAAGGTCGATCCGTCAATGGAACACCTCAGGGTTTGTTGTAGCAAGGGAGAAAAATGCCTTCAGACGTTCTTCTTTACAAAATCATTTGGGAAGGTTTCAAGGGTGCAAACATCACCCGTGAGCTTTTTCCCCAAGAGCATCAGGCCACTGCGAACATTCCGGAATGTATTTGTGGCAGAAATGCAGCAAACATCACAATCTTATCGAGCACGGATGCCCTTTATTGGTCACGGAAGACTTTCCCAATGAGATGCCTTCAAATTACGTTGCAAATTCATGAGAAAAGCTCAGTTGCCAACTTCAGATCTGGAAACAGATTTAGTAAACTGACCAAACTCTCTCAGATTGAGTTGCTCAAGTCATACGAAGCTTGCTCCTTTATTAAATAATCCCATGCTCCTTTCAGATGTCTATGCTATAATGTCTGAGTGGCAGAAAAAATAAACAATCTCGAAAAGCCTCCGACAGGCCGTCACAAGTCTGTTATTAATCTTGCGCGTAGCTGCATAAAATAAGGGCCTGGAATAGCTCTCCTGGCTGAACCTCCCACCTTCTGTAAACCTCAGCTCCTCCAAAACTCTGCTGCCTGTGTCCCGATTCTCGCCAAGTCCCGTTCACCCCATTACCCCCGTGCTCGCTAACCTACATTGGCTCCTGTTCTGGCAACGCCTCTATTTTAAAATTCTCCCACTTGTTTTCAAATACCTCCATGTCCTCGCCCCTCCCTATCTCTGTAACCTCCTCCAGCCCTACGAGATCTCTGTGTTCTTCTGATTCTGCCCTCTTGCGCATCCTCGATTTTAATCTCTTCACCATTGGCGGCCGTGCCTTCAGTTGCCTGAGCCCTAAACTCTGGAATGCCATCCCTAAACCTCTCTGCCTCTCTCTTATCCTTTAAGATGCTCTTCTTTAAGCAAAGACTGGTGAGAATGTGGACTTCACTACCACAGGGAGCGGTGGTAGAGAATAGTATAGAAGTATTTAAGGGGAGGCTGGACAAGCACATGAGGGAGAAGGGAATAGAGGGTTACACTGATAGATTTAGATGAGGAAAGACGGGAGGAGGCTCGAGTGGAGCATAAACGCCGGCATGGACTGGTTGGGCCAAATGGCCTGTCTGTGCCGTATATTCTTTGAATCCTATGTAATACTTACCTCTGTGTCCAAGCTTTGGGTCATGTGTCTTAATATTTCCTTATGTAGTTCAGTGTCAACTTTTGTTAGTGAAATGGCTTGACATTCTAACCACTCACTGAGTAAAGAGGATATTCCCAAGTTCTTTATTGGGTTTATCAGTGACTATCTTATATTTATGGCCCCTTGTTCTGATCTCCCCCACTACCACCGGGCTCACCCCCCCCCCTACCCACCACCCCAAGTAGAAACCAAGCGTGCGACAAACCAGACTCCCCCCCCCATCCCTTTCCTTCAACCACTGTCTGTCCCACCTGTGACAGAGACTGTAATTCCCGTATTGGACTGTTCAGTCACCTGAGAACTCACTTTTAGAGTGGAAGCAAGTCTTCCTCGATTCCGAGGGACTGCCGATGATGATGAGAAGTTGTAAGGCGTTTCATTAAGGAGCGGCAGTTATCAGCATAATCAGATACTTTGCACGATTAAGATAGATATAGTAGACACATAACCCGTGACAGATGAAAACGATCTACGTCCCAGAACGGAACAGACGGACGGAGAGGCAGAATGGTGGTCTCGGATTGGATCCCTGCGGCCAGCTGCGGTCTCTTCTATTTGGTCATTTCCCGGAGGTTTTAGGGTGAGGACAGCATGAGGTCCACCTCCACCTCAGAGGAAACCCTCTCCTTAGTCTGCTCGTTTCCCTCTCTCGGCTCTCTGTTTATATACCTTATTTCCATGGGCCGGTGGATACGTCGCAACAATCATACTTTTACCCATTCAATTATCTAATTACAGGGGAGTGAGTACCTATGACAGACCCCTCCCCTCATCATGAGGTCACCTTTTTCCTTATCTCTCTTCTAAATGTCTTGCCCTTCCGTTGACAGTTGTTTATTCGACATCTCCTTGCTACCTTCTTTATCAGTTTAGTCATGCATGCTTGAAGGCCTGTTTTTCGTCTTCCGACCTTGTAATGACCTTAGCTCTTGGTGTAATTCTTATCTGATGTGGCTGGAATTCCTCCTGTGTTCTCATCTCCTGAGTTGGTATACCCCTTCTCTTCTTAGGCAGTCCCTTGGAGTTCAAGGATGACTTGCTTCCACACTAAAATGAGTTCTAGGGTGATTGATGCAACCAATAGAAAAGCAAACTATAATTTAAATGTTGAAAAATTGCAAAGTGCTGCAGTACAGCGGGACCTGGGGGTCCTTGTGCATGAAACACAAAAAGTTAGTATGCAGGTACAGCAAGTAATCAGGAAGGCAAATGGAATGTTGGCCTGTATCGCAAGGGGGATAAAAGCAGAGAAGTCCTGCCACACCTAGAGTACTGCGTATCCTTAAGAAATAATAAAATTGCATTGGTGGCTGTTCAGAGAAGGTTCACTCGATTGATTCCGGAGATGAGGGGGTTGACTTATGAAGATAGGTTGAGTAGGTTGGGCCTGTACTCATTAGAGTTCAGAAGAATGAGAAGTGATCTTATCGAAACATATAAGATAATGAGGGTGCTCGACAAGGTGGATGCAGAGAGGATATTTCCACTCATAGGGGAAACTAGAACTAGGGGACATAGTCTCAGACTAAGGCGTCGCCCATTTAAAACTGAGATGAGGAGGAATTTCTTCTCTCAGAAGGTTGTAAATCTGTGGCATTCTCTGCCCAAGAGAGCTGTGGAAGCTGGGTCATTGAATACATTTAAGTCGGAGATTGACAGATTTTTGAGCAATAAGGGAGTAAAGGGTTATGGGGAGCGGGCGGGGAAGTGGAGTTGAGTCCATGAACAGATCAGCCATGATCTTATTAAATGGCGGAGCAGACTCGAGGGGCCAAATGGCCTACTCCTGCTCCTATTTCTTATGTTCTTATGTTCTTAATGACAGTCTCTGTCACAGGTGGAGCATTTGGTGGTTGGAGGGACCGGTGGGTGGGATGCTTGATTTGTCATGCTTGGTTTCCACGTGCTCCCGGTGACAAATCTCGGCGCCTTCTCGGATGCTTCTCCTCCACTTTGAGCGGCCTTGGGCCAGGGATTCCCAAGAGTCGGTGGGGATGTTACATTTTTCAGGTCTGTTGCTGTTAGGGTTGTCCATGAGGGTCCCAATGTTACTTCTTTTATAAATTCATTATTTCTTTTATAATTCACAATTTCTTCAGATCACTGATTTCTGACATGTACTGGCAAGATTAACGGGACATGCATTATCACGTCACTCTTAGAAGAACAATTAGCAACTGAGTGAAAGTAGGACGTTGCATTTTGATGCTCGAAAGAGCAAAATGCAAGAAGATGGACATTGATCCTTGCATGTCTAGGAACTCTAAGAACAGAGCATTCTGCCATCAGTAAGTGATCTGTTTGGTTCGGTTCTCAAGTACAGGCAACTCTCGATTATCCGTACACGGATCCAACAGGAAACCTTTGTAACGGGATGTAGAATTCTGTTGCTAACAAGTGAAAAGACAGTTCTAAATAATTTGGAAAAATCGCCTTCCAAACAATGTGCTCATTTGTATTTGCTCATTCTTTCTTTCACACTCTCTCTCTCACACTCACACATTCTCTCACACACTGACACCGGGTTCCAGGCACAGAACCTGTACATGCATGCTGGTAATGTCCATCCTTTGTTACTGTTTGTAGCTGATTGTATTGATTCATTAAAGTTTTAACTTATAAATGTAAACTCGCCCTAACGGAAAAATCATTTACCCCGAATAGCCCAATCCCCGAGGGACCCGGATAATCGAGAGTTGCTTGCATCCCTGTAATTTACCGGCAAGAGCCAATACCGCAAAGAGCCATTGCCTTCACATCTCATAAGAGTACGATTACCGCTCATCGATGTCCTCTAACTGCTCACTGCCTCGCAACACTGACACAAATAAATCTTCAGAATGTCCTGGGATCATTAAGATGTTCTACACAGTTATCAAAGGAAAAATAAATTACTGAAATTGATTGTTTCCAAGTAATGGACCATAGAGAAAAAAAAATTTCTGTTAATAAATGCATGTGCTCAGTATCATAATCATCATTTCTAATTTGGCTCTTAATTCCTTTTCCTTTTGTAGATCGGAGAAGACGCGTTCTATCAATTATCACAACCAAGTCAAGTCATTGGATTGAAAAGATTTCATCATCGCTAATAAATCTGGTTCTGCGTTTCAAAATTTTACCTTGAAATAAATCCCAGCAGTCAATTTTTTAACAGGTCTGTCACGGTAGAGTGTGAGTGATCTAAATGTTTCCTCGTTTTATTACAGTTATACAAAGAAAATACTTAACCATATTTAACTAAAACAAGTAAAAATAGTAGATTTACCAGGGATTATTGGTGCATGATGGGTGTGTCCCAAAGAAGTCAGATTTAGCTTTTACTTCTAAGTCATAAACTTGAGCACATAATCTAGGCTGGCACTCTCTAGTGCAGTGCTGTGGGAGTGCTGCACTGTCGGAGATATCGTCTATCGGGTGAGACATAAGAACATAAGAACATAAAAAAATAGGAGCAGGAGTCGGCCATTTGGCCTCTCGAGCCTGCTCCGCCATTCAATATCATGGCTGATCTGATCTTGGCCTCAACTTCAACACCCCACCCACTCCCCATAACCCTTGACTCCCTTATCGTTCAAAAATCTGTCTAACTCCACCTTTAATATATTCAATGACCCAGCCTCCACAGCTCTATGGGGCAGAGAATTCCAAAAATTCACGTCTCACTGAGAGAAGAAATTCCTCCTCATTTCCGTTTGAAATGGGCAACCCCTTATTCTGAAACTGTGCCCCCTAGTTCCAGATTCCCCCATGAGGGAAAACATCCTCTCTGCACCTACCCTGTCAAGCCCCCTCAGAATATTATACGTTGCAATCAGATCACTTTTTAGTCTTCTAAACTCCGCTAAATCGAACTTTTTTTGTCTGCTCTCTCAGATGGGTGTAAAATATCCTATGGCACCACTTTAAGAAATGGAGTTCTCCCAGTGTGCTGGTCTGCATTTATCACTCAACGGGGTAGATCTTGACTTTGTGAGTTAGCGTAAAACAGGTGCTGACAAGTCGGCAGCCCATCAATGGAAATAATAGTCGGGAGAGATATAAAACTGGCTTCAGACTTTCTATCACTATCATACAATGTCAACGAATATCACTAAAACAGATGACCTGGTCCTTTATCACATTGTTGTTTGCAATATTATTGCAGTGACTTTTAAAGTACTTCACTGGCTGTAAAGTGTTTTGGGACATTTGAGATGATGAAAGGCGCTATACAAATGCAAATCAAAGATTACATTTATATTGCACCTTCCACATCCACTGACATCTCAAAGCACTTTACAGCTAATAAAGTACTTTTGGGAGTGAAGTCACTGTTGTAATGTGGGAAACGCGGTAGCCCATTTGCACACAGCAAGCTCCCAAACACAGCAATGTGATAATGACCAGATAATCTGTTTTTGTTATGTTGATTGAGGGATAGATATTGACCAGGACAGCGGGGATAACTCCCCTGCTCTTCTTCAAAATAGTGCCATGGGATCTTTTACGTCCACCCGAGAGAGCAGACAGGGCCTCAGTTTAATGTTTCATCCAAAAGATGGTACCTCCAATAGCACAGCACTCCACTGGAAGTGTCAGCCTAGATTTACGTGCTACAGTCCCTGGAGTGGGACTTGAACCCACAACCTTCTGACTGAGAAGCAAGTGCGCTACCCACTGAGCCACAGCTGACACTGATTTAGTTGAAGAGTGAAAATGTAGTCTGTGATACAAATTGACAACTCAGGTTTGGATTTATCCAATATTTTACGTACAGTAAATCAGCGCATCACAAATGTTTGTTTGTAGAAAAGTTAATTTGTTTTTAAATCCAGTGCTTCTATTGGCATCTGGATGTCATGCCTCATTAACTGATGTGTTAGCAATCCAGATGCTCTTCACAACATGTAATACACGAAGTTGTGTGGATAATGTGAGTATACAGTTTGAAGTCGAGGAATATTCGTGCTTCTGCCAGCTAAACAGAAAATTGCCTTTTAGGAGTTCAGATATGCGACGGAACATTTGTGAGACAAGGCCAACCATTCTAACATCATGACCTTATCTAAACGTATAAACATAGAAACATAGAAAATTGGTGCAGGAGTAGGCCATTCGGCCTTTCGAGCCTGCACCACAATTCAATATGATCATGGCTGATCATGCAACTTCAGTACCCCATTCCTGCTTTCTCTCCATACCCCTTGATCCCTTTTGCCGTAAGAGCCACATCTAACTCACTTTTGAATATATCTAACGAACTGGCCTCAACAACTCTCTGCGGTAGAGAATTCCACAGGTTCACCACTCTCTGGGTGAAGAAGTTTCTCCTCATCTCGCTCCTAAATGCCTTACCCCTTATCCTTAGACTGTGACCCCTGGTTATGGACTTCCGCAACATCAGAAACATTCTTTCTGCATCTAATCTGCCCAATCCCATCAGAATTTTATATGTTTCTATGAGATCCCCTCTCATTCTTCTAAATTCCAGTGAATATAAGCCTAGTCGATTCAATCTTTCTTCATATGTCAGTCCTGCCATCCCGGGAATCAGATTCTGAGGGGGCTTGACAGGGTAGATGCTGAGAGGATGTTTCCCCTCGTGGGGGAATCTAGAACCAGCGGGCTTAGTTTCAGAATAAGGGGCCATCCATTTAAGATGGAGCCGAGGAGGAATATTCTTCTCTCAGGGGGTCATGAATCGTTGGAATTCTCTGCGGAGAGAGCTGTGGAGGCTGTGTCATTGAATATATTTAAGGTGGAGATAGACAAGATCTTTGAATGATAAGGAAGTCAAGGGTTATGGGGAAGTGGAGCTGAGTCCAAGATCAGATCAGCCACGATCTTAATGAATGGCGGAGCAGGCTCGAGGGGCCAAATGGCCGACTCCTGCTCCTAGTTCTTATGTTCTTATGGCCAACATTAAGGGAATGGTCAAAATTTGAGGCATTTTCACGAAAGCAGATTAAATGAAATGGATAATTCCTATGTTGAGTGAGAAAAGCCCTCAAGTCTAGTTATTGGTCGGGGTGAGCGGCCTGTCAATGCAGCGGGCCCTCAATTTCCATGGGGGTTCTTCGCCGGGGAGACTGAAGGAAACCCCAGAGAAATGATGCAAGTGCCGGTCTTTAGGGGGTTCGACCCTGGCTTCTGCCGAACCTACGTCCTAAGTAGCGCCTGACCAGAGGCCACCGAGCGTTTCTCAAGGCCACGGCAAACCTACCCACATAATGACCATGGGTGGGGATCCAGCTTGTCGGGGTCTGAGTCAGCTGAGAGGCAGAAGCCTCAGGACACCTGCAGCAATGTACTCACCCTAGTGCAGCGCTGAGGGAGTGCCGCACTGTCGGAGGTGCCACCTTTCGGATGAGACATTAAACCGAGGCCCCGTCTGCTCTCTCAGGTGGATGTAAAATATCCCATGGCACTATTTCGAAGACGACCAGGGGAGTTATCCCCGGTGTCCTGGGGCCAATATTTATCCCTCAGTCAACATCGCAAAAACAGATTATGTGGTCATTATCACACTGTTGTTTATGGGAGCTTGCTGTGCGCAAATTGGCAAATTACAACAGTGACTACTCTCCAAAATTACTTCATTGGTTGTAAAGCGCTTGAAGACATCCAGTGGTCATGAAAGGGGCTACATAAATGCAAGTCTGTCTGTCATTCCTTCTTTCCTATCCTCTTCCTTTCTTTTCTTTCCTTTCTTTCTTTCTGAAGTTCTCCAGATGTTTTTTCCAATTGTTATCCCCCTATTGTAGCACTTGTAATATTTTCTGACGACATCACTGTCAAACACATTCTACAAGATGGCTCTGAGACAGAAACTCTCATTATGTGACTTGGTCACATGACCCTTTTATTGTATCTACATCAGTAGTTGCAGTTCATCAGTAGTCTACTAGATGGAGCAGTAGTCCACTAGGTGGAGCTCTTTTGCAACACTCCCCTTTAATTGTTCTCATCCCTTTAAATTACACTTGTATGCAATATTCCTCTTCCACCATGAGTGTCACCCCCAGGCCTATCTGGGTTTGTATCTCGAGTGAACAAATGAGCTTAGATACCTAAAACTATTTGAACTTGAGAGTCAGGCAGGTGCGAAAGCAGATCAAACCAATTTTTAAATAATTTTGCATCCGAGGACAAAATTCAGTCCCAAAAGCGTGGCGTTAATTTTTTTTGTCCCCGTGACACGTTCAGTGTTATACTCTGAAATCACCCTTGTTTATGCAAAATTTCTTGTAACTGAGTGGCTCAAATTTCATATTCATGAAACAACAAGGCACAAGTAAGCAGGAAACCTACCAGGTGTCAGGAGGGACGAAAATCGCCGATCGTGAAGTGTAAAGAGCTAAAAATAAAAATGGGCAGTCAACAGGGACTACTGAAAAGAAAAGAAATCAATCAAGTCACTCCAACCTTTACAGCTGCCAGCTTGCTTTCTACACTAAGCTGGAGAGAGACTGATCTTTGAACGATAAGAGAGTCATGGGCTATGGGGAGCGGGCAGGAAAGTGGAGCTGAGCCCGAGATCAGATCAGCCATGATCTTATTGAATGGCGGAGCAGGCCCGAGGGGCCGAATGGTCGACTCCTGCTCCTATTTCTTATGTTCTGAGGACTTACTACCAGAAATAGGTACAAGACAATTCAGGCATTATAAATATTAAATTTACAACAAAATGATGAAAGCCTGCAAGCACACTTTCTGTGAGAGACCTGTGCACATATTAGAACATAAGAACACATAATAAATAGGAGCAGGGGTAGTCCATTTGGCCCCGCAAGCCTGTTCCGCCATTCAATAAGATCATGGCTGATCTGATCATGGACTTAGCTCCACTTCCCTGCCCGCTCCCCATAACCCTTTATTCCCTTATCACTCAAAAATTTGTCAATCTCCGACTTAAATATATTCAATAACCCAGCCTCCGCAGCTCTCTGGGGCAGAGAATTCCAAAGATTTATAGCCTTCAGAGAAGAAATTCCTCCTCAGCTCAGTTTTAAATGGGTGACCTCTTATTCTGAGACTATGTCCCCTAGTTTTAGTTTCCCCTATGAGTGGAAATATTCTCTCTGCATCCACCTTGTCGAGCCCCCTCATCTTATATATTTCGATAAAATCACCTCTCATTCTTCTGAACTCCAATGCGTATAGGTCCAAACTACTAAATCTATCCTCATAAGTCAACCCCCTCATCTCCGGAATCAACCTAGTGAACCTTCTCTGAGCAGCCTGCAATGTAAGTATATCCTTCCTTAAATACGGAGACCAAAACTGTACGCAGTACTCCAGATGTGGCCTCACCAATGCCCAAAAAGTTGTAGCAGAACTGCTCTGCTTTTATAATCTATCCCCCTTGCAACAAAGGCCAACATTCCATGAAGCCTGAGCCTTGAGTTTACGTGAGTTGCTAGACCAATCAGTGTTAGCTGAAGAGTTTTATATGATTGACAGCGAGACTGGCCATTCACAACGTAATGCCGGGCATTGCTGTTTTTAAGCCTCACATTTTCCAATGGACAATTACTCAGATGAAAAGCCCCAAGGAAACTATTGTTGGGACTCGGAAAGTAACTTAATTTTTTAAAATAAAACATCACAGAGCTCTTCAATATTTTCTTATGTAATTTTTTGAAAAAAACACATTAATGCACCTATGTCCAAGCGGTTGTTTACAGAATGTTATGACCGGCAAATAAAACTCAAAATTATAGCAAACTTTAAATAGGAATGGTGCCTCATCTTTCGATTGAGCATTTTTCAGCCTGTTGGCCACAACATTGAGTTGAACGACTTCAGATCGTAACCACCACTTCAATTTTCTCAGGCAGTAGGTTCTGTAATATATGTGCTTCATGGGCTCATTGCTTAAGAATTCATAGCAACACATTCCTATTAAGAACTAGTTGGTTTATTAACAAAGGTTTAACAATCACACTGCACATTACCAGTTCATCCACTAGGCTCACACCTGCATATCTCATCATGGATGACCTAGACCCAACTGGCTGGGGTTTTATTGAGTCTTGTGAACATCATGTGACTGGCTAAACCACTCACAATGCAACAGCTCTACCAACCTGTGAGCATACTCACGAGTGCATACATTACAGGTTCTACTATTTCCATTTGGACCCAACTTGTGTTTCTTTACTTGTCCCATTACCACCCCTTTTGCCTTGGACCATCATCCCTATTGTCATTTAGTCACTCCTGCCCTCTCCCTAACATCGAATTGTACAGCACAGAAGGAGGCCATTCGGCCCATTGAATCTGCGCCGCCTCTTTCGAAGAGCAATCCGCTCTTTCCCCACATCTCTGCAATTTTTTTCTCCTTCAAATATTTTCGATCACCAGAGCTTTCCTTTTTTTTCTTTCCTCCCTTCCCCTGCCCCTGCATTTTCCCCGGCCTCTGTCCTTGCGTAAAAACTCTTAAATCTCTTACTTCTTCCAGTTCCGATGAAAGATCAGCGACCTGAAACATCAACTCTGTTTCTCTCTCTGCAGATTCTGCCTAACCTGCTGAGTCTTTCCAGCATTGTCTGTTTTCATTTATCAGTTGTAAAGTATTCGAAATGGTTACCGTAGCTGCCTCTCTTTTATTGACGTACACGGACAACTTGAAAACAGCAACTTTTTACAGAAACTGGTTGAAACTTCTGGAAGGACTGGTGGTGTGTTCTACAAGTTTGGAGGAAATTTGAAATAAATGTCGTCAATTTAAAGCATCCTGCTTAAATGCACTGAGGGGGTGAATTTCCTTGTGGCTTCTTCAGTTGCACTGATGTAACTTCGACGGAGATTTAGCCGAAGCCCTATTTGTGAGCAGAATAGGAAGTCTTGCTGCAATTGCACAGGGCCTTTGGTGAGGCCACACCTGAAGTACTGTGCAAAGTTTTGGTCTCTGTACCTAAGGAAGGAGACACTTGCCTTAGAAGGGGTGTGAGAGATTGAGTAGAATGGGCATATGCTTTCTTGGAGTTAGAAGAATAAGAGGTGATCATACTGAGATGTATAATATTCTGAAGGGGATTGACAGGGTAGATACTGAGAGGTTGTTTCCCTTGGCTGGTGTGTCGAGAAATACAGGGTGGGGGCGGGGGTTGGGCACAGAGGATAAGGGGTCGGCCATTTAAGACAGAGATGAGGAGAATTTTTTTCACTCAGAGGGTTGTGAATCTTTGGACTCGTCTGCCCCAGAAGGCTGTGGATGCTGAGTCATTGAGTATGTTCAAGGCTGAGACCGATAGATTTTTGGACTTATGGGGAAACAAGGTGTTACGTTTAGAATAGCTCCACACGACTGTATATCTTAAGCTCAAACTGTTGTGACCTTGGTCTCTTTATTGTAACTCCAGAGTGAGGAAACAGCATGGTAGACTACCTTTTATACCTGCTTGCCCAGGGTGTGCAGGTGACCCTTGGGTCTCCCACAGGTACGCTCCCCCTGGTGGCAAATCTTACGCATTGGTAATGTTTACATACCTAACCCAAGGGATATGTGGATTGGGTGGGAAAGTGGAGTTGTGGTCAAAGATCAGCCATGATCTTATTGAATGGCGGTGCGGGCTCGAGGGGCCGTATGGCCTACTCCTGATCGTAACGCTGATGTTTCCACGAAGTTATGGCAGCGGAGTAGGAAAAGCCCGGAGGAAATTCCCGACGTAAGTATTTTTTCAAGGAGATATTTGATAAAGAAAGAAAAAGGAAAAAAGACTAAAGCAAAGATGAAGTGAGAGTTTTATATGTTTCTTGGTCTTCACTATTGAAATCGCTGCTCCTTGCAATCGTGTAAACCTGCGACTCACCACACACAGGAGATCCACTAGTTTTCAGCAACTGCAGAGACCAGTGCTAAGAATACTTTGTGCACTGCAAAATCTATCGGAAATTTTCAGCCGGTTCTACAAACTGAAGGACCTGGTTAGAATTCATCCGAATTTATTGCGGTTTGTACAACAGGAAATAGATTTCTAAGTAGCACAGCCATGTCAAACCACCCGCTGGCTGAATATATCCAATACGTCAGTCCGGAGTATTTGACTAATAATTATAGCCTCACTTATGAATGGAAATGAAAATTAGGCGGAGTCTATCGCATTCAGACTATCTGCTCCATGAGTTTGCCGCCCAAGCAGTGAAGTTGAAAATGACCCCCTCATGAGTCTTCAGCCCTTCATCCCTCTCAAGCTCAACAGAAATCAAACAAAGGTTGTGTAATGTATGCAACTGCGAGTATGCTGACAGGTTTTGTAGAGCAATTGAGTTGGGAGTGGCTCAGCCAGTCACGTGATGTTCACAAGACTCAATAAAACCCCAGCCAGTTGGGTTCGGGTGATCCACGATGAGGCAGTGGGTTGTAAGCCTGGTAGATGAACTGGTGATGTGTCATGTGATTGCTAATAATTCTTAATAGCAATGTGCTGCAATGAATTCTTAAGCAAAGAACCCATGAAGCAAATACATTACAAGTACCAAACAGGCATAAACTTAAAGACACAGAGATTCTCTCCAGTGTCCAACTAATAGGTATTATTTCAAGACTATTTGATATCTTAGTCCTCATCGACTGTGCATAAAACAAAGCAATTAGTGGTATAAAATAATTTTCAATGGGAATAAGATCTACTTTTAATGTGTCTGGAGAATGAAATATATCCACTAAGGGAAGGGCGTCCTGTCAATGCAATTGATTATGAAATCCATAGACTATTAACTGAAGCCTGCTTGTGTATTTTGAAGGCAATACTAACTCTCTAACCTCCGCCATCCCTACAACATCTCTGCACTCCTCCAATTCTGGCCTCTTGCGCATCCCTGATTTTCATCGCTCCACCATTGGCGGCCGTGCCTTCAGCTGCCTGGGCCCCAAGCTCTGCAATTCCCTCCCTAAACCTTTGGCCTTTATTGCAAGGGGGATGGAGTTTAAAATAGCTAAGTCCTGCTACAACTCTACAGGATGTTGGTAAGAGCACACCTGGGGTACTGCATACAGTTTTGGTCTCCTTATTTAAAGCAAGCAGTTCAGAGAAGGTTCGCAAGGTTTATTCCTCAGATGAAGGGGTTGACTTATGAAGAAAGGAGAGTTTCAGCCTCAATTTTGATCAAAAATATTTCTATGCACAGTGAACTGGCAGTCACTTGAAATTTTAGATACTGCTACAACACCAATAGCTTGCATTTATATAGCGCCTTTAATGTAGTAAATCGTTCCAAGGCACTTCACAGGAGCAGGTTGGGCCTATACTTATTGGACTATAGAAGGCAGAGAGGTGATCTTATTGAAACATAAGATTCTGAGGGGGCTCAGCAGGGCAGATTCAGAGAGGATGTTTCTCCTCGTGGGGGAATCTAGAACTAGGGGGCATCGTTTCAAAATAAGGGGGCTGCCCATTTAAAACGGAACTGAGGAGTAATTCTTTCTCTCACGGGGTTGTGAATCTTTGGAATTCTCTACCCCAGTGAGCTGTGGGGGCTGGGTCATTGAATATATTTAAGGTGGAAACAGACAGATTTTTGAATGATAGGGGAGTCAAGGGTTATGGGGAGCGGGCGGGGAAGTGGATTTGAGGCCAGGATCAGATCAGCCATGATCTTATTGAATGGCGGAGCAGGCTCGAGGGGCTAAGTGGCCCACTCCTGCTCCTATTTCTTATGTTCTTATGTACCTCACCACCTCTCAACTTCTCTCTCCTCCTTTAAGATGCTGATTAAGACCTACCTCTTTGACCAAGCTTTTGGGCACTTATCCTATTATCTCCTTGTGTGTCCTGGTATGACATTCTGTGATGAAGCTCCTGTGAAGCGTCTTGGGAGGATCTACTACTTTCAAGGCGCTATATAAATGCAAGCTGTTGGTGTTGTGGCAGGATCTAAAATTTCAAGTGACTGCCAGTTCACTGTACATAGAAATACTTTTGATCAAAATTGAGGCTGAAACTCTCTTTTCATCGCACCCATCAAAACACACCAGCAAACCCAACAAAATATGTCAATAAACCAAACACAATACCTTCACAAACTCACCATATGTGCATTTGAATTTTGTTATTCCGGTTTGACATTTATTTGGTTAGGACAAGTAAATAACTCACTTCCAACACTCCCAAGAAAGAACCAAAAAGAAATTCTTCTCCGCTTAGCACCGATGAATTTTCAGGTTAGGTTCTGAAGCAGCTGTTAGGGCGCTCATTAACATATGCAAGGGGCCTAACACCCGTTTCTAGGCAACCGATATGTCGTTGGGTGCATTTCATGCAACCTTGAACGGGTGGACAAAGCCCTGTGAAATTGGAGCAGTTTGCCCACATTTCACGCCCATAAACCACCGAAGGGCTAATTTTGACCTCAACGATTCCACCTGTAATGCATTTGCTTCATGGGTTCTTGTTTAAGAATTCATAGCAACACACTGCTATTAGGTACTAGTTGGTTTATTAACAAAGGTTTAACAATCACACTACACGTTACCAGTTCATCCATCATCATCATCATAGGCAGTCCCTCAGAATCGAGGAAGACTTGCTGCCACTCTTAAATGAGTTCTTAGGTGGCTGAACAGTCCAATATGAGAACCACAGTCCCTGTCACAGAGGGGACAGATAGTCGTTGAGGGTAAGGGATGGTGGGACTGATTTGCCACACGCTCCTTCCGCTGCCTGCGCTTAGTTTCTGCAAGCTCTCAGCGCTGATACTCGAGGTGCTCAGCGGCCTCCCGGATGCACTTCCTCCACTTAAGGCGGGCTTTGGGACTCCCAGGTGCCAGTGGAGATGTTGCACCTTATCAGGGAGGCTTTGAGGGAGTCCTTGTAACGTTTCCTTTGCCCATCTTTGGCTCGTTTGCCGTGAAGGAGTTCCGAGCAGAGCACTTGCTTTGGGAGTCTCGTGTCTGGCATGCAGACAATGTGGCCTGCCCAGCGGAGCTGGTCGAGTGTGGTCAGTGCTTCGATGCTGGGGATGTTGGACTGGTCGAGGACGCTAACGTTGGTGCGTCTGTCCTTCCAGGGGATTTGTAGGATTTTGCGGAGACATCGTTGGTGGTATGTCCCCAGCGACTTGAGGTGTCTACAGTACATAGTCATCACAAATACAACTTCAACACCAAAACTTCGAAGATGGGATACATTCCAGTGCCAGAATATTATATAAAGAAGGAGGAAAGTAAAACGGTTTAGCTGTAGTAATGCTTGGTGAAGGCCACAGGTTCAGCTAGGAACACATCTCTGCTCAAGCACAATCAGAATCAAATAGATGGGTTTAAGGTCTGAGAGACGATTGCTGAAGACACTAATTGCATTGCATTTGGCGAGTTGCACAGGCTAGTGAGTGGCTTGGGACTCAAGTGCGCAAAATCAACTGTAATCAGCGGTAATAGTTGAGCAATCCTGCGCTAAGAGCTGGTAAGCCTGGAGGAGTGCAGAAAGGAAATGGAGAGCTGTAGTAGTTGGAAGTGCTCTCCTGAGGTGCGTTGCTATGGCAATGTAGCTGGAGCTGCCTGTTGCACCTCACAACATCTTGGCTGACATAAAGGATGAGAGCAGTTGCGATCATTCAGGCTGTTCTGACAATGTTCCACCAATAGAATTATGTAGAATGTACAGCACAGAAACAGCCCATTCGACCCAACTGGTCTGTGCCGGTGTTTATGCTCCACACCAGCCTCCTCCCACCCCACTTCATCTAACCCTGCAAACCCTGATGTATTAGCTAGCTTTCCCTTAAATGCATCTATAATATTCACCTCAACCACTCCCTGTGGTAGCGAGTTCCACATTCTCACCATCATCATCATCATAGGCAGTCCCTCGGAATCGAGGAAGACTTGCTTCCACTCTAAAAATGAGTTCTCAGGTAGCTGAACAGTCCAATACAGGAATTACAGTCTCTGTCACAGGTGGGACAGACAGTGGTTGAAGAAAGGGTGGGTGAGGAGTCTGCTTTGTCGCACACTCCTTCCGCTGCCTGCGCCTAGTTTCCACATGCTCTCGGCGACGAGACTCATTCTCACCACACTCCGGGTAAAGAAGTTTCTCCTGACTTCCTGTTAGATTTATTAGAGGCGATCTTATATTTATTGTAATGTATGCACCTGTGAGCATGTTTGTGGAGCCGTTGCATTGTGAGTGGTGTAGCCAGTCATGTGATGCTCAATAAAACCCCAGCCAGTTGGGTCTAGGTCATCCACGATGAGGCATGCAGTTGTGAGTCTAGTGGATGAACTGGTAATGTGTAGCGTGATTGTTAAACCTTTGGTAATAAACCAACTAGTTCTTAATAGCAACGTGTTGCTATGAATTCTTCAGCTAAGAACCCGTGAAGCAAATACATTACATTTATGGCCCCTAGTTTAGCCCTCACTCCCAGTCTACCCTGTCAAACCCTTTGATATTTTTATGGTTCTCTATCAGGTCACCCCTCAGCGTTTAAGTGCTGCCTCCCCCAGTTGAAGTGCCTTGCCCCAGCGCAAGTGAATGAACCCCCTCCCCCCGCCGGAGATGGGGCATTGTGCGCAGATTGCCAACAGGTTTTTGGGTATGAAGTGAAAAGTGACAGCGTCGTGATTTCTGGATTGGAAAACCCTCCCTCCTCTCCGATCCTCCACCCCGTCTCTCTCTTCCCCGCCCCCGGATCTCTCTTCCACCCCCAGTACAGTACAAATAGTCAGTCCCCCCAAAAAATTGCAGCTGCTATTTCAGTGCAAATAGAGTGGTGGAGAGGTACAATTTCAAATGACTGGGCCGTGCGACACCGGGATCCTATTGTTTTTGAGCCTGCTCTTGCAGCTCCCTCACATAATGTGGAAATTAGTCAGCATCAGGCAACATCTGTTCTGCCGAAAGGTCAGCGGCCCAAAACGTTAATTCAGTTTCTCTCTCCACAGACGCTCCCTGACCTGCCGAGTGTTTCCAGCACTTTCTGTTTTTATTTCACGTTTCCAGCGTCTGCAGTGTTTTGCATTTGAGTTGAAGGTGTTTCGGAGATTACATTCACAAGCCAGACCGATTACAAAGAGTAAAGAATGGAACAATACAAGAGTAAGCAACGTGAGCTGAGAATTATCGGGGGCTGATTTTCCTGTGCTTTGTGCTACGGGGGAAGGGAGGGGCAGTTATTCCTTGGGCACAAAGTACTGGAGAAAGGGGCATAGAGCCATGACGCTGGATCGGTCTTAACTTCCTCTGAGATTTCCAGGGCTTCGCCTGAGGAGGACAGCAACGTGCTTGCAATTGCGATGGTCGGTTAGCATAGTGGTTATGTTACTTTGCTAGTATATCCAGAGGCCTGGACTAATCATCCAGAAACGTGAGTTCAAATCCCACCATGGCAGCTGGGGAAAGCTGCCGTCCTTACCCGATCTGGCCTATATGTGACTCCAGACCCACAACAATGTGGTTGGCTCTTAACTGCCCTCTGTGGTTCAAGAAGACGGCTCACCACCACCTTCTCGAGGGCAACCAGGGATGGACAATAAATGCTGGCCTTGCCATGAATGAATTTTCAAAAAATGGTAACGAGGTTGAAGGGGGCATAGAGCCACAGAGGGCAGCTTTCCTTCCCTGAAGGACATTAGTGAACCAGATGGGTTTTTACGACAATACAGTAGTTTCATGGTCACCATTACTAACACTAGCTTTTTATTCCAGATTTACTTAATGAACTGAATTTAAATTCCCCAGCTGCCATGGTGGGATTTGAACTCACGTCTCTGGATGATTAGTCCAGGCCTCGGGATATACTAGCCCAGTAACATAACCACTATGCTAACCGACCATCGCAATTGCAAGCACGTTGCTGTCCTCCTCAGGCAAAGCCCTGGAAATCCCAGAGGAAGTTAAGACCGATCCAGCGTCATGGCTCTGTGCCCCTTTCTCCAGTACTTTCTCCTTCTCTAGCACAGGAAGTACATCCATTTCGAGGAGGAACACGGAGGAAGCGGGTGTAGGCTCTGTACCCTGCCCCTATCCAATCGTAGCAATCAACGTGAGCAGGCAGTAAAGTTCAAGGTAAGGCCACTTTTTCTTCCAAGGACAGAGATGGGCGCTTGAGGGCTGTGGCTGATGTTTTTTTGGCCAACCCCCATCAGTCCCTGAAATGGGCAGTCTTTACAAAACAATAACATCAACTTGCATTTCTATAGCGCCTTTAACATCGTAAAACATCCCAAGGCACTACCACAGGAGTGTTATCAAACAAAATTTGACACCAGGCCACATAAGGAGATACAGGTTAAACCTCCCTTATCCAGAATTCCCTTATCCGGAACTCCCTTATCTAGAACTCCCTTATCCAGAACCATTCCCCCCCACCGGGTGGTACATGCGCAGAGCTCTGATATGAACAAATTGAACTCCTTCCTCGCTGCCGACTCCCGCAATTGCTGGCCTGACCCCGTGATCCACCGCCCCTCTCCCCCCACTCTGCCGCACTCCCAGCCCCAAGCCAGCCCCAATATCCCCTTGCTCAGTACCTGTACCATCCAAATTAATGTGACCATCCCTCATCCGGAAAATCCCCTTATCCAGAACAGGCCAGCTCCTGAGGGTTTCGGATAAGGGTTATTCAACCTGTGTTAGGTTAAGTGACCAAAAGCTTGCTCATAGAGGTGGGTTTTAAGATGTGTCTTAAAGGAGGAGAGAGAGAGGCAGAGAGGCTTAGGGAGGGAATTTCAGAGCTCAGAACCTCAGCAGCTGAAGGCACGGCTGCCAATAGTGGAGTGATTAAAATCAGGGATGCTCAAGAGGCTGGGATTGGAGGAGCGCAGAGATCTCGGAGGACTGTAAGCCTGAAGCTTGCCTGCTTCATGGTGCTAGGGTCTATAGGGTTACGAGTCGCTTCCTCAGTAAGTTACGATCCGGAACGCACTGCCTGAAAGAGTGGTGGAAGCAGATTCTAAAAGGAATTGGATATATACTTGGAAAGGTAAAATTTGCAGGGGAAGAGTGGGGGAGTGGCACTAATTGGATGCTCTATCAAAGAGCTGGCACAGGCACGATGGGCTGAATAGCTCCTTCTACACTGTCAGATCCAATGATTAACCTGTTGAACATAAATCGGTTCACATCTTATTCAAAATAATAGAAAGAAATTCCAGACAGATGCACTAAGTGTCCATACAGAGCATCACACCGTGATTTTTTCAGGGCCGATATGTTTGGTTTTATTCCGGGAATTAGTCCTCATCACCTTAAATAGAAAGACCTCAATCATTTTTTTTTTGTTCCCTGTCTGTGCCTCTGCTTCTCAATTCATCTCTCTCTCTCTCTATCTGTCAGTTTTCAGATTCTACCACAATGCCAAGGCCCGAAGATTCTCGCAATATAGCAAACCAGCAGTTGCTATGGTAACATTTCATTTTTTGGACTAGGAAGAAGAAATCTGACTTTTTATTCTTGATAACATTTCAACTGGTTCTTTTTTTTTGGAAGAAACCTTCACTGTTTTATAAACTAAAGTATCTTAAACACCATCCATGCCATGTGATCAGGTGAATAGATGGTCAGTGGAAACATTTTAAAACATGTCCCAACGAGAGAGCTGGTTATAGTCAGCATAACTGTGAGCCATCACGTTGCATTCATTAAATCTATTGATCTATGTCCAACAGTTCAGTATTACAATTCTGTGCTTGGTTTACTAAACGACATTTCAGCATTGTACCGACGTTGTCTTTTCCCAGAATAGCTAATTCTTATTAGACAACTGCAGCGGATCTCATTGATTTACGAGTAAATAAGGTTTACCGCAACCCAAAGGTCACATTGCTAGGGATTCAATGAAGACACTTAAAGAGGCAACATGGCGTTAGATTAAATAGGCTTTCAGCTCAAGTTAAGAGTTGAACTACTTGTTCTCAGAATACGATGATAAACAAAGAGTGGGGCAACAGAGAGTCCCAAAGATATTTGTTTGCTGTGTTTTCTTTTCTGCATTATCCAGCATCTCCACTGCTAAAATAGCTTTAACAACATAAGAACATAAGAAATAGGAGCAGGAGTAGTCCATTTGGCCCCTCGAGCCTACTCCGCCATTCAGTAAGATCATGGCCAATCTGATCATGGACTCAGCTCCACTTCCCTGCCCGCTCCCCATAACTTTTTACTCCCTTATTGCTCAAAAATCTGTCCACCTCCGCCTTAAATATATTCAATGACCCAGCCTCCACAGCTCTCTGGGGCAGAGAATTCCATCGATTTGCAACCCTCTGAGAGAAGAAATTTCTCCTCATCTCAGTTTTAAATGGGCGGCCCCTTATTCTAAGACTATTTTCCCTAGTTTTAGTTTCACCTATGAGTGGAAATATCCTCTCTGCATCCACCTTGTTGAGCCCCCTCATTATCTTATAAGTTTCAATAAGATCACCTCTCATTCTTCTGAACTCTAGTGTGTATAGGTCCAACCTACTCAACCTATCCTCATAAGTCAACCCCCTCATCTCCGGAATCAACCGAGTGAACCTTCTTTGCGAAACGTTGCTCCAGGAATCTGTTGGATCGTCCACAACAGAGAATCCATTTACGCACATGGAATCCCATCTTGAGGAGCACCTCAGAATGTCATTTTCACAAGATGACAAGAAAGAAAAGGGTGAAATGGTTAATGTCTCGAAGGGGTGACCACCGAGTGGACCTATTGGCCACCAAAGAAGAAAAAAACTGCCAAATGGGTTGTTAACATCAAAAAGGCGGATTTGTGTTACGTCGCAACTTGCCGAGTCACTCAGAAACATCTCAAAGTGTTTTGCGTGCAATGAGTTTGGAACTTCATTGTTCTTCTCCTTCTTAGGTGGTCCCTCATATCGAGGATGACCTGCTTCCATATCAAAACGGGATGAGTTCAGAGACGTTTCAATGAAGGACTTAATATTCCGGATCCTAAATCTTGAAGGGTGGAAGATGCCTGTGCGTGGATTTTTTTAACGTGTGGTGGCCTTTGCACACCTGCCACCACACGGTCTTGACAGAGCTAGGTCTTGGTCCAGTGGCAAGGGTTAACCGAGATGACTGGAGACCAGCTCTGCTGCACGAATCTAGCGCGCACACATATCGCAGTGTGGGCTGGGCCCGTGCTGCCCCTGGGCCCTCGGCTCTTCTGGGCCCCGAACTCACACCGCTCCTGGGCCCCGATCACGTCCCTCTACAATCTCTCACTGCTCCTGCGCCCCGACCTCGCCGCTCCTGCTGTAGCTGCCCACGCTCCAATCACCGACCTGGGTTATGGTGACGTCAATCCAGTTGCCCTCCCCCAAGACGACGCTCTCCTGCACCAGCTCGCGCTGCCCCCGAAGTGGTGTGCTGCCACACTGTCCAGGGGTCGCTCGCCAATCACCTTTTATGGCCCTGACCTGCCGCTGGTGTTCTCACTGCATTGACCACTGTGATGTCAACAGCAAGGCAGTCCACACAACCAGATCCAACAGCGATGAGACGAATGGTTAGTTTTGGTGGCGGTAGGAAGGGAGGATCATCAGTTGGGAAAGTTGATGTCCTTTCAACAGAGACACAGGTTTTTGAACGTCCACTTGAACATTTGGAAGCGGCAGCTGGATCCTTAGGTTAAGTATTCATCTCAAAGAGAGCACTTTTTGACTGCATTATCGTGTCAGCTGTGGCTCAGTGGTTAGCACATTTTCGTTTCTGAGTCAGAAGGTTGTGGGTTCAAGTCCCGCTCCAGCTACACTATCGAAAACATAGAAACGTAGAAATTAGGTGCAGGAGTAGGCCATTCGGCCCTACGAGCCTGCACCGCCATTCAATAAGATCATGGCTGATCATTCAACCTCAGTACCCCTTTCCTGCTTTCTCTCCATACCCCTTGATCCCTTTGGCCATAAGGGCCACATCTAACTCCCTTTTGAATATATCTAACAAATTGGCCGCAACAACTTTCTGTGGTAGAGAATTCCACAGGTTAACCACTCTCTGAGTGAAGAAGTTTCTCCTCATCTCGGTCCTAAATGGCTTACCCCTTATTCTTAGACTGTGACCCCTGGTTCTGGAACTCCCCAGCAATGGGAACATTCTTCCTGCCTCTAACCTGTCCAATCCTGTCAGAATTTTATGTTTCCATGAGATCCCCTCTCATTCTTCTAAACTCCAGTGGATACAAGCCCAGTTGATCCAATCTCTCCTCATATGTCAGTCCTGCCATCCCGAGAATCAGTCTGGTGAACCTTCGCTGTACTCCCTTAATAGCAAGAATGTCCTTCCTCAGATTAGGAGACCAAAACTGAACACAATATTCGAGGTGTGGCCTCACCAAGGCTCTGTACAACTGCAGTAAGACCTCCCTGCTCCTATACTCAAATCCACTCACTATGAAGGCCAACATGCCATTTGCCTTCTTCACTGCCTGCTGTACCTGCATGCTAACCTACAATGACTGATGTACCATGACACCCAGGTCTCAGTGCACCTCCCCTTTTCCTAATCTGTCGCCATTCAGATAATATTCTGTCTTCCTGTTTTTGCCACCAAAGTGGATAACCTCACATTTATCCACATTATACTGCATCTGCCATGCATTTGCTCACTCACCTAACCTGTCCAAGTCGCTCTGCAGCCTCTTAACATCCTCCTCTCAGCTCACACTGCCACCCAGCTTAGTGTCATCTGCAAACTTGGAGATATTACATTCAATTCCTTCATCTAAATCATTGATGTATATTGTAAATAGCTGGGATCCCAGCACTGAACCCTGCGGCACCCCACTGGTCACTGCCTATTCTGTAAAGGACCCATTTATTCCGACTCTCTGCTTCCTGTCTGCCAACCAGTTTTCTATCCCCATCAATACATTACCCCCAATACCATGTGCTTTAATTTTGCACACCAATCTCTTGTGTGGGACCTTGTCAAAAGCCTTTTGAAAGTCCGAATACACCACATCCACTGGTTCTCCCTTGTCCACTCTGCTAGTTACATCCTCAAAAAATTCCAGAAGATTCGTCAAGCATGATTTCCCTTTCATAAATCCATGCTGACTTGGACCAATCCTGTCACTGCTTTCCAAATGCGCTGCTATTTCATCTTTAATGATTGATTCCAACATTTTCCCCACCACCGATGTCAGGCTAACCGGTCTATAATTCCCTGTTTTCTCTCTTCCTCCTTTTTTAAAAAGTGGTATTACATTAGCTACCCTCCAGTCCATAGGAACTGATCCAGACGCAATAGAATGTTGGAAAATGATCACCAATGCAGAGGTGTCATTTTTTTAATGAAACGTTAAACGGAGTGGTCTGCCCTCTCAGGTGGATGTAAAAGATCCCATAGCATTATTTTGAAGAAGAGCAGAGGAGTTATCCCCGGTTTCTTGGCCAATATTTATCCCTCAATCAAATCAGTAAAAAACAGATTGTCTGGTCATTATCACTTTGTTGTTTGTGGGAGATTTTTGAACGCATATTAGCTGCTGCGTTTCCCACAGAAGTATATCATTGGCTATAAAGTGATTTGCGACGTCCTGCGGTCATGAAAGGCGCTATATAAATACAAGTTCCTTCATTCTTTCTTTTATTTAAGTGTGAGCCAACTGGAATGTATACAGTAACTGAAACATATACACAGTGGATGGATATCTATTGATTGAGTTTTTTTTTTAAGTGCTGTTTATTGACTACGCTCTGAAATATGCGACTCCCAACAGGTTGAATGAAATATTGGCAAGTAATTCAAGGGCATGTCATTTTAAATAAAATAATGTTATTTCAACCCTGTAAACTCATTGTAAGGGTCACACACAGAATATTATGTCTAATTTAAGGTGTCCTATTTATAGGTGACATTGATCTATTGGAAGGGATCAAGGAGAGGATTAAATATTGGGAAGACTGAAGCCATTGCTTTGGGTCCCCACCACAAACACTGTCCCCTACCCACTGACTCCACCCCTCTCCCCAACTTCTGTCTGAGGCTGAACCACACTGTTCGCAACCTTGGTGTCATATTTGCCGCTGAAATGAGCTTTTGACCACATATCCGCGCCATAACTAAGACCGCCTATTTCCACCTCCGCAACATCGCCCGTCTCCACCTCTGTCTCAGCTCATCCGCTGCGGAAACTCCCATCCATTCCTTTGTTACCTCTAGACTTGACTATTCCAACGCACTCCTGGCTGGCCTCCCACATTCTACCCGACGTAAACTAGAGGTGATCCAAAACTCGGTTGCCCGTGTCCTAACTCGCACCAAGTCCCGCTCACCCATCACCCCTGTGCTCGCTGACCTACATTGACTCCCGGTTAAGCAACGCCTCGATTTCAAAATTCTCATCCTTATTTTCAAATCCCTCCATGGCCTCGCCCCTCCCTATCTCTGTAATCTCCTCCATCCCCACAACCCCCCGAGATATCTGCGCTCCTCGAATTCTACCCCTTTGAGCATCCCTGATTATAATCGCTCAACCATCGGTGGCCGTGCCTTCTGTTGCCTGGGCCCCAAGCCCTGGAACTCTCTGACTAAACCTCTCCACCTCTCTACCTCTCTTTCCTCCTTCAAGACGCTCCTTAAAACCTACCTCTTTGACCAAGCTTTTGGTCACCTGCCCTAATTTCTCCTTATGCGGCACAGTGTCAATTTTTTACAATGTCTCATAATACTCCTGTGAAGCGCCTTGGGACGTTTCACTATGTTAAAGGCGCTATATAAATACAGTGGTTGTTGTTGTTGTTGTTGTTGAGAACGGTTTAGCATTAAAACTCTGAGATTTGAGGACAGGGTCACTAATTTAAACTTCTACATTGATTAAAAAAGGACTGCGAGAAGACAAATTTTAAGGGGCGGGGGGGAATTGTGTCGTGCCCCATTTGGGGTCAGCAACAGCCGCGAAGAGGGAGTTCCTGTGCCTGGCGCGAAAGTCCCGCCTCACTCGCGATATTGGTGTCACCGGCCCCGAGAGATAGTGGAGCACAATATAACGTGCCCCACTTGCTCTGTGGTGCGTGAGCAGGGCAAAGCAAAAGGAGAGGGACAAAGTGCTATGCGCTGGGACGTGTAGCGTGCCATGTAGAAGGGGCCCGCCCCTTCATTAAAGGGGAGGGCCAAGCTGCCGACACCACGGGTCCCTACCTGGACCACCAGGAGAGCAGGGGTGCCGCGACATCAGCTCGGCACTCAAGTGGAGCGCCGGGCTGCCAGATGGCGGCCACGGACCCAGCGTTCCACGAGGCAACAGGCCGCGACCGGTACGTCGGACGGTTTTATTTTTGCAAGCGCCACCTCCGCTGTGACTGGCACCCCGCGAGCGACCTACAGCGTAATCGGGGTCACCGGGCACGGTGATGTCACCCGCGCAACGGAGCGGGGCGCGGCCGGTTACCACCGCCGCTAATCCCCCCCGCGGGGTTTGGCGGGAGTCGTTAGTGGTGGCGCAGATGGGCGAAATGTCATTTGCGCTCCGTTAGCGTCTCCCGGGGAACGTTAACGGGAGCCTCAAACGACCCCAATTTCTCATCCTAGTGCTTTAAAATAAGAAGTGGCATAGATCATGCAGAATTTATTTTACACAGCGAGTGATTATGATCTGGAATGCAGTGCCTGAAAGACTGGTGGAAGAAGATTCAATAGCAACTTTCAAATGGTAATTGGATACATACTGCAGGAAAGTGGAGATGAGGTCGAAGATCAGCCATGACCTTATTGAATGACGGAGCAGGCTCGAGAAGCCGAATGGCCGACTCCTGCTCCTTATTCTTATGTTCTAATGTTCTTGGTCATTGGCTGGCTGTTCACCAGCTCCATTATAATGAGGCCCACAATCCAATATCAAGAATGCTTGGGCATTCAGGTACAGGGGACCCGCTCCCCACGTGGCCAAAAGTGGCCCACCTGAATTTCTAAGACACAGAGTTAGCGTTTTGCCTTCACCACCTCAGTAGCACTAGGTGGATAGTCGCACCAACATCAATGTTCTCGCCAACATCCCCAGCATCGAAGCACTGACCACACTCAACCAGCTCTGCGTGCCCGACACGAGACTCCCGAAGCAAGTGTTCTACTCGGAACTCCTGCACGACAAGCGAGCCCCAGATGGGCAGAGGAAACGTTTCAAGGACACCCTCAAAACCTTCCTGATAAAGTGCAACTTACCCACAGGCACCTGGGAGTCCCTGGCAAAAGACCGCCCTAAGTGGAGGAAGAGCATCCGGGAGGGCGCTGAGCACCTCGAGTCTCGTCGCCGAGAGCATGCAGAAAACAAGCGCAGGCAGCGGAAGGAGCGTGTGGCAAACCAGACTCGCCACCCACCCTTTCCTTCAGTCACTGTCTGTCCCACCTGTGACAGAGACTGTAATTCCTGTATTGGACTGTTCAGCCTCCTAAGGACTCATTTTAAGAGTGGAAGCAAGTCTTCCTCGATTTCGAGGGACTGCCTATGATGATGATGATGAATAATCTGGTGCAGCAGATCACCTGGCCCTTATAGAATCTGTCCAATTTTCATTCCACTATTTTCAGTGGATTGAAAGTCGGGTGGGTTCTCTATAGGGCAGTGTTTCTGCTTTGCCAGATTACCACCCAAATGGCACCATACTTAGTCGAGCAGCAAAAGCTGATTTCAAGGATATTTTTAAAGTTCCTTCATGGGGAGGTAGGGTTCGCTGGCAAGGCCGGCATTTATTGCCCATCCCTAATTTCCCCTTGAGAAGGTGGTGGTGAGCCGCCTTCTTGAACCGCTGCAGTCCGTGTGGTGAAGGTGCTCCCACAGTGCTGTTATTGAGCGAGTTCCAGGATTTTGACCCAGCAACGATGAAGGAATGGCCAATATATTTCCAAGTCAGGATAACGTGTGACTTGAAGGGGAACTTGGAGGTGATGACGAAATGGGTGGAAAAGCAAGATGTTAGGAGGACACAAGAGTCTGCAAAGGGATATAGACAGGCAGGTGGAGTATAATGTGGGAAAACATGAGGTTATCCACTTTGGTTGAAAAAAAAAGAAAATAAAATTATTATTTAACTGGAGAGTGATTAAAAAGTACAGAGGGACCTGCGGGTCCTTGTACATGGAACACAAAAAGTTAGTATGCAGGTACAGCAAGTAATTAGGAAAGCAAATGGAATGTTGGCCTTTATTGCAAGGGGGAGAAGTCCTGCTACCCCAACTGTACAGGGCATTGGTGAGGCCACACCTGGAGTACTGCGTACAGTTTTGGTCTCCTTACTTAAGGAGGGATATACTTGCATTGGAGGCTGTTCAGAGAAGGTTCACGAGGTTGATTCCGGAGATGTTGAATTATGAAGATAGGTTGAGTAGGTTGGGCCTATACTCATTGCATTTCAGAAGAATGAGAGATGATCATATTGAAACATATAAGATAATGAGGGGGCTCAGAGGTGGATGCAGAGAGGATATTTCCACTCATAGGGGAAACTAAAACTAGGGGGCATCGTCTCAGAATAAGGGGCCGCCCATTTAAAACTGAGATGAGGAGAAATTTCTTCTCTCAGAGGGTCGTAAATCTCTGAAATTCTCTGCCCCAAATAGCTGTGGAGGCTGGGTCATTGAATATATTTAAGGCAGAGATAGACAGATTTTTGAACGATAAGGAAGTGAAGGGTTATGGGGAACGGACGAGGAAGTGGAGTTGAGCCCAAGATCAGATCAGCCATGATTTTATTAAATGGCAGAGCAGGCTCGAGGGTCCGAATGGCCTCCTCCTGCTCCTAATTCTTATGTTCTTATGTTCTTATGATGGTGTTCCCATGTGTCTGCTTCCCTTGTCCTTCTAGGTGGTCGAGGAGCTGTTGTCGAAGATATGAACCTCACGAGTTAAGAATCTCTGTCAGGAAATCACAGGAAGGCAGCCCACATTCCTTTAACTTAAATCCAAGGTCACAAGGAGCGCATGCATGATTTCCAAAAATGCACTCGGGAATTCGGGAAATCAGACCCTGTGATTTCTGCCCTGTTGGGGCCATGGCGGTATAATCCAGGGAATTGTGATGGATGGGGTGAAGGAGAGATAACCATACTGGAACGGATCTGGAAGGAGAAATAACCCTGACAGAGACGTGAGACAGGGAAAAAGATGACTCTGGTATTTCAGATTGTGGAGCAAGGCTTTATGCTTCTATTGGTATGCAAATCGAGGAAGACTTGCTTCCACTCTAAAAATGAGTCCTCAGGCGAGTGAACAGTCCAATACGAGAGCCACAGTCTCTGTCACAGTTGGGACAAACAATGGTTGAAGGAAAGGGTGGGTGGGACAGGTTTGCCGCATGCTCTTTCCGCTGCCTGCGCTTGTTTTCTGTATGCTCTCGGCGACGAGACTCGAGGTGCTCAGCGCCCTCCCGGATGCACTTCCTCCACTCAAGGCGGTCTTTGTCCAGGGACTCCCAGGTGTCAGTGGGGATGTTGCATTTTATCAAGGAGGCTTTGAGGGTGCCCTTGAAATGATTGGTATGCATAACGCATTCGTCAGGAGTACACTGCAGCTCTTGTTCTCGCGGGTACGGTAATGTGCTGGCTTGCTGGATGTGCCACGTTTCTGTGGGCTTCTCATGCTAGAACCATCCCAAAATAATCCTGGTCGATAGTTTGCACCACCACGGCTACACAAACCAAGAGGCAGAGTACAGCAAACAGATCACCTGGGCTGATTGAAAGGATGTTGGTGGTGCATAAACACGGACATGACCCTCATTAATTACTCATTGCAGCAGCACACTTGGGGTTATTTAATGACGTGACTTATGAATGTGATTCAGCTGACATTATCGCCGGCATAATTCAGTCTCTGCAGTTCTGTCATTGGAAAAAAATCATTCTTGTCAATTGTTACCAGCTGCTTTTATCCCTCAGTCTCTGTTCACTTTCAGAAAAATAATTACGTCTGCCTGTTTTCATTAAACAGTCCTGCAAGGTACTGCACACATTTCTAAGGTTTCAGGAAGAAAAATTCTGCTGCGCCCAATTTCAGGGGGAGGTAACATTCCCAAGGCAGGACTTCTATGGCAGGCACTTTCCCGAAATTGGGGGTCCCGCCCCACCCCCCCACAAAAGGAAATGGGGCACAACAGAACGCCCTGCACTTCCTGTCTGGGGTGCTAAGGGGTGCAGAGGGAGCGGGGCACGGCACTACGCACTGGGCCACGTAGTGCTGCTGCGTACGAAGAGAGGGCCCAAGCGGCCAAATCCGCGGGGCTCTACCTAGACCGCCGGGGAGCGGGGGGGGGGGGCGAAGCCTTACCACCAGCCCGGCACTCATGCGGAGCGCCGGGCATGCCAGATCGTAGCACCGACCTTGCGTTCAAAGCGCCAGTGGGAAAATGCAGACATTTTTTTATCAAGCATGGCCGACACCTCCCTTTTAACGAGCGCCCCGCGAGTTTCCTGCCACCCCGTTCACGTCCCCTGAAGCTGTCGCTGCCGTCATCCGGCGTAGCTCCAGGGGGGGCGCGGGTCAATTTTTGTTCCTGTGCGAAAACAGGGTGTTGCGCACCATGATGACATCATCATCGCCAGCGCAGTGGAGCGGGGCGCTACCGGTTACCACCGTCGCTAAACTCCCACGGAGTTTGGCGGGAATCGTTAGCAGTGCCGTGCACAGACAAAAAGCCATTTGTGCCCCTTTAGCATCCCTCCCCCGGGGATGCTAACGGAAGACACAAACGGCCCCAATTTCTCTAATTTCACCCCGTTACTCACAAGACCTCTCACATTCAACACCCATAGACTGATTCCACCATTTTTCTGTACCAGCCATCATAGTCACAAGCTGGATGCTTATTTCACCACACCCTACCTTCAGGGGCCGGATGCCAACGCAATGTGAAATATGGCTCGATGGCATCGTTCCTGCTTCGAGTCTGAAGGTTGTGAGTTTAAACTCCACTCCCGAACTCGAGCAGTACTGAGAGACCGCTGTACTGATGGAGGTGCCAACTATTGAATGAGAAGTTAAACCGAGTCTCTGTCTGTCAGGTTAGGTGGACGTAAAAGATCCCATGGCACTATTGGAAGAAGAGTATCTCCTGGCTGTCATTAATCTCTCAACCAAAGCAGATAAGATGGTAATTTGTTTCACTGCTCTTTGCAACACAAATTGGCTGTGATATTTTCTCCTCATATGAAGAACATAAGAAATAGAAGCAGGAGTCAGCCATTCGGCCCCTCGAACCTGCTCCGCCATTCAATACGACCATGGCTGATCTGATCATGGACTCAGCTCCACTTCCCTGCCCGCTCCCCATAACCCTTTACTCCCTTATCGCTCAAAAATCTGTCTATCTCCACCTTAAATATATTCAATGACCCAGCCTCCACAGCTCTCTGAGGCAGAGAATTCCACAGATTTATAACCCTCTGAGAGAAGAAATTTCTCCTCATCTTAGTTTTAAATGGGCGGCCCCAGATTCTAAGACTATGTCTCCTAGTTTTAGTTTCCTCTATGAGTGGAAATATCCTCCCTGCATCCACCTTGTCGATCCCCCTCATTATCTTATAAGTTTCAATAAGATCACCTCTCATTCTTCTGAACTCCATATTCCCGTTTCCTACAATACAAAAGCGTTTTGGGACATCCAGTGGTCATGAACGACGATATATAAATGCAAGTCTTTCTTTATTTCTTTCTTTCACAACAGTAACAGCACTTCCTCAGTCATCATCATAGGCAGTCCCTCGGAATCGAGGAAGACATGTTTCCACTCCTGAAATGAGTTCTTTGGTGGCTGAACAGTACAATACGAGAACCACAGTCCCTGTCACGGGTGGGACAGATAGTTGTTGAGGGAAGGGGTGTGGGATTGATTTGCCGCATGCTCTTTCCGCTGCCTGCGCTTGATTTCTGCACGCTCTCGGCATTGAGACTCGAGGTGCTCAGCGTCCTCTCAGATGCACTTCCTCCACTTAGGGCGGTCTTTGGCCAGGGACTCCCAGGTGTCAGTGGTGATGTTGCACTTTATCAGGGAGGCTTTGAGGGTGTCCTTGTAACGTTTCCGCTGCCCAACTTTGGCTTGTTTGCCGTGAAGGAACTCTGCATAGAGCACTTGCTTTGGGAGTCTCGTGTCTGGCATGCGAACTATGTGGCCTTCCCAGCGAAGCTGATCGGTGTGGTCAGTGCTTCAATGCTGGGGACGTTAGCCTGGAGGAGGACACTGATGCTGGTGCGCCTGTACTCCCAGGGGATTTGTAGGATTCTGCGGAGACATCGTTGGTGATATATCTCCAGCGACTTGATGTGTCTTCTGTACATCGTCCATGTCTCTGAGCCATACAGGAGGGCGGGTATTACTACAGCCCTGTAGACCATGAGCTTGGTGGTAGATTTCAGGGCCTGGTCTTCGAACACTCTTTTCCTCAGGTGGCCGAAGGCCGCACTGGCGCACTGGAGGCGGTGTTGAATCTCCGTATCAATGTCTGCCTTTGTTGATAAGAGGCTCCCGAGGTATGGGAAGTGGTCCACATTCTCCAGGGCCGCGCCTTTCTCCTTAGCTCCTAGGGTATGAGGCACTTTGGATTTTTCTGAAAGGTGCTTTAATAAATGCATAATATTTCCTGCAGGTTTTCCTCTAGTGGCTGAGCTGAGACATGGCAAAGCTTCCCCAAGATATTGTGGTGGCTCCAGGTCCATGAATTGAAATGACAAAGAGCTGTTGTCAATGATGCAATTGAGATGCTTTGTGAACTGTTGCACACTGAAGTGAAAATCTCGCCTTCGAATGCTAGGATTCGGTAAAGTTCAAAAAGAGGTGATACATTCAATAATTAATGTGAAAAGCCCAAGGCCGTTGTCCCGCTGAAGCCTCACCGTTATTGATCCAATGTCTAGGGCAGCCTCTGGTTCACAACAAATTACATATCTGTCTGTTCACAGTGTTAATCAGCACCTTGCAAAGATCACACCACTACACCCATGCTGTGAATATGCAGTCTCCAGAGAATACAACCACTACAACCACAGCAAAGACACACTGATCCGGGCCGACTTGACCGACCACCAACCCGTCTCATATCTAGAAGGCCATTTTGGACCGTCGCCGAAGCTCTTCAGCGATCTCCCCTCAGCCTTGATGACCGATGGCAAAATGCTCGGAAGAACTGCGACATATGGAATGGATTCCCTATAGAGGACCCCACAGTGCAACCTGTAGGATCAAACCTTCCTCGCAAACAGTGGACAACCATCAACCGCCTCAGAACCGGTCACGGTCGATGCTGCCACCTTCTCCATAGGTGGGAGATTAAAGACTCCCCATCATGTGACTGTGGAGCTCCCAATCAGACCCTGGAGCACATCATCGAGCACTGCCCTCAGAGGGAACTCGCAGGCAGCCTACAGGATATCCACACTGTTACACCGCAAGCTTTGGCTTCGATCTGTGACTTGGACCTTGACGTTTGATTTGCTTTGCTGTTACCATACGAAAGAAGAAGAATGGTGGTCATTTGAGTCATCACATATTGAATGGCCTTGCAGCCTAGTTTTTGAATCAGAGACCAGTTGCAAATCTAAGCACCTCCATGAAACTCTGTTGTAAGGCCAATGACTAGATCACTGATCACTGACCAAAGGTGGAATATTTGTTTGTTTGATATCCATTTAAGCACGGGTGGAATTTTTATCTCCACTCATTGTAGATGTGCATAAAAAGTCACTTATTACTTTATTAAAATTACCGAGGACAGGAATTTCAACTCTCATCCTTTGGAACATTATTTGTCCATCTAAATGCATGGCAGTATCATAACTTTACATACTTTAAATGGTCTCCACTGGCCATTGGAAAAGGATTCCAATTATCCCAGACTTAAAATTCATGAGATTTTAAAGTGGTCACAAGTTCCGATGAGAATATGCTTCCTGAAGTTTACACGTCTCAGTAATCTGCTCTCTGGGACAGGATTCTGTAACATAGGCACGATTTGTTCTTCATTGTATAGTTGATAACCTTTCCAATCATTCCCAATAACCACCTTACCTGCACCATATTATTGAGATTGTTGGTCTTTGTAAAGCAATTTCTCCAGTCGCAATAAGGCCATCAAAATACCTTTTGTGATGATTATTACAAGTAACATGTACAGTATTCATAATCAGGCACAGAAAATAAGAGCAACTATTGGACAGTTGCTCATGGCCACCAAGGCTCTGAAATTCCAAACGATATGGAGAATAAAAATCAACAACTTGCATTTATATAGCGCCTGTGACATAGTAAAACATCCCCACGCTCTGCACAGGCGCAATTATCAAACACAATTTGACACTGGGCTGCACAAGGAGATATTAGGACGGATGACCAAATACTTGGTCAAAGATGTAGATTTTAAGGAGCGACTTAAAGGAGGAAAGAGAGGAAGAGAGGCAGAAAGATTTCGGGAGGGAATTCCAGAGCTTAGGCCCAGGCCTCTGAAGGCACGGCCACCGATGGTGGAGCGATGAAAATCGGGGGATGCGCAAGAGGCTAGAATTGGAGGAGCACAAAGATCTTGGAGAGTTTAAGGATGACGTTGAAAATAAATTAACTGTGTGTTTCCTGTGAACATTCCTATTGTATATTCTACTTGAATGTTACTGCACTGATATTTTGAAGAACATAAGTGTTAAAAACATGTTTTGTTTTGAACAGACTTACAACACAAGGCTGCACAGTAAAGGGATGGTGTCACACTCCCATCGAATGAGGTGGTTTTCCTCACATTCCCCTCAATAGAAACATAGAAACATAGAAAAGAGGTGCAGGAGTAGGCCATTCGGCCGTTCGAGCCTGCACCACCATTCAATATGATCATGGCTGATCATGCAACTTCAGTACCCCATTCCTGCTTTCGCTCCATACCCCTTGATCCCTTTAGCCGTAAGGGCCACATCTAACTCCCTTTTGAATATATCTAATGAACTGGCCTCAACAACTTTCTGTGGTCGAGAATTCCACAGGATCAGAACTTTCTGAGTGAAGAAGTTTCTCATCATCTCGGTCCTAGCTGGCTTACCCCTTATCCTTAGACTGTGACCCCTGGTTCTGGACTTCCCCAACATCAGGAACCTTCTTCCTGCATCTAACCTGTCGAATCCCTTCAGAATTTTATATGCTTCTATGAGATCCCCTCTCATTCTTCTAAATTCCAGTGAATATAAGCCTAGTCGATCCAGTCTTTCTTCATATGTCAGTCCTGCCATCCCGGGAATCAGTCTGGTGAACCTTCGCTGCACTCCCTCAATAGCAAGAATGTCCTTCCTTAGATTAGGAGACCAAAACTGTACACAATAATGTCAAAACATCATTTTGTTTGCGGAGATGAGTGGAGTGGAAAGCAAGCTGATGACACCAATTATAATTGACCTCACAAAGGATAGACAGAAAACCGAAGATGCACAAATATATATAACACACACAGATCCCACCATTAGTGCCACATCTGGGAAACAGGAACATTCATCCACCGTGTATTGCCGAAGGTAAGAGTAACAGCTTTCTGGTGAAATTAAGTTGTGGTACCTGTATAAGCAAAGTGATAAGGTCTGGTTTCATAAATTGCTCAAGCTTTACTCTTGTGATTTGTATTTCCTTACATTTCTGTGTGAAGTGCCTCGAGACATTATCTATATCAAACACACGATGTCATTGCTAATTATTGTTATTTTTGCTCTGCTCAATTTGATAACACCCTTATAGCTCCAGGGTTCGTAGCCAATCACTAATTGTCATTTTCCATGTGTGATTAATGCCTTGGATTTAATAGCATCATAAATGGTTTGGTGTTTCTTACTCAAAAGAACTTTTACATATCGAGTCAATTTAGGATCAATTGACACCTTTGAAGGGGACTTGGGTTAACATCTGTTATAAAAGGTATATAGAGATATAATTAATTGTAAGTAATTGCACTGCTTGAGCTTTTTCAGGAGAGGTATTGGAAGGAGCTAAGGCAAGAGGGAGAAAGTGAGAGGAGTTCACAGTAGAACAATCACACAGAGATTCTGGATAGAGCCAGGCTTGTTGGGTCAATTGGCACTGCCTTAAACATTCACTCCCTCCCCCACCGGCGCACCGTGGCTGCAGTGTGTTATCATCTACAAGATGCTCTGCAGCAATCTGCCAAGGCTTCTTCGGCAGCATCTTCCAAACCCGTGACCTCTACCACCTAGAAGGACAAGGGCAGCAAGTGCATGGGAACACCACCACCTCCACGTTCCCCTCCAGGTCACACAATGTAATGTATTTGCTTCATGGGTTCTTAGCTTAAGAATTGGTAGCAACACATTGCTATTAAGAACTAGTTGGTTTATTAACAAAGGTTTAACGATCACACTACACATTACCAGTTCATCCACTCGGCTCACAACTGCATACCTCATCATGGATGACCTAGACTCAACTGGAGTTTTATTGAGTCACATGACTGGCTAGCCCACAGCTCAAGACAATGCAACAGCTCTACAAACCTGAGTATACGCACAGGCGCATACATTGCACACACCATCCTGACTTGGAAATATATCGGCCGTTCCTTCATCGTCGCTGGGTCGAAATCCTGGAACTCCCTCCCTAACAGCACTGTGGGAGCACCTTCACCACACGGACTGCAGCGGTTCAAGAAGGCAGCTCACCATCACCTTCTCAAGGGCAATTAGGGATGGGCAATAAATGCCGGCCTTGCCAGCGACGCTCACAGGAATAAAATAAAAAGCACTCACGCTCCTCCCAGCCCACAAGGGGTGCTCGCCGAGAATGTCCTCGGCTCGCTGCAGAAACCCAGGAACCCCAGCCAGTCACAGTCACTGCACGTTATATCAGAGGCTTACAGCCTCATTATAATGGCCCTGAAATTGCGGCCTCTCCGGGTGCGTACGATGTACGCACGTGCCCGAAGCGGCCCCGCAAGTTCTGCATTTAGGCGCACATTCCCTGGGAGAAGGGCCTTGGCAGGCAGAGATTTGGGCTATTTTCCCAAAATCCTACCCAGCGAATGTCCTTCAAACTCTTACGGCTGGTAAAAGCGTATTGGCCCAATATTTAAAATGCCAACCTGTTAAAAACGGGAGTGGGGAGGGGAGCAGGGGGGAGGTTGGAGTCGGGATTTGCATCTTCAACACTTTAACCTCCCACCCGACCCCAATCCATCCATTCTTTGGAGGCATAATTTTCCCCTAGGGGGGGGAGTCGGAGCAGGCAAAGGAAGGGGGGAGAGGGCATGGGGGTCGGTGGAGTGGTCGTCGCTGCTACGGAGTCGGGGGAGAACTCCTGCTCTTCCTGGTTCCAAAGAAAGAAACTTACCTGGAGATGGTGGCCATGGGGGCTGCTGAAGCATCCTGAGCCAGCTAGGCCCGACGCCTGCCCCGCTCATCGAGAACTCATTTTGCAGATGGCGTTAGGCCCCTCATTAACATAATTAAATGGACGAACACCTCTTTTAGGCGTCCACCCAGAACGCCTGCAAAATGATCCCCATGCATTTAGCAATGGGACCAACGCCATTGCTGATTGGGGGCAAACTACCCCACAGCTAAATTGCCGTGCTTTGTGCCCGCATTGTGCCCAGAAAACAGGCACAGTGCATACCAATTTCTACTCCATTGACTGCGGAGCCACAACTCACTGCTACACATCTCCTTTTGCCTTTACTGACTCAAATTGCACCAGGCAGAGTCCTTGTTGAGGATAGTCCTTCACTTCTGCCAAGTCTGCTTTGCTATTCAATTAGGTAACGTACAATATTTTAGTTCAAAACAGAACAACAATGTTTTCATCATCAGTCACCTTCAGGCGACCGGGCAAGAAAATCTACTTTGTCATGATCATTTATTGGCGGATGTAACGAATATATATGTTGGCACATTAGCAAAGACCAACAATAGGCAAAATAATGACACCATTTCAGGGTTCAGCAATCAGTGGGGAACCAGATACTGAACGCTTCAGTCACATAACTTTGTTTCAATTATCAGAGAATCATAGAAAGATTGCAGCACGGAAGAAGGCCATTCGGCCCATCAAGCCTATGCCGGCTCTCTGTAAGAGTGCTTCAGCTAGTCCCACCCTTTCCCCATAGCCCTGCAAAATATTTTCTTTCAGGTATTTATCCAACTCCCTTCCGTGATTGAGTCTGCCTCCACCATTCATTTTGAAAGTACTGTTAATATATACTAGACAATGTCCTATGACATTGCACACGGGAAGTCAGGACGCATATCTGGTTCACTAACGTCCTTTAGGGAAGGAAATCTTCTGTCCTTACCCGGTCTGGCCTACATGTGACTCCAGCCCACAGCAAAGTGGTTGACTCTAAACTGCGCTCTGAAATGGCCAAGTGAGCCACTCAGTTGTATTCACTCACCATCACCTTCCCAAGGGCAATTAGCGATGGGCAATAAATGCTGGCCTTACCAGCGACATCCCATGAATAATTTTTTTTGAAAAAGGTCATGTGTGCCTGCCGCTGTTAGAATGTTATAACATCCACACTGAATTATAAAAAAGGCCAACAGCCATATCTTAACCCATGGAGATATATTCCTTTTGAGTTGCCATAACTACTCCAGATATGAGTCTTGGAAAATTCGGTTGCGTTTCTGTTGCGGGGTTAACCCGGGTGGGGGCGGTAAATTTTGCGGCGGGAAATGGTTTGCGTCTCCAACCGCAAAATTCATCAGCTGGGTCCTGAGTGTGGGGCGGGGCGCTAAGGGAGGCGTTCCACACTTCTTTTAGGGCACTAGGCCGGCTGAGCAACCGAAAATCCCGGGATAAACAGTCGGCCTCGAAGCGCCCTGAGAGAGGCCTCCGTGAAGAAAAAAAGTCTGAAAAAAAGCACCACCAAAAAACATTCCCCAAAATTTCCTGGCGCCACATCCAAATGAATCGCAAAAATAAAAAGCAATCACATTTACCTGAGGTAGACATTCCTTCCCTCACTGAGGCCGCTGCAGCTCGGACCACCAGCTTTCACAGGCGGGCCCACTAGGGGGCGCTGCGGGGCGCTACGGATCGGGCGAGCTGCAAATTCCGAGCCGGTGTCACAACCAGGGGGCGTTACATACCGGCTCGTCTCTCCCGGGCGATACTGCCCTGCTCCCCCGCAAACACGGCACCGAATGTCCCAGCGGGACGCTGGTAGCTGGCCGCTCGGCCCAGAAATGCTCTCCGCCGCCATTACCGCCCCTCCGGGTCAAGAACAGAGGCGGCGACAACCCGAATATCCAGCCCTTGATGGTCAAGAACAGATGATGTAAGACTGTCATCAGATCAAACACCTGCGTATGCCAGGGTGTGACCGACGTGGCATCTTTATGATTGGACTTTGGGTCTGGGTGTCAGACAGTGATTGGTTCAGGAGGATGCCATAGATTTTGAATGAGAGTAAGGCTATAAGAAGGGGGTCTTAACAGCCACAAATTGTAGAAGATTTCAGGAGTGGAAGATCTCAGGACAAATCAAAGAGACACCGGGGGGATGGAGAGAGAGAGAGAGAGAGACGCAGGAGACACAGGGTGTAGCCTACTCTTAATGGCGGCTTTTACCCAGAGTATAAGTGGTTATATAAGTCTCAATTATTCTCTGTAAACTGCTGCTCTGATACTGTAATGTATTAAGTCGTACTTGAGCTGAAAAAAGTTATCTCTGTCCCCAATACAGGTCAACCTCAAATCATTTGGAACCAGGGTCCCTTTGGTCAAAGGCTCCCTGATTTCCCTCATCCACCATATCTGTCACTTCAGGTCTACCAAGCATGATATTCCTCTCTGAAATCCATTCGGGTTGCCTCTAGTTATTTTCTAAGTTTAGCTGTCAGCTCTGAGTTAGCAATGTGTGGGTTCAAGCCGCACTCCAGCGACTTGAATGTATAATCTAGGCTGACACCTCAGTGCAGTGCTGAGGGAGTGCGGCACTGTTAGAGGGGCTACCTTTCGGACGAGACGTTAAACCCAGGCCACGCCACTTTTCTTAGGTGGTTGCCAAAAACCCGAGGCACAATTTGGAGAAAAACAGGGGAGTTCTCCTGGTATCCGAGGCAACATTTTGAAAAATTGACAACTCGGCTGATGATTGGTATATTCCCTGCTTGAAATAGCCGCTCACCATTATAATTTGACCTGGTCTTCTTGCAGATGACAGGCAATAGGTACCTAGAATTTACAGTGCAGAAACGGGCCATTGGGCCTAATTGGTCTATTCTGGTGTTTATGCTCCATGTGAGCCTCTTCCTGCTGCCTACATCATCTCAATCTATCCGCATAACCTATTCCTTTCTCCCACATATGTTTATCCAGCTTTCCTTTAAATGCATCTACACTCAACCGCTCCCTGTGGTCATCATCATCATCATAGGCAGCCCCTCGAATCGAGAATGACTTGCTTCCACGTGAGTTCACAGATGTTTCAATGAAGGACCTAATATTCCAGATCCCAAACTGCATCCTGAAGGGTGGAAGATGCCTGTGCGTGGATTTTTTTAACGTGGGATGACCGTTGCACACCAGCCACCACACGGACTTGACAGAGCTAGGTCTTGGTCGACTGGCAAGGATTAACCAAGACGACTGGAGACCAGCTCTGCTGCACGGACCTAGTGCGCTCACATATCATAGTGTGGGCTGGCCCGTGCTGCCCCTGGGCCCTTGGCTCTTCTGGGCCCTGAACTCACGCCTCTCCTGGGCCCCGATCACATCTCTCTACGATCTCTCGCCGCTCCTTCGCCCCGACCTCGCCGCTCCTGCTGTACCTGCCCACGCTCCAATCAGAGACCTGGATTTGGGGGATGTCAAATCGAGTCGCCCTCTTCAAAGCCATCGCCCTCCTGCGGCAGCACGCTGCTCCCTCTAACGGCCCCGGCCTGCTGATGGTCCACATTCTCACCACTCTCTGGGCAAAGAAGTTTTTCCTGAATTCCCTATTCGATTTATTGGTCCCTCGCTTATATTTATGACCCCTAGCTTTGGACTCCACCACAAGTGGAAACATTAATGGGCCAAAAATTGCGGTCGGAGGATTCCCGTCGGCGGATGCCTCCGACCGAAAATTGTTTTACAAAAGTACCTGGTGGTCCCGGAGGAAGGAACACTTGCGCTCCGAGGCCTAGCTGTGCAGCCCAGCGCAGAGGCCTACGTATCCCGGGAGCATACGGGCATCCTGGGATCACGTGGGCCTGGACCACCAATCACAATGTAGTATTCTTATTCATAATAATGGCAGCTCCGAGCTCCCGTTACTATCAATGAGAATATCCCTAAAATCAAATAAAGCACATATATAAATAAAAAAACACTTCAGTTTAAAAAAATTAATAGAAATTGCATTAAATTAAATATTGTAACGAAACATTTATTTTTTTGTATGTTTTTTAAGAATGTTTTAATAGTGTGAAGATAAACTTACCTTCTTAGACAGGGTTTTAAAAATAAAAATAAATAATAACATTTATTTTTTCTATCTATTAAAGCTCTTACGTTGGGAAAATCAGACCTTACACTTGCTTTTACCAGGCGTAAGAGTTTGAAGGACACTCGCTAGGCAATGTGTTGGGTAAATATCCCAAATCGCTGCCCGCGAAGGCCTTTCTCCCTGGGATGCACGCGATCTTCACAGATTGCAAGTGCCGTGTTTAGGCGCATGAGCTTTGCGCACCTACACCTGGAACCTGCGGGGCCTCTTCGGGCGCACGCGCATATTGTACGCACCCAGAGAAGCCGCAATTTCAGGGCCCCTCCGTACAATTATTTTTGGGTGTGCGGCCTCTTGGATTGGCCACGCGGCTGATCCAGATTTTCACGCAGCGCGTTTTTTTTCCATTTAAAAGCCGGTGAGCGGGATCTCCAGACCACTGCATGGCCACGTGGTCTCGGAGCGAGGCAGGAGTGTTGCTTCTCTATGTCTACCCTATCGAAGCCCCTCCACTTTCCTAGAGACAATAGCCCCGGACTGTTCAGTCTTTCTTGTTCCGGTCTGTTTACAAAGCAAAGAGTTCATGTTATCCAAAGTACCAGAATGCATTTAAAAAGTTAGTTAAAACATCTATACAATTCTTCGACTCAATAGTGAACAGGCAGTGTCATTTCATGGGACATTATGCTACACTCAACGCTCAGCAGAATCGCTCCAACATATTGACATGTACAAGATGTGGAGGAAGTTTACCTCATCGCATTGGCTATTAGCATTATTCAAAGCTCTAGTTTAAATTGGTTAGCACTTCATATAGTTACTGAACCAGACCAATAATTTCCTACAAAGGCATAGTGCCAACTATCTTTTAATCTCGCAGCTTTCAATATTCTTCACGGATTATAAATCTTCACATACCATTTCGATACACAGTGGAGAAACTATAAACACTGGAAAATATGCTTCTCATCGCGACTGCTGCGCCGATTAATGAGCTGAAGAGCTCATCGTTGGAAAACAGTTCAGACTGGCAGAGAGAGGGAGTAAGACAAGCCTTTTCACCCAAAGGATGATAAAGTTTGGAGACGAGATTAGCAGGGAAGGCTATTTGAAAGAAAGACTTGGATTTACACATCGCCTTTCACGACCACCGGACGTCTCAAAGCACTTTACAGCCAATGAAGTACTTTTGGAGTGTAGTCACTGTTGTAATGTGGGGAACGCGACAGCCAATCTGCACACAGCAAGCTCCCACAAACAGCAATGTGATAATGACCAGATTATATGTTTCATTGCGATAAATATTGGCCAGGATACAAGGAATAACTCTACTGCTCTTCTTCGAAATAGTGCCACGGGATCTTTGACATCCACCTGAGAGCCTGACTGTCTGCCTCTCTTCCGTGGTTACATCCGGGCCAGGGTGTCCCTAGAGATGGAGCACGCGGTGCCCACCGGTACGCTCACGGCCTTCCGCGAGAGGTGGGCACCGGAGGGACTGGAGTGTACCATCGCCCCTGGCAAACAAATTTTAATTTGATTTAAGATTTGTTAAAGTTTAATTTGGTAAGTTGTGGGTTTATCGGGCCCTTGCCAAAAGGGGGCACTTGATTTGACGTTCTACCAGAATAGTTGTAGAGCTATTGCATTGTGAGTGGCTTAGCCAGTCACGTGATGTTCACAAGGCTCAATAAAACCCCAGTCAGTTGGGTCTAGGTCGTCCATGATGACGTATGCAGTTGTGAGCCTAGTGGATGAACTGGTAATGTGTAGTGTGATTGTAAAACCTTTGTTATTAAACCAATTCCGTTCTTAATAGCAACGTGTTGCTATGAATTTTTAAACAAAGAACCCATGAAGTAAATACATTTCAAAACAGGTGCCAGGTCCTTCAATTACCGGCCGGGTGGTCCTTTGCCCGATCTGCGTTGCTGGCATATTCTCTGCCATATTGGTCCTCGTTGTTTTTTGGCCTCTCTGGCAGCCATCTGAATGTAGCTTTAGCCTAATTCGGATCGGCAAAGAAGGATCCTGCACTCATTTCAGAACCCGTCTTCAGTATGTGAGGAAAGCTAGGTGGAACGCGTACCGTGCAAGGTCCCGACAAGTTTTTCCAGCCCATCTTTAACGTGATCACTGGAAGCCGCAAGTAGGAAGAAAGGTCAGTAAAATGTTTGCTCGGGTAAATTTCGGTGGTGTTGGAGGGAGCAGGAATGTATCTTCCAGCTCCATATCATCAAAGGCAGTCCCTCGGAATCGAGGAAGACTTACTGCCACTCTTAAAATGGATCCTTAGGTGGCTGAACAGTCCAATATGAGAACCACAATCCCTGTCACAGGTGGGACAGACAGTGGTTGAGGGAAGGGGAGGGTGAGACAGGTTTGCCGCACGCTCTTTCCGCTGCCTGCGCTTGATTTTTGCATGCTCTCGGCGATGAGACTCGAGGTGCTCAACGCCCTCCCGGATGCACTTCCTCCGCTTAGGGCGGTCTTTGGCCAGGGAGTCCCAGGTGTCGGAGGGGATGTTGCACTTTATCAGGGAGGAAACGTTACAGGGGCACCCTCAAAGCCTCCCTGATAAAGTGCAATATCCCCACCGACACCTGGGAGTCCCTGGCCAAAGTCTCAGCTCCACTGCATTACTGCTGGCTCGCTAATGCCATCCCCCCCCTCCCCAGCACCCCACCTCACCCCCCCCCCCACTCCTCCCACAGGGACGTAACTGATAGGCCCTCGTGGCGCGGCACTGAGATCCTTACGAGAAGCGACGATCTGCCTCCGGAGACATGACAGGCTCGGCAGCTTGCCGCGGTCATTGAGGCGAGGTCCGCGGACCAGCTTGGGGCCGGCACCTTCAGGCACGGGCTGTGGCCGTACCGCCTGTTTCGTGCCGGTCACTGGACGCCGACCAAACTCTACCCCAAACAGTTTGTTAGCACACAAACACATGAACTAACAGCTGCCTTACCTTCAGAGCAGAAAACACACCGGTGGTAGAAATTCTGGCGCGCTCATTGATTCAGGCGCGGGCCCCGGACGCCTCTTTCCTTTCCTTTACCAATATGGCGCACTTCTGGCCAGACATGTGTGCACTTCCTGCCCACCGCACTGCCGGCTCAGTGCGCCGGTTAGCGCCCAAAAAGCATTTATAGGCCTCAGCCTGGGTTGGTTGTAGATTCAAGTTCGAGCACCGAAACACAGTTCTGCACTGGGGTATCAGCCTCGATTTTTGTGCTCAAATATGTGCTCAAGTGTCAGCCAGTGACTCAGTGGGCAGCAGGAGGATTATGGGTTTAAGTCCCACTCCAGGGACTTGAGCACATAAATCTAGGCTGACACTCCCAGTGCAGTGCTGAGGGATCGCCGCACTGTCGGAGGTGCCGTCTTTCGGATGTGACATTAAACCGAGACCCCCGTCTGCCCTCTCAGGTGGACGTAAAAGACCCCACAGCACTATTTCGAAGAAGAGCAGGGGAGCTATCCCCGGTGTCCTGGGCCAATATTTATCCCTCAATCAAGATAACAAATAGATTATCTGGTTACGATCACGTCGCTGTTTGTGGGAGCTTGCTGTGCGCAAATTGACTGCCACGTTTCCCATATTACAACAGTGACTACACTCCACAAAGTACTTCATTGGCTGTAAAGTGCTTTGAGACGTCCGGGTAGTTGTGAAAGACACTATAGAAATGCAAACCTTTCTGTCTTTTAGCCGGCCGATTACCATTCTGAGCACAAGTCAATGCTACACAGCGGTCTGCAAATCTGGTACTGCTGTAACAAAGAGTCTTCATTTTTCAGGTGCAACTTGTCAGCATGTCACCAGGATACTTTCTTCAAGGCAGTTCACACAGCCACCACAGGAAGATCTACATGGGCAAAGAAGCATGGTCCCATTGCCTGTCATCTGTATACAACGCTGAACATGCTCGACGAAGAAGGAATATCACCCCGGGAAATGGCTGCACCGCTGACAGAGAGCGGATAGTCTCGACTGCTGGCACAATGTTAGGCCAGTGGCAAAGGACCAATTAAAATCTTTCAGGTTCGATCCAGGCAGTTTTATGCTTGAAATGAGATATACTGTCAGCAGTTGAGAGTAGAAGAGGCATCAAACCCGGCAGCTGAATCAGGGCCAGGTTCAATTTTGAAAAGCAATATATATATGTTGCGAAAAAGCCTCGCTCGATTGTTGTGAACTCACAAAGTTGCTGTCCTGTCGTCACTTAGAGTTGATGGAGGGCGGGGGGAATGCGCAGGGGTGGGGGGTGGGCAGATTCTGTAAAATAAATCATCATCATAGGCAGTCCTTCGGAATCGAGGAAGACTTGCTTCCACCCTTAAAATGAGTCCTTAGGTGGCTGAACAGTCCAATACGAGAGCCACAGTCCCTGTCACAGGTGGGACAGATAGTCGTTGAGGGAAAGGGAGGGTGGGACAGGTTTGCCGCACGCTCCTTCTGCTGCCTGCGCTTGATTTCTGCACGCTCTCGGCGACGAGACTCGAGGTGCTCAGCGCCCTCCCGGATGCACTTCCTCCACTTAGGGCGGCCTTTGGCCAGGGACTCCCAGGTATCGGTGGGGATTCTGCACTTTATCAGGGAGGCTTTGAGTGTGTCCTTGTAACGTTTCCGCTGCCCACCTTTGGCTCGTTTGCCGTGTAGGAGTTCCGAGTAGAGCGCCTGCTTTGGGAGTCTCGTGTCTGGCATGCCCAGCAGAGCTGATAAAGTGTGGTCAGTGCTTTGATGTTGGCCTGGACGAGGACGCTAATGTTGGTGCATCTGTCTTCCCAGCCGATGTGTGGAATCTTGTGAAGACATAACTACACTTGCATTGGAGGCAGTTAAGAGAAGGTTCATGAGGTTGATTCCTGAGATGAAGGGGTTGTCTTATGAGGAAAGGTTGAGCAGGTTGGGCCTGTACTCATTGGAGTTTAGAAGAATGAGAGGCGATCTTATTGAAATGTATAAGATTCTGAGGGGGCTTGACAAGGTAGATGCAGAGAGGATGTTTCCCCTCGTGGGGGAATCTAGAACTAGGGGGCATAGTTTCAGAATAAGAGGTCGTCCATTTAAAATGGAGATGAAGAAGGATTTCTTCTCTCAGAGTGTTGTAAATGTTTGGAATTCTCTACCCCAGAGAGCTGTAGGCGCTGGGTCATTGAATATATTTAAGGTGGAGACAGACAGATTTTTGAACAATAAGGGGTTAAGTGGTTATGGGGAGCAGGCGGGGAAGTGGAGTTGAGGCCAAGATCAGATCAGCCATGATCTGATTGAATGGCGGAGCAGGCTCGAGGGGCCAAATGGCCTACTCCTAGTTGCGATGTTCTTATGTAAACAACAGAAGTGATTGATGGTGGATCATCCCCCGAATGCCACTGAAAGCAGTCGTGTTGCTCCTGATGCTGCGCTCCCTCGATATTGAGACAGATTCTGTTTGAAACCGCCCACATGAGAGCCCGATTTGTGGTAGGCAACAACTGTTCCTTATCCAACTGATTTCGAAGTTCTTCCAGGCATTGATGCAGTTAACAAGCTTTTTTCTCTCTCTCTCTCTCTCTCTCTCAGGGTTCTTAATCGCTTCATGAATGGAAGGACATTGCCTGCAGGCCAAGAATGAGTTGCACAGTTTCTGCAAATTTTGCCTATATCTGGATCCCTCGACAATTGATGACATTCACCATTTTGGTGCAAACCATGAGGCGAACGTTCCAAAACTTCTCAATCGCACACTCCGCGGTAAACAAATGTTTCCTTAATCCAAATAAGCAACACCTCGATTTCAAAATCCTCATTCTTGTCTTCAAATCCCTCCGAAGAGAAGCTCCTGGATATTATCCAGAACCTGTCCGCGCTATTCCACAACCAGCATAATAAAGACAATTATATAACACCTTTCACATCATCCCAAAGCCAAGTTCACTTTTGTAATGTATTCACTGTGGTAATGTAGGAAACACAGCGGCTAATTTGTGCACAGCAAGGTCCCACAAACAGGGATGTGATAATGACCAGATTATCTGCTTCAGTGGTGTTGGTTGAGGGATAAATATTGGCCAGGACACTGAGGAGAACTCCCCTGCTCTTCTTCGAATAATGCCATGGGATTTTTTACATCCAGCTGAGAGGGCAGACAGGGCCTTGGTCTCATCTTAAAGACGGCACCTCTGACCGTGTGGCACTTCCACTGTGCTGCACTGGGAGTGTCAACCTCGATTTTCTGCTCAAGTCTCTGGAGTGGAATTATGAACCCACAACCTTCTGACTCAGAAGTGAGAGGGCTATCATCATCATCATCGGCAGTCCCTCGGAATCGAGGAAGACATGCTTCCACTCCAAAAATGAGTTCTCAGGTGACTGAACAGTCCAATCCGGGAATTACAGTCTCCGTCACAGGTGGGACAGACAGTGGTTGGTGGAAAAGGTGGGTGGGGAGTCTGGTTTGCTGCACGCTCCTTCCGCTGCCTGTGCTTGTTTTCTGCATGCTCTCGGCGACGAGACTCGAGGTGATCAGCGCCCTCCTGGATGCTCTTCCTCCACTTAGGGCGGCCTTTGGCCAGGGACTCCCAGGTGTCGGTGGGGATGTTGCACTTAATCAGGGAAGCTTTGAGGGTATCCTTGAAACATTTCCTCTGCCCACCTGGGGCTCGCTTGCCGTGTAGGAGTTCAGAGTAGAGCGCTTGCTTTGGGAGTCTCGTGTCGAGCATGCGGACAATGTGGCCCGCCCAGCGGAGCTGGTCGAGTGTGGTCAGTGCGGTCAGTGCTTCGATGCTGGGGATGTTGGCCTGGTTGAGAACACGGACGTTGATGCGTCTGTCCTCCCAGGGGATTGGCAGGGCTACTAAATCACAGCTAACACTGTGGATATCCATTGCTTGCTTCGATAGCAGCTTGTGTATAGTGCACTAGATACATGATCATGTCTTGCAATTGCTAAGGGTCAGTGTAGCGGGACTACATATTCCGGTGCCACAGACCAATGCATTGCCTCAATCAGTGATAAGACATGATGAAGTTGTACTATTTTGCTGTCCAAACAAGGTGAATGTTGGCATGACATTTAGAAATGAGTAGGTATGTAAGAAATATAAGTCAAGCTTCCTGATGCAAATGACCTCAGAATATGATCAGCACATTTCAACTAACCTTAACAGTTTTGATGCCGATGCTTAAATGATGGCATTAGGAATATGAGTGTGATTCATTAAACATCGTAAAAATCATGCATTGAGCATTTATTTACATTTTTACAGTCTTTAGTAAAAGTGATTCATTGCCGTTGTCCTTCTTGAGATGATTGCATCAGAAATTGGAGTCAGAACGTGCTCAGCACACAGGGTGAACATTTTCATCCGTAAGTTTATTAGTTGTATGTTCCCTCCTTCTATGAAAAGTTGCCTTGCCACCCACTGCCTGTGTCAGATGTCAATCTTTCCATGTCTCCCAAGAAGCCTTTGCAATGAAGTGCCTTTGGCTTCTACATGTCACCATCCAATTTGTGATCAACCCAACCTAATCTCATGCTTCTGCGGCCGCAAACGAGACTCCGGGATGGTTTGTTGCCTCCCTGGTGCAAGGGTCAAGGATTCTGGAGGAGGAGGGTGAACAGCCAGGTGTCGTGGTACATATAGTTACCAACGATATAGATTAAAAAATGGGACGAGGTCCTACAAGCTAAAGGGATCAAAGGGATATGGAGAGAAAGCAGGAATGGGGTACTGAAGTTGCATGATCAGTCATGATCATATTGAGTGGTGGTGCAGGATCGAAGGGCCGAACGGCCTACTCCTGCATCTATTTTCAATGTTTCTATGTTTCCAGTTCTAGCCACGAGCGAAGCAACTAAGAAGCATCCATACAGAGCCTGTGGGGCAATAGAGTCTGCCCCAAAATGCCATAGTGTCTATTGATGAGCTTAATAAGAGCCGATAACAACCCCTGGTCAAGTAACAACAACAACAACAATAACTTCTATTTGTATAGCATCTTTAACGTAGTAAAACGTCCCACGGCCCTTCACAGGAGTGTTATGGGATACAAAAAAAAATGACACTGACCCACATAAGAAGAAATTACTGTTATATATGTAACCAGTAAATACCTTGTATAACCACCAGAGGGCTCATCCCCTGGAGTCCCAAAGGATCCCACAATCCCTTGGTAGCACCTGTACTTAAGGAGGCCTCACAGGTTGAAGAGGCACTCTGGAGACCTGCAATCAAAGACTAAGGTCACACTTTACTTTGAGCTCACAGTATCTAGTCAGACTCTTTATTCACACATCACAATTACGGCAGGTGATCGAAATCTTGGTCAAAGAGGTAGGTATTAAGGAGTGTCTTATAGGAGGAAAGAGAGATAGAGAGGTGGAGAGATTTAGGCAGGGAGTTCCAGAGCTTGGGGCCCAGGCAGCTGAAGGCACAACCACCAACGGTTGAGTGATTATAATCGGGGATGCTCAAGAGGGCAGAATTTGAGGAGCGCAGACATCTCGGGGGGTTGTGAGGCTGAAGGAGATTACAGAGATAGGGAGGAGGCGAAGCCATGGAGGACTTTGTAAACAAGGATGAGAATTTTGAAATCGAGGTCGTTGCTTAACCGGGAGCCTATGTGGGTCGGTGAGCACAGGTGTGATGGGTGAGCAGGACTTGTTGCGAGTTAGGACACGGGCAGCCGAGTTTTGGATGACCTCAAGATTACGTAGGGAGGCCAGCCAGGAGTGCATTAGAGTAGTCAAGTCTAAAGGTAGCAAAGGCATGGATGAGGGTTTCAGTAGCGGATGAGCTGAGGCAGGGGTGGAGACAGGCGATGTTATGGAGACGGATATAGGTGGTTTTAGTTACGCTGCGGTTATGTGGTCAGAAGCTCAGTTCAGGGTCAAATATGACACCAAGGTTGTGAACAGTAAAGCTCTCAAAGAATCTTACAGCACAGAAGGAGGCCATTTGGCCCATCATGCCTGTACCGGCCCTTTGAAAGAGCTCTCCAAGTAGTCCCGCATCTCTGCTCTTTCCTCATAGCCCTGCAAATGATTACTTTTTAAGTACATATCTAATTCATTTTTTAAAGTTGCTATCGAATTGCCATTCCAGATCAAAGCAATTTACTACGTAAAAAAGTCTCCTCGTTTCCTCTTTGGTTCTTTTGCACATTATATTAGATCTGTTTCCTCTGATTAATGACCCACCAGCAGTGGAAACTATTTTTCTTTATTTACTCTATCAAAACACATAATTATTTTGAACGCCTCTATTAAAGTTCCCCTTAACCTTCACTGCTCCAAGGAGAACCATCCCAATCTCGCCAGGTAACTAAAGTCCCTTTGGTTAAACTCCTCTGCATCCACTCCAAAGCCTTGACATCCTTCCTGTGGCTCAGTAGGTAGTCACCCTCGCCTCTGAGTCAGAAGGTTGTGGGTTCAAATCCCACTCCAGGGACTTGAGCACATAAATCTAGGTTGAAACTCACATTGCTGAGGGAGTGTTGCACTGTCAAAGACGCTGTTTTTCGGATGCCATATTAAAACCGAGGCCCTGTTTGCTCTCTCAGGTGGATGTAAAAGATCCCATGGCACTATTTCGAAGAAAAGCAGGGGTCCCAATATTTATCCCTCAATCAACATAACAAATATAGATTACCTGGTCATTATCGCATTGCTGTTGGTGGGAGTCGCTGTGTGCAAATTGGCTGCTGCGTTTCCCACATTATAACAGTGACTACACTCCAAAAGTACTTCATTGGTTCTGAAGTGCTTGAAGATGTCCGGGGGTCGTGAAAGGCGCGATTATAAATGTCAGTCTTTCTAAAGTGTGGTTCCCCGAATTGGATGCAATACTCGAGTTAGATGTGGCCCTTATGGCTAAAGGGATCAAGGGGTATGGAGAGAAAGCAGGAATGGGGTACTGAAGTTGCATGATCATATTGAATGGTGGTACAGGCTCGAATGGCCTACTCCTGCACCTATTTTCTATGTTTCTATATTTACTCTAGCTGAGGCCTAACCAGTGATTTATAAAGCTTTAGCTTCACTTCCGACGAATTACCCACCCATTGTGTAATTAATGGAAAGAATGCATTCACTTGGAAACAGCAAACCACACCAGGAACCTCGGGTATGTTGAGACACGATGTCACAGTCTCACTTCCCCAAATATGTTATTTTCTTCCCGTCACAAATCAGTTTATTGGAGCATGCAGAGCGGACAAGTTTATAGCCCAAGTAATTTTTAATGGGCAGTAATTTGCGGCCCTGGCGTGCGCGTACGAAGTGACGGGTTTAGGCGCGCGAAGTGCTTGCGCGGAAACCCAGAACTTGCCATCTGTGAAGAATCCTCTTGACAAATCGTACGGATTGTACAAATCTAAAAGAAATGGGCCTCCGCGGGCGGAGAGTTGGGCTATTTGCCCAGCGAATGCCCATGAAATTAAAAATAAAACGTTGTCACTCAGTTATACATTTAAAAACCCTATAGAATAAGGTAAGTTTATTTTTAGCCCCGTTGAAACATATTAAAGAAAAATTCAAAAAATTAAATTTTTGTTTACAATATTGAATTAAATAGTATTTTAATTAATTTTAAATAAGTAATGTTTTTTAAAAATTAATTTCATGTGTTCGTGTACTTCTTTAAACGATTCCCATTCATACTTATGGGAATTCTGTACAAACGGAAACCCCATTAGCATGAATAGAGAATCCCTTCTCTTTATTGGGTGGGCTGGCCCATGTTATCCCAGGGGGCGCTCGCGAAGCGCTTGCGTCCCTGAGATACGTGGGCCTCTATCCACGGGTACCCATAGGGGCTTGGGACCGCGAGTCTCCGTACCTCCCAGACCACCCGGTAAATTCGTCCATTGTTTACAGGTCGGAGGCCTATCCCCGCGGGAAGCAAGCCTCCGACCACAAACTTAGGGCCTATATATCAAGGGACGAGACTGCTTTCACTCTAGTGTCTCAATTATTTGTGATATTTCTATTCCCTTTTTCCCTATTTCAAATCTGTCTTAAATCTGTCACCTTGCTGACTTTTATGCCTCTTGCAGTGCAGACTTATAAAAGTCCTGCTTTTATCAGTAGCATGCAGCTGTTCCGTGGACATAAACCTTTGTAACCAGAGGAGTATTCCATTTTTTTTTTACAAGCGCATAAAACATTCTTCTTTTTGCATTTTTTTCTGTCACACACAGCAGAGAAGATCATATCCCTAATACTCTTGCAAACTGGGAGACCTTTCTCTCTCCAGGGCACTTGATTATTATTTTGACACAATATAAAAGTGCTTCCAAAAGGCATAGGTTCAACAACATTTACTCAGCAATGGGAAACATAATTCAATGTCACAAAATATTTTTCCTGCACCATGGCATGCAGAGCTATGCCTTCTTTCCCCACACTTCTCACAAAATATGCATGATGCAAGGCATTAAAATTCCCATCCATAGACTTAGAATCTTCTTTCTTTTAAATGCAATTATGTGGATGGTAATGTTCAGCAGATGGTTGAATTACTGACGTAAAATATTTGCTACATAAGAACATAATAGGAGCAGGAGTAGGCCATACAGCCCCTCGAGCCCGCTCCGCCATTTAATACGATTATAGCTGATCCGATCATGGACTCAGCTCCACTTCCCTGCCCACTCCCCATAACCCCTTATCCCCTTATCGGTTAAGAAACTGTCTATCTCTGTCTTAAATTTATTCAATGACCCAGCTTCCACAGCTCTCTGAGGCAGCGAATTCCACAGATTTACAACCCTCTGAGAGAAAAAATTCCTCCTCATCTCAGTTTTAAATGGGCGGCCCCTTAGTCTAAGATTATGCCCCCTAGTTCTAGTCTCCCCTATCAGTGGAAGCATCCTCTCTGCATCCACCTTGTCAAGCCCCTTCATAATTTTATACGTTTCGATAAGATCACCATGTTTGTAACTGGAACTGCACCAACCAGCGACTCTTCTCCTCGGGGACAGGGGGCGCTAATCAATGTTCTCTTTGGGTTTGAGTTGGATCCAAGATGGCACTGCTGGCAATGGGAAGCTGGAACGAAGTCAGTCTCATGTGGCAGTCCTGGGTGATACCTGATCAAGGCAGGTCCGTAGTACTCCAAGGTGCTGTTGGTGAGTGACCAGCCCAACTAACTCAATTATGGGACTCAAAGTAGTGGATCTGTCACTGTGGACATGTGGGTGTTCTTACCATTTGTCTCGAGATGACCCCTCCAGTCAGTGAACAAACGGTTGGGATGGACAAGTAGTGGGAATCATACGAGTGATCGATGTCAATAGGGTGAGATGAAGCAAGGTGAGAAGGGACTCCCATGGAGCTTAAACACCGTCATGGACGGGTTGGGCCAAATGGTCTGTTCCTCTGCTGGCCTTTATTGCAAAGGGGATGGAATATAAAAGCAGGGAAGTCCTGCTACAGTTATAGAGAATATTGGTGAGGCCACACCTGGAATACTGCGTGCAGTTTTGGTTTCCATATTTATGAAAGGATATACTTGCTTTGGAGGCAGTTTAGAGAAGGTTCACTAGATTGATTCTGGAGATGAGGGGATTGACTTATGAGGAAAGGTTGAGTAGGTTGGGCCTCTATTCATTGGAATTCAGAAGAATGAGAGGTGATCTTATCGAAACGGATAAGATTATGAGGGGGCTTGACAAAGTGGATGCAGAGAGGATGTTTCCACTGATGGGGGAGACTAGAACTAGAAGGCATAATCTTAGACTAAAGAGCCACCCATTTAAAACTGAGATGAGGAGGAATTTCTTCTCTCAGATGGTTATAAATCTGTGGAATTCACTGCCTCAGAGAGCTGTGGAAACTGGGACATTGATTAAATTTAAGACAGAAATAGACAGTTTCTTAACTGATAAGGAGATAAGGGGTTATGGGGAGCAGGCGGGGAAGTGGAGCTGAGTCCATGATCAGATCAGCCATGATCTTATTGAATGGCGGAGCAGGCTCAAGGGGCTGTATGGCCTACTCCTGTTCCTGTTTCTTATGTTCTTATGTTGTAAAATTCAATGGCCTGGAATTTTCGGTTCCAATGACGGCAAACTGGCATTTCGCCTTTGAAACTGACTGCAACTGAAGGATTTAGCGGCTGTGCAGCCCCATGCCCAAATCCTGTGGTCTGACATTCACTGCTCCGACATGGGCTGAGCTGTGGCCCTCATTCCGTCCCACAGAGACGTGGCGATCAGCAAAATCTCTCAAATCATTGAAACTGACGAAAACTTCGGTTCTGCTGCAGTAATTACACTGTTTAATTAGCCACTAAAAGTGTTATGTATGTATTTTAATACATGTACTGTAACACTAGACCACCGAGTGTACCTTCGCCCTGTAAACACCATACCTGTACCACCAGAGGGTGCTACTGCTGGAGACCTAAGGGTCACCTGCACACTGCAGGTAACCCAGTATAAAAGGGAGCTCACCTCTTGGTGTCCTCACTCTAGGAGCTGCAATAAAGGACTGAGGTCACTACAGTTCAAGTACTATACCCTTACCTCGTGGAGTCGTTATTAGAGTGCTTGCATATACTACAAAAAGTTAGCCCAAAAAGATTAGGTATAACTGGGGTTGTAATACTGTATTGACTGCTAAACAAAGGTTATGGCCCTGAAAAACTAATTTTCATTTTGCGCAGTGTCAAAATTATCCATTTTAATAAAGATTAAAAGGGCCAGAAATTGCCTTCCACCCCAAACCGGATGGATCAGTCGAATTAAATGAATATTCTCCGCTCTTTAACTTTTAAAAATCGTTGCGGCAGTGTTTGGGGCGGCTGAGGCGCGTAGGTGCGTCGGGAGCGTGGCGGAAGGCGGACGGTGTCATCAGCGTCGCGCAAACGTGTAGCAATGCCTTTCTCCTTCAGTTAAAGGGGAGGGCCGCTGCGAGCTCTGCAGCCACTTTAGTGGCACCCACTGGGACACTAGGGAGGGCTTCAGCCGGGCCAGCGGCCCGGTACACAAGAGGGGGTGCCGGGGCTGCCTGTTGGCGGCCCTGCCGTAAACCGTGGCCGCCATTGTCGGGCCGACTTCAGAGTCGGCTGACAATTAAAATAAAATAGCGGCCACGGTGGTGCGCCCTCCCCTTTAAGGGCGGACGCGCCTCTACCTGTGTGGATTTCTCGTTAGTTTGGTTTAGAGATTCATGATGACGGGGTTGGATTTCCATGCGTGCAAGACACCCAGATGTCCACAAGTTACTTTGTATCAGCTGTGGCTCAGTGGGTAGCACTCTCACCTGAGTCAGAAGGTTGTGGGTTCAAGTCCCACTCCAGAGATTTGTAAAAGAAAGACTTACATTTATATAGCACCTTTCATGACCGCCGGACGTCTCAAAGCGCTTTACAGCCAATGAAGTAGTTTTTGGAGTGCAATCACCTTTGCAATGTGGGAAACGCGGCAGCCAATTTGCGCACAGCAAGCTCCCACAAACAGCAAGGTGATAATGACCTGATAATCGGTTTCTGTGATGTTGATTGAGGGATAAATATTGGGCAGGACACAATATTTATCCCTCAGGTGGACTATTTTGAAGAAGAGCAGGGGGATAACTCCCCCTGCTCTTCTTCAAAATAGTCCACCTGAGAGAGCAGGTTTAACGTTTCATCCGAAAGACGGCACCTCCGACAGTGCAGTACTCCCTCAGCACTGCACTGGGAGTGGCAACCTCGATTTATGTGCTCAAGTCCCGAGAGTAGGACACTGAACCCACAATCCTCTGACTCAGACGCGAGTGTGCTGCCCACTGAGTCGCTGGCTGACACTTGAGCACATATTTGAGCACAAATATTGAGACTGACACCCCAGTGCAGAACTGTGTTTCGGATGAGACTTTAAACCGAGGTTCTGTCTGCTCTCTCAGGTGGATATAAAAGATCCCACGGCACTATTTCGAGAAGAGCAGGGGTGTTATCTCCGGTGTCCTGGGCCAATATTTTTCTCCCTCAATCAACATAACAAAAACAGATTATCTGGCCATGATCACAGTGCTGTTTGTGGGAGCTGCCGCACGTCCCACATTACAACAATGACTACACTTTACAAGTACTTCATTAGCTGTAAAGTGCTTTGAGGTGTCCCGAGGTCGTGAAAGACGCTATATAAATGTAAGTCTTTCTTGTTTCATTTCACAAAAAAAATCTGCAATCATTCGATGCTATCAGGAGCTTCACGTTCCGTCAGTTATTCAAGTCAAATTAATTGTAGATATTTGAAGATTTAATTGCATTAATCTTGATTATACAGATCATTACATTAAAGAATCACTTTCTTTCTCTGTGTAAAATCTTCACTCTGTGCTTTAGTTATGTTGCTTGTCACACTCACAACGCATTAAATTAATTTTGATCCTGAAGTTGTTTACATAAGTCAGATAAAGCATGCGAACCTTGAGAAGTTTATCATGCTCCAAATAAAATATTATCCTTATTAGACCTATTTTCTGAAGCTATGACTGCCTGAGGGCTTGCTCAAAGACATTGCGGAATTGGAAGCGACAGTCCTGTGATTACTCGAATTCTGGAAATGTTGCTGAGTGTAAAAATTACACTCGAGCACGTTACCAAGGAGATAATAAGTCATCATGCCTGATAAATAGTCTCTGAGGGTGAGACTTTGAAGCCTGGGGCTATGTTGCAAACCAGTGAAGATTTCTCTTGTGAATTGTGCATAGATTAACAAATTTCAAAAATATTTAGCTAAAAAGACAGACTGCTGGATGCTGTAGGAAAATAGCCTTGCAAAAAACTTCCGAGGTCTTAAAATCACTTTGTTAAATCCAGCCCATGAGACTTACATTCAATTGCACATTTCAAGAAAGAAGAAAGCAAGACTTGCATTTATATAGCGCCTTTCACGACCGCCGGACGTCTCAAAGCGCTTTATAGCCAATGAAGTACTTTTTGAAGTTTGGTCTGTGTTGTAATGCGGGAAATGCGGCAGCCAATGTGCACACAGCAAGCTCCCACAAACATCAATGTGGTGGTAACCAGGTAAACTGTTATTGTTACGTTGATTGAGGGATAAATATTGGCCAGAACACCGGGGATAACTCCCCTGCTCTTCTTCGAAATAGTGCCATGGGATCTTTTAAGTCCACCTGAGAGAGCAGACGGGGCCTCGGTTTAACATCTCACCCGAAAGACGGCACCTCCGACAGTGCAGCGCTCCCTCAGCACTGCACTGGGAGTGTCAGCGTAGATTTATGTGCTCTATGTGATTTCAACTAAAATTATCTCAAGAGATTTGTGACCAAATCCTTTAGGGGCCAATATGGTACTTGCCCTGTCATTGACTGCAAGGTAGTATTGTGTACTGTAGAATTTTTTAAGTGTTCTTGGACAAGACACCGATAGGCAGCAGTCAGTGGGGCCGAAATTCACCCTCCCTGAAGGGATGGCTACGGTGGGGTTTAGGCGGGCGACCAAAAAAAATCGATCGGCCACCGCGGCCGGGTGCTATTCCCTCCCCGAGCCATATTCAGCTCGGGGTGGAGGGGGGATTTGATCGGTGCGCACTTCCGCCGGAAACGGGCACAGTGAAGCCGCAGTAAAGGAAGGTTTCCCGTGGCGAAGTAATCAGCGGGCGGGCCACTGGAAAACTGCCACCACAGCGATTTTCACCGACAACAACGGGGGACTTCTTCAGGCAGTGCTCCCACGGGGTATTCGAGTCGGTGCTCGAACGCGAGTTTTGCCGAGATCGGGGACCTTTGGTGCGAAAAGAGTTTCATTCATTTTTCATTTGAATTTAAAGTGCAATAAGTTGTATTAATTGTTTTGGCTTCATTAAACCTGCTGAGTGTTGCTCAGAGGTTTTGGCAGACTTTTGTCGAACTTTCACTTCTGACTGTTTAGTGGAAGCCTGTAGGCCTCATTGGGGGCTGCGGAGACCTGCTTGGCAGGGTTCACCCTGAGGATGGGGGGAGTGTTGGGAGGGCGCCACCTGGTACACCCTGGTCAGAAGCAGGGCGCCACACAGGAGAAGGCATCGCCGTCAGCACCGTGCAGCGAGGCAGCGGGCAAAGGAGGCAGCAGCCACGGCTGCACAGCGGAGGGAAGGGCGTGGAGATGCGCGCAGACCTGCAGCTAGAGAGGGTGTCCAGGAGGGAGATGGCATCAGGAGGAGGGTGAGGGATGCTGCCCCCCCCACCCCTGGGAGAGGAGCCTTTCCAGCGAGAGCCTCCACAAGAGCCTGAGAATGAGGAGGACCAGGGAGATGGCTAGCAGGCAGCTGCCAAGAGAGATGGCCAACGCAGACGTGGGGGAAGGAGGCCATACCCTCAAAGGGTCTACAGACCTCCTTCCTCCAGATTACTGATGAGCAGTGCCTGCGAAGGCTACGGTTTTGGATAGAAGTACTCAGGGTGCTCTGCACTGTCCTAAGAGAGGATCAGACACGCCTCAGGACCGCCCTCACTGTGGAGACCAAGGTCACTGTCGCCTTGAATTTTTGCGCAACTGGGTCGTTCCAGTCTGCCACTGCAGACATTGGCAACATCTTCCATCTTTCGACACATCAGTGCATCCGGCAGGTCACAGATGCACTGCACAGGAGAAGGGTCCTTCCCGATGACAAGGGACAAACAGGTGGAGCGGCAGGCCGGATTTGCCCGAATGGCAGGCTTCCCGAGGGTGCAGGGTGCCATTGACTGCACATACATTGGGCTGAGGGTGCCACAACATCAGCCCAAGATCTTTGTCAACCGCAAAGGCTTCCACTCTCTGAATGTGCAGCTCATGTGTGACCACCAGCGTCGGATCCTGGCAGTTGATACCCAGACCCAGGCAGCTGCCACGATTCCTCCATTCTGTGCCAGACCAGTGTGCCCGCCGTCTTCACCGGCCCAAATCAGGACTGCGGTTGGCTGCTTGGGGACAAGGGACATCGCCTGTCCACTTGGCTGCTCACTCCACTGCGGAACCCCAGGACAGCGCCAGAGCATGCATACATTGGTGCTCATTGTGCCACCAGGTACATCATCGAGCAGTGCATGGGCATCCTCAATAAGAAGTTCCGGTGCCTGGACCACTCTGGTGGCACCTTGCTGTACTCTCCTCAATGGGTCTCCATACTCGTCGTGGTCTGCTGCATGCTGCACAACCTGGCCATCGTGTGGGGACAGCCGCTGGAGGTCGAGCCAGCAGTACCACCTGAGGAGGAGGAGGAGGATCCCCATCGCCCCAGAGCTCGGAGGCATCGAGCCATCACCACCCTGGACGGGAGGTGCAGCTGCATCTCATAGCTGCTCGCTTCAGATGATCCCATCCACACATGACCCTTCAGCTCCCAGTTTAATGGCCATCGCAATAAGTGCCTTAACGCAAAAATGCCCACTCCCAAATGTAACACCTGGTCAGAAATATGTGCCAAAAATAAAGATTTATTCAATTATCCAAAATACTGCAAAAACAGAACATAAAGAACAATATGTAATAATTTTTTACCCCGTGCCTCTCACTATAACACCTGTTACGCGTGACTGGTCCAACACTACACCTAACTGTCATCCCAGTGGCTGCATCATGGGTCCAGGAAGGCTGCTGTGGTTATTGTCTGGGATCTACAGCTGTCCTTCTAGGACGCCCTGGAACACCTGTGGGCCTGGAAGGGCCGGGTGCAGACTGGCCAGCACCCTCCTGGGAGGGTGCGTCCTCACATATATGGAGGTGCCTGACACCTCCCCTGCAACCTCCCTCCATGTATTATGTACTGCCTGTCAACCAGGTCTCCCCACGTCAGGAAACAGTATTCTTCTTCTGTCCTCCACACCGTCCATCAGTGTCTCCAGCTTCATATCAGTGAGCCTGTTGGCTCTCCTTGCACCTCTTACACCAGCCATCTTTCTAACCTCCTTCCAACTCCCTTCCCCCCTCAGGGCCTTGCTGCAATCCCGGGCCTTTAAAAAGGCCAGGGAGCAGATGGCTCATTAGAAACCCTTACCTGCAAGCTGAATTTCTCAGTGGTGATAATGCTCAAATTAAGACAGACACACCGCTGAAAAATCCACCTTGGAAGGGTTCATTAGCGCTGGAACCCATGTTTTCACTTTTGGAGCTGAATATGGGGTGGCCCAGCCACAAAAACATTTTGGTGCGAATGGCCCCAAAAAGGTGGGGGGGAGCACCGGTTTTCCGGCGCTACTGAATTTCAGGCCCAGTATGTTTTGAGCAATGGATCAAGATTTATTAAGCTTACAGCAGTAATATACTCAACAAAAGGCAATAACTGTTAACGAAAGCTCGCAGCCCACGGTCTCTGGGAACGTCAGGACACAGGTGATGTCGTCTTCAATCTGTCCCAGCAGTTTCTGTGTGAAGATCTTCTTTGAGGATCGATCTTTTCACCAATATCTTATCAAAGATTCGTTTAGCCAGTGTCCATATATGGTCATTAACAAAATCACCTATTTTAATTGGTCCCAGTGGTCAGAATACGATTGTCACTCAGGCCCGAGGTCGTGTCCTGGCCATTCTTGCCTCCAGTAATTTTCCATCAACCCTATTTTGTCCATTTTATACATTCTTTTAGCTCACTGGAATTTGTCTTATCACTTTCACTCCTAACAAGCAGTATCCGGTCTGGTAACAAGGGTCCATTTCAAACTGTCTCTCGAGTCTTGACAAACTCACTTTAATCTATCAGATGTGTACCTTAACTCCAATGATTTGACTTATTTTATGTTTCTTTACACTAACTATAGTTTAAATATCTTTGTAATTAGTTTTGTTAAAATGAACTCTAATTTCTACTCTGCATGTGACTTAACAATTTGACCTTCACTGGCAGTCCGTGGCTGCTTGTTATCTGAGCCGAGTCAAAACTGCTTTTCGCCTACATTTGAGCAGCTTCTAACATTCGCATGCCCACAGAGAATCGTGGATAAGATTTGTTTGGTCAATGACTACAAATTGAATATATATATGTGAATCTCTAATACCAGTTTTTCGCACAGTACGTTATGTCCCAAACACATTAAAGAAACTCAACACAATATTTCACTCCGACATTTCCCATCTTCCCTGTTCTAAAGAAACCCTCGTGTGTTCATCACTTGATTTCATTCACTTGTTGTTACTTTCATCAATCTTCTGTGAAATATTTCTTGGTCATAAATGCCTGCTGCAAACATTTCAGTGGCAATGCATTGTAACATCACAGCGTCTCTCGAACTCATCCGGTGATAAATGATGCAGTTACGGAATGCTCTGCTGTGCCTCGATTAAATAATTTGGGACTTCGATTACCTCATTTTATGTTCGGTCGCTAGTTCTGACTCTGCTGGGTCTTGGAGGATGTCCCCTTGTTTCAGTGGCAGCACTCTCGCCCTTGAGTCAGCTGATCATGGCGCTGAAATTCCGATGTGCCGGGCCCGTACGAAGTTCTTACGGTCCCGGGAAGGCATTGGAAAAGCCGGTTTTCAACGCGCAATGCGCATGCGCTGAAAATCCGCTTTTCCGATCTGTCAAGTTTCTGGCTTGACAGATCCTCCGTATTTCGGGAGCGAGGACATTTGCAGGGCAAGATTTCCGATATTTATAAATATCTAGCCCAGCAAATGTCCTTTAAAATCTTGCGCCTGAAAAAGCAGGCATATAGTCTACTTTTACAGTCGCAAGTGTTTAAAAATACACAGAAACATTAAAATTAAATTAAATAAACACATATGAAAACATACTTTATTGTTAAAAATCCTCCCCACTACAGTAAGTTTATTTTAAGGCATCTTTAAAAAAAGTCGGGAAAATATTATTTTCTATAAGAACTTTAATTTAAATGATTCTTAAATACGTCGTGTATTTTCCATTTTTTATTGATTTTTTGCATGTTTGGGGGGAGGGTTTCATTCATAATAATGGGAACTCCAACTTACGGAGTTCCCATTATTATGAATGAGAAAATACTGTACCTTGATTGGCTGCCCAGAGCCATGTGACTACAGCGCCAGCCCTGCGCACGTCCTGACGTGCACGCGCTCCGATGCGTAGGAGTGAAGGCCTCAGGCTCGGAAGTTCGAGCGGGTGTAACAGTAACAGGTAAGTGCGCAGTTTTTTTTACCTTTTTTCTTTGGTTTGCCCACGGGAAGACCTCGAGCGGAATTTCAGGCCCCATGAGTTTGAGCCCCACTTCTGAAACTTGAGCACAATGATCTTGGCCGACAGTGCAGAGCGGTGCTGCAGGAGTGCCGCACTGCCGGGGGTGACCGTCTTTTGGATGAGATGTTAAACCGTGGCTCAGCCTGCCCTCTCAGGTGGGCGTAAAAGATCACACAGCCACTATTAAAGACATTGGGCTGGATTTTCGATTGAGGGAATTCTAGAGGTGGTAATGTCGGACGGTGGATAAATTTAGCGCCGGGAAATGGTTTGTGTTGGCAGCTACAAAATTCAGCAGCTGGGCCTAGAGAGTGGAGCGGAGCATGAAGGGAGGCGTTCCACACTTAACTTGGGGCACTAGGCCGGGTGAGCAACTGAATATCCCGTGCTAAAGTGCTGGCTTCATAGCGCCCTAAGTGAGGCCTCCCTGCCAAAAGCAAATCGGACCAACAAACACAAAAAGCATTCCCTACATCGTACTCACCCCAAGTAAAGATGAACCGCAAGAAGAAAACTAAAAATATCAATCACACTTACCTCATGCAGTCATTCCTTCACTCACCGCCGCCGGTATAGCTCTGACCGCCAGCTTTCTCTGACAGGTTATCTATGGAGCGCTACGGGGTCAGCGCGAAACAAATGTTGAGATCGGGACAATACCATATCGGTGTGACGTTCCGGGGCGGTTCTGCTTAACACCGGCACCAAATTTCCCGGCGGAGTGCTGGAAGATGGCTACCCGGGCGGTAACCATTTTGTGGTCCATTACCGCCCTTCAATGGCGCTAACAGGGGCATAATCCAAACAACAAACCAACCCCAGGGCTCTCCTCCTGGTATCTTCACTAACATTCATTCTTCAACCAATACCAGTGCGATTGTAATTTATCTCTTTGCTTTAGTGGGATCTTGCTGTGTGCAAACATGCTTCCCGACATTAGAAACACTTCAAAGGTACATCCACGGCTGCAAAGCAGTTTGACCGGATCTGAGGGTGTGAACAGTGCCGTATCAGTGCAAGTTCTTTCTTTGCAATTCATTCTGCACTGGCTGATCCCACTCGAGAGGGTGGAGTAGAGAGAGATGTGTTGCTTTGTTGTCAGTTTGACAGGATGTGAGCTTGCTGAGGTGGGCAGAGGCGAATGGCAGAATTCTCCTTTCCCTTCCTGAGATGAGACGCCCTGCTACTCTGCATATTGCCACTGGATGATCAGCATCATCATAGGCAGTCCCTCGGAATCAAGGAAGACTTGCTTCAACTCTAAAAATGATTCCTTAGGTGACTGAACAGTCCAATACGGGAATTACAGGTGGGACAGATAGTCGTTGAGGAAAGGGGTGGGTGGGACTGGTTTGCCGCACGCTCTTTCCGCTGCCTGCGCTTGATTTCTGCACGCTCTCGGCGACGAGACTCGAGGTGCTCAGCGCCCTCCCGGATGCACTTCCTCCACTTAGGGCGGTCTTTGGCCAAGGACTTCCAAGTATCGGTGGGAATGTTGCATTTTACCAGGGGGGCTTTGAGGGTGTCCTTGTAACGTTTCCGCTGCCCACCTTTGGCTCGTTTCCCGTGAAGGAGTTCCGAGTGGAGCGCTTGCTTTGGGAGTCTCGTGTCTGGCATGCGAACAATGTGGCCTGCCCAGCGGAGCTGGTCGAGTGTGGTCAGTGCTTCAATGCTGAGGATGTTGGCCTGGTCGAGGACGCTAACGTTGGTGCGCCTGTCCTCCCAGGGGATTTACACTGGATAACCGGTGAATATAACATCAAGAGATTCCTCTGCCAGCAATGCAGGTGCCGTACACAACAGCTTTGTTCTTTTACAAACGGCAATGGTGTCAGTCACTCACAACCGAGAAAGTAATTGGAAAGAGAATTGTTCTCACATCTTGTTTGTTCTCCAACAGTTCCCTGAATTATGACATTGTCTCACCCAGATTTCTCACATGCGAGGTCAAGACTCTTTTGCAATTTAATTAAATGTTAGTAATCTAACAAGAGCAGACCTGAGTCTGCAATGGGCTGGGAGCTGTTAACAAGCATTCACGGTCCATATGTCTTTTACATGATAAACTTGGGAAATATGTGAAATATGTGAAGACATTTTCAGGCCACAGAAAGAGTGTGTGTTGTGGGTTTTGCAGCAGTTTGAATTTCCCAATAGTCTGACCTCGATTGATTGTCCCTCACCACAAGTCGTGCACTGGTCCCCTTAAGCGAGGCAGAAATGACAACAGACAATTTTGAGAAACGTCATCATTTTTTGGCTCAGAGAAGGGCTAGACATCTGTAGTGTATGCGCCGGTGAGGATGCTCACAGATTTGTGGAGCTGTTGCATTGTGAGTTCAGAAGACTCAACAAAATCCCAGTCAGTTGGGTTCGGGGGATCCACAATGAGGTATGCAGTTGTGAGCCTAGTGGATAAACTGGCAATGTGTAGTGTGATTGTTGAACCTTTGCTAATAAACCAACTCGTTCTTAATAGCAATGTGTTGCTACGAATTCTTAAGCAAAGAACTGATGAAGGAGATTGGCAATTCACAGCATATCTCTTAATCCCCTGAACTTGCTGGTTGAAGTGCATGTGAAGTTGTTAACACAGTGTTATCGTTACAGCAAGATCTGACCCGACATTCTTTCACCATGGTAATCATTTATTGAGGGTAAAGGATCTGCCAACTGGAGTTACTTGGCTAATTAGTGGTGTGTGCTTTCGCACCAAGTAAAGTGCACAGTAGAGGAAGCAATAGTTGAATACCTCAAGAAAGACGTGCATTTATATTGTTCCCTTGATGATCTCAGGAGTTTGCAAAGCATTTTACAGCCAATGAAGTACTTTTTAAAGTGACATCACTGTTGTAATGTAGGAAACGCGACAGCAAGGTCCCCCAAATAGCAATGAAATAATGACCAGATAATCTGTTTTAGTTGTTGGTTTAAGGATAAATGTTGGTCAGGTTACCGGAGAGAACAGGCCCTGCTCTTCTTCGATTAGGGCCATGGGATCTTTTACGGCCGCCTGAGAGGGCAGATGGGGCCTCAGTTTAACGTCGCATCCAAAAGATAGCACCTCCGACAATGCAGCACTCCCTCAGCACTGCACTGGGAGTGTCAGCCTAGATTTTTGTGCTCAAGTCCTTGGAATGGGACTTGAACCCACAACCTTCTGACTCAGAGGCGAGAGTGGGCCTCACAGACCTATGACTGATACTTTGTTACCGCCTCAGCGAAAATCAAATAGCCTCCATGAAACATTGCTGCTAGTGCTTCAGAATTACTCTTAAAATTAACAAACAAATTGTTCACAAAAATATAAAGCTCTAAATAATGGTGCAATGCGAGTACATTATCTTCTAAATAAGGCAAGCAAGCCATTAATATCCAATAGTAAGCTGAAAGGAAAATGAAGGTTGGCTGCTGCAATTAAAGATAATTTGTTCAGACAGGGATAATACGTATTATAAAAAAAGACAACATAAAGATTGTAATCATCAGACAGGGTTTGTTTAGTAACTACACATCAGTACGAAGAGCATACTTGAATTATTTTGAGTGTATTATCTTTGGACAAAGAATGTTGGTTTTCCACGATCACCCCATATCTGATTGCCCGAATGTTTCTCTGCTTATGTAGAAAGAGAAAATGAAGAGTTCATTGGGAGACATAGATTGCTTTATCAGTCATGGGATAATGAAGAGCAGAAAACAGCAATGGGAACTTGGAAAGAGAGAAAGATGCTGTAATCTATTTTCTTCATAGGTTCTTTGCTTAAGAATCCATAGCAACACGTTGCTATTAAGAAATAATAAAAGGTTTAACAATCACACTCCACATTGCTAGTTCATCCACCAGGCTCGCAACCACCTGCCTCATCGTGGATCCCACGAACCCAACTGGCTGGGGTTTTATTGAGTCTTGTGAACATCGCGTGACTGGCTAAGCCACTCACAGCTCAACAACTCTAGAAACCCGTGAGCATACACGCAGGGGCATACAGTACAGCTGTGAAGACCAGCTCTGTGAATTACGGGGGGAAGAGAACAAGATGTGCTGAGGAGAGAGGAAGTGTACATCTATGAGGGTAAGAGATGGGAAGAATACCTCTGTGGGGGGTGGGGGTGAGAATTCTTTAAGCATTTAGTCATGGATACGTTATATGTTATCGAGAAAGACAGAGGTATCATACAGACCAGGATCTGACTGGCTCTATGGGAAATCGGGAGATTTCCTGAGTTCTCCCGCGAATGGTTCCACAGCTCTGTAATGTAACCGTCCCCTCCCCGCCCTCGCCCCCCCCCCCCCCCACCCACCATTTTCCATGAACCCTCCGCACCCTTTCTGGGGAACCAGTCCATCACTGTCACAGACTGCAAAAAGCTGAGTCACATTGACCTTGCTTTAATTACGTGAACCGTGTTAAACTGACTGATGCTATTCCCACACTATGAACCTTCATGATCAAACAACCCGATCAAGCATCAAAGGGGCACTATCAATAAAAAGAAAGACTTGGATTTATATAGCGCCTTTCACGACCTCCGGACATCTCAAAGTGTTTTACAGTCAATGCAGTACTTTCGGAGTGTAGTCACTTGTTGTAATGTGGGAAACGCGGCAGCAATTTGCGCACAGCAAGCTCCCACAAACAGCAATGTGATAATGACCAGATAATCTGGGTTTTTTTGTTCTATTGATTGAGAGATAAATGTTGGTCACGCTTATTTGCACTCGCAAAATGCTCTGATTGTCTCTCCACGATCACATGACCTGATTGCTGATTGGTCCTCTTTGGAGGATAAGACACACCCAGCAGTTTCTCTGGAATGTGTAATTAGAACCTGAAGCAGTCTGAATAACAAACGGCTCCAACAATGAGCAATCGCCTGAATTTTGTGGAGTCAAGGCTGATTTAAGGCAAAAGTGGATGGAGTCTCATTCAAATTCTTACCGTGTTGTACCTGACTTGCAAAAGCTTGATGTTGACACTTGGAGCCAGGGGAAAGGGATGGATTTATTTGACGGAAGGGCCATGGAAACCACCTCCGTAAAAATTTGTCCCTTTGAGTTCATAAAATGCAAATATCTCCCATTTCACAGTACGCCACTTCATGTTGATGAGCACGGAGCAGTCACCATAAAACTACTGAGACGGGAACTTGAAGAGGAGGATTTAACCCAGTATGAAGCAATGAAGCATAAAATAAAACTTCTTTACAAGTTTACAGTCCCAACACTCAGATTCTGAGAGTGAGCTCGTGGTTTACAAAGTGTGACTCGTGATACATATTGTGTCAAGGCACATCGGAAATGTGTCATGTTATAGATTTGTAGCTGTCAATATGCCATTCGAACCAGCAGGAATAACAACAACAACTGCTTGCATTTATATAGCTTGTTTAACGTAATGAAACGTCCCAAGGCGCTTTACAGGAGCGACAATCAGTCAATAATTGACAATGAGCCACAAAAGGAGATATTTGCTCAGGTGACCAAAAGCTTGGTCAATGGGGTAGGTTTTAAGGAGCATCCTGAAGGAGATGAGAGAAGTGGAAACATAGAAACAAAGAAAATAGGACATTCGGCCCTTCGAGCCTGCACCGCCATTCAATAAGATCATAGCTGATCATTCACCTCAGTACCCCTTTCCTGCTTTCTCTCCTTACCTCTTGTCTCTTTAGCCGTAAGGGCCACATCTAACTCCCTCTTGAATATATCTAACGAACTAGACTCAACAACTTTCTGTGCTGGAGAATTCCACAGGTTCACCACTCTCTGAGTGAAGAATTTTCTCCTCATCTCGGTTCCAAATGGCTTACTCCTTATCCTTAGACTGACGCCTGGTTCACGACTTCCCCAACATCGGGAACATTCTTCCTGCATCTAACCTGTCCAGTCCGGTCAGAATTTTATGTTTCTACGAGAACCCCTCTCATTCTTCTAAACTCCAGTGAATCCAGGCCCAGTCGATCCAGCCTCTCCTCATATGTCAGTCCTGCCATCCCGGGAATCAGTCTGGTGAACCTTTGCTGCACTCCCTCAATAGCAAGAATGTCCTTTTTCAGAGTAGGAGACCAAAACTGAACACAATATTCCAGGTGAGGCCTCACTAAGCCCTGTGCAACTACAGTAAGACCTCCCTGCTCCTATACTCAAAATCCCTTAGCTATGAAGGCCAACATACCATTTGCCTTCTTCACCGCCTGCTGTACCTGCATGCCAACCTTCAATGACTGATGTACCATGACACCCAGGTCTCATTGCACCTCCCCTTTTCCTAATCTGCCGCCATTCAGATAAGGAGAGGCAGAGAGGTTTAGGGATGGAATTCGTGTGCTCAGGGCCTAGGCAACAGAAGGTATGACCGCCAAAAGAGGAGCAGTTAAAGTCAGGGATGCTCAAGAGGCCAAAATTAGAGGAGTGCAGACATCTCAAAGGGCTGTAAGGCTGGAGGAGGGTAGGATGGGGCAAGGCCATGTAGGATTTGAAAAAAAGGATGAGAGTTTTACAACTGAGGTGTTGCTTAACCGGGAGCCAATGAAGGTCAGCAAGCACAGAGGTGATGGGTGAGCGGGACTTGGTGCGAATTAGGACACGGGCAGCTGAGTTTTGGATCAGCTCAAGTTTATGGAGCGTGGATGATGGAAAGCTAGCCACGAGAGCAATGATATAGTCTAGTCTCAAGGTAGCAAGGGCATGAATGAACATTTCAGCTGCAGATAAGATGATGACGGTGATGGAGCGGTTATAAGAACATAAGATCTAGGAGCAGGAATAGGCCATTTGGCCCCTCGAGCCTGCTCCGCCATTCAATAAGATCATGGCTGATCTGATCATGGACTCAGCTCCACTTCCCTGCCCACCCCCCAGAACGCTTCACTCCCTTATCGCTCAAAAATGTGTTCGGAAGCTCAAAACATTCATTGCGAGCCGACAACCGTGCAGTTACTTCTGATTGGAGTTTTCTGAGGAAAAACTGGCTTTGTTGCTGAGGTGTTTATCAATGGCTTTGTTTTAAAGAAGGCCCTGGGTATAAGTAAGTTGCAGGTACAAGGCTCTGGCCAGGCTACTGTGGCCCATTAGCAGCAATGTTGCAGCGACGACTGTAACTTGGTGCTCTACTGCACCTGCGCATGCATGAACTCATGTAGCCGTGAATAAAGTCAGTCCGCTTCTCGGTGGCTTACGAGGTTTGAGACCCGTGAGTTGATGGAGCCGTGCATTGGCCACACTGCGGTGTCCTGAAATAAAAAAGAAAGGGGGAGAAACTCGGGTTGCTTGTGCCTCCCGTTAGCGCGAGGGCACCAACAGGGCGCAAAGGGCAGCGCAATCGGCTCCCGCTAAATTCCACGGGAGCTTAGCGGCGGCGGTAACTGGTAGCGCCCTGCTCCACTGGCAATGATGACGTCATCAACGTGCGCAGCGACCCGTTTTCGCCCCGGAGCAAAAATCCGGTATCGCCCCCTGAAGCTGCGCCCCGCGATGACAGTGACAGCTTCAGGGGGTCCCGTACCGGGCTGTCGGCTGCTCGTGGGGCGCTATTAAAAGGGAGGTGACACTTGTATGTAAAAAATCGACCGGAATACCGGTCGCGACCTGTTGTATTGTGGAACGCTGTATCCTTGCTGTGATCTGGCTGCCCCGGCTCTCCGCTTGAGTGCCGGGCAGATGCCACGGCCGCGCACCCCCCCCTCACCTCCCCCGCTCCCCAATTACCCAGGTAGGGACCTGCAGAGTCGGCAGCTTGGCCCTCCCCTTCAACGACCCAGTTCATAGAGCTGTGTTCCTCTTGTTTTACTCCCGCCCCGCTCACACCCCACAAAGCAAGTTGGGCACTATTTTGTGCTCCACTCATTCTCGGCGGGGCGGTAACTCCAATATCACAAGCATGGAGGGACTTCCATGCCTGATGCTGGAAGTCCCTCCTCGTGCCTCTTACTGCCCCCAAACGGGGCATGATGCAATTTCCTTCCCAAAGACTTGCATTTATGTAGCACCTTTCACGATCTCAGGACGTCCCAAAGCGCTTTACAGCTGATTAAGTACTTTTGATGTGTCATCGCTGTTGTAATGTAGGGACCACGGCAGCCGATTTGCGCACAGCAAGCTCCCATAAACAGCAATGTGATAATGGCCAGATAATCTGCTTATATTTTTAAGTAATGTTGGTTGAGGGATAACTATTGGCTAGGACACCAGGGAGAACCTCCCTGATCTTCTTTGAAATAGTGCTGTGGAAACGTACGTCCACTTGAGAGAGGGAGCCTTGCTTTAATATCTCACCTGAAGGACAGCACCTCCGACAGTGTGACACTCCCTCAGTACTGCACTGGGAATGTCGGCCGAGATTCTGTACTCAAGTCTCTGGAGTGGGGCTTGTTACGTATATAAACATTGTAACTGTGTAAGACTTGCCACCAGAGGGCGCAACTGTTGGAGGCCCAAGGGTTACCTGCACACTTCGTGCAAGGGAGTATAAAAGGTTGTCTGCCATGTTGCTTAGGCACTCTGGAGTTGTATTAAAGAGACTAAGGTCACATCAGTTTTAGCTCACAGTACTCAGTCATGTGGAGTTCTTTCATACTTAACAGGGCTTGTGTTAGCTTCTAGAGTATTCTGCTGTCTCCGGCTGTTGGACAATGGGCAAAACATTGTCACTGGAGCCACCTACCAAGTGGGACATGCTGGAGGTGAAGCAGCTGAATCATCGTGGCCTCGCCACCTCCCTATCTCTGTAATCTCTATAGTCCTCCGAGATCTCTGCGCTCCTCTAATTCTGGCCTCTTGCGCATCCCTGATTTTAATCGCTCCACCATTGGCGGCCATGCCTTCAGCTGCCTAGGCCCCAAGCTCTGGAATTCCCTCCATAAACCTTTCTGCCTCTCTACCTCTCCCTTCTCCATAAAACCTACCTCTTTGATCAAGCTTTTGTTCACCTGTTCTAATATTTCCTTCAGTGTCAAATGTTTATGATAACATTCCTGTGAAGTGCCTTGGGACATTTTCATCATCATAGGCGGTCCCTCGAACGAGGATGACAAGAGTTCACAGATGTTTCAATGGAGGACCCGATGTTCCAGTCCTGAACTCCAATTGAAGGGTGGAAGATGCCTGTACGTGGATTTTTTTAACGTGTGGTGACCGTTGCACATCAGCCACCACACGGGCTTGACAGAGCTAGGTCTTGGTCCAGTGGCAAGGGTTGAACCAGGACGACTGGAGACCAGCTCTGCTGCACAGACCTAGTGCACACACATATCGCAGTGTGGGCTGGGTCCGTGCTGCCCCTGGGCCCCGTATCCTCATTCGCCGCACCTCCATGATGTTCCAGGGCCCGGCGCTCCAGCTCTATTTATTGCCCCGACCTGCGGTGATGTTCTCACACAGGTCGGGGCGGCCCACGATGGACATTTTACTACAGTGAAGACCCTACATAAATTGAAGTTGATGTAGTACGATTTACTCGAAACTGTGGGATCTCCGCAAGAAAATTGAGTCACAGTGGGCAAACAATGCAAAAAAAAATGTCTCCATTCTTATATATTGCATCAAGCACATTTTAATGACAATTGCCCAGACTAAAGCTTTGGGTCCTGAATGAACACTGAGATTGCCGGTACCTGTCTGCATAACATACGACATTGAATGAGACAGAAAACATTTCCATGACAATTAACATCACGCTGTAAATTCAATGCTGAGGGGCTGTTTGTGCACTAATAGCTTTGGCAGCCCTGTAATATGCATCTGTTTCCAACAATCAATCCGTTAGTGTTGTCCAAACAAGTAGCCCATCTAGCGATGGACTGAATCTAACATCGCTGTCTTTAAAAATAAAACTATTCACTCCGGCACTCCGCTTTCCTGGATTGAGTTTCTATATAAAGCTTGAACTCTTTATAATCCTCACAAGCCAGTCTTATTGAAAAGATTCAACGGCTCGAACGCTGCTGGGGAACTACTAAAGAGCCTGTTTGCATGAGGGAATTCCTGCCCTCGGACTCAGAACTCCTTGATTATTGCTATTCAGTCCCAGTGATGTGTACCTGATGGCTGTCATTAGACAGCATAAGCACAAGCCCACCAATTCCAAGATGTTCGAAGAGACAGTACACGGCACAGAGGCGCAATACAGGACATGTTCCGATTAAAGCGATGCGGCTTGACAAATATTTTCATGCTGTACTTTAATTACCACCGTCTAGCTAATGCTTCCCGATTCTCAATTCGGGTCAGCAACAGGAAATAACTGATTTGCACATTTGCCCAACAGCCCATCACGTATTCTTCAGCTGTTGAATAAAACAGCTCTCCGTGAGCACAATAACACTGCCGTTTGAGTCACTGCTGAAGTTCACAGCAGCGATAAAATTCAGTTTGTTACACAGTTCCACATGTTTCTTATAAATTTGCTCGACCGCGTTGCTGATCACATCGCATCATTTTGGCACACATTCTATATAGTTCTGCGCAACCTCTTGCAAACTACAAGGGACATTAAGCAATCAGAGTTTATTCACGGTTTAGCAGACAAAGAAATTGCGTAATTGCTTTTAAGATAATTTAAAAGGCTTTATAATTAATAATGGTTCGGGTGAGAGTTGATCGGCTGCAGCATCATCACCATAGGCAGTCCCTCGGAATCGAGGAAAACTTGCTTCCATTCTAAAAATGGGTTCTTAGGTGGCTGAACAGTCCAATACGAGAACCACAGTCCCTGTCACAGGTGGGACGGTTAGTTGTTGAGGGAAAGGGAGGGTGGGACTGGTTTGCCGCACCCTCTTTCCGCTGCCTGCGCTTGTTTTCTGCATGCTCTCGGCGACGAGATTCGAGGTGCTCAGCGCCCTCCCCTGGGAGGACCGATGCACCAACATTAGCGTCCTCGACCAGGCCAACATCCCCAGCATTGAAGCACTGACCACACTTGATCAACTCCGCTGGGCAGGCCACATCGCTCGCATGCCAGACACGAGGCTCCCAAAGCAAGCGCTCTACTCGCATCTCCTTCACGGCAAGCGAGCCAAAGGTGGGCAGAGGAAACGTTACAAGGACACCCTCAAAGCCTCCCTGATAAAGTGCAACATTCCCACCGACACCTGGGAGTCCCTGACCAAAGACCGCCCTAAGTGGAGGAAGTGCTGCAGCATATCGCAATGCCAAAGCCCCTTGTCACAGATTTTATGGGTCCACACTACAGTATATATTGTCTCGGGCTGAGCATCACTGATCACTCCCATAATTTGACCTTGTGTCCCCTACGATCTGGAGTTCACTTTTGCTGCCCAATATTTAGTTGAATGATGGTGTGACTCAGGGATGATTGACCCCAAACCTGCCGCCCCCCCCCCCTCCCCCCTGCCCCAACCCGCTGCCCCTGTTGGTGTCAGCTGTGTCTCAGTGGGTAGCACTCTCGCCTCTGAGTCAGAAAGTTGTGGGTTCAAGTCCCACTCCAGGTACTTGAGCTCAAACATCTAGGTTGACACTCCAGTGCAGTGCTGCGGGAGCGCTGCATTGTTGCAGCTGCCGTCGTTTGGATGAGATGTTAAACAGAGTGGTCGTAAAAGGCACTATATAAATGCAAGTCTTTCTTTTTTTTTCTTTTCATGTTAAACATTTGTTTGAATGAACTTACAAACATTTCAGTAGTTCAGGTAGTAGGCCCCAGAATTGTCAGGCATGAAGGCCTGAGTTCTATTTAATTCTATACCATATGATGGGGCCATTCATTTTACATCAATTAGGAATTCTCCCCAGAATGTGGCTGGAGTGCTTCAGCAACACTGCAGCACCCATTGACAATGGGTGTAGCAGGGGAGGCCTGCAAGAAAATTGAGTCTTTACCTCCTCGGTGACCTTCTTCTCACTATCATCATCATAGGCGGTCCCTCGAACGAGGATGACTTGCTTCCACAAGAGCTCACAGATCTTTTAATGAAGGACCCGATGTTCCAGTCCTGAACTCCAGTTGAGGGGGTGGAAGATGCCTGTGCGTGGATTTTTTTAACGTGGGGTGACCGTTGCACATCAGCCACCACACGGGCTCGACAGAGCTAGGCCTTGGTCCAGTGGCAAGGGTTGAACCAGGACGACTGGAGACCAGCTCTGCTGCACGGACCTAGTGCACACACATATCGCAGTGTGGGCTGGTCCGTGCTGCCCCTGGGCCCCGTATCCTCATTCGCCGCACCTCCTCCATGATGTTACAGGGCCCGGTGCTCCAGCTCCAATTATAGCCCCGAACTGCGGTGGTGTTCTCACACAGGTCGGGACGGCCCACAATGAGCCCCAATTACTCCCCCGCCCCCCATGGTACTCTCAGCGCCAAGCACCATGACTACTGCGAAAAAAAACTAAATGTGCTGTGCTGACCCACCATTATAAGGTGAGGACTGCTATGTGGAAGGGACAGATGCAATGTCTGTAGAGCAACGCCAACGTTGGCCAAAAAGCATCATTTAAAAGGGAACATTTTGAAAAGGAAGAATATAAAAGTCTAAGACAATAGGGGCTGGATTTTCCGATGCTGTCCACCTCTGCTTTCACCCCGGATTAGCGGCAATGCCGGCGGTGAGATCTTCCGGGTGGGCGGTCGGCTTCCAGTGCCCTGTGGGGCGGGTTTTGGGGCCGGTTTCGGCGGGACACGGAGCATTACTGCCCGGAAGAGGCGAGCTGGTGTGCAACGTTCCTGTTTGTGACACCGGCTCACTTTTTGACTCCTTCCCGACCCGTACACCCCGCAGCGCCCCCCCCTGCTGGGACCGCCTGTGAAAACGGGCGGCCTGACCTATACCGGGCCGCAGTGAGGTCAGTAATGTCCACCTCAGGTCAGTGTGATTGTGTTTTTTTTTGCGATTTATGTTGTGGTGGCGTGGGCTAAGGATTGGGAATGTTTTTGGTGGCTTTTTTTCAGTTTTCTTTTCTCCCCAGACCTCTCTTAGAGCACTCCCGGGCCGGCTGTTTAGCTTGGGATTTTCGCTTGCTCCGCCAGCCTAAAGCCCTGAAAGAGGTGTGTAACGCCTCCCTTAGCGCTCCGTCCCAGTCTCAAGAACCCAGCTGCCCAAGTTTACTGACGGAGGCGCAAACTGCTCCCAGGCGTAAACTTTACCGCTCCGCCGCCATTACCACCCCGAAATGAGCAGGGCCGAAAATCCAGCCCAGTTTTTGATTAGAGTCAATCACGCTACCTGAAGAGCTATAATTTCATGGCACACATGATACAAATCGGAATACTCAACAGTGAGCAGCCAAGTGCGCAACTTATTCTGATCTGAACAATTCATTTTCATCTGAATTTCCAGCACGGACACGAAGGGCCGAATGGTCTCCTTCTGTGCTGTAAATTTCTATGCTTCTATGATCTGCCATAATCATGAGTTCATTGGTCCCTTTCAGTTGTTGTATACAGTTCATATTGAATGGCTTTGAATGACATTGTGTTAATATTGAGAAGATGTTTCTTTTGAGTGCAACTCTTTATTTTAACATGTACCAGCTGTGGGAAGTAACACTATTCCAACTACTGTTGCCTCAACAACCACTCGAACACCAATAAACAGGTTAAAGACGAGGACCTAAACCAGCCAGTAATAACATCACTGGAAGCACATGCAAGACTCTGTGCCCTCCCCCGACAAAAATAGCACCGATTGCTGATGACATCATGCTGTCTATGGCATCATCACTTGGGTAAGTATGACATCTAGGGCAGGTTTCTACACTTAATGCATGCTGCCCAATTTGTACCCAAATACGGCAACTTTGCCATAATTCATCCTGGGCAGCAGCTGAGTGATATGAAATCACTTGCCCTATCACACACCCATCACCTCCATCCAGATTTTAATTGGCTTCAAGATTTGAATTGAATTGATACAATTGAAAAGTAGAGAAGTTATGCTAAACTTGTATTGAACCTTGGTTAGACCACACTTGGAGTATGGTGTGAAGTTCTGGTTGCCATATTATAAAAATGATATCGAGGCAATGGAGAGGGTGCAAGAAAGAATTACAACTATGATAGCAGAACTGCGAGGTTATATCGATCAGGAAAGGATCAACAGGCTTGAAAAGAGAAGGCTGAGGGGTGATCTAATATTTAAAATGATGAAAGGCTTTCATAGAGTGGACACACAGAGAATGTTTCCACTTGTGGGGCAGAGCAAACCTAGAGGCCATCAATATCAGTTAGTCACCAAGAAATCCAATAGGGAATTCAGAAGAAACTTCTTTACTCAGAGAGTGGTGAGTTGGACTCTAGGAGAAATCAAGGGATATGGGGATTGGGCCGGAAAGTGGAGTTGAGGTTGAAGATGAGCCATGAACTTATTAAATGGCGGAGCAGGCTTAAGGGGCCATATGGCCGACTCCTGCTCCTAATTCTTCTGTTCTTATGAGAATATGGACTCGCTACCACCTTCTCCATTAACCCCCAGGGTTGTTGACAATCTCCCCAACTGCCAATTACATATCAGGAAATGATGAACAGGCTGAGTCTCTTTTCACTTGAAAAACTAAGAGGGGTGACCTAATAGAGGTCTTTAAAATTATGAAAGATTTTGAAAGAGTGGATAAGGAGAGAATGCTTCCCCTTGTGGGGAAGAGCATAACTAGAGGCCATCAATATAAGATAGTCACCAAGGAATCAAATAGGGAATTCAGGAGAAAATTCTTTACCCAGAGAGTGGTGAGAATGTGGAACTTGCTACTGTTGTGTATCTGTAAAGCATGCACTCGCATGTTCTGCCACCAGGGAGCTCATCCCCTGAAGTCCCAAGGAATCCCAGCATCCCTTGGGAGCACTGTATATAAGCCGGCCCCTGAGGCCTGTTCCTCACTCTGGAGTGTCTTATTAAAGACTGAGGTCACTGTTACTTTAACCTCCTTGTGTGCAGCCTCATCTGAGTTAGGAACACAATCGCTACCACAGGGAGTGGTTGAAGCAAATAGTATAAATGCATTTAAGGGAAGGCTAGACATGCATATGAGGGAGAGGGGAATATAGGGTTATGCGGATAGAGTTAGATGAGGAAGGGTGGAAGGAGGCTCGAATGGAGCATAAACGCCGGCAAGGCCTAGTTTGGCCAAATGGCCTGTTTCTATGCTGTATATTTATGTAATTCCAATTAATTCTATGATTTCTTACCTTCAGCTATGCAGAATATTCACAGGAAAAAGTCACAAAGACCCGTTCAATACTGTATTTATCCAATAAACAGAGTTGACATTAAAAGAGTCAGGTCCGCCTGTAGGATAAATATTGATTCCAACAGGTCTTTAACCAACATTTGCCCTGCAGCACACTAATCCATGAACTGCAGTGGGAAAAGCACTTGTAATAATACAGGTCCTGTCACACAGTGTTAAATCCGTTCAGGTCTTATGTTGTATTCAAAGGTCTTATGCTGTATTCAACAGTAAGACAATAATTCTTACTTCATGCGATACTACTTTAGCTGACGGCTTTGGAGGAAATCCCTCCATAGCGGAATAACTAACGGGCAGGCACAGCAGGAGGGGGCAAAGGAGCGGCAAGAGTTTGTCGAGGGAGTTTGACCGGGGCCCAGGAGAGGCGTGAGTTTGGGGCTCAGAAGAGGCGAGTGCCCTGGGGCAGCATGGGCCCAGCCCACACTGCGATATGTGCGTGCGCTAGGTCCATGCAGCAGATCTAGTCTCCAGTTAGTCTTGGGTAACCTTTGTCACTGGACCAAGACCTAGTTCTGTCAAGCCCGCGTGATGGCTGGTGTGCAATGGCCACCACACGTTTTAAAAAAAACTCCACGCACAGGCATCTTCCACCCTTCGGGATGTAGTTCGCGACCTGGAATATTAGGTCCTTCATTGAAACACCTGTGAACTCATCCCTTTTTGGCGTAGAAGCAGGTCATCCTCGCTTCGAGGGGCTGCCTATGATGATGATGACTATGTAATACTATGCAACTTGTTGGGGCGCTCAGTCACTCAAGAGTAAGCCTTTTTATTCAATCAGAGTTATATAATAAATACAGGGAACCAGAATAATTTAATGCTGGGGCTCTGATAATAGTCACATTAGTCATCTGAACCCCTTCACTGCACCGAGGCCCTGTAATATGCTTTGAGTTATCTGTCAAATAGCACATGTTTTATTTATAGCAGTGGCTGTCACTTCGATGGTTTATGTCTCCAAAAACCTGCCAGTGGAATTCTTCTTTCAAACTGTCAGACAGGAGCGGTTGAATTTTTTATAACCCTCCAGCTCCCCCCCCCCCCCCCACCGCCTGTATCCAGGTTATTTTAATATAGTTATCATACAATCGCTTTTATGGAGTCTTGAAATTAATTCGGAGTTGTCTTTCTCTTCACGTGCAATGATCCATGCTTATCGGCAGCTCATTTTAAAGCCTTTAAATTTATTCAAGCGGAGCAGAATTTTCCCAGGTGGTCATCTTTCATGTGTAAACCTACGCAACGAGATCCAACAGGAGTACCAACCCGTGACAGGATACAGAGTTGAACCCAACGCGGTACGTACATACAGCACTACCACTGGGGAGCGTAATGTGCGGACTGGCAAATCGGTTCCACGTTGATGTATCCTCTTAGAACAGAAGACCATAAGAATTAGGAGCAGGAGTAGGCCGTTCGGCTCCTTGAGCCTGCTCTGCCATTCAATGAGATCATGGCTGATCTTCGACCTCACATAGTGTCAGCTGTGGCTCAGTGGCTAGCACTCTCTAGCCTCTGAGTCAGAAAGTTGTGGGTTCACATCCCACTCCAGGGACTTGAGCACAAAAAAAATCTAGGCTGACACTCTAGTGCCAGTGCTGAGGGAGCGCTGCATCATTCTTCTAAAATCTAGGCCTGGTCTACTCAATCGCACCTCATAGGACAATCCCCCCCATCCCAGGAGTCAGTCTGGTGAATCTTCATTGCACTCCCTCTATGGTAAATATACCCTTCCTTACGTAAGGAGACCAAAACTGTGCACAATACTCCAACTGTGGTCTCACCAGGGCCCTATATAATTGCAGTAAGAAGTCTTTACTCTAATACTCAAATCCTCTTGTCCAACTTGCGGTCCCTGCAAATGGAGCGTGGGCTTGATAATTCAGCCTGTGCTTTCTACAATGGGTTGCCAACCCTCCAGAATTACCCTGGAGTCTCCAGGAATGAAGCTCTTGGACACGACCGCATGCAAAACCCAGGAGAAAAATCATAGGGTGTTTTTCTCATTTTGGTTGATTGTTTTTGCTTATTCATTATAAAAAATATTGGACATGGGGTTAAAAAAGGCTGTTTCACCAAGTGGAGGAAGACATGTGATGAACCCTCCAGGAATAGGTCCGACCAGAGTTGGCAACCCTGGATTTCCATCGTAGAAAGTAGGTGCAGGAGTAGGCCATTCGGCCCTTTGAGCCTGCACCACCATTCAATATGATCATGGCTGATCATGCAGCTTCAGTACCCCATTCCTGCTTTCTCTCCATATCCCTTGATCCCTTTAGCCTTAAGGGCCACATCTAACTCCCTTTTGATCACTGATCACTGGACAGCAACAAGGAGCAGGTGACCTGGGTTGCTTTTTCGCAGGTCAACTATGCTGTTGCTCCAGCCAATGACAGCACGGAGCAGAAATGGTACCTTGTGGTACATTATAGTGTGACCCATAACACAGCAGCTAGTGCTCACAGCCACGGAGTTAATGTCATTGTGTAATGCATCTTGTCCCTCCAAGGTGACACCAATATTTTCCACTTTAAACCAAACTGACTTTAAGAAAATGATTATTAAAGGAATTTCTCTGGATTGGAATCTCATCGATCTCAATGTCCAACCTCTCAGGTGGATGTAAAAAAAAAATCCCATGGCACTATTTGATGATGAGCAGGGAGGCTCTCTTGGTGTCCTGGTCAATATTTATCCTTCAACCAACACTACCAAAACTAGATTACCTAGTCATTTACTTCATTGCTGTTTGTGGGAGCCTGCTACAGATTAGCTGCCGTGTTTACCTACATTACAACAGTCCATTTTGTGGTTGGCTGTGAAGCATGTAGAAACATAGAAACATAGAAAATAGGAGCAGTAGTAGGCCATTCGGCCCTTTGAGCCTGCACCGCCATTCAATATGATCATGGCTTATCCTCTATCTCAACACCATATTCCCGCTTTTTCCCCATACCCCATGATGCCTTTTGTGTCTAGAAATCTATCTATCTCCTTCTTAAATATATTCAGTGACTTGGTCTCCACAGCCTTCTGTGGTAGAGAATTCCACAGGTTCACCACCCTCCGAGTGAAAAAATATCTCCTCATCTCGGTCCTAAATTTCCTTCCCCGTATCCTGAGACTGTGACCCCTTGTTCTCGACGTCCCAGCCAGGGGAAACATCCTCCCCGCATCCAATCTGTCCAACCCCGTCAGAATTTTATACGTTTCAATAAGATCCCCTCTCATTCTTCTAAACTCAAGTGAATACAGGCCTAGTTGACCCAATCTCTCCTCATACGACAGTCCCGTCATCCCAGGAATCAGTCTGGTGAACCTTTGCTGCACCCACTCTATGGTAAGTATATCCTTTCTTAGGTAAGGAGACCACAATTGCACACAATACTCCAGGTGCAATCTCACCAAGGCCTTGACTAACTGTAGTAAGACATCCTTGCTCCTGTACTCAAATCCTCTTTCAATGAAGGCCAACATACCAGCTGCCTTCCTGACTGTTTGCTGCACCTGCATGTTTGTTTTCAATGACTGGAGTACAAGGACACCCAGGTCCCTTTGTACATTGACATTTCCCAAGCCATCACCATTTAAATAATACTTTTTTTTTCTACCAAAATGGATAACTTCACATTTATCCACATTATACTGCAACTGCCATGCGTTTTCCCATTCACTCAACCTATCTAAATCGCCTTGCAGCATCTTTGCATCCTCCTCACAACTCACAATCCCACCTAGTTTTGTGTTGTCAGCAAACTTGGAAATATTACATTTATATATATTGTGAATAACTGGGGCCCAAGTTGTAGAAGTGCTGTATCAATTCAAGTTCATTCAATCGTAATGTCGCAATGATAAAGTCATAGGTAACACAATGATGCAAAAATAAACATAGCAAGCAGTGATTGGAATCATTGCCATCACTTTAGGGTTGGTATAATGATAAACTTGTAAAACTTTGTTGCACCCTCTGAATCCCTTGAGAATAGGAACATAGGAATTGCTGGACAATAGAAGACCGATGTCCATCTAGTGTGTACCGCACTTTAAAAAGGATGTCAAAGCCTTGGAGAGGATGTTGAGGAGATTTACTAGAGTATCACCTCGGGGATGACAGACTTCAGTCATGCGGAGTGATATTGTTCTCGTTAGAGCAGAGAAGGTTAAGAGGAGATATAATAGAGACGTTCAAAATTATGAGGGGTTTTGATGGAATAAATAATGAGAAGCTGTTCCCACTGGCAGGGTGGTCTGTAACCAGAGGATACAGATTTAAAATAATTGATGCAAAATACAGGAGTGGGGGGGGGGGGCAATGAGGAGAATTTTTTTACTCAGAGTTATGATGATCTGAACTGAAAGGCTGATGGAAACAGATTCAATAGTAATTTTATCAAAAGGGATTTGGATCTCTACTTAAAAAGTAAAGATTTGTAGGGCTATAGGGAAAAGAGCAAGAGAGTGGGATTAATTGGCACCTCTTTCAGAGAGTCGGCATAGACACAATGGGCCAAATTGATTCCTTCTGCGCTGTATGATTCTATAATTCTAATCTACAGTTCGCCATCTACCATCCTGGCAGCCGCCTGATACAACGACAATAGAGTTGTTGACCAATCATGGCAATCAGTCTCTGTCAATGAGTCTACGCCAAGACCCAGACATGAGGCGAGGAGGGCCCCCAGTGGCAGAGGGCTTTGGGGGCCATAGGTCCAAAGTCACCTGATCCACCCAAGCACTCTACACTCATGTCTCCAATGATTCCTGTAAGGCTCAGAGACGTAGACCATATACAGTAGACACCTCAACTCGCTGGAGAAATACCACCAACGCTGCCTCCGCAAGAACCTGCAAATCACCTGGGAGGACAGACACACCGACGTCAGTGTTCTTGATCAGGCCAACAACCCCAGCATCGAAGCACTGACCACACTTGAACAGCTCCATTGGGCAGGCTACATCGTCCGCATGCCTGACACAAGACTCCCAAAGCAAGCATTCTACTCGGAACTCCTACACGGCAAGCGAGCCCCATGTGGGCAGAGGAAACGTTTAAAGGACACCCTCAAAGCCTCCTTGATAAGATGCAACATCCCCAGCAACACCTGGGAGTCCTTGGCTAAAGACCGCCCTAAGTGGAAGAAGAGCATCCGGGAGGGCGCTGAGCACCTCGAGTCTCGGCGCCGAGAGCATGCAGAAACCAAGCGCAGGCAGCGGAAGGAGCATGCGGCAAACCAGACTCCCCACCCTCCCTTTCCTTCAACCACTGTCTGTCCCACCTGTGACAGAGACTGTCATTCCCGTATTGGACTGTTCAGTCACCTGAGAACTCACTTTTAGAGTGGAAGCAAGTCTTCCTCGATTTCGAGGGACTGCCAATGACGATGAAATACCCCATTAAATGTTAATAAGCTTTGTTGGATTCGGTATAACTGGGGTTTTAACAGGGTAACTGCTAAACAAAGGTTATGGCCCTGAAAAACAAATTTTAATTTTGTGGAGTGTCAGATTTCTCCATTATAATAAAATTACAATATGTAAGAAATGTTTTTTTTTTAAATAATATTTTCTCAAGTTCAGCTCATGTTTACCTTTTCCCCATGTGAAAGCCCCAATCTTTGTTTTGCACTTATAACATTTTTTAAAAGTCAGAAGAATAGCGGCTTCTTCACTTCCTGGTTCCTGGTTTGTGATTTGCTGCATTGTGATTGGCTCTTTAGACAGTGTGTTGACGTGACAGCAGCTCGCGCTGTGGAATTCTCACTAAACTGCACTGCTCTCAACAGCACGTGGGAAAAGGCCGAGCTTCTCGGCACGGAGATCACGGGATCTTTGAGGGCGGCTTTCTTCGGGGCCAGGGGCAAACGCCTTTGCTTCTCCGCTGACCGCAACTTTCGGATGAGCATCTTTGCGTGGTCGCTCCCTGCGTGTTCTCGAAGCAAATCCTCAAAGCCTCCCTGATAAAGTGCGACATCCCCACCGACACCTGGGAGTCCCTGGCCAAAGACCACCCTAAGTGGAGGAAGTGCATCCAGGAGGGCGCTGAGCACCTCGAGTCTCGTCGCCAAGAGCATGCAGAAATCAAGCGCAGGCAGCGGAACGAGTGTGCGGCAAACCAGTCCCACCCACCCTTTCCCTCAACGACTATCTGTCCCACCTATGACAGGGACTGTGGTTCTCGTATTGGACTGTACAGCCACCTAAGGACTCATTTTTAGAATGGAAGCAAGTCTTCCTCGATGCGGAGGGACTGCCTATGATGATGATGTGTTCTCGAAGCAAAGTGCTGTCGTTTGTGGTGTAATTCCTGCTGATACGTGTGAATGGAGGTGACTGCTGTCTAGAGTGGGGAAGTGCTTTCATGGTCGATATCCTGAGAGACTGAACGGGTTGTGAAGTGAAGAGGTTGAACGAATGTCATTAAAGGGCAGAGTATTGGCGCATTATCAAACTCTTCTCTCCGATCAACTCAAATCAGATATCTTGGTTTACTGGGTGATCAAGCACCCCGCCCCAAAATTCTGACTGAATAACAACAGCAACAAATAAACTGAAGCTTCTCTGGTTACAGTGGTTACTCTCAGGTGTTACTCTCTGTCCCTTACATCCTCCGGAAAACAATCTGTTTCATGAAAACCATTGTTAATTGGCACAATGCACATTGAACAGTTCAGATCTCCATGTTTTGAATGCAGATGGCTATGGGTTTAAAGATGAGCTGATTCGATTGGGCTCTTATCTCATTGACTGCTAGTTTTTAAATTCCAACTTGTGCAGTGCTGTTAAATGCACTAGTTGGCACTGTTAAAAAAATAAGCCCAGATCAGCCATGTTCCAACATATGTGAGGAGGCTTGACAGGGTAGATGCAGAGAAGATGTTTCCCCTCATGGGGGAAACTAGAACTAGGGGGCACAGTTTCAGAATAAGGGGTCGCCCATTTAAAACGGAGATGCGGAGGAATTTCTTCTCTCAGAAGGTCGTGAATCTTTGGAATTCTCTGCCCCAGAGAGCTGTGGGCGCTGGGTCATTGAATATATTCAAGGTGGAGATAGACAAATTTTTGAAAGATAAAGGAGTCAAGGTTATTGGGAGTGGGTGGGGAAGTGGAGTTGAACCCAAGATCAGATCAGCCATGATCTTATTGAATGGCAGAGCAGGCTCGAGAGGCCAAATGGCCTATTCCTGCTGCTATATCTTACGTTCTTATGTTCTAACTGAATGATGGAACGGGTTCGAAGAGCTGAATGGCTTATTCTAGTTCCTACATTCCGAACAACGTAATTTATATAGAGCGAAAAATTTAATAGATTGGCGCCACCTGTTAGCACTGCCGAGGGTCGCTACTGGTGCATCAAAGGCTTATGCCCCTGGCGCAACAATATTAGCGCTGCTCGCGAACCTGAATAGGGGTTTCAACAGCAGCACTAATACTTAGCGGCAGAGAATGTTGTGCCAGTGTGCAACGCCCCAATAGCGCCACGGAAGCCAACTTGAATGTTATCACCTGACTGACCACCTGACGCTAATCACGTCAGAAAAAGCTGGCCTTCACAACCGTCCCGGAGCACTAATGAACGGGATGAGTGCCTCAGGAAAGTTTTAGAGATTTCATTTAACTTTATGTGCATCGATTCTACTTTATTTGGGGTTCCAGATGTTTGAATGGTTATGTTTTTTAAGTTTTCATTTTTTTACAGCTGACCTTCTGAGCACTGGGATGCTGCTACGTTAGTGCCAGAACTTCAGTAGCGCTGCAGGATTAGCGCCCTAAGAGAAGTGTGGTACGCTTCCCTTCGCGCTCCACTCCACTCTCAGAGCGCTAAAAATCAATATCGCTGACTCTGCCGTTAAATATCGCCCGGCACTAAATTTAGCGTTCAGACGATTGGTCGATAATCAATTCCACCCCCGCCCCCCCCAGTGCCTTAAATGCCGTAAAACTACACTATGAAAGTCAATAAATATAGGTTAAATGTTATTTGCTTCGTGACAGAGGTCATATACCAGTGCCCTTTTTAATGCAGAGAATCCCGGCTTCCTATTACTCTGCAGCAAACACGTGAACAGCCAACATTCCAAGCTGGAAGTCATTATTTCAAACCTTGTACTGTCATGTCAGCATTTCACACAAAAAATGATATAATTCCATCGAATTTACAGCACAGAAACAGGTCTTTTGGCCCAAATGGTCCGTGCCGGTGCTTATGCTCCATACAAGCCTCCTCTTCATCTCGCCCTATCAGCATCTCCTTCTATTCCTTTCCCTCTCATGTGTTTATCCAGCTTTCCCTTAAATGCATCCGTACTATTCATCTCAATCACTCCCCGTGGTAGCGAGTTCCACATTCTTTCAATCAAATTCTCCCTCACCCGCTCGCCACAAGCCCGCCACTCAAATTGAAGGTTTTCAACCAATCAGTTCAGTTGGAGGGCAGGTTTAGTGGATGCCAACCAATCAGAATGGGAATTTATTTTGTTAGGCTGATTTACAAAGGACGTGGATTTATATAGCGCCTTTCACGACCTCAGGATGACCCAAAGCGCTTTACAGCCAATCAAGTACTTTTTGTAGTGTAGTCACTGTTGTAATGTAGGAAATGTGGCAGCCCATTTGCCCACAGCAAGCTCCCACAAATGGCAATATGATCATGACCAGATCATCTGGATTTTTTTGTGACGTTGGTTAAGGGATAAATATTGGCCCCAGAACACTGGGGATAACTCCCCTGCCCTTCTTCGAAATAGTACCATGGGATCTTTTGTGTCCACCTGAGAGGGCAGAAGGGGCCTCGGTTTAACGTCTCATCCAAAAGACTGCACCTCCGACAGCGCACCTCCAATGAAATAACAGGTGCTGGAATGTCATCCAAATAATTGAAGCCTTCTCTATTATTGCCAGCAGTGATATCTAGCACATTCTGTTTTAAGGTTTTTATAAAGGAGAATATATTTGAAAAGACGACTCAAAATTAAAGCTTTTGTTTGAGTTTTGTGTTTTTGTTCTCCATGCCTTACTCATCTCTGAATAACCATTATTTAGTCATTCTTCCTTGATTGGTAGATTGTCCCATGTTCTCCGTCCCATGATTAGTTGTACTGACGACACCCCTTTCTTCCAGAGAGTATAGCGGTAAATGAGCAGATGCTTCATTTGTAAGAAAGAAAAGACTTGCATTTATTTAGTGCCTATCATGATCTCAGGATGTACCAAAGCACTTTACAGCCAATGAAGTACATTTTGGAATATAGTCATTGTTGTAATGTAGGAAACACGGCAACCAATTTGTGCACAGCAAGTTCCCGCAAACAGCAATGTGATAATGACCAGATAATCTGTTTTTGTTATGTTGATTGAGGGATAAGTATCAGCCAAATTTCTTTTGACAGATCGTACGAATGTGAAATAAAGGGTCTCCGCGGGCGGAGATTTGGGCTATTTGCCCAACTCCTGCCCAGCGAATGTCCTTAAAACTCTTACACCTGGTAAAAGCAGACGTAAGACCTGCTCTTACCAGAGTAAGAGTTTTGAAAGAGAGAATAAAAAAAGTCATGATTAATTTTATATTAAAAACCCTATTCATTAAGGTAAATTTATATTTAACACTATTAAAACACACAAAAAAAAGCAAAAATATAATTTTTTTCCAAAACATTTAATTTAATTCAATGTCTATCTATTAAAAATAAGCTTTTTTAATTTATGTATTGTGTTTTCTTTGTTTTGGGGGTATTCCCATTCATAGTAATGGGAGATCTGTACAAACAGAACTCACCATTACTATCAATGACAAAATACTTCATTGTGATTGGTGGTCCAGCCCATGCAAGCACAGGAGGCGCGTACATTCCTAGGATACATGGGCCTCTGCACTGGGCCGTGCATCCAGGCCTCGGAGCACAAGTGTTCATTCCTCCGGGACCACCAGGTACTTTCGTAAATTTATTTGCGGTCGGAGGCAAAACTTATGTCTCAAATAAAGCAATGTGACTGAGTACTGTCGACTTGAGTAAGTGTGACCTTAGTCTCTTGATTCTGACTCCAGAATGCTGGCACAGCATGGGAGGCCTGCTTATATACAGTGCTCCCAAGGGATGCTGGGATCCCTTGGGACACCAACAGATGCGCCCTCTGCTGGCGGTAGGATGCAGGTTACATTGTGTTGCGTACATAACAAAAACCTTCTGACTCAGAGGCAAGAACGCTACCAACCCGCACGGGTTGAAGCAAGAACAGATTACCAAAGATATGGTCAATCTTCAGTCTGAACCATATTCCACATTATGAGTAATGCACGGAGCTATCGCTTATCGTGGTTTAGCAATTGAATAAAATGCTTAGTAACCTTAGTACCAGTGTCCTGTGGTTGTTGTCTGTGCTCAAGGTTAGAACGAGTAATCAAAATTAAGAATATTAATCGTATAATATTAAACCCTCTTTCGGATTACATGTTAACCGAAGCCCCGATGCTCTTTCAGGTGGGTGTAAAAGATCCCGCGGCACTATTTCGAAGAAAAGCAGGAGAGTTATGACTGCTGGTCCAACCAATATTTATCTCTCAATCAACATAACAAAAACAGATTATCTGGTCATTAACACATTGCTATTAGTGGGAGCTTGCTGTGCGCAAATTGGCTGCTGCATTTCCTACATCATCATCATCATCATTATCATAGGCAGTCCCTCGAATCGAGGATGACTTGCTTCCACGTCAAAAAGTTCACGGGTGTTTCAATGAAGGACCTAAAATTCCAGGTCCAAACTAAATCTTGAAGGGTGGAAGATGCCTGTGGGTGGATTTTTTTAACGTGGGGTGGCCGTTGCACACCAGCCACCACACGGGCTTGACAGAGCTAGGTCTTGGTCCAGTGGCAAGGGTTAACCAAGACGACCGGAGACCAGCTCTGCTGCACGGACCTAGTGCGCACACATATTGCAGTGTGGGCTGGGCCCGTGCTGCCCCTGGGCCCTCGCCTCTCCTGGGCCCCGATCACGTCCCTCTACAGTCTCTCGCCGCTCCTTCGCCCCGACCTCGCCGCTCCTGCAGTACCTGCCCACGCTCCAATCACCGACCTGGATCTTGGTGACGTCACTCGGCACTGCTGTTGCTCTCCTGCTCCAGCACGTGCTGCTCCCTGGAGTGGTATGCCGCCTCGCTTCTCCTTCCGCTCCCCGGCTTGCTCCGATGGTGCTCGCAGGCCGGGGGCTCGTGCAGACGTGCGTGCTGGTGGCTCACACTGCGGGTACACTACAACAGTGACTACGTTCTAAAAGTACTTCATTGGCTGTAAAGTGTTTGGGACATCCGGCGGTCGTGAAAGGCGCTATATAAATGCAAGTCTTTCTTTCTTCCTATACTGGTGTTCATGTTTCTTATTTGTATACCATTATTTTGAAGTGTAAGGAATAATATTTTCTCTAAGGTAGTGGGAAACTATAGACCGGTTAGCCTAACATCCGTTGTTGGGAAAATGCTGGAGTCCATTATTAAGGAAGCATTAGCAGGATATTTGGAAAAGCATAATTCAATCAAGCAGAGTCAGCATGGATTTATGAAAGGGAAATCATATTTGCTGGAGTTATTCGAGTATGTTACGAGCAGGGTGGATAATGGGGAACCAGTGGATGTGGTATATTTGGATTTCCAGAAGGCATTCGATAAGGTGCAGCACAAAAGGTTACTGCACAAGATAAAAATTCACGGGGTTAGGGGTAATATATTAGCATGGATAGAGGATTGGCTAACTAACAGAGAACAGAGAGTCGGGATAAACGGGTTATTTTCCAGTTGGCAAACAGTAACTAGTAGGGTGCCGCAGGGATCAGTGCTGGGGCCTCAACTATTTACAATCTACATTAATGACTTGGATGAAGGGACCAAGCGTAATGTAGCCAATTTTGTAGATGATACAAAGATGGGTGGGAAAGCAAATTGTGAGGAGGACACAAAACATCTGCAAAGGAATATAGACAGGTTAAGTAAGTGGCAAACATTTGGCAGATGGGAGTATAATGTAGAAAAATGTGAGGTTATCCACTACGGCAAAAAAAATAGAAAAGCAAATTATAATTTAAATGGAGAAAAATTGCAAAGTGCTGCAGTACAAAGGGACCTGGGGGTCCTTGTTTATTAAACACAACAAGTTAGCATGCAGGTACAGCAAGTAATCAGGAAGGCAAATGGAATGTTGGCCGTTATTGCAAGGGGGATGGAGTATAAAAGCAGAGAAGTCCTGCTACAACTGTACAGGGTATTGGTGAGGCCACACCTGGAGTACTGTGTACAGTTTTGGTCTCTGTATTTAAGAAAGGATATACTTGCATTGGAGGCTGTTCAGAGAAGGTTCACTAGGTTAATTCCGGAGATGAGGGGGTTGACTTATGAGGATAGGTTGAGTAGGTTGGGCCTATACTCATTGTAGTTCAGAAGAATGAGAGATGATCTTATCGAAACATATAAGATAATGAGGGGGTTCGGCAAAGTGGATGCATAGAGGATATTTCCACTCATAGGGGAAACTAAAACTAGGGAGCATAGTCTCAGAATAAGGGGCCGCCTATTTAAAACTGAGATGAGGAGGAATTTCTTCTCTCAGAGGGTGATAAACCTGTGGAATTCTCTGCCCCAGAGAGCTGTGGAGGCTGGGTCATTGAATATATTTAAGGTGGAGATAGATTGATTTTTGTGCAAAAAGGGAATAAAGGGTTATGGGGAGCGGGCAGGGAAGTGGAACTGAGTCCATGATCAGATCAGCTATGATCTTATTTAATGGCGGAGCAGGCTCGAGGGGTCAAACAGCCTACTCCTGCTCCTATTTCTTGTGTTCTTGTAGGCTTTTGATGCCTCTGCTCTAGATAGGACTATTCCAATCATTATGAAGTTATTTCGTGAATTAATTCAGCGTATACTAAAACAAGCCATGTATAAGACAAAAATCAGTCATACACCAGCTTTTAGATCTATTAACTGCGAGCTTCATTACAATATTTATAGTTCCTGATGCATGAACTGATACCATAATCACATCTATCATTGCGTCAAACAGACCTGGGGCGACAGATGTTGAAATTAGGTACATGTTGTTTCGCTATAATATAAGGACATGTGCACTGAGTAAAATATATCGACTTGTTTTGCTGGTATTAAAATTACATCAAACATCCAGCAGCTCCAATTTCTCCAACATTCTTTTTTGGAAATAAGCTTGAGTAGAATGAGTTCTTTTTCAAATTTTTAAAAATTTTTTGTAGCCAATCTTTCCAATTCTTTGTCAGATCACAAATGCCAGAGGTCACCTTGCACACATCAAGGATCACCCTGCGCTAATGCTCTTAGCCAAAAGGCCTAGAGCCCAAGCACCGTTCCTGGAAGTACTGCAATACCAGGTTCGTGCCATGGAGGTGGATGGGTCAAGCCACCCCACCCAGTTCTATTCCAGGAACTTGAGCACATAAATCTCGGCTGACACTCTAGTGAAGTGCTGAGGGAGTGCAGCACTGTCGGAGGTACCACTTTTCAGATGAGACGTTAAACCGAGGCCCCATCTGCCCTCTCGGGTCGACGTAAAAGATCCCACGGAGCTATTTCGAAGAAAAGCAGAGGAGTTATCCCCAGTGTCCTGGGGCCAATATCTATCCCTCAATCAACATCACTAAAACAGATTATCTGGTCATTTTCACAATGCTGTTTGTGGGAGCTTGCTTGTGTGCAAGTCGGCTGCCGCGTTTCCCACATTACAACAGTGACTACACTCCATAAAGTAATTAATTGGCTGTAAGGCGCTTTGTGACGTCCAGTGGTCCTGAAAGGCGCTATATAAATGCAAGTCTTTCTTTTTATTTTTGGCTGCACAGTGCAAAGGCTATACTGGTTACAATTCCACCCTCTCCATTATGTAGCAAACTCAAGAACTGATTATTCTTTTAATACTGCATTTGCGAAAGAAACAACATTTTAAATATATAGATCCTTTCATAGGAGGCTAGGAATAGGAGGAGGCCATTCAGCCTCTCGGGCCTGTTACGCCATTCAATTAGATCATGGTTAATCTGTATCTTAACTCCATTCACCTGCCTTGGTTCCCTAATCCTCAACATCTTGCCTTACAAAAAATTAAGAGATTTTTTGCATCTTTAGGACATCCTAAACATTTCACAACCAGTGAAGTATCAGGGTAGGCAATTTGCTCAGCAAGAGTTCTGATGTTCAGCTGCTAACCTTTTACGTGGCAACTGTGGCTCAGTGGGTAGCACTCTCACCTCTGAGTCAGAAGTCCGTGGATTCAAGCCCCACCCTAGAGACTTGAGCACATAAACTAGGCTGACGTTCCTGTGCAGTAGTGAGGGAGCGCTGCACTGTCAGTGGCGCCGTCTTTCAGATGAGACATTAAACCATGTCTGTCCTCTCAGGTGGATGGAAATATAGTAAATAAGAGCAATAGCAGGCCATTCAGCCCTTCGAGCCTGCACCGCCATTCAATATGATCATGGCTGATCCTCTATCTCAACACCATATTCCCGCTTTCGCCCCATACCCGTTGATGCCTTTTGTTTCCAGAAATCTATCTATCACCTTCTTAAATATAAATCAGTGACCTGGTCTCCACAACCTTCTGTGGTAGAGAATTTCACAGGTTCACCACCCTCTGAGTGAAGACATTTCTCCTCATAAGAACATAAGAAATAGGAACAGGAGTACGCCATACGGCCCCTCGAGCCTGCTCCGCCATTCAATAAGATCATGGCTGATCCGATCATGGACTCAGCTCCACTTCTCCGCCTGCTTCCCATAACCCCTTATCCCCTTATCGTTTAAGAAACTGTCTATTTCTGTCTTAAATTTATTCAATGTCCCAGCTTCCACAGCTCTCTGAGGCAGCAAATTCCACAGATTTACAACTCTCTGAGAGAAGAAAATTCTCCTCATCTCGGTTTTAAATGGGCGGCCCCTTATTCTAAGATCATACCCCCTAGTTCTAGTCTCCCCTATCAGTGGAAACATCCTATCTGCATCCACCCTGTCAAGCTCCCTCATAATCTTAAACATTTCGATAAGATCACCTCTCATTCTTCTGAATTCCAATGAGTAGAGGCCCAACCTACTCAACCTTTCCTCATAAGTCAACCCCTTCATCCCCGGAATCAAACTAGTGAACCCTCTCTGAACTGCCTCCAAAGCAAGTATATCCTTTTGTAAATATGGAAACCAAAACTGCATTAATACTAATAATAACATTAATGATTTAGATGAAGGAATTCAGAGTAATATCTCCAAGTTTGCAGATGACACTAAGCTGGGTGGCAGTGTGAGCTGCGAGGAGGACGCTAAAAAGCTACAGGGTGACTTGGACATGTTAGGTGAGTGGGCAAATGCATGGCAGATGCAGTATAATGTGGATAAATTTGAGGTTATCCACTTTGGGGGCAAAAACACGAAGGCAGAATATTATCTGAATAGCGACAGATTAGGAAAGAGGGAAGTGCAACGAGACCTGGGTGTCATGGTTCATCAGTCATTGAAAGTTGGCATGCAAGTACAGCAGGCGGTGAAGAAGGCAAATGGTATGTTGGCCTTCATAGCTAGGGGATTTGAGTATAGGAGCAGAGAGGTCTTACTGCAGTTGTGCAGGGCCTTGGTGAAGCTTCACCTGGAATATTGTGTTCAGTTTTGGTCTCCTAATCTGAGGAAGGACGTTCTTGCAGCGAAGGTTCACCAGACTGTTTCCTGGGATGGTGGGACTGACATATGAGGAGAGACTGGATCAACTGGAGTTTAGCAGGATGAGAGGGGATCTCATAGAAACTTACAAAATTCTGACGGGACTGGACAGGTTAGATGCGGGAAGAATGTTCCCGATGATGGGGAAGTCCAGAACCAGGGAACACAGTCTTAGGATAAGGGATAGGTCATTTAGGACTGAGATGAGGAGAAACTTCTTCACTCAGAGAGTTGTTAACCTGTGGAATTCCCTACCGCAGAGAATTGTTGATGCTAGTTCATTGGATATATTCAAGAGGGAGTTAGATATGGCCCTTACGGCTAAGGGGATCAAGGAGTATGGAGAGAAAGCAGGAAAGGGGTACGAGGGGATGATCAGCCATGATCTTATTGAATGGTGTTGCAGGCTCGAAGGCTCGAAGGTCCGAATGGCGTACTCCTGCACCTATTTTCTATGTTTCTATGTTTCTATTCCAGGTGTGGTCTCACCAATACCTTATATAGCTATCGCAAGACTTCCCTGCTTTTATACTCCATCCCCTTTGCAATAAAGGCCAAGATACCATTGGCCTTCCTGATCCCTTGCTTACCTGCATACTATCCTTTTGTGTTTCATGCACAAGTACCCCCAGGTCCCGCTTTACTGCTGCACTTTATAATTTTTCTCCATTTAAATAATAACTTGCTCTTTGATTTTTTTTCTGCCAAAGTGCATGACCTCACACTTTCCAACATTATACTGCATCTGCCAAATTTTTGCCCACTCACTTAGTCTGTCTCTGTCCTTTTGCAGATTTTTTGTGTCCTCTTCACACATTGCTTTTCCTCCCACCTTTGTATCGTCAGCAAACTTGGCTATATTACACTTGGTCCCTTCTTCCAAGTCGTTAATATAGATTGTAAATAGTTGGGGTCCCAGCACTGATCCCTGCCGCACCCCATCTCAGTCCTAAATTTCCTACCCCATATCCTGAGACTGTGACCCCTTGAAATGGAGCGGGCAACATTTATCCCTCCATTAACATCCTGAAAACAGATTGTCTGGCCATTTATCTCATTGCTGTTTGTGGTGGGATTGTTCTGTGTACAAATTGTCCCCCGCGTTTGCCACATTACAACAGTGGCTACACTTCAAAAGTGCTTCATTGGCTGCAAAGCACTTTGGGATGTCCACTGGACAAATATAACACCTCCATCAATGAAGCACTCCCTCAGTATCACAATGACAAGTTAGCATGGTTCATGTGCTTGAGTCCTGCAGTGGGGCTTCTACCCAGAACCGAGATGTAATTGTACAAGACTTGGGAGGCTGTGAAAAGGGCTCTTGGTAAGATTGCATGCAAAGCAGCACTAGAGAAGACAATGTTAGAAGAGAGCAACGATGTACGATTGTAGCATTGAGGTTCCGAGGCACAGAATGGGGAGGGTGTAGGGTTAATCCTCAACTCTGCTTTGCTCCCAATAGGAGTTGTTCCGTCTTCCTACATGGGAAGCGACAATTGTGCCAGGACTGATCCAGGTATTAGAAAGCACCTTGACAGCATTTGGTTATTAGGTACAGCAATTTATGTCAACGCATATAACTGCTGTGGTCACATCAATCATATTTGATGCATTGTTGCGTGTTTTTCTTCAACAATACGTTGAAAAACATTTTTCGAAAAAGAACAACAAGAGACTACAAGCTATGAAGGCAGACTTGTGGAGAAAGATGAAGAGAAGTACATCATGTCTATAGCACAGAAACAGGCCATTCGGCCTAACAGGTCTGTGCCCATGTTTATGCTCCACACGAGCCTCCTCCCACTTTTCTTCATCTAACCCCATGAACAGATCCTTCCTTTCTCCCTCATGTGTTTATCGAGCTTCAACCTTAAATGCAGCTCTGCTATTTGCCTCAACTACTCCCTTGTGCTAGTGAGTTCCACATTCTGACCACTCTCTGGATAAAGATGTTTCTCTTAAATTCCCTAATGGATTTATTGGTGACTATCTTATAATTATAGCCTCTAGTTTTGCTCTCCCCCACAAGTGGAAATATCTTCTCTACGTCAAAGGCCCTCATAATTCTAAAGAGCACTATTAAGTTACCCCTCAGCCTTCTCTTTTGTAGAGAAAAGATATGATTAAGATCTTTGAAAAGGGATATTGTAAGTGTCAGCAGGCTGCTTAACAGGAACGAAGGTTGCAGAACTCAGACAGGAGTGGGGTCAAAATTGCCCCTTTTTGTGATGCCTGTTAACGCCTCCAGGTTGTGCTTGCGGGACACAAAACAGTTTTCAGCTGGGTGGGGTGGGGGGAGGGGCGACACGGCGCGACCAGTTCCCGCGAAATTGCACAGGAGTTAGCGGAGGCGCTGTCATGGTAGCGCAGCGTAACCGGTGATGACGCCATTGCCGCGTGCGGCGACCCCTTTGCCGCCAAGCGGCGACCCCTTTGCGCCCCGCGGCGGATATTGCCCTGCGTTACAGCGGGCAGTGTCAGCGCCGACCTCGTGAATGGTGAACCGAGCCGCGGGGCGCAGGTTAAAGGGTAGGTTAGGGAGCCGCCCCCCCCCCCACGCCGCCACCTTGGCAGTTTTGCCGACTCACGGGTCGGCCTGACTTCTTCGCCCCTGGCGTGATCTGGCAGAGGCCCGGCAGAGCGCGCAGTGGCCCTTCCCCTTTAACCGAAGGGACGAGGGGCTGCCGATCGTGCCCCAGTACCGCCCCGGGTCCCATTCCAAGTGGAAGTGGAGCACGCGAGATTACGCTCCAACGTCTGTGAGGTAACCGCAATTTGGCGGCCGGGGCAGGACCTCCCTGCCGGGCACAGGAAGTCCCGCGCCGAGCTGGTTACCGCCCCCTGTCTGGGTGCTGGCGAATTTTTCCCCCAGTGAGTAACAACTGAGGAAGAAGTAAGAGTATCTGCTTCAAACAAATGGTGGATTTACCATGCCATTTAACTGCTCTGAAAAGGAGCTGGAAGAATATCGGTTTAATAATGAGATTGAATCAAGTGAAGAAAAATACACAGATGTATGATCAGATATTCCATAATAATCCCGGTGCGATCAGCAACAGGCAACATGGCACTGATTAATAGTCTTGGCAGGGTTACATGTAGACTGTAATGTTACCTTGACATGCTTTATTACCTTTGGGAGCTGACTACCCCTGGCAGAGGAGAGGCGGCGGTTGGAAGAGCATCTCACACTCTCCAAGTATCTAACCCGCGGTTGGCTAATTCCCTCGAGATGTTTAACAGGTTGAGTGAGTCCATTAAAAAGCAAATTGTGCAAAATCCGTGGCGGGAATAGGTTACATGGTTGCAAATAGATATTTCACAGCTCATAAATAAAATGAACCGAACTGCAAACCATGGAAAGCTGAAATAGAAATAAAAATGTTAAAAAATCAGAGATTTAGCTGGAACTGAAATGGCAAGTTAGTCAGCAGCTGTGAAGAGCGAGGGTGAGTTAATGCTTCTGGTGTGAACTGATATATAGTTGAACCATTGACACAGACACTGACTTAGGTACCTAAGTAAGGACAAACTTGCCATTGAGGGAATGCAACAAAGGTTCACCAGACTGAATCCTGGGATGGGGGGATTGTCTTCTGAGGAGAGAATGAGTAGACAGGGCTTGACAGGGTAGATGCAGGGAGGGTGTTTCCCCCGGGCTGAGGAGTCCCGATCCAGGGGTCACAGTCTCAGGATAAGGGGTCGGCCATTTAGGACCTGAGATGAGGAGAAACTTCTTCACTCAGAGGGTGGTGAATCTTTGGAATTCTCTACCCCAGAGGGCTGTGGAGGCTCAGTCTTTGAGTACATTCAAGACAGAGATTGATAGATATTTGGATATTACGGGAATCAAGGGATATGGGGATAGTGCAGGAAAGTGGAGTTGAGGTAGAAGATCAGCCATGATCTCATTGAATGGGGGAGCAGGCTCGAGGAGCCGTATGGCCTACTCCTGCTCCTAATTCTTATGTTCTTAAGTTCTTATGATCTTTTACACCACACCTGAATTTACTTTCCATTGAAGTCACCGGAAAGGAAACTCAAGCGGAGTGAACAACGGCTGGCCGACCCAAAAACCATCACTACCCCGCCGGGCAGTTTAGGCTAAAGACGACATGGTCCTATTGATGGACGAAGACCGTGATTCGCATAAATGCACGAAGCTTCCATCTGACTCAAGCAGACACCTCATTATGGGGCAAGTTGTGGCTCAGTGGGCAGCACCCTCGCCTCTGAGTCAGAAGGTTGTGGGTTCAAGTCCTGCTTCAGAGACTTGAGCCCATAAACCTAGGCTGACACTCCCAGTGCAGTGCTGAGGGAGTGCTGCACTGTCAGAGGTGCTGTCTTTCAGTTAAACTGAGGCCCCTGTCTGCCCTCTCAGGTTGACATAAAAGATCCCATGGCACTATTTCGAATAGTGGCAGAGTTATCCCTGGTGTCCCTTAAAATATTTACCCCTCAAACAACATCACTAAAACAAATTATCTGGTCATTATCACATTGCTGTTTGTGGGAGCTTGTTTGTGTGCAAATTGGCTGCAGCTTTTCCTACATTACAACAGTGACTACACTCCAAAAAATACTCCATTGGCTGCAAAGTGCTTTGGGAAAATCCTTTGGTTGTGGGAGGCGCTATTTAAATGCAAGCCTTTCTTTTCAGATCCAGAACGCTGCCAGTATGAATAAAGAGACACAATTTCCGTGCGGAGCCTGCGCTGGGATTACGGACAATGATTTGAGACAAGATACGTTCTTTATTCAGCTTGCTTGCTTTGCCGTGCTGTGGCCTTTATTCCCTGCCCTGCTTCCCCCGACGCCGGGGATTAATCCTGGCGCCAGCCCGAGCATCGGTTGCACCTGGACACAAAACTGGTCCTTCCAACCATGCCAAAACAAAACGAGCAAATTAGCCCGTGACATTGCCGCCACACGTCAGTGACACCGTCTGCTCGTAAAGTGGCCTGAATTTCAGCTTGGAGGCATGTTCCATCCGGCAAGGGCGGGGGTCAGTTTTAAGATCGGGATCCCAGAGGTACGGATTTCCTGAACATCCGGCAGTGAGTCGAAATAAAATCGCTGCTAAAATGGAGGCAGGCAGCCTCATTATAATAGTTAAATGAGCAACCCGCCTCCGAGTTGATTTGCTGCCCGCCGCCCCAACCCACCCCCTTTAAATCCAGAAGTGTGCGGCTTCGAGGCGGGTTTGCGTTCCTGTTTCAGATCTTCTGACCTCTGACCTGACGCAAACCTACCCATTTATCCAACTCAAGAAAGACCTGCAGACCTTGCCAACTCTAGGGGCCATTAATGGGGGTAAAGAGTTTTTCCTCGAGGTAGCAGCCAGTGGGGACAGTCTGAGCACAGTACTGCTCCAAGAGCGGCACGGCCGGCTGAGACCAGTGGTCTACTCCTCCAGGATACTCACGGATGTAGAGAAGGGATACTCCAACTGTGAGAGGCACCTCCTAGCCACACACTGGGCTGTGAAAAGATCACTGATCTTCACAGGGGGTCCCCTATCACACTCCTTACCCACTATACACCCACTCAAATTCTCCTGGATGGGAGAATCAAGGACGGGACAGTGAGCAGCGCCCGCATTGCTCGCTGGATCCTGCTCCTCTCCCAAATGGACCTACGGGTAAAGGGTCTCTACGAGCCAAGACTTGCAGCCAACATGATTTATCCAGGGACTGTCCACCGGTGTTCTGTAGAAGGGGAATGGGAAATTGACATAGGCTTTCGGGCTGGGTGACACCCCACAGGCCGAGAGATCTATGTAGATGGTTCAAGCACGGTATCTGCGGGTGAACGACTCACAGGCTGCGGAGTTTATGACCCCGAGGCAGGCATTGCCCTGGCGATTAAACTCCCCAGTACTATGAGCGCCCAGCACGCTGAACTGTCTGTGGTGGTGTAGTTAGTCGCACAGCCTGAAGAATTCCCTACCCCATACACGATTTGCTCGGATAGTATGTTCACATACAATTCGTGTACGGAGTACCTGGCTAACTGGTCCCGCCACCGATATACATCCGCAGACGGGAGACCCCTGGCGATTAAGCCCCTACTGGAAAAGATCATGAAAGCCGTAGGGGAGGAAGGGAATATCTACATACATAAAGTGAAGCACATTCCACCACAGAACCCTGTGGCAAGGGAAACCAGCAGGCTGACATGTTAGCCAAGCAGGGAGCCCGCACGGGCAAGCTCTGGGATCCATACAACCCAGGAACCATCGCAGCAGTCAGGGGCAGGATAGGGACGGCAGGGAAGGCAGGGATAGCTTTGCCCCCGGACCTAAAAACGGTTCAGACCCAACACCCCGTCCTCAAAACTGTCCTGAACACGCTAGCTAAATGGGAAAGGGTAGACAGCCCGTACGGCACCGCAGCAATTACCATTAAAGAAGGCATGCTGTTCAGGGGAGAGGAATGGGTAGTGCCGCAACAACACCAGAGAGAGTCCACTTGGCAACGAGTGGAACAGGCAGGGTGGTGGCCAGGGCTCAGGGAGGATGTCCGCGAGTTCTGTGCTAGCTGTCTGGTGTGCGCGGCCAACAACACCGACCCCCAGAAAAGAAAGGTGTCTATGGGACATATCAGGAGGGCAGAGGGACTCTGGCAGTCGATCCAAATCAATTACATCGGGCCCCTACCCACTGCCCAGGGAGTCTACAAGTACTGCCTAGTATTGGTGAAGCCTTCCCATGCCGAACAGCCACTGCCCTAGGAACAGCTAAGATCCTGGTCAGAGAAGTGTTCTCTCGATGGAGACTACCACAATACGTGGAGTCCGACCAAGGGAGTCACTTCACCGGGCAGGTGATGTAGGAGACCCTTAAGGTACTCGGCATCAGAGGGAAATGGCATGTCGCCCACAACCTGCAGTCATCCGGGCCTGTGGAGCGTTTAAACCGCACCATCAAAGAAAGGCTGCGCAAAGAGATAGGGGATTCACCCAAAGGGTGGGTAGAAGTCTTACCACTGGTCCTCATGGGGATCCGGGTCAGCCAGCCTGTAAATTGCATTTGCATTTCAATGGGGGATGCAGGGTAATGTTTAGCTAGTATAAATGCAGGGAAGGTTGACTCTTGGGAGCAGCAATTTTGCTTACCTTGATTGACACTCAAGAGTGTGGAGTGTCAACAGCGGGGACTGCAGAGAGCAAAATTCACCAGAACACCCCCTGTGTTTGGGCTCATTCGAAAGGAAATTTAATTTGTGACTATCTACCGAAAAGTTTGGAACTCTAAAGTGCTTATGAAAGAAACTACGAACTTTAATAGAATTTTGGATTTTAAAAGACAGACTCAAGGCTGTGGGCGGACCTAAGGAACTAGCAGGTGACAGTCTAATTAAGTGAAGCTACCTGGGTGTGAGGACGAAGTTAACCTGTCTGAAGGGATGAGTATTCGAAAATCTTTCCCCCACAAGAAACATTAACATCACAAAATCACCCAGAGGGAGCTCCCCATCAACATGGGTCTGGACAACCATTTCAGCATGTACATCACAAAGAGGCCCAATCCAGCCTGTATGCGAAAGACTAAGCACAAAAGGACATTGCAATTACCAAACTAATATTTCCATCAGGAAACAGTTTTCGAACATCAACTCACCCAAGACATATCAACTTTTAAAGAGCCCACCAAAATATTACAAAGAAGAACCAAGCCTGCCAAAATTATACAAAGGATTTTGAACAAATTTGGTGCCAAGATTAGAACACTGAAATTGTATAATTGGCCCCTGTTTCAACAGAGGGTATGCCACACTACATCAGGTTGCTAGGTAGCTACAAGGCTACTACTACCTCAGCTGACACTTTGACTGACAGATTAGTACCACACTACGTTGTTCATCGAGACAAAGAGAGAAACCAACACGACAGTTGTAAACTAACTTCTCCAGGCTCGAAGTCCTGAAGTCCTGAAGGAAGGAAGAACATCACCATCGCGGCAGCGACTGACCACAACCAACATGGTATCAACGGAAAAACAACCGCGATCTACCGCTAACTATCAAAAGGATTGGTAAGCATAGTCCCTGCCTGTCCTGGAGTCCAACCTAGCTAGAATTAGGCATTGGGAGTTGGGAGGTATAATTTTACTGTAACCCACTTTGAATGTTTAGTGTATTGTTCTTTATTAGAGTGGTTATAAGTTTAACCTTGTACCTTTCCTTGTATTGTCCTTTATTAGAGTGATTGTAAGTTTGGCCTTGTATTTTCTTACTAAAGTATTACTTTGACTGTAATAAAAACAAAGTTCTTTTGCATTAAATCAGTGTCCTTTGCACTTTTGTCACCCCCCCCTCCAAATAAATCCAGAGTTTAGAACCCAAGGGAGTGAGAGCGATTCGAATCGCTCAAGTTGGTTAGAAGGGTACCTGACCCCCTCATAGAGACCACCCCCCTTACATAGGCAGTCCCTTGAAATCGAGGAAGACTTACTTCCACTCTCAATGTGAGTTCTCAGGTAACTGTACAGTCCAACATGGGAATTACAGTCTCTGTCAAAGGTGAGACAGGCAGTGGTTGAAGGAAAGGGAGGGTGGGGAGTCTGGTTTGCCGCACGCTCCTTCCGCTGCCTGCGCTTGATTTCTGCATGCTCTCGGCGACGAGACTCGAGGTGCTCAGCGCCCTCCCAGATGCTCTTCCTCCACTTAGGGCGGTCTTTGGCCAGGGACGTCCAGGTGTTGGGGATGTTGACCTGGATAGGGACACTGACATTGGTGCGTCTGTCCTTCAAGGGGATTTGTAGGATCTTGCGGAAGCATTGTTGATGGTATTTCTCCAGCGACTTGAGGTGTCTACTGTACATGGTCCATGTTTCTGAGCCATACAGGAGGGTGGGTATACTACAGCCCTGTAAACCCAGCATTGAAGCACTGACCACACTTGATCAGCTCCGCTGGGCAGGCCACATTGTCTGCATGCCAGACACGAGACTCCCAAAGCAAGCGCTCTACTCGGAACACCTTCATGGCAAACAAGCCAAAGGTGGACAGAGGAAGCGTTAAAAGGATACCCTCAAAGCTTCCCTGATAAAGTGCAACATCCCCACCCACACCTAGGAATCCTTGGCCAAAGACCGCCCAAAGTGGAGGAAGTGCATCCGGGAGGGCGCTGAGCGCCTCGAATCTCATCACCGACTGCAAGCAGAAGACAAGTGCAGGCAGCGGAAAGCGCATACGGCAAATCTGTCCCACCCTCCCTTATGCTCAATGGCTGCCTGTCCCACCTGTGGTAGGGACTGCGGCTCTCGTATTGGACTGTTCAGCCACCTAAGGAATCATTTTTAGAGTGGAAGCAAGTCTTCCTCGATTCCAAGGGACTGCCTATGAGGATGGCTCCCAGGTGTCGGTGGGGATGTTGCATTTAATCAAGGAGGCTTTGAGGGTGTCCTTGAAACTTTGCCTCTGCCACCTTGGGCTCGCCTGCCATGTAGGAGTTCCGAGTAGAGCGCTTGCTTTGGGAGTCTTGTGTTGGGCATGCGAACAATGTGGCCCGCCCAACGGAGCTGGTTGAGTGTGGTCAGCACTTCGATGCTGGGGATGTTGGCCTGATCGAGAACAGTAACGTTGGTGCGTCTGCTCTCCCAGGGGATTTGCAGGATCTTGCGGAGGCAGCGTTGCTGGTATTTCTCCAACGATTTGTGGTGTCCACTATTGTGTACATGTGCACGAAGCAAAATTGCTCTTTCAAAGAGCCAACGCAGAATCAGAGGCTTTTATAATTCCCTATTACAATTCAGTAACATTTACACATGACAGATGGAAATCAAACAAGAAAGAAGAGAGAAAGATTTGCATTTATATAGCACCTTTCACGACCACCAGACGACTCAAAGCGCTTTACAGCCAATGGCATACTTTTTGAAGTGCAGCCACTGTTGTAACGTGGGAACAACACAAAGTTACGAAGTAGAACTTTTGGAATGATTACCGCCTTAAGGTTTATAAAGGACTGTGCAAAGCTGCTAGCAATGTCATGCCTGATTAATGTTTACAGGTAGTGTCCCTATCATTATTCTCCCCGGAGGGTTTTAAACTGTTTCTGCTCATAATACTCAAAGACATGTTTCTTCAGCAACAGTAATTGGGTGTGACACCACCATATTAACAACAACTTGCTTTTATATAATGCCTTTAATGTAGTAACACGTCCCAAGGTGCTTCACAGGAGCGTGATCAAATAATAATATTGAGACAATTAAAGGCGATATTAGGACAGGTGACCAAAGGCTTGGCCAAAGATGTAGGTGTGAAAGGGCGTCTTAAAGGAGGAGAGAGAGAGAGGGGGAGAGACGGAGAGGTTTAGAGAGCGATTTCCAGAGCTTAGGGCCCAGGCAGCTAAAGGCACAGCTGCCAATGGTGGGATGAAGGAAGTGGGGGATGCTCAAGAGGTCCGATTTGGAGCAGCGCAGAGATCACCGAGGGTTTTAGGGCTGGAGGAGATCACAGAGATAGTGAGGAACGAGGCCATGGAAGAATTTGACGGGATCTCGGTTTAACATCTCGTACGGAAGGCGACACATATTATCATTACAAAAAGCCATTCTAGTTTCCCAGTTACAAGCGAGAGAATGGAGTGAATAGCAGCTTTGCTGACTATTATGCCTCCCCTGAAAGAAATAGATCAGAGAAATGAGAGGTGACATTTTTTACCAGCCGTAGTCTATTGATTAAATAAATCTGGAATAAAAGGCTAGTATCAGTAATGGTGACCATGGAACTACCGGATTGTCGTAAAAAATCCATCTGCTTTACTAATGTCCGTTAGGGAAGGAAATCTGCCGCCCTCACCCGGTCTGGGCCTATATGTGACTCCAGACCCACAGCAATGTGGTTGACTCTTCACTGCTCCTCCGAAATGAACCACCACACGGACTGCAGCGGTTCAAGAAGGCGGCTCACCACCACTTTCTCGAGGACAATTAGGGATGGGCAACAAAGGCTGGGCCCTGGCAGCGATGCCCACCATCCGAGTAACGAAGAAAACAAAAAAAATTCAGATTTTTCAATTTTGACCGAAGGGTTTTGGGGGCGTAGTTTTGATCCCTCATTTTGATATATAGAAGAGTGAGAATACGAGTGTCAGTAAATCGTTTGAACGAATGGTACCGAGGTTCCCCATGGCCGTGATCCTCACATGGCTGTCGGGCTCGACGCGATGGTCCCCTCCGGCACCGACCCCACCGGGGGGCGTGCGGGGTCCGCCAGAGGGCAACTCGCTTGCACGATCTAGGCGGGCGCCAGAATCTCGCAGGAACATCTCTGGTGCCCGCCTCTGAAAAGATAGAGGGCTGGATTTTTGGTCTGCTGCCACCCCTGTTAGCTCCCCGGAGAGGCGCCAATGAGCTCTTCCGGGCGGGCGGCCAACTTCCAGCGCCCCGCCGGGGCTTTCGGTGCCGGTTTCGAGGGAACGCGGAGCATCACCACCCGGGAGAGGTGAGCCTGTGTGCCACGCCCTTGGTTGCAACAACGGCTCGCTATTTGGATCACGCCCTGTTATGTATGCAACCCTATGTAACCAGTATTATACCGGCACCAGAGGGCGTGCCTGTTGGAGTCCGCAGGGAACCCAGCATCCCTTGGGAGCACTGTATATAAGCAGGCCACCCATGCTGAACCAACACTCTGCAGTTAGAATAAAGGAACTAAGGTCACACTTACTCGCATCTACAGTACTCAGTTACACGCGCCCCATAGAGCGCCCTGCTGGGACCGCCTGCGGAAGCTGGCAGTCCCGAGCTGTAGTGGCCGCAGTGACGTAAGCCAATTTGCGCACAGCAAGCTCCCGCAAACAGCAATGTGATAATGACCAGACAATCTGTTTTTGTTGTGTTGATTGAGGGATAAATATTGGCCAGGACACCGGGGATAACTCCCCTGCTCTTCTTCGAAATAGTGCCACGGGATCTTTGACGTCCACCTGAGGGGGCAGACGTCTCATCCAAAAGATGGCACCTCCGGCACTCCACTGGGAGCGTCAGCCTAGATTTTTTTTCTGTTCAAGTCCCTGGAGTGGGACCTGAACCCACAACCTTCTGACTCAGAGGCGAGAGTGCTACCCACTGAACCATGGCTGACATATTTGCTAAACGCAATACTTAATCGTCAGTAATTTAAATGTCACAACGGTCAACAACTGGGTTGTTTTAATGCACTTGTCACATTTGGAGCAACCCAATTCTTTGTCTTAAATTGAATGATATAATATTGTCTTCTATCTGCTTTGAGTTATATACATAATAATTCATGATCTTTACAACAAGTAAAATGCAGACAATGTTATGCTAAGGTTGGGGTAATTAGCATGCTTGTCACTGCCTGTATATCGTTAACCTGATACTGTTGCCAGCTCTGTCCCCAAATGATCCTTTAGCATTATTAAAGCAAATGAGATTTGAGTCGACTAATTTTTCATTGCTTGTCTGGATTTTTCACCATTTCCCATGATAGAATGATTACACAGAAGGCTTGGGAAGAGGTCTGGCCAACCTCAGTTCTTAGCCCGCGAGGAGATCAAGGAAGGTTTCTCTGCACATACCCAAACTGGGGAAATTGAAGTCAAGTCTCAAGCCGGTGCGATAAAACACAGGAACGTTAGGACCAGGAGGAGGCCATTCAACCCCTCGGGCCTGCTCTGCCATTCGTTTAGATCATGGCTGATCTGCACCTCAACCTCATTGACCCACTTTTGCTCCATATAGAATACAGAATCTTACAGCACAGAAGGAGGCCATTTGGCCCATCGTGCCTGTGCCGGTACTGTGAAAGTGCTGTGCAATTAGTCCCACTCCCCCTGCTCTTTCCCCACAGCCCGGCAAACCTTTCCTTTTCACCTATGTATCCAGTTCTCATTTGAAGGTTGCTATTTAATCTTATTTCAGGCAGGGCATTCCAGATCATACAACTTACTATGTTAAAAAAAAGTCCCCTTCTGCTTCAAGTATCTGTTCAATGCCATCTGAGTTGAACTTTCATGTCTTTTAACAAGTTTATGCTCCTGTGATAAGTAACATAGAAACATAGAAAATAGGTGCAGGAGTAGGCCATTCCGACCTTCGATCTGCACCACCATTCAAAATGATCATGGCTGATCATTCAACCTCAGTACCCCTTTCCTGGTTTTTCTCCATACCCCTTGGTCCCTTTTGTCGTAAGGGTATTACTCAGAGAGAGGTTAGAAGGTGGAACATGCCACCACACGGAGTGGTTGAGACGAGTATCATAGCAGCATTTAAGGGGTAGCCGGATAACTCCATGAGGGAGAAAGTAATAGAAGGCTATACAGATAGGGTGAGACAAAGTAGGGGTGGGAGGAAGCTCGTGTGGAGCATAAACACCTGCATAGACCAGTTGAGATCGGTGATTGAAGCATGGGCAGGTACAGAAGGAGCAGCGAGGTCGGGGCGAAGGAGCCGCGAGTGATGGTGGAGCGATGTGATCGAGACCCTGGAGAGCCGAGGGCCCAGGGGCAGCAGGGCCCAGCCCACACTGCGATATGCGTGAGCACTCGGTCCGTGCAGCAGAGCTGGTCTCGTCATCTTGCTTAATCCTTGCCACTGGACCAAGGCCTAGCTCTGTCAAGCCCGTGTGGTGGCTGGTGTGCAACGGTCACCACATGTTAAAAAAATCCACGCACAGGCATCTTCCACCCTTCAGGATGTAGTTCTGGATCTGGAATATTAGGTCCTTCATTGAAACACCTGTGAACTCATCCTTTTTTGGCGTGGAAGCAAGTCATCCTCGATACGAGGGACTGCCTAAGAAGAAGGAGAGACCAGTGGCCGGTTTCTGTGCTGTACATTCTATGTCATTCTATGTAGTTTGTAGATCGTTCAGCTTTCTTCTTGCTAATCAAAGTACTTGCTGTCTCCTCTGGAGCAGAGCATGCTCGAGCCATCAAACAGCCTACTCCTGCTCCTATTTCTTAGGTTCTCTCCCCTCCATCCCCCGCTTCGTTTTCCTACAAAAATACTTGCTTATCTTTCATTTCCAGGTGATGTACACTTGAAGCGTTAGCCTGCCATTGCTCCTGAGTGTCAGCTGTGGCTCAGTGGGCAGCACTCTCTTCTATGAATCAGAAGGTTGTGGGTTCAAATCCCACTCCAGGAGCTTGAGCACAAAAAAACATCAAGGCTGACACTCCCAGTGCAGTGCTGCACTGTTGGACATACTGTTGTTCGGATGAGACGTTAAACCAACTCTCAGGTGGATGTAAAAAATCCCATGGCACTATTTCGAAGAAGGGCAGGGGAGCTCTCCCTGGTGTCCCTCAAATCAATATGACTAAAACAGATTATCTGGCTATTTTGTCACATTGCTATTTGTGGGAGCTTGTTTGTGCGCAAATTGGCTGCCACGTTTGCTACATTACAACAGCGACTACACTCAAACGTACTTCATTGGCTGTAAAGTGCTTTGAGACGTCCGGTGGTCATGAAAGGTGCTATATAAATGCAAGTCTTTCTTTCTTTTCTGAATTAGCAGTCTGTGATTGGTTTTACCTAAGTAGGTACGATTGAAATCAATTCATCTAAAGGAAAAGCAAAAATCTCCATCAGCATCATTGATTTTATAATCTGTTGTTGAGTATTGCACAAAGGATAACCTTTGCTTTATAACTGCTGCATCAGCTCATGTAGTTCTAGAGTTAGACCTCATCAATGCTCCAGCTCTGTGTAATCCTGTGAGCAAGGCTGTAAATAATGCCGGATTTAAAAGGTCACGGATGGACTCATGTCCAATTTAATTGGACATGCACATCAGTAGTTTTTCTGCATGGGACAGCATTAATACTGATTCAGTGGCATCTATGTACACGAAGAGAATCATAGAATTATAGAATGGTTACAGCACAGAAGGAGGCTATTCGGCCTGTCGAGCCCATGTCGGCTCTCTGCAAGAGCACCTCAACTAGTCCCAACCACCCCACCAATCTTTCCCCGTAGCCCTGCAATTTTCTTTTCCTACAGGTACTTATCCAACTCCCTTTTGAAAGCCGTGACTGAGTCTGCCTCCACCACCCTTTCAGGCCGTGCATTCCAGATCATAAACACTCGCTGCGTAAAAAAATGTTTCCTCATGTCGCCTTTGGTTCTTCTGCCAATCACTTTAAATCTGTGTCCTCTGGTTCTCAACCCTTCCGCCAATGGGAGCAGTTTCTCTCTATCTACTCCTTCTAAATCCCTCATGATTTTTACCACCTCCATCAAATCTCCTCTTAACCTTCTCTGCTCCAAGGAGAACAACCCCAGCTTCTCCAGTCTATCCACATAACTGAAGTCCCTCATCCCTGGAACCATTCTTGTAAATCTTTTCTGCACCCTCTCTAAGGCCTTCACATCCTTCTCAAAGTCCAATGCCCAGAATTGGACACAATACTCCAGGTGAGGCCGAACCAATGTTTTATAAAGGCTCATCATCACTTCCTTGTGTTTGTACTCTATGCTGCTATTTATTAAGCCCAGGATCCCGTAAGCTTTTTTAACCACTTTCTCAACCTGACATGCCACCTACAACGGATTTGTGCACAAACACCCCCAGAGGGCAGGAAGATGTCCGCTCTGTGCTGCGGGTAACAAGATCTTAAACTGGTTCTTTATAAATGGTTTACACACTGAGGAAATCTCCCTCGTAGGAGCAGTGTAGGATATTCAACCCCTCTAGTCAGTTCCGTCATTTAATTATATCATGGCTGATCTGTATTTTAACCCCATCTGTCCGCCTTGGTTCCACATCCCTTAATACTCTCGCCTAAAAAAAATCTATTAATTTCAGCTTCAAAATGTTCCACTGACTCCCCCCCCCCCCCCCCACCCGCCCAGCCTCGACTGCTTTTTGGAGATGGAGTTCCAGATTTCCAGTACTCTGGGTGAAGAAGTGATTCCTGACTTCACCCCTGAACAGCCCAGTTCTAATTTTAAGGTTATGCCCCCTCACAACAAAAACAGATTATCTGGTCATTATGGCTGTTTGTGGGAGCTTGCTGTGTGCAAATTGGCTGCCGTGTTTCCCACATGACAACAGCGACTACACTCCAAAAAGTACTGAATTGGCTGTAACGCGCTTTGAAATGTCCAGTGGTCGTGAAAGGCACTATATAAATCCAAGTCTTTTCTTTCATTCACTGAAGGAGGAATTAGATGGCAAGCAAAAAAGTTAATCCAATGAGACCCTGTACACAAGATCAACAGACTATTTTGGGCCAGCAAGAACAGGCATCAAACACAAGAGAGTTTTCACAAATGGACCCTTATTATCTAATCCAAGAGCAGTCATCATAGGCGGTCCCTCGTGTCAAGGATGACTTGCTTCCATGCCAAAAAGGGATGAGTTCACAGGTGTTTGAATGAAGGACCTAATATTCCAGGTCCCGAACTACATGTTGAAGGGTGGAAGATGCCTGTGCGTGGATTATTTTAACGTGGGGTGGCCGTTGCACACCAGCCACCACACGGGCTTGACAGAGCTAGGTCTTGGTCCAGTGGCAAGGGTTAACCAAGACGACTGGAGACCAGCTCTGCTGCACGGACCTAGTGCGCACACATATCGCAGTGTGGGCTGGGCCCGTGCTGCCCCTGGGCCCTCGCACACCTCATTTGCATTCACCGGAATGGAAAATAGAGAAGTAAGGCTTGCATTTATTGTGTGCCTTCAACAACCTCAGGATGTCCCAAAGCGCTTTACAATCAACAAGTACTTTTGAAGTATCCTCACTGTTGTAATGTAGAAAACATGGTAGCCAATTTGTGCACTGCAGTAACCCATAGCACGCACACACACACAATGAAACAAGGAATAGACTAACTAGTTGACTGTATGCAAATTAATTATTGGTTTTGTTTGAAGTACATCACAGGCTCGTGCATCTGTTAACCGACTAACTGATGAGTTAATGACGAAAGAATCAAATATAAGACTGCTACCTCAGTCTAAGCTGCTTTTCTCTTAGACTATGTGGGACAACGATACATATCAACGATACATATAAGAAATTAAACATTTCATCACTCAAGCATCCCAATGCATTGTGAGAGATTTAAGTAACGAACTGAACGTGACAGTTTTATTAAAACCCACTGAATAACACATATAAGCCTGAGGCATTGACTTGAAGTAGTGTGAATAGATTGATCACAGACACCATGCATAGAGGTGTAGATTTAAAAGTACTGTTTGTTCAGGACAAGCTAAAGTGTCCCACATAGTCTAAGAGAGAAGCAGCTTAGACTGAGGTAGCAGTCTTATATTTGATTCTTTCGTCATTAACTCATCAGTTAGTCGGTCAACAGATGCACGAGCCTGTGATGTGCTTCAAAAAAACCAATAATTAATTTGCATACAGTCAACTAGCTAGTCTATTCCTTGTGTCAGCAATGGCTCAGCCAGGTCCCATTCCAGAGACTTGACCATAAAAATTTAGGCTGACACTCCAGTGCAGTGCTGAGGGATGTCGGAGGTGCCGTCTTTCGGATGAGATGTTAAACCGAGGCCCCGTCTGCTCTCTCTCAGGTGGCAATATTTCGAAGAAGAGTAGGTGAGCTCATCCTGGCCAATGGGGATAGACTTTCCACTATGATTGCTATCGCCCAAAAATGGGTGATATTTCCGACTTTAGTGTTTTTTAAATTTTTCAGTATCGCTGAAATATCGCCCATTTTAAAAACCACTAGTTTCGTCTTTTTAATTTAGGCAATAGCCTTAGCAATGTGAAATGGGCGATTCAGTCGTGCAAGTCTGGCGTCCATAGCAACGGCAGTTCTGCGCATGCGCATTTTTTTTCCAGGCAAAGAACTTTTCCCATTAATTAGAATGTAACTCAGCCGGATTGTAATTCAGCTGGGTAATCTTGGGTAGTTTCCCTGTTAAGATTTGAACTGCGATTGCTGTTTGTGAGAGCTTGCTGTGAACAAATTGGCTGCCGTGTTTTCTACATTACAACAGTGACGATACTTCAAAAGTACTTGTTGGTTGTCATCATCATCTTAGGCAGTCCCTCGAAAGCGAGGAAGACTTGCTTCCACTCTAAAAATTAGTTCTCAGGTGACTGAACAGTCCAATACGGGAATTACAGTCTCTCTCACAGGTAGGACAGATAGTCATTGAAGGAAAGGGTGGGTGGGGAGTCTGGTTTGCCGCACGCTCCTTCCATTGCCTGCACTTGTTTTCTGCATGCTCTCGGCGACGAGACTCGAGGTGCTCAGCGACCTCCCGGATGCACTTCCTCCACTTAGGGCAGTCTTTGGCCAGGGACTTATGATGATAGATTGAGTAAACTGGGTCTTTACTCGTTGGAGTTCAGAAGGATGAGGGGGGATCTTATAGAAACATTTAAAATAATGAAAGGGATAGACAAGATAGAGGCAGAGAGGTTGTTTCCACTGGTCGGGGAGACTAGAACTAGGGGGCACAGCCTCAAAATACGGGGGAGCCAATTTAAAACCGAGTTGAAAAGGAATTTCTTCTTCCAGAGGGTTGTGAATCTGTGGAATTATCTGCCCAGGGAAGTAGTTGAGGCTAGCTCATTGAATGTATTCAAATCACAGATAGATTGATTTTTAACCAATAAGTGAATTAAGGGTTATGGGGAGCGGGCGGGTAAGTAGAGCTGAGTCCATGGCCAGATCAGCCATGATCTTGTTGAGTGGCGGAGCAGGCTCGAGGGGCTAGATGACCTACTCCTGTTCCTAATTCTTATGTTCTTATGTTCTTATGTCTCCCAGGTGTCGATGGGGATGTTGCTCTTTATCAGGGAGGCTTTGAGGTGACCTTGAAATGTTTCCTCTGCCCACCTGGGGCTCGCTTGCCGTGTAGGAGTTCCGAGTAGAGCGCTTGCTTTGGGAGTCTTGTGTCGGGCATGTGGACGATGTGGCCCGCCCAACGGCGCATCCTGAGGTTGTTAAAGGCACTGTATAAAGCCTTTCTTCTCTGTTTTCCTTTCTGATGAATGTCAATGAGGTTGTTCCCAAGGTGGTGAAGTACAGGTGTCACGATTGTTTGAATAGATTTACATAGCCTCATACTGCAGAGTCAGTGCTAAAGCACTCAGTAGGGGAATTTGACACTATCTTAACACCTTATGGAAACTTGCTGTTAGAAATGAGATAATTTGGAAACTTAGAGCACTGTTCACTGCCATTTGTCCAAGCACATATGACACTAGATCATACAACAGCAAAATACTGCGGATGCTGGAAATCGGAAATAAAAACACGAGAGTACTAACCAGTGAGTATGTCCAGCATTCTCTGATACGAGATCGTACTTATCGAACAATATCCAGTGGCACAAATCGGAATTTAGTCTCAAAGAACTTGCAGTTATATAGCGCTTTTCAGAACCTCAGAACTCCCCAAAGCGCTTCACAGCCAATGAAGAGACTATTGAAGTGTAGTCACTGTTGTAATGTAGGAATCACAGCAGCTAATTTAGGCACAGCAAGGTCCCACAAACAAGGATGAGGTAAATGACCACTTAGTTTGATTTTTTTTTTTAGTGATGTTGGTTGTTCGACAAATGCTAGCCAGACTCCCCCTGCTCTTCTTCAAATAGTGCCGTGGGATCTTTTACATCCACCTGAGAGGGCAGACGGGGCCTCGGTTTAGCATCTCATCTGAAAAACCGGCACCTCTGACAGTGCAGCGCTCCCTCAGCACTGCACTGGAGTCGGCCTAAATGAAATGCTCAACTCTCTGGATGGTGGATTCAACCCACGACCTTTGTACTCAGAGGTATCAATGGTTTGACCCGAGCCAAGGCTGGTACCTTACTCCATCCTCAGTGGCAAATTCTGTGATTGTACCATCGCAGCATCAGAGTGGAATAATTATTTGCAGCCTCTGTTCGGAAAGTGCCCATTTTTCCGAATCATTTATGATTTTTTACACTTTATTTCAGAATCATCGCATTAAAAATGGACACTTAAAAAAGATCTCCAATTCTACTGGTGACACTCTCCAAACTGCATTAATGGGGAACCAAAACAGAAATCAGATTCATGTCCTATTCCTGAATGAATAATTATGCTTCATCAAATAGTTCCATAAATTGCAAGATATTGAACCCAGCATTATTTTCTTTAAAAAAAATTCATTCACGGGATGCCAGCATCGCTAGCAGGCCAGCATTTATTGCCCATCCCTAATTGTCCTTGGGAAGCAGGTGGTGAGCCTTCATGTCAGAGGGCAGTGAAGAGTCAACCACATTGCTGTGGGTCTGGAGTCACTTATCGGCCAGACCGTGTAAGGAGGGCAGATTTCCTTCCCGAAAGGGCATTAGTGAACCAGATGGGTTTTGACGATGATCCGGTAGTTTCATGGTCACCGTTACTGACTTATTCTGGATTTACTTAATTAACTTAATTTAAATTCCCCAGCTGCCATGGTGGGATTTGAACTCATGTCTTTGCATCATTCGTCCAGGCCTCTGGATTGCTGGTCCAGTAATGTAACTACCAGGCAACCGTAGATCACAAAGCCCTGTTGCTGTGGCATAGTCGTCAGTGAAGGACAATGGGACTGAAAACGTGAGAAGCAAAGACACGTCAAGTAGGAAGGGCTGGGTTACTCCAAGCTTGAGGTTCAAAGGGGCGAGGGCCTGAAATTCATCCAACTCCGTCACACCACTGCAGTGAGATAGGACTCGTTGTCCACCAGTCTGTGCTGACCCTAACCCTCATCCCAAGTCTCAGGGGCAGGATCATTTGCCTAAAGGGGGGTAGGATCCCAAGCCACGCACATCCGTCCCGCGGACAGCCAGGAATTTCAGCAGCTACGCTTTGCTGCTCCATCGGGGCGGGCCATATCTGGTCAGAAATCGATGGGGTTTCAGAACAGAGAGCTCCGGTTTAAGATTCATGCTTTTCCAGCGGACAAAACGTGGCAGCCATTTCCGCAAGTACCGGAAAGATTTCTGGCAGGCAACATCCTTCCACCAATCCCACCTAACCTTCAGTCATTGGCACAAAGAGGAGGCAGGAAGTTGTCCCCTACCAGAAACCATATAAAATTTGGGCTGACCACCTGGAGCAACTTATACTCTCAGGAATGTTGGGGGCCTGATCAGTTGGGAAAGATAGCACGTAATTAGATAGGCAAATGGAATGATGGCCTTTATTGCAAGGGGGATGGAGTATAAAAGCAAAGCGGTCCTCCTACAACTGTACACGGTATTGATGAGACCACACCTAGAGTATTGCATACAGTTTTGGTCTCCGAATTTAAGGAAGGTATACTTGAATTTCAGGCAATTCAGAGAAGGTTCACTAGGTTGATTTCTGATATGAAGGAGTTGTCGTATGAGGAAAGGTTGAGCAGGTTGGGCTTGTACTCATTGAGTTTAGAAGAATGTGAGGTGATCTTAGTGAAACAAAAAATTCTGAGGGGGCTTGACAGGGTAGATGCTGAGAGGATGTTTCCCCTCGTGGGGAATCTAGAACTAGGGGGCATTGTTTCAGCATAAGGGGTCGGCCATTTAAGACAGAGATGAGGAAGAATTTCTTCTCTCAGAGACTTGTGAATCTTTGGAATTCTTTACCCCAGAGAGCTATGGAGGCTGTTTCATTGAATATATTCAAGGTGGAGATAGACAGATTTGTGAACGATAAGGGAGTCAAGGGTTATGGGGAACAGGCAGGAAAGTGTTGAGGTCAAGATCAGATCAGCCATGATCTTATTGAATGGCGTAGCAGGCTCGAGGGGCCGAATGGCCGACTCCCGCTCCTATTTCTTATGTCCTTAGGTTCTTAAGAGAAAATAGAGGGAGTTACACAGGCCAAACTTTTTGACCTCCTGGGAAAGAATGAGTTAAAGAAAGAAAGACTTGCATTTCTATAGCGTCTTTAATGACCTCAGGATGTCCCAAAGCCAATTAAGTATTTTTGAAATGTGGCAGCCAATTTGTGCACTGCCAACTCCCACAAACAGCAATGTGATAATGACCAGGTCATCTGTTTTTTTTAGTGATGTTAGTTGAATAGAGTAAATGGGCTAGAACCTCCACTTTTTTTGCCTGCTTAACGGCCACTTAACACCCATTTTATCGCTGAAATGATTTGTAACGCCAATATATTGTCCAATCTGGACAAAATGGAGACTGACGGGCGTTTTTAGGAGACCTATCGCCAAGCATTATTTTCCCAGTGTGCTTAACGCCGAGAAAAAATATTACTGCCCGCCCACTTTTTTTGGCGGAATCAGCAGGATGAGCGAAATCAATGCCCATAATATCGCCCAGCGTTACTTTTCACACGGAAATAATACCAAGATTCAATAATACTGCCCGGCGACTGTTTTTTGTCATAAAGAGCATTTTTATCCAAACTAGCGGAAATGGAGATCGCCCATCGTCAATTTCACCACCTCGCACACATATCGCCCACAACATCACTCACTCAAAAAACCGCCCACAAAAAGGGATTCCACTCCCTGAATGTCCAGCTGGTTGTCGACCACCAGCAAATTATACTGGCAGTGAATGCTCGATTTCTGGGCAGCATCCATGATGCGCACATCCTGCGTGAGAGCACTGTATCTGACTTGTTTAACAATGAGCCACAAGGTCAATGCTGGATTCTTGGGGACAAAGGATATGGCCTCGCCAACTGGCTGATGACCCCACTGTGTGACACCCACACCGAGGCCGAGAGGTGATAAACGAGAGCCACAGAGCAACTCGTAATATCGTGGAGAAAACCACTGGAGTGCTGAAGCAGCACTTCAGATGTCTGGACCACTCAGGAGGCCAGCTCCAATACCACCCTGAGCAGGTAGCTCAATTTGTGGTGGTGTGCTTCATGCTGCACAACTTGGCTATCAGGAGGGGACAAGAATTGCCTGATGAGCCTGACAGTCCACCTCACCAGAGAGAGGAAGAGGAGGACAAGGAGGCGGACGCTGACATCAGCCCAGACAAGGAGGCTGACGCTGAAGCCATGCCCCTGCCCCCCTGTAGACCGCATGAAAGGGCCCGTGGTGGCATGATAGCTGCAAGAGCCTTACGTCAGGAGCTCATCAATGATCGTTTTGCCTGAAAGAACGTTGGTGTTACTTCCAAGGCTGACACAATGCTGGGTGTGCAGGTCATACATCAATGGTGGGCATCACCTTGGTGACAGTTAAAGTTTAAGTTGATTGAAGTTAAGTGTGATTATACCCTTTGATGTTAAGCAATCACCAGCGTGTAATGGTGCAGCTATCTGAGCCAATGAGCTGCAAGGTTTTGTAAAATAAAAAACATTTAAACCAAACATTAGTCTGAAATCATTAGTATTTCTGTACAAACCAGCCCTTCCCCCCCACACCCCTCTTCTCCTCCCCACCTCTACCCCTTATTCTTACCCTCCTGACTCCAAGCCGCCTGGCCGAGGTACTCCTCAGGCGATGCTTCATTGGGGGGGGGTGTGGGTGACGGCCAAAGCGCTGCTTGGATGGATACGGGAGAGGATGGTCCTGAGGTGGCAACGTGCTGCGAGCCATAAGCAAGATGTTGCTGCTGGCTCTCATATGTGGTTGACAATGGGGGTGCGTCACCTTGGGGTGCATTTCGGCGATCCGGTACCACCGGGAGCCCTCTGCCACCAGTGTTGCTGGCTACCAGCTCCAGGGCCTCCTTCATCCCTTCCATTTTATATGTTATTTGTTGGACAAAAACTCGGTGCCAACTATGTTCTTGGTGCTTCGTGGGCTTTTTGCTGCTGGTGAATCTCCCTCGTGCCTCCCACAACAGCCAGACAAGCACACACCACAGCCACACACGCTTTCAGTCCCCCTGAGCTCCCTCTTTCTCTGTCTCCTCTTCTGCGCGTGTCATGATGACCCTTGACCTCCTGAATCGCGGGAATCGAGCGTTGCCATGCCGTTGCTAAGGATGGCAGAAGGTCAGCGAGATTTAACGCTACCGCCCATTTCATATCGCTCGTGGTAACGCCCATTTTCACAAATGTAAACTAGGTGTTTTGAGAATGGGCGAGAAGCCGGCGATTTGAAAACCTTTTTTTACTGCACATGCCGGAAATAACGGCCATTTTTGGGCGATTAGCACAAAAGTGTAAAATCTAGCCCAGGATGTTTCTTTCGTTCTCAGTCTGGGCTCCAGACTCATCCAATCATTATCATTATCATAGGCAGTCCCTCGAATCGAGGATGACTTGCTTCACACCAAAAAGTTCACAGGTGTTTGAATGAAGGACCTAATATTCCAGATCCCGAACTAAATCTTGAAGGGTGGAAGATGCCTGTGCATGGATTGTTTTAACGTGTGGTGATCGTTGCACACCAGCCACCACACGGGCTCGACAGAGCTAGGTCTTGGTCCAGTGGCAAGGATTAGCCAAGACGACTGGAGACCAGCTCTGCTGCACGGACCTAGTGCTCACACATATCGCAGTGTGGGCTGGCCCGTGCTGCCCCTGGGCCCTCGCCTTTTCTGGGCCCCGAACTCACGCCTCTCCTGGGCCTCGATCACATCCCTCTACAATCTCTCGCCGCTCCTTCGCCCCAACCTCGCCGCTCCTGCTGTACCTGCCCACGCTGCAATCAGCAACCTGGATCTTCCTGACGTCCAATCCAGTCACACTTTTTGCTGCCGTTGTTCTCCTGCTCCAGCACGTGCTGCTCCTTGGAGTGGTCTGGCCCCACGCTGCTTCTTCCGCTCCCCAGCCTGCTCTGATGGTGCTCACAGGCCGGGGGCTGTGCAGACAAAGCAGGCCATTAGATCCCTCGGGCCTGTGGGGAGCTATCCAATTAGTCTCACTGCCCCCGCTCTTTCCGCATAGCTCTGCTTCCAACAATCTTTCAGGCAGTGCATCCCAGATCATAACAACTTCCTGTGTAAAAAGATTTTTCCCTATCTCCGTTTTTGCCAATTACCGTGAATCTGGATCCTCTGGTTACCGGCCGTCCTGTCAGTGGAAACAGTTTCTCCCTAGCTGCTCTCTCGGGTGGATGTAAAAGATCCCACGGCACTTTTTCGAATGAGAGCAGGGGAGTTATCCTCGGTGTCCCTCAGTCAACATAACAAAATCAGATTATCTGGTCATTATCACGTTGCTGTTTGTGGGAGCTTGCTGTGCACAAATTGGCTGCCACATTTCCCACATTACGACAGTGACTGCACTTGAAAAAGCATTTCATTGGCTGTTGTAAGGTTCCAAAATTCATGAAAACCCCTCTGTGTTTGGACTCACTGAAAAGGAAACTCGATTTGGGTCTATTAAGCAGAAAGTTTGGGATCCTAAAATGGATATGGAAGAAATCTACGCGTTTTAACCAAGTGTTGGATTTTAAAAGGCATGTGTTGGGTCTGTGAGGAAAAAAAGGCTGCAACCTCTGTAAATCCAGTTTGGATATTGTCAAATTGTCTAGGGAACTGTTTACCTTCAGACCTACCCCCTAGAAGACATTAACATTTCAACAATTGACCCAAGGAAGTACAGTTTTTAGTCCAAGCACAGAACCCATCCAACACATGCATAATGCTAATCACCTTTCCGGCCCGCATAGAAATATCGGACCCAGACAGGCAACTCGAAACCAGAAACTAATGTTAACAATTGCGACTCGAAACCAAAGGATAATTTCAACAATTGACACATCTGTAATCGAGTTACCATTAACGAGTCCAGCAAAACTTAAACAAAAGAAACGTTAGATTGGGCGCAAAGATTAAGCAGCCTCTCAGAGTATAATTGAGGACCTATCGTACCAAGAGAACTACTCTATTCTGACCATCACAGGAAGAACTGTTCTGACCATCACAGAAAGAACTATTCTGACCAGCACTTCGGAACAACAAAATCAAGATCGAGAGCACACGGCGAGAAAACGCAGGAAGAAACATCGTGACATCGGAGAAAAGAACTTCAAAAACCAATCAGTGGAACATCAATACCAACTGGCTTCAATACGCAGCAGAGGTCTTCTACCATGTCCGGGGTACGGCAAGGCAAACCGGCTATAACCAAAGAACCCCGAAACTGCGAAACAGCTCTAGCTGTCAAAGGAAAGGATCTGGTGAGCATGAGTCCCTGGAGCCCAAGATTGACCAAGTTAGAGTGTAAGTGGGAGGTGGGAGTTATTTCTGTTGTGTTTATTACCTGTAATAAAGTATTCCCCATTGTTTAGAATCTTTTTGTAAGATTTTACAGTTTTATTGGAGTGTATTTGTGTTATTTGCTTTCTTGAATAAAACCCATACCTTCTTTGTACAAAACAGTTGTCTGCTGTACTTTATCACACCCTGATTAATAAATCCAAGCTCGAGAACCAGGAAGTGGGAGTGACTCACAACCACTCTGGGTCAGGAAGGCAAGCTGACAGACCCACCACATCCTACAGAATGGTGAGCCAGGTAGGAGCTTAGTCAAAAGGGGTGATGCAGTAGGCACTGTTTTTGAGGAAAGAAGCAAAATGGAAGAGAGGATTTCCTCTTACATATTCAAGAATGCCAATATAACAAAGAAATGGGTACTGAACCTATTGTGCGCTGAGCGTCCTGTGGACGCTGCAGCCAAATGGACTGAGAGTAAGGACCATAAGCGCTCTGTGGAGAAAGCAATATGGTTACTCTGCCTACAGCGACAGGTCCAGCAATTGGACAAGAAAGTCAAGTCGCTGAAGGCAGACCCCAAGGAGTCCGAGGAACACTCGAGTGCCAGAGCTATCATGGGGGAGAGATTATTTGAGGAGTTAGGCAAGCAAAAGAAAAGGAAACTACGATTAGTGGAAACACATAGAAACCGCCAGGATTACCTTCAGTGCCAGGTCACCGAAGCGAAGGGTCATGAACTGGTGTCGCGGGGAGAAAACACCCGCCTCACCAGGATAATTCAAGAGCAGGAGGAGAGGTTGAGAGAAGTCCAGGCAGCTTACAAAGTAGCAAGCACTAGGGGTTTTGAGTCGGGAGACCACGGCCCCTGCCAGCAACAAATAAATAGTCTGAACCTTGCTCTGTCCAAGGCGAAAGGCATGGTATGCCTAATAAACCCTGGTGCGGCCCGGTGGACCTGGAAGAGCAGAGGGAAACCGTTGGGGAATGACCCTGTTGGGCAGCAGGAGGGGCGAGCGGGGAGGGACCTTCGACCACTACCTGTGGCGCTGGGGAATGACCCTGTTGGGCAGCAGGAGGGGCGAGCGGGGAGGGACTTTCAACCACTACCTGTGGCGCTGGGGAATGACCCGGTTGGGCAGCAGGAGGGGCGAACGATTTGTGAGGCGGGCAGGGATTGCGGACCACCACCACCTGTGGCGCCGGGTTTTAGCTCGGTTTGGCAGCAGGGAGAGGTGGGCGAGCCAATATGAGAAGGGCCGGGACCGGCGCCGATATGCCCGATCCGGCAGCAAAAGTTTGGCCCGCCCAACGGGGTCTCTCGAAGGTCACTTCGTGGTTCCCCATGGCACCCAACAGTTTAGAACCACGATAGCCCACCTGGATAAGCTGGATAAAGGGGACCCTACGGTTCACTTTATGGAAGTAGACCGAGCGGCCGGCATCAATGGGTGTGACGACTCCGAAATGGCAAAAATGCTCCAATTCTCCCTAGACAGTAGCGTATACCAGTCTCTCTCTGTGGAGAGCAAGAGAGGGCAGAGTACATACGCTGCAGTCAAGGAAGAAGTCTTGGAAGCTATGGGCCTAAATGACGGGAGTCCCTTCTCCCGAGAGGAGAAGACGATGCAACAGGCCACAAGCTTTCGCAGACAGGCTCGCAGACAGGCCCGTCTACGAGAGTGCCTGCAGTGGGACCCTCGCCCGGGATCACTTGACCCGGGATGAGAGGGCCCACTGGTTCCGGAGCCTGGTGGCAAACAGTTTTCCACGGGTGAAGGCCGAAGCCAAGCTGTGGCTCGATCCTAGGGATCCCAACGCCACCGAGGAGTCAGTGATTAGGCAACTAACCCTGGCGTTTAGGAATGGCCGAGGGACGGAGGAAGACCCACCCAAGGGGAGGGTACATGAGTTAAGGCCCCACCAAGCAAAGCGGGAATGGCACCAGGAAGGGGGTATCTCTTCTGACACCAAGCGTAACTGCTTTGGGTGCGGGAAAAGTGGGCATTGGAGAAAGGATTGTAGGAACCCATGGAAGGATAATGTAGCTAAGGAACCCCCAGTACCTGCCCAAAAGGCCGGACCCGGAGCACAGAACTCTCCCTCCTCCTTCGAGGAGTTCGTGGCCGTGCTCCGGTCCGTATTGGACGGTCCAGGGAAGGTAGCTACGGCCATTGGGAGGGAAGCCCCATCTGCCCCGCCAAATCCCGACCCATCACTAGAACCAGCGCCACCTGTCCACCGTGTCCCCTAGAATACGATGCACCACAAGAGACCGTGCGTTAAAATGGAGGTGGAGAAGGTGACAGGGACCTCTCTGCTGGATACTGGAGCCTCAAGCACCATTGTATTCGCAGCTAACCCAGCCACCTCACCTCTATCTAACGGGGTCCCGTAGTGGGTCTCACAGAGAACAAACAGCTGGGTCATTCTCCATCCCGCTACCATTGGGGGCAGTGAACCGTCCTCAGGATAGGGATCCCCAGCCCGCAGCCTTCAACGGTGAGGGACTCACAGGGGCGGTAGTGGTGGACCAGCCACCAAATGAGGGTCCCCAGCCGGCAGCCTCCGGCTGTGCGGAACTTACCGAAGAAGTAGCGGACTCACTGGCCCTACAGCAAGGGGTGGTGAACTGTAGTACAGGAGGAGCTATCCCGCCCATTATCTGGGACTCGGGAAAGGCCCCAGCTACCGTGGGAAGAACTCTCCGAGTTCTAAGGCACAAACCACCGTACACTCAAATGTACAAGCAGCCAAAGGATCGGAAAAGGCATGGGGCAAGCAGGACCCAGCTTGGCCACCCAGGGACGGGTGGCGGTGTGTATAGCTTTTCCAGGATTGTTTTTTTAGTTTAAGTTTTAGTATTTTAGTTGGAATTTTTTTAATTTTAAAGTTTAAGTTGGATTGTAGAATTGGATCACCTTTGCCAAGCCAGAGAACTGTTTTTCTCGAGGGCAAGGTCATCTATTTTGTGTCCCTACAGGGAAGGAATCGAATAATGAGAAGGGCCTTGCTCCTGCTCGCCCTAATGGGGGCGAGTACGGGTCACAGAGGTGACATCGAGGAAACCTTACAGAAGTACACTGACCTGTATGGTGCCCGAAGGAGACAGAGCATCTATACCAGGCCCGACTCAGAGAAATGTTCAGAAATGTTACGAATTAGATTTTGGCAACGTAGACAAAGCAGATTTATACACACTATACGCTGGGAACACCATGGGCTTGGGGAGACAAAGGAGGGGAACCTGGAACGATATGTTCACTGCATATAATACAGGATCCTCTGTGATAAATAGCATGGACGATATAGAACTGCAAACGCAAATAAATGGTCTAAAAAAAACAATTACGGAAGATCCTAAGGGAAGAGAACACAGTGGTCGGCTCAGAGCTACATGAGGACCAGGCTATGGTGGTCCATTTAAAGGAGATTATTGCGGAGCTGGAAAGACACGCAAAAACAGTAAATGCACTTATACGGGAGGACAGGAATGCTTGGATCAGGCTGCGAGGAATGAGGTGAGTGTGCTGTATGGGGCATGGTTGCTGGGTGAGGGCCGCAGCAACCTAGAGGATCTAAAGCAAGGCCAAGTCCCTTGGATCAGCAATAAGCACCTCGCAGCCCTCCATCCGTATAGCAATTCGCTAAGCCTGTGTCAGCTCTGTCTAGCTTCTGAAGCCTACCCTGTTGCAGTGGATTGCAGGTGTTCCAATCACATTATTATGGGAATAGTGGTGAGGATGCCGGTCATGGGTGGGACAGTATGACCCACACCGGTATACAGGGTGGAGAACATTGGGGTCATTCAAGGGGGTGCACATGTTGGTTTCACAGCGGTCCCACCTTATGTCATAAAGTGGGAGCATGCTATGACAGGTACTGACCTCTCCGGGTGCCGGAGCCGGGGTGCACACATAATACTGTGTCCCCAGCACTTGAACGTCTATTCCAAACCACAGTGCATGTTTAAAGCTGCTGGCGCACAACCTATCAACTGTACCATGGAACTAATGACACAAGATCATGTTGCTCCACAAGTAGCATACATAGGGGGGGGGGGGTGGGACATATTGTGTCACCACAAGTGCGCCCCACCACCACATGGACAGCATATCTGGTGTCCGGTGAGTGACAGCAGTTTCTGTTTTAAACCTGAGGCAGAAGTTCAAGTGGCCCAGGAACGGATTGTCCCCATTCCCGAACTCTCCTCTGTCCACCTCACTGTAAGTGACAACATAACAACCCTGCAAGACTATGTCGCACATTTTGGTTATGAAATTCCCCCCTCTATCTGAACATCTTACCGCCCTATTGAAAGCTGTAGAAGTAGAACAAAAAACAGTTGAGATCGGGGGCGATATTTCGGAGATCACAGTTCCACCCTGGTGGGACATTTTCAGGAATATAGAGGTCCCTGGATCAGAATAGCTGCTCACGTTTTAGCTATCTGCCAGCTCGTGATTATTTTTTATTTATGGTGTACTATCTGCAGGGTGAGGGACCGAGGTCGTTGATCCCGGCACCAGAAGGTGCTGGACAAGCCCCAGCTGAACTTAAGGATTGTATTAGGGAGGGAAACACAAAATATGATGGAACACTGCAGTAAAATCGCAGTCACATGGTGATGTCCGGTTTCGATTCCACCTGCTGAAAAAGCGCAGAGGTCAAGTGTTGTAAAAGTTTGTACTATATGTGTTCTACTGTGTATCTTTTGTGAAACTAGAGTAATGGAGGGGCATTGAACCCCCTCTATGCTGTAATGCAATTGAAATGACTGAAGTTACCTGTAAATAGCAATACATTTCAAAGGGGAATGTACGTTGGGTTTAGCAAGGTAAATGTCAGGGGAAGGTTGGCTCTCGGGGATCAGGAATTTTGTTCACTTCGGATGACACTCTGTGGCGAAGAGTGTTAAATGGGGGACTGTAAGATTCCAAAATTCGTGGAAACCCCCCAGTGTTTGGACTCACTGAAAAGGAATTTCGATTTGGTTCTATTAAACAGATGGTTTGCGATCCTAAAATGGATATGAAAGAAATCTACGAGTTTTAACCAAATGTTGGATGTTAAAAGGCATGTGTTGGGTCTGTGAGGAAAAAAAGGCTGCAAGACCAGGGGTGGGACCAACCTCTGTAAATCCAGTTTGGATATTGGAGCTAATCAAATTGTCTGGGGAACTGTTTACTCTCCGACCTACCCCCTAGAAGACATCAACATTTCAACAATCGACCCAAGGAAGTACAGTTTTAGTCCAAGCACAGAATCCATCCAACACATGCATAATGCTAATCACCTTTCCGGCCCGCATAGAAATATCGGACCCAGACAGGCAACTCGAAACCAGAAACTAACGTTAACAATTGCGACTCGAAACCAAAGGGTAATTTCAACAATTGACACATCTGTAATCGAGTTACCATTAACGAGCCCAGCAAAACTTAAACAAAAGAAACGTTAGATTGGGCGCAAAGATTAAGCAGCTTCTCAGAGTACAATTGAGGGCCTATCGTACCAAGGGATGGAGTACAAAAGCAGGGAGGTCCTGCTGCAACTGTATAGGGTATTGGTAAGGCCGCACCTGGAGTACTGCGTGCAGTTTTGGTCACCTTACTTAAGGAAGGATATACTGGCTTTGGAGGGGGTACAGAGACGATTCACTATGCTGATTCCGGAGATGAGGGGGTTACCTTATGATGATAGATTGAGTAGACGGGGTCTTTACTCGTTGGAGTTCAGAAGGATGAGGGGTGATCTTATACAAACATTTAAAATAATGAAAAGGATAGACAAGATAGAGGCAAAGAGGTTATTTCCACTGGTCGGGGAGACTAGAACTAGGGGGCACAGCCTCAAAATACGGGGGAGCCAATTTAAAACCGAGTTGAGAAGGAATTTCTTCTCCCAGAGGGTTGTGAATCTGTGGAATTCTCTGCCCAAGGAAGCAGTTGAGGCTAGCTCATTGAATGTATTCAAGTCACAGATAGATAGATTTTTAACCAATAAGGGAATTAAGGGTTACGGGGAGCGGGCGGGTAAGTGGAGCTGAGTCCACGGCCAGATCAGCCATGATCTTGTTGAATGGCAGAGCAGGCTCGAGGGGCTAGATGGCCTACTCCTGTTCCTAATTCTTATGTTCTTATGTTCTAAGAGAACTACTCTATTCTGACCATCACAGAAAGAACTATTCTGACCATCACTTCGGAACAACAAAATCAAGATCGAGAGCACATGGCGGAAAAACGCAGGAAGAAACATCGCGACATCGGAGAAAAGAACTTCAAAAACCAATCAGTGGAACATCAATACCAACTGGCTTCAATACACAGCAGAGGTCTTCTACCACGTCCGGGATACGGTAAGGCAAACCGGCTATAACCAAAGAACCCCAAAACCACGAAACAGCCCTAGCTGTCAAAGGAAAGGATCTGGTGAGCATGAGTCCCTGGAGCCCTCGAGCTTGACCTAGTTAGAGAGGAGGTGGGAGGTATTTCTGTTGTGTTTATTACATGTAATAAAGTATTCCCCATTGTTTAGAATCTTTTGTAAGATTTTACAGTTTTATTGGAGTGTATTTGTGTTATTTGCTTTCTTGAATAAAATCCATACCTTCTTTGTACAAAACTGTTGTCTGCTGTACTTTATCACACCCTGATTAATAAATCCAAGCTCGAGAACCAGGGAGCAGGAGCGACTTGCAAACGCTCTGGGTCAGGAAGGCAAGCTGACAGACCCACCATCCGCTACACTGTAAAGCGCTTTGAGACGACCGGTGGTCGTGAAAGGGGCTATATAAATGTAAGTCTTTTTTCTTTCTATCTACTCTATCAAAAACGGTTGTAATTTTGAATACCTCAATTATATCTGCCCTTAATCTTCTCTGGTCTGAAAAGAACAATCCCAGCTTCTCTCGTCTCTCCACATAACTGACGTCCCTCATCCCTAGTTCCTTCACTAAAGGGGGGGAAGTTTACCAGTTATCGGTCCCAATGTGAAGCTTTGCTAGACAGGAGGGTGGGTGGGTGTGGAGCACACAGAGGTATGCGGACGATGTGGCCTGCCCAGCAGAGCTGATCAAGTGTGGTCAGTGCTTCAATGCTGGGGATGTTGGCCTGGTTGAGGACGGTAACGTTGACGCATCTGTCCTCTGCAAGAGTGGCTCGTGAGCAAAACTGTTCCTTTTTACCTCGTCTGCAGGTTGTACATTGTGGCAGTTCTGCATTTGTAGGATCTTGCGGAGACATCGTTGGTGGTGTTTCTCCAGCGACTTGAGATGTCTACTGTACATGGTCCATGTCTCTGAGCCATACAGGAGGGCGGGTATTACTACAGTCCTGTACGTTTAGCGTAAGGCCCATGCTAGACACGAGACTCCCAAAGCAAGCACTCTACTCGGGAACTCCTTCCCGGCAAGTGAGCCAAGAGTGGCAGAGGAAACGTTACAAGGACACCCTCAAAGCCTCTCTAATAAAGTGCAACATCCCCACCGACACCTGGGAGTCCCTGGCCAAAGACCGCCCTAAGTGAAGGAAGTGCACCTGGGAGGCGCTGAGCACCTCGAGTCTCGTCGCCGAACACATGCAGAAATCAAGCGCAGGCAGCGGAAGGAGCGTCCGGCAAACCTGTCCCACCCACCCCTTCCCTCAACGACTATCTGTCCCGCCTGTGACAGGGACTGTTCAGCCACCATTTTTAGAGTGGAAGCAAGTCTTCCTCAATTCTGAGGGATTGTCTATGAATGAATGACACAGAGGTAACTCACTTGATAGGCAGCTCTCCTGACATTCTGGTCAGTAAAACCAATGACCGGAAAAGCAGGAAGACCGACCTGCATGCCAGCTTGTCCAATCTTTCCCGCTGTCCAGTGAAACTCCAAAGGTAGAGCAGCACTGTGTAAAGTTCACTGCTAAATGCTGCCATCATAGCAGATCAAACGAGTTTACTCCGTAAACTTGAGCTCATACAAAACCCATATCCTAACTCGCACCGAGTCCCGTTCACCCATCACCCCTGAGCTCACTGAACTATATTGGTACCCGGTCCAGCAATGGGTTGGGGAGCAAAATTGACCCTTTTTATAGCCCCGTTAGCACCTTTTCGCTTGGGGAGTAGGGGGGGGGGAACGGGTTGGGAGTGGGAGGGAGCACTTCTGCCTTCCAGGAACTTGCTCGGAGATTGCGGAGACGCTGCCATGGCAATGCCGTGCCCCGCGCTTAGCGGCCCGGGTTGCCGCGCAACCGGTGATGATGTCATCGCCACGTGCGGCGACCCCTTACCGCCCCGCGGGGGAAATTGCCCTGCAGGTCGCGAAGCTGGCGGAACATCTGCTCTCGGGGCGCTCCTTAAAGGGGAAGGTGCCAACGCCCCGGGCCGCCATCTTTTTCTTGGCTGTCGATTCCTGTGTCGGCTCAACGATGGCAGCCCTCGTGTGGTCCGGGGCCGCCGTCGTGCAGCCCAGCGCTCCATCTTGGGTGCTGGGCTGCTTGCCCGATCGTACGCTGCTATGGCGGCCCAGTGGAGGTCGTCAGAGGCTGTGCGGAGTGCGCACAGCCCTTCCCCTTTAATGGAAGGGGAGGGGCGTTGAAGCGTGTCAACGCCCTGGTTACCACCCTCCAAAGGAAGTGGCGCACACTAGATTGGACAGGTTAGATGCAGGAAGAATGTTCCCCATGTTGGGGAAGTCCAGAACCAGGGGTCACAGTCTAAGAATAAGGGGTAAACCATTTAGGACCGAGATGAGGAGAAACTTCTTCACTCAGAGAATTGTGAACCTGTGGAATTCTCTACCACAGAAAGTTGTTGAGGCCAGTTCGTTAGATATATTCAAAAGGGAGTTAGATGTGGCCCTTACAGCGAAAGGGATCAAGGGGTATGAAGAGAAAGCAGGAATGGGGTACTGAAGTTGCATGATCAGCCATGATCATATTGAATGGTGGAGCAGGCTCGAAGAGCCAAATGGTCTATTCCTGCACCTATTTTCTCTGTTTCTATGTTCCTGTTTCCTTTCAGGGGCGCTAAGGGCAATTCCGCACCGGGCGCTAAAACTCCCGGTCCCAGAACGTTACCGCCCCCTATCGGGGCGCAGGGCAATTTCGCCCCCACTCGAATTTAAAATTCTCATCCTTATTTTCAAATCGCCCCATAGCCTCACCCCTCGCTAAATCTGTAGCTTCCTACAACCATCCAAGATCTCACCGCTCCTCCAATTCAGACCTCTTGCGCACTCCCGATTTTCATCGCTCCACCATCGATGGCCGTGCCTTCAGATGTCATATCCTAAGCTCTGGAATTCCCTCCTTAGCCCTCTCCGCCTTGCTCTCCTCCTTTAAAAAGATGCTCCTCAAAACTTACCTCTTTGACTAAAGTTTTTGGTCACCGGTCTTGGTACCTCCTTCTGTGGCTCAGTGTCAAATATTGTTTCAACACGTTCCTGTGAAGCGCCGGGGGCTGTTTCACTACGTTAAAGGCGCTATATAAATGCAAGTTGTTGCCGCTTACTCGCTTTGGGGGGGAAAAAAATCGCCATTTTCCTGACTTTCCCTGAGATATGATAGTTTTAGTTTCACTTTGAGAAAGTGTTCACACTGTGTGCCAACACATTCTTCGAGTAATTATGTGCCAGCAGCAATTCTCTTTACTTGTCTCAGTGCTCCGACTCGATAAAGGTTCTGGGGAGCTACTGTGTGCGTGCAGAATTATGTTTTATTCAGCAGGCAAACAAACTTGCATAGGGGGACATCGGTTCATACCTCGCTCTGAGGGACTTGTGAAGATTTCACAGAACTTTCTGAGAAAATTACACAACAAGGTTTCGAAGCCTTTTTTCAAAAAGAGAACACGGGAGATTATTTTTTATCCTGAAACAATTTACAATATCAACATTTTTTATCTGAGTGAATGGGCTTGGCGGCGTGGCGGGGGGCAGTGGGGTGGGGGCAGGAGGTCGGGGGTGGATGTGGAGGAGAGCTATCTCACATCTTGTTCTAACACAGAGTAATCCTCAAAGGGTAAAGGGAAGCTTGCAGCATATATGCCTTCAAATAAAGAATAGCATTTTAATGGAATTGAGGCCTGTATTCCCAAGGTTATTCATTATGTATAGTGAGGGAAAACTGTACTTGTGAAGAGTACGTTATCGTTAAACACGATGATGCAACTATCAAGTATAATCCCGAGGGTTTACAATATAATTCTTTGTTACTCGTGCTGGATATGCAATGTGTGAAACGAAAGTCTATCTTGACTGCCCGTGGCAAAAATTTGAATTGGACAACACATTGTACAACATGATTGCTCGTAATCTCTACCGCTCCCCGTCCTTTACACCTGCATTTGTTGCCATTTGTGCCTGAAACTCTCTCGTCTCTGGTCAAGTCTTGTTAAACATCATCATTTTGCCATCAAACTGCTGCCAATTAAAAAAAAAAGTCAATTAACTTATATATTTTTATTCGTTTCAAATAGCGTTGCATTTCTGTCACGTCACCAGGCCAGTATTTTAAGGCTTGTGGGCTAAATGCAGACTGAAAGACTTGCATTTATATAGCGCCTTTCATGACCACCAGATGTCTCAAAGTGCTTTACAGCCAATGAAGTACTTTTGAAGTGTAATCACTGTTGTAATGTGGGAAATGCGGCAGCCAACTTGCACACAGCAAGCTCCTACAAACAGCAATGTGATAATGACCAGAAAATCTGTTTTTAGTGATGTTGAGTGAGGGATGTTGAGTGAGAGATGTTGAGTGAGAGAGCAGACAGGGCCTTGGTCGAACGTCTCATCCAAAAGACAGAACCTTCGACAGTGCAACACTCCCTCAGCACTGCACAGGGAGTGTCAGCCTAGATTTTTGTGCTCAGGTCCCTGGAGTGGGACTTGAACCCACAACCTTCTGACTCAAAAGTGAATGTGCTGCCCACTGAACCACGGCTGACAAATGAAGCCTGTCCCAACATTTTTGGATCAGTCGGCCTGATGCCAATGTCCCAACTATTGGGTAGGCCACAAACAGCAGGTGGCTCCAGCAAGAGGTCCCAAACCATTTTATGGTCGGGTCTCATCTCAATAATTCAGGTGAGCGGCTATCACTCAGCGAGCGCTCCCACTCCAGAGGGAGTGCTGCACTGTCGGAGGTGCCATCTGTTGGATGAGACGTTAAACCGAGGCCCTGTCGGCTCTCTCAGGTGGACGTAAAAGATCCCGTGGCACTATTTTGAAGAAGAGCAGGTGCCCTGTCCAATATTTACCCCTCAATCAACATCACGAAAACAGATTATCTGGTCATCATCACACTGCTGTCTGCAAATTGGCTGCCTGGTTTCCTACATTACAACAGTGATGACACTTCCAAAAAACAAAAAGTACTTTGTTGGCTATAAAGCATTTTGGAACATCCTGAGGACGTGAAAGGTGCTATATAAATGCAAGTCATCCTTTCATTTTATCATTACGTTAACGGTGTGACAGAAATGCCAGATGCTGTCATTGTTGCAATGGATGTATCCTTCTGCCTAGTCACCTCCAATTGCAAGAAGATATTGATTTGAAAATGTATGAGATTTCTTCAATAACGTTTGCATTTTCACTCCTAAATGGCAGCTCTGTCATCTGAAGACTGCTGTTAGATTTGGGTTGATTGGAGCAGGAGTACTGACACACTTGTAATCAGCTCAGCTCCAGCGGCAAATCAGATGACACTGATGGCCCTTTCACTACACTTCTCAGTTGACAATATTAGATATTATAATTTGACAAATGCGCTGCTAGAGATTGTCTGGAAACTAATAGTGACATTACTGGAATGAAAATCGGGTATGAATTTTACATGACTGAAGGAGATGAAAGGCATGAATAGAAAACAGTTATGCACAAAGTCCCAAGACACTGCAAGGCAGGAAACAGAAATAAGGCACGTGATTCTATAAAGATAAAAGTCTGGAAATTGGGTTGGATAGCACCCCTGGCGAGGGTTGGAACAGAGGCGTTAAAGGGTTTGTAGCCGCGAGCGTTGGTATTCACGACGCTCGATAATTTCAGTGTGACGGTACCGGCAGCGATGAAGAGTGTCGTCCGGGAGCGCCGCGCCGGTGTGCAACGCCCTCGGTATCGACCCGCTGTCAAAAGTTGTTTTGCGCTGAACCTGTAGCGCCTCCGAGTGACTCCACCAGAGAAAGCTGGCGTGCAGAGCTGTCCTGGGGAGCTAAGGGAAGGAATGACTGCGTGAGGGAAGTGTGATCGTTATTTGTTTCCTTTTTGCGATTTAAGTTTATTTGGGGTGAGTAACATAAAGGGAATGTTTCTTGTGTTTTTGCCGAATTTTTCTATTGTTGCAGGAAGGCCTCTCTTAGGGCACTACGAAACCAGCTCTTTAGCTCGGGATATTCATAGAAACGTAGAAAATAGGTGCAGGAGTAGGCCATTCGGCCCTTCGAGCCTGTACCACCATTCAATATGATCATGGCTGATTCACCTCAGTACCCCTTTCCTGCTTTCTCTCCATACCCCTTGATCTCTTTAGCCATAAGGGCCATATCTAACTCCCTCTTGAATATATCTAACAACAACTCTCTGCGGTAGAGAATTCCACATTTAACTACTCTCTGAGTGAAGACGTTCCTCCTCATCTCAGTCCTAAATGGCTTACCCCTTACCCTTAGATGGCTTACCCTTTCAGTTGCTCACCCGGCCTAGCGCCTGAAGAGAAGTGTGGAACGCCTCCCTTAGATCTCCGCTCCACACTCAGGGCGCAAACCATTTCCTGGCGTTAAATTTATCCACTGCCCAACATTACCGCCTCTAAAACCCATCAACTTAATTTCCAGCCCAACGTCATCATCATCATCTTAGGCAGTCCCTCGGAATCGAGGAAGACTTGCTTCCACTCTAAAGGTGAGTTCTCAGGTGGCTGAACAGTCCAATACGGGAATTACAGTCTCTGTCACAGGTGGGACAGACAGTGGTTGAAGGAAAGGGTGGGTGGGGAGTCTGGTTTGCCGCACGCTCCTTCCGCTGCCTGCGCTTGCTTTCTGCATGCTCCCAAAGCAAGCCCAACGTATACTGCAAGTATCATACAAAGGATCTGACACAACTGTAAGCAAATCATTATGATGTAACTTGATTGTACAGGTCAGTCAAAGACAAAAAAATGTTGGGAGGATGTTGTTTATCATCTGAGCACTAAAGCTTGATCAGCGCTTTCTGATTCACGAATACAAAAGCAAAATAGTTGCGGATGCTGGAAATCTGAAATAAAAACAGAAAATGCTGGAAATACTCAGCGGGTCAGGCAGCATCTGTGGAGAGAGAAACAGAGTTAACGTTTCAGGTCGATGACCCTCCGTCAGAACTGGCAAAAGTTAGAGATGAAAACAGGTTTTAAGCAAGTACAGGGGCAGAGAAAGGAGGGAGGGGAGGAAAGGTCATGGGTGAAGCCTGTGATAGGATAAGGCAGGAGAGATTGGAGCGACAAAAAGGATGATGGTGCGAGACAAAAGGAGATGGTAATGGGACAAGGAAAGAAACAAAAGATGGATCTAGAGGAGGTGAGAATCTTTACCAACAGCTGTTTTCTAAAGAAAAATGGGGGCCGTGTTTATGATCTGAAATTGTTGAGCTCATTGTTGACTCAGGAAGGCTGTAATGTGCCTAATCGAGAGATGAGGTGCTGTTGCTCGAGTTTACGTTGAAACAATTGGAACAGTGCGGGAGGCCAAGGACTGAGCGGGAGTGGGGCGCAGAATTAAAATGAGAGGCAACCGGAAGCTCGGGGTCACGCTTATGGACTGAACGGAGGTGCTCCGCAAATCGGTCACCCAATCTACGTTTGGTCTCCTCAATGTAGAGGAGACCGCATCGTGAGCTGCAAATACAGTATCCTAAATTGCGAGAAGTACAATTAAATCGCTGCTTCACCTGAAAGGAGTGTTTGGGGCCCTGGACCGTGTAACGGAAGGAGGTAAAAGGGCAGGTCTTGCATCTAATTTTTTATTTATTTGTTCACCGGACGTGGGCATTGCTGGCCCGTTAGTGCTTCCTTCAGGCGCTAACTGGGAGTGTTAAGATACCAAATTTTTCCCCCGAGGAGTTTTGCTTAAATGTATAGATTTGTGGAATAGCAACTCAGCTCGGGCAGAAGTGCACCTCTTTTTTTATTCATTCGTGGGACGTCGTTGGCAAGGCCGGCATTTATTTCCATCCCTAATTGCCCTTGAGAAGGTGGAGGTGAGCCGCCTTCTTGAACCGCTGCAGTCCCGTGTGGTGAAGGTGCTCCCACAGTGCTGACTTCGTTGTAGTGGTTTGGTACAACTGAGTGGCTCGCTGGGACATTTCAGAGGGCAGTTAAGAGTCAACCACATTGCTGTGGTTCTGGAGTCACATATATGCCAGACCGGGTAAGGGCAGCAGATTTCCTTTCCGAAAGGATACTTATGGCTATCTGTGCTTCTACAACATCAGCTCAAAGTGCATGTGCCAGTTAGGGAATCGAGAGTGCTTCAGCAGTGTAATGCATAATGGATAAGTACTTCTATCATAGCGCTGATATTCTAGGACTAATGGATTTACGGACACTTGTGGGTTTTTACTCCAGATAGGTTTAGCTCATTATTTTTTCTCCAGCATAACACAGAAGGTTGTAGATTAAACATTTCACTGGAGTATGGAGTAGGTTAAAAGCTGTCAAACAGAGTCATTAAGCAGTTATTGGTTAATTGAGCAGGAGCATAGTCACATGATAGAATTACTCTCGATACAAGCTTAACTATATCTCCTTGTAAGAGAGAAAGGAACAAAAAAAAAATCAAGACTTGCATTTTTATAGCGCCTTTCACGACCACCTGACGTCTCAAAGCGCTCTACAGCCAATGAAGTACTTTTGGAGTGCAGTCACTGTTGGACTATAAGAAACACAGCAACTAATTTGCACCCAGCAAGCTCCCACAAACAGCAATGTGATAATGACCAGATAATCTGTTTTGGTTATGTTGATTGAGGGATAAATATTGGCCAGGACACCGGGGATAACTCCCCTGCTCTTCTTCGAAATAGTGCGATGGGTTCTCTTACGTGCACCTGAGAGGGCAGACGGGGCCTCGAATTACCGTCTCAACCAAAAGACGGCACCTCTGACAGTGCAGCGCTCCCTCAGCACTGCAGTGGGAGTGTCTGCCTGGATTTATGTGCTCAAGGCCTTGGAGTGGGACTTGAACCCACAACCTTCTGACTAAGAGGTGACTGTGCTGCCCACTGAGCCATGGCTGACACTCAAAGTCACAAATAAGTCAGCTGTACTACAGTGCAATGTAAACTGGACTCGACACAATTAAATCCGAGGGATTTTCCTTTCTTTTGAAGTCAATGAAAGAGAAAATCGGGTGGGGCGTATAATGCCAATTTGCTCAAGCCCATTTTACACCTTCACCCAAAGGGTCCCTGAAAATTAATCCCATGGCAATGGGGATTCTGTCTGACTATGCACAGAGTCTTTATCTGGATGATCAGTCTTTCCCCGGTGCATTCGGACGGACGACAACATTTAAGCAAGACAGGCTGAGAAATACTTTTTTTTTAAATGACAGGGCATAAAGGAGTGAAATATGTGTGTGCTCTACACTCAAAAAGGGCTTCCAATCAAAATGTATTCAAATACAAGCTGCTGGCATTTCCCATATGACAATAGTGGCTACACTCCAAAAATACTTCATTGATTGTAATGTGCTTTGTGTCGTCTGGTGACCGTGAAATGTGCTGTAGAAATCCAAGTCTTTTTTCTTTACGAATAGCATTGCATCTCCCTTGGATAACGAGCTTGTCTATATTCTGGGGTCATTGTATCAAAAGAGTTTCTGTGCACGAATTTGTATGTCTTAATTCCAGATGCACCACAACAGAAGGATAGAAGTCAATACCATAATATAGTATTGACAAAAAAAAACTTCTATTTTGAGTCGCAGCACAACTAAATCGCCCTTTTCCAAAAACTGTCATCCAAGTGAGTAGAAAGAGAAACATCAGAGAGAGAAATGAAAGACAGAAAGGGAAGATACGCAGTTACAATGGCAAAGGCAAGCGAGCCAACATAAGAACATAAGAAATAAGAAATGGAGCGTGGGCAGGTACAGCAGGAGCGGCGAGGTTGGGGTGCAGGAGCGGAGAGAGATCATAGAGCGACATGATCGGGGCCCAGAAGAGGCGAGGGCCCAGGGCAGCACGGGCCAGCCCACACTGCGATATGTGTGTGCACTAGGTCCAGCAGAGCTGGTCTCCAGTCGTCTTGGTTAATCCTTGCCACTGGACCAAGGCCTAGCTCTGTCAAGCCCGTGTGATGGCTGGTGTGCAACGTACACTACACATTAAAAGAAATCCACGCACAGGCATCTTCCACCCTTCAGGGTGTAGTTCGCGACCTGGAATATTAGGTCCTTCATTGAAACACCTATGCCGTGGAAGCAAGTCATCCTTGATACGAGGGACCACCTATGATGATGATGATAAGAAATAGGAGCAGGAATCGGCCATTTGGCCTCTCGAGCCTGCTCCGCCATTCAATAAGATCATGATTGATCTGATCTTGGCCTCAGCTCCACTTTCCTGCCCGCTACCCATAACACTTGATTCCTGTATCGTTCAAAAATCTGTTTATCCCAGCCTTGAATATATTCAATAACCCAGCCTCCACAGTTCTCTGGGACAGAGAATTCCACAGATTCACGACCCTCTGAGAGAAGAAATTCCTTCTCATATCCATTTTAAATGGGCGATCCCTTATTCTGAAACTATGTCCCTTAGTTCTAGATTCCCCCAAGAGGGGCAACATCCTCTCTGCATCTACTCTGTCAAGCCCCCTTATAATCTTATACGCTTCAATAGATCACCTCTCATTCTTCTAAACTCCAATGAGTATTGGCCCAACCTTTCTTCATAAGACAACTCCTTCATACCAAGAATCAACCTCGTGAGCCTATGCCACTCTCATCCACTACTTGAATATAAAGAGGGCAATTTTCATCACCGTTTGAGGAGGAATTTCTTCTCTCAGAGGGTCGTAAATCTGCCCCAGAGAGCTGGGTCATCGAATATATTCAAGGTGGCAATAGACGGATTTTTGAGCGATAAGGGAGTCAAGAGTTATGGGGAGAGGGCAAGGAAGTGGGGCTGAGCCCAAGATCAGTGTTGTGTATCTGTAAAGCATGCACTCCCATGTTCCGCTACCAGGGAGCACATCCCCTGAAGTCCCAAGAGATCCCAACATCCCTTGGGAGCACTGTATATAAGCCGGCCCCTAAGGCCTGTTCCTCACTCTGGAGTGTCTTAATAAAGACTGAGGTCACTGTCACTTTAACCTCTCTGTATGCAGTCTCATCTGTGTTAGGAACACAATAGCTGGCGATGAGTATACGAAACTGTGGACATCCTGGAGAAGTTCTCGGAGGGTGAGGACTGGGAAGCCTATGTCGAACGGCTAGACCAGTACTTTGTAGCCAATGAGCTGGACGGAGAAGGAAGCGCTGCAAAAAGGAGAGCGGTCCTCCTCACGGTCTGCGGGGCACCGACCCACAGCCTCATGAAGAATCTTCTGGCTCCGGTGAAACCCACAGATAAGTCGTATGAGGAGCTGTATACACTGGTTCGAGAGCATCATAACCCGAGGGAGAGTATGCTGGTGGCGAGGTATCGGTTCTACACGTGCCAGTGATCTGAAGGTCAGGAAGTGGCGAGCTACGTCGCCGAGCTAAGGCGACTTGCATGACAATGTGAGTTTGATGGCTACCTGGAGCAAATGCTCAGAGACTTTTTTGTACTGGGCATTGGCCACGAGACCAGCCTACGAAAACTTTTGACTGTAGAGACACCGACCCTCAGTAAGGCCATTGCGATAGCACAGGCGTTTATGTCCACCAGTGATAATACCAAACAAATCTCTCAGCACACAAGTGCTAGCAATGTTTATAAATTAACTGGAACTGTGTTTGCGAGCAGAAATGTACAGGGCTGAACCCATGAGTCCGCAATTGCCAGCAGGCCTCAGGTGACCCAGATGACTCAGAGTCCGCAACAAAGGATGAATGCAAGGCAATTCGCACCTTGTTGGCGATGTGGAGGCTTCCATTCAGCCTATTCATGCCGCATCAAAGGGTATGTTTGCAAGAGCAAACAAAGGGTATGTTTGCAAGAGCAAGAGATGGTGGATCAATGCAATTTTGAGCCTCAGGGAGAGGAGGCAGATGCTGAAGTACTCAGGGTGCACACATTTTCGACAAAATGTCCACCTATAATGCTAAATGTAAAATTGAATGGCTTACCCATAGCCATGGAACTGGACACTGGCGCTAGGGAATCCATCATGAGTAAAAAGATGTTTGAGAGACTGTGGTGCAACAAGGCACTCAGACCAGCTCTGAGCCCCATCCACACGAAACTGAGAACGTACACCAAAGAGATCATCACTGTCCTGGGCAGCGCCATGGTCAAGGTCACCTACGAGGGCACGGTGCATGAACTGCCATTCTGGATTGTCCCGGGCGATGGCCCCACACTGCTTGGAAGAAGCTGGCTGGGCAAAATCCGCTGGAACTGGGATGACATCCGAGCGCTATCACATGTCGATGAGAACTCATGTACCTAAGTTCTTAACAATTTTTTTTTTTTTGAAATTCGTAGCCAATCGTTCCAATTCTTTGTCAAATCACAAACGCCAGAGGTCACCTTGGGCCCATTCAAGGATCACTCTGCGCCAATGCTCTTAGCCCAAAAGGCCTAGAGCCACTGCACCGTTCCTGGAAGTACTGCAATACCAGGTTCGTGCCATGGAGGTGGATGGGTCAGGTCCCCCACACACCTCCGTGGAGGTGGATGGGTCAAGCCACCCCACCCACCTCCTGAAAACTTTTCCGGGGCAAAGGTGCGTATCCACTTGGTCCCAGAGGCACGACCCATTCACCACAAGGCGTGAGCGGTACCTCACATGATGAGGGAGAGAGTGGAAATCGAGCTGGACAGGCTGCAACGCGAGGGCATCATCTCCCCAGTGGAATTCAGCGAGTGGGCCAGCCCGATTGTTCCAGTACTCAAAAGTGATGGCACGGTCAGGATTTGCAGCGATTATAAAGTAACTATTAATCATTTCTCGCGACAGGACCAATACTCGCTACCAAAGGCAGATGACCTATTTGCGACGCTGGCAGGAGGCAAGACGTTTACCAAGCTTGACCTGACTTGGGCCTACATGATGCAGGAGCTGGAGGAGTCTTCGAAGGGCCTCACCTGCATCAACACGCACAAGGGACTGTTCATCTACAACAGATGCTCATTTGGAATTCGGTCGGCTCCAGCAATCTTCCAGAGAAACATGGAGAGCCTACTCAAGTCGGTACCATGCACGGTGGTTTTTCAGGACGACATATTGGTCATGGTTTGGATACTGTGGAACACATACAAAACCTGGCGGAGGTCCTTCAGCAACTGGATTGGTTAGGGCTGCGGCTGAAGAGGTCGAAATGCGTCTTCATGGCAACAGAAGTGGAGTTTTTGGGGGGAAAGATCGCGGCGGACGGCATTCGGCCCACAGACGCCAAGACAGAGGCTATCAGGAATGCGCCCAGGCCACAGAACATCACGGAGCTGCGGTCGTTCCTGGGACTCCTCAACTATTTTGGTAACTTCCTACTGGGGTTAAACACCCTCTTAGAGCCCCTACATGTGTTATTGCATAAAGATGAGAACTGGGTATGGGGAAAAAAAACAAGTAATTGCTTTTAAGAAAGCCAGAATCATTTTATGCTCCAACAAGCTGCTTGTATTGTATAACCCGTGTTAAAGGCTTGTGCTAGCATGTGATGCATCGTCGTACGGAGTTGGGTGTGTATTACAACAAGCTAACGTTACAGGGAAGTTACAACCCATCGCCTATGCCTCCAGGAGCTTGTCTAAGGCCGAGAGGGCCTACAGCATGATTGAGAAAGAGGCATTAGCGTGTGTGTTCAGGGTAAAGAAAATGCATCAGTATCTTTTTGGCCTCAAATTTGAGCTGGAAACCGATCACAAGTCCCTCATATCACTGTTCACTGAAAACAAGGGGATAAATACTAATGCCTCAGCCCGCATACAAAGCTGGGCACTCGCGCTAGCAACGTATAACTATACCATCCGCCACAGGCCAGGCATCGAGAACTGTGCAGATGCTCTCAGTCGGCTACCATTGTCCACCACGGGGGTGGAGATGGTGCAGCCTGCAAACTTGTTGATCATGGCGCAGCCTGCAGACTTGTTGATGGTCATGGAAGCGTTTGAAAATAATAAATCACCTGTCATGGCCCACCAGATTAGGACTTGGACCAGCCAAGATCCTCTGCTGTCCCTAGTAAAAAACTGTTTACTGCATGGGAGCTGGGCCAACATCCCCATTGAAATGCAAGAGCTAATCAAGCCGTTCCAGCGGCGAAAGGACGAGCTGTCCATTCAGGCAGATTGCCTGTTGTGGGGTAACCGCATAGTGCTACCCAAAAAGGGCAGGGAGACGTTCATCTCGGATCTTCACAGCACACACCCGGGTATAGTAATGATGAAAGTGATAGCCAGGTCCCACATGTGGTGGCCCGGTATCGACTCTGACTTAGAGTCCTGTGTACATGCATGCTCAGTTGAGCAACGTGGCCAGAGAGGCACCACTAAGTTTGTGGTCCTGGCCCTCCAGACTATGGTCGAGGATCCATGTCGACTATGCGGCCCCGTTTCTCGGTAAAATGTTCCTGGTGATGGTGGATGCTTTTTCAAAATGGATTGAATGTGAAATAATGTCGGGAAGCACCGCCACCGCCGCCATTGAAAGCCTGAGGGCCATGTTTGCCACCCACGGCCTGCCTGACTGGTCAGTGACAATGGGCCATGTTTCACCAGTGCCGAATTTAAAGAATTCATGACCCGCAATGGGATCAAACATGTCACCTCGGCCCCGTTTAAACCAGCCTCCAATGGGCAGGCAGAGCAGGCAGTACAAACCATCAAACAGAGCCTTAAACGAGTCACAGAAAGCTCACTCCAAACCCGCCTGTCCCGAGTACTGCTCAGCTACCGCACGAGACCCCACTCGCTCACAGGGGTGCACCCGGCTGAGCTACTCATGAAAAGGACACTTAAAACCAGACTCTCGCTGGTTCACCCCAACCTGCATGATCAGGTAGATGGCAGGTGGCAGCAACAAAATGTAAACGATGGTCGCGCCACTGTGTCACGGGAAATTGATCTGAATGACCCTGTGTATGTACTAAACTATGGACATGGTCCCAAGTGGATCACGGGCACGGTGATAGCTAAAGAAGGGAATAGGGTGCTTGTAGTCAAACTAGACAATGGACAAATTTGCAGAAAGCACTTGGACCAAACGAGGCTGCGGTTCACAGACTGCCCTGAACAATCCACAGCAGACACCACCTTTTTCGAGCCCATAACACACACCCAAAGGATCAACGACACCACCCTGGACCAGGACATTGAACCCATCACGCTCAACAACCCAGCAAGGCCAGGCTCACCCAGCAGCCCTGCAGGGCCAACAACATGCCAGCCCAGCGAGGGCACAGCCAACACACCAGAACAGACATTTGTACCGAGGCGGTCCACCAGGGAAAGAAAGGCTCCGACCGCCTCACCTTGTAAATAGTTTTCACTTTGAATTTGGCTGGAGAGTGATGTTGTGTATCTGTAAAGTATTCACTCCCATGTTCCGCCTCCAGGGAGTGCATCCCCTGAAGTCCCAAGGGATCCCAGCATCCTTTGGGAGCACTGTATATAAGCCGGCCCCTAAGGCCTGTTCTTCACTCTGGAGTGTCTTAATAAAGACTGAGGTCACTGTTACTTTAACCTCCCTATGTGCAGTCTCATCTTTGTTCGGAACACAATAATCAGAACAGCCATGATCTCATTGAATAGTGGAGCAGGCTAGAGGTGCCAAATGGCCTACTCCTGCTCCTATTTCTTATGTTCTTACATTCACCTTCAGTGCTATGGCAAGAAATCAGCAGGACAGGTAGGCCGTCCGTTCTAGAATGGAAATGGAAATCAGGTAGTTTATATAACGGGCAGCGATTCATCCTGCTAGGTCACTGCCCCAGAAGCGAAGACAAAAATAGCTCCCAATGTGTCAAATGTTCAATCCTTGTTCGTCCAAATATCTAGGGAATCTGATGTGAGCCCAGGGGTCAATTTTGATTGGTAAGGTTGAACGCGAGTGCACAACTGACATAGGCTAACAATCTGGTATAAATTCTACAAAGTAATAAGCCACAGCAGTTGAATAAGCAATAAAACCTTATGGAATTAGCCGTAGAGTATTATGATTTGTCCAGAGCCGTGGTGCTTCCATGTGAATTTATATCAGTTCAGTCCTGATCTGAACCAGACGACTGTTGGGCACCTTTCTGTGTACGTATTAGGAAGATTTCATTTTACAGACTTCTGCAACTGGTCAGAGATCTGCATCTAGTTTCTCATAACGCAACTCCCTTTCTCAACTTGGTTCCATCCTCGGCCTTGACTTTGAACCTTTTCCAGTTTCCGATCTCAATTTATTGGAGTTCTGAACTTGTTTCCTGTATGACCTCATCCTGTCTTGCTCCCCTCAAGTAGTTACATGTCGCACAAAATATCATAGGGGAGAAATTCGGCCGCGCCTCATTTGCGGCATTAATCCTGTCGGGGCGGTAATTTTAGCACCTTGAAAAGGTTTGTGCCTTCCGCGGGGAAATTCGTCCTAATCGGTCGAAGAGTTGACAGCGGCGATAAATCAGCCATTGCACACCAGAGCCGGGGGTTCGATAATGAAAATTCGGTCCGTAAATTTTGCGGGCGCATTGCGCATGCGCGAAACTCTGAATCAGATCCCAGAAAAGGCCGAGTTTTAAAGGCGCGGCATAGCAATGCACCCATTAAAGTTTTCAAAATCACTTGTTTTCAGGCTGCAAACGCGGAGGCTCACGCACCGTGCTGTGTGTAAACGTTGCACTGACTATGACCTCCGAGGGCAGCGCTTCCTTATCTCTTTACGTAGCCGCCAGTTAACGACTCTGCAAGCCTGCACCCACTGTTTCTCCAGACATTGTTCTTGGTGGGCGCTCAATGAGACGGCCGCACCGAATTTACCGACTGGGGCGCAAGTGTGGGCGTTGCACCAGGACTGACGTCAGGATCGCAGCGATCGTCAGCAGCCGGGCGCTAGCGGTTTGTGCCCCCGGTGAGCCTCTAATGAATTTTTGGTCAGGGCGCCCAATGTTGTGTGCCCAGTCAGTAACCTCTTGCACTCCCATTAACGCCCCCTCTGGCCGTTAATGGCCGTCAGTCAACCAAAAGTCCAGCCCTATATATTTGTGAAATTATCACGCTGACATTTGTCTATCAATCACCTTGATGCATTTATCTTCCCCGGTTATGTTTTAAAACAATGTACTGAGAGCTGACCGGTTCAGGAAAGATCACATAAGGTGGGGTTCTTTTCTCTCGAACAGAGGAGACTAAGGGATGATCTGATCGAGGTATTTAAAATTATGAAAGGGTTCGATAGGTTAGACGTAGAGCAGATGTTACCACTTGCAGGCGAGACCAGACCTAGAGGCCATAAATACGAAATAGTCACTAATAAATCCAATAGGGAATTCAGGAGAAACTTCTTTACCCTCAGAGTGGTGAGAATGTGGAACTCATTGCTGCAAGGAGTAGTTGAGGTGAAAAGCATAGATACATTTAATGGAAAGCTAGACAGAAGGGAGAGAGGAATAGAAGGGATTGGATGAAGGAAGGAGGCTCGTGTGGAGCATTAACACCGGCATGCACCAGTTGGGCCGAATGTCCTGCTTCTGTGCTGTAAATACTTCACAATACTTTGTAAGTAAAGATATCCAAACGATTCAATTCAGCCCATTATTTAAATCCTCATGGCCCAAACAGATTATTTCATCACTCTCTTCCATTGCCACCAAGCCATTTCTCTGTTTCCCCTGTTAAATCCATAAGCACCTGTACAACACTGCAGTCGGTAAAATGAACAACTTTAAATGCGAAGAACTTGGGGGTCGCAATCTGGTCCTGCCGTTTTTGAGGCGGTGTCACTGCCCGAGTGCTGATTTTACCGCCGGGCGTTCGGTGCAGGCTCCAACTGATAAATTCAGTTTTTACGCCCAAAGATGAGAGAGCGGCGCTAAAAAGTGGATTTGCACACTCCCCCTCGGGCGGGAGCTCAGGAGGCCGACTGAATTTCCCCTCGGGAGGCTGCCGCCACGCTCGCTGGGAAACGGGAAGGGAAGGGAAGAAAGAACAAAATCCCCTCAAACCGCACACCCAAACTTCTCCACTGTGACAACTGATGGAACAAAAGAAGAAATAAATTAAGAAAAAAACCTCACCTCACTCTTTGGGCGATTCCGCTCGAGTTCCGCTCTTCACTCACCACTTTCTCCAGGCTGGAAGAAGGCCTGCCGGCAAGGCCGACGTTCAAGCTTTGGCAGAGGCGCCGGAGAGGCGTTGCACGCTGGATGATGTCACCACGCGGGTGGCGTTAGCCGGCCCAGTGTTGCCTCTTGGCGCCTCTGCCAAAGAGCCGAACGAATTTCAGCCGGGGCGTGGACGCCGTTTACCGTTGAAGGTCGGCCTTTGCCGCCTGTCAGCCGCCTCCTGCACGCGGTAACATGCGGTGTCCACAACCGAATTTCAACCCCCAGGCTCTTTAACTCACATTCCTATCCTGTTTCTATGTTCTTTGCTACCGTTTTCTTGGCTCCTCCTGAAATATTGTTCCATGCCTACCCCACGAATTCTCCTTGATTGAAATAAACAGAGAATGGGATAAATCACGGATGTATTTGACAAACTCAAGTTGCCCAATTATCATTGTTTGTTATCTTGCTAATTCACTCTCCAGTTTCCAAATTCCTGCTCGTTCCCATGAGCTCTCACAACGACAACAGGTCTCTCGTCAGGAAGATCAATTGTATTTATTGAAGTAAAGCTATGTATGATATGGCCAGGCTGCATTACTGTCAGTCGTTGGTCGATTTTGGGCCACGGGCTGCATTAAAATGGAGCGAGTGATGCGAAGAGGAGATCTAGATCGGGCTACTGCCAGCTTGCACGATGTTTTCATGTGACTGTGCATATTAGGGTCTGTTCAGCTTTCTGAAAAGGCTTTGAGCGGTGAAGTAAATGGTGTCAATTTTATTTTTAACAATAACTTGTATTTATATAGCACCTTCAACGTAATGAAAGGTCCCAAGGCGCTTCACAGGAGTGTTGTGAGACCAAAAATTTGACACCGTTAGAATAGTCAAGTCTAGAGGTAACAAAGGCATGGATGAGGGCTTTGACACATAAGGAGAAATTAGGGCAGGTGACCAAAAGTTTGGACAAAGAGATAGGTTTTAAGGAGCGTCTTGAAAGAGGAAAGAGAAGTAGAGAGGTTTAGGGAGGGAGTTCCAGAGCTTGAGGCCCAGGCAACTGAAGGCACGGCCACCGATGGTTGAGCGATTATAATCAGGGATGCTCAGGAGGGCAGAATTAGAGGAGCGCAGACATCTCGTGGGGTTTAGAGCTGAAGGAGCTTACAGAGATAGGGAGGGACGAGGCCATGGAGGGATTTGAAAACAAGGATGAGAATTTTGAATTCAAGATGTTGCTTAACCAGGAGCCAATGTATTTCAGCGAGCACAGGGGTGATGGTGCGAATTAGGACATGGTGTGATTTAGGATACGGGCAGCTGAGTTTTGCATCACCTCTAGTTTTCGTCGGGTAGAATGTGGGAGGTCAGCAAAAAGTGCATTGGAATAATCAAGTCGAGAGGTAACAAAGGCATGGACGAAGGCTTCAGCAACAGATGAGCTGAGGTAAGGGCGGAGGCAGGCGATGTTACGCAGATGGAAATAGGCGGATATGTGGTCGAAAGCTCATTTCTGGGTCAATTATGACACCAAGGTTGCGAACAATGTAGTTCAGCCTCAGACAGAAGTTGGGGAGAGAGATGGAGTTAATGGCTAGGGAACACACCTTTTTAGAGTTGGAAAAATATTTCAATTGCTGTTTTTTCAAATGTCTGGAATCTCATTTCCGTGAAGCCGGGAGGAGTCGGGATTAGAGGCTGGAGGTGGGGGGGTGCCGTGTGGAAGGATGGATGGCTGGCGTGGGTGAGGTGGAGAAGGATAGGAGGCCGGTGGTTGGGATTGGGGTGGGGTAGGGGTTGGTTAGTAGCGGCAGTGAATTGGGGGGGGGATGGGTGGGTGGAATGGGTTTTCTTTCAATGTGGGGTCGGCAGGAGTGCTCCTGCTCCTCCGTGCTCCACGTTGAGGTAAGTAAATTAGGAAAGCTTACCTTGTAGGTAGCAGGCAGTCCCAAGCTCTGGTTGTACTGAGTGCAGCTGGCAGGGGCACAGGCTGCACTCATGGTGAACATTTTTTGAATTGGGGGCCTCAATCATATATGCAATGTGAAATACGCAGCAGGTTAGTGAAGGAACTTTACCATGTCTCTTCCATTTACAGATGCCAACAGACCGCTATTTCCTAGCTGTATATGACCACACTTGATCAGTCCGCTGGGCAGGCCACATTGTCCGCATGCCAGACACGAGACTCCAAAAGCAAGCGCTGTACTCGGAACTCCTTCACGGAAAACGAGCCAAAGGTGGGCAGAGGAAACGTTACAAGGACATCCGCAAAGCCTCCCTGATAAAGTGCAACCTCTCCACTGACACCTGGGAGTCCCTGGCCCAAGACTGCCCTAAGTGAAGGAAGTGCATCCGGGAGGGCGCTGAGTACCTCGAGTCTCGTCGCCGAGTGCACACAGAAGACAAACGCAGGCAGCGGAAGGAGCATGCGGCAAATCTGTCCCACCCTCCCTTACCCTCAACAACTGTCTGTCCCACCTGTGACAGGGACTGTGGCTCTCATATTGGACTGTTCAGCCACCTCAGGACTTATTCTAAAAGTGGAAGCAAGTCTTCCTCAATTCCGAGGGACTGCCCATGATGATGATGATGATTTCCTAGCATAAGGGAATATTGAATATTAAATGTAAGAGAGTTACGACAGAGAACAGAAATAATGTGAGGCTGTGTTATGCACTATTAGACCTAATGAATGAAGCTGAGACCATGTCAACATTTATTAATAGGTTCAACAGGTAGTTGAAGGAAAGGGGCATAAAAGGAGATGGGAATGAGAGGGCTCTCCGATGAGGAGAGATTGAGTAGATTGGGACCTATACTCTCTGGAATTTAGAAGAATGAGAGATGATCTTATTGAAACATATAAGATTCTGAGGACAATTTGCAGGGCAGATGCTGAGAGGATGTTTCCCCCGGCTGGAGAGTCTAGAACCAGGGGTCACAGTCTCAGAATAAGTGGTCGGCCATTTGGGACTGAAATGAGGAGAAATTTCTTCACTCGGAGGGTTGTGCATCTTTGGAATTCTCGACCCCAAAGGGCTGTGAATGCTCAGTCATTGAGTATATTCAAGACAGTGATCGATAGATTTTTGGTCACCAAGGGAATCGAGGGATTATGGAGTTGAGGTCGAAGATCAGCCATGATCTTATTGAATGGTGGAGCAGGCTCAAGGGGTTATATGGCCTAATCCTGCTCCTAGTTCTTATATTCTTATGATCCTATGGAACAGAACAGGGCCTCGGTTTAACGTCTCATCTTGTGTGGAATATAAACACCAATACGAACTGGAAGGGCTGAACGACCTGTGTTTGTGATCTAATTTCTATTTAATTTTTTTTTTATTTCTATGATTTTTCTATTTTACTTCAGATTTAAAGCATTTGGAGTCTGTTTTTTTCTTAAATGTAAAGATTGTGGCAGCTTTTAACTCCTGAATTTCAATGGAAAAAAATAAGCTAATTTCGGTTTGACAAACAGGAAGTACTAATTTCCCAGGTGACAGAGCTTTCCTTTCTCCGGCTCTGGAAACCTAGGCTCCACAAAGGGAAGGTTCACAACATGACTGACTGTAGAAAGATGCTTTCTGGTAGGTGCATGTTGGTGGTTCTGCACAGAATCTCGGTCCAGTTGCTCGACTCAAGTTAGAACTTGAACTTAAATGTGGAACTCCAGTGCTCAGGAGAGTGTGAAATCTTAAGCACATTAAGCCTGGCATCCTATCAAAATGAGCATTAAAATGCACGGCTTTCCTGATAATGTGTGAGAAAGAAAGAAAGAAAGAGAGAAACAGAAAGATTTACACTTATACAGCACTTTTCAGGACCACAGAACATCCTGTGTACTTCACAGCCAATGAAGTATTTTTGAGGTGCAGTCACTGTTGTAATGTAGGAGACACTGCAACCAATTTACGCACAGAAAGCTCTCACAAACAGCAATGAGGTATTGACCGGACAATAGTGATGTTGGTTGAGGGATAACTATTTGCTAGAACAGCAGGGAGAGCTTCCCTGCTCTTCTTCTAAGGATAAGGGGTAAGCCATTTAGGACCGAGATGAGGAGAAATTTCTTCACTCAGAGAGTTGTGAACCTGTGGAATTCTCTACCACAGAAAGTTGTTGAGGCCAGTTCGTTAGATATATTCAAAAGGGAGTTAGATGTGGCCCTTATGGCTAAAGGGATCAGGGGTTATGGAGAGAAAGCAGGAATGGGGTACTAAAGTTGCATGATCAGCCATGGTCATATTGAATGGTGGTGTAGGCTCGAATGGCCGAATGACCTACTCCTGCACCTATTTTCTATGTTTCTTTGAAATAGTGCCACGCGATCTTTTATGCCCGCCTGAGAGGGGAGACGGGGCCTCGGTTTAACGTCTCCTCCGAAAGACGGATCTTTTAACTTTTGCTGTTTAGAATCTGGTCGTTGGCTTGGAGTTTGCTGCAATAATGTTGTCCGGGCCGAAGCGATGTTGTGCATCTGGCTCAACAAACCTACGTTCATCTAATGGGACGGGCGGAAGGGGCAGAACTCACTACTTTCTTTTCCAAAATATGGAAAGTTGACATGACAGCATCAGATGGTTCACGCTAAAAATCATTTTCAGTTGATTTTTGAATCTTCACATTTTCGAATTTTCCTGAAGGAGCTCTGCTGGTCTCCAAGCTGCTCGAACCTCGAGGGTTTTTTTTTTGAGCAGTCCTGTCGAAAGTTTGAAACCCTCCAAAGTTGCCAAACGTGCAATTTATTTAGTTGATTGGTTCCGTGAAATTAAGCAGAATCAAATGTCCCACCGAGCACATTAGCAATTGGCAAATGGTGTCACTAATGAGGACAACTAAATGCCGTGGCCTTCAGTCTCCCACACAAGCTCATTTGCCTAACACCACATCTGTAAATGATCATTCACTGCACAACATGCTGTTAAATCAGTTCAGGGTAAAATAACTGGAATCCTGATTTGCTGCTGCAGTATTCAATCTTGAAAAAAAAGTTGGGGTGGTGACAAATATTCATGTTTATCTTTTAACCCCCGCCCCCCAAAAAAATCAATCGATAGTACAACAACTTATATTTATATAGCGCCTTTAACGTAATGAAACGTCCCAAGGCGCTTCACAAGATCATTATGAGACAAAACAATTGTCACGGAGGGGCACATAAGAACTTAAGAAATAGGAGCAGGAGTAGGCCATACGGCCCCTCGAGCCTGCTCCACCATTTAATACGATCATGGCTGATCAGGTCATGGACTCATGTCCACTTCCCCGCCCGCTCCCCATGATCCGGTGTGAGCTGTGAGGAGGATGCTAAGAGGCTGCAGGGTTTAGGTGAGTGGGCAAATGCATGGCAGATGCAGTATAATGTGGATAAATGTGAGGTTATCCATTTTGGGGGCAAAAACACGAAGGCAGAATATTATCTGGCGGCAGAATAGGAAAAGGGGAAGTGCAACGAGACCTGGGTGTCATGGTTCATCAGTCATTGAAAGTTGGCATGCAGGTACAGTAGGCAGTGAAGAAGGCAAATGGTATGTTGGCCTTCATAGCTAGGGGATTTGAGTAGAGGAGCAGGAAGGTCTTACTGCAGTTGTACAGGGCCTTGGTGAGATCTCACCTGGAATATTGTGTTCAGTTTTGGTCTCCTAATCTGAGGAAGGAGGTTCTTGCTATTGAGGGAGTGCAGCAAAGGTTCACCAGACTGATTCCAGGGATGGCTGGACTGACATTTGAGGAGAGACTGGAACAACTGGGCCTTTATTCACTGGGGTTTAGAAGGATGAAAGGGGATCTCATAGAAACGTATTAGATTCTGACGGGACTGGACAGGTTAAATGCGGGAGGAATGTTCCCGATGTTGGGGAAGTCCAGAACCAGGGGACGTAGTCTTAGGATAAGATGTAGGCCATTTAGGACTGAGATGAGGAGAAACTTCTTCACTCAGAGAGTTGTTAACCTGTGGAATTCCCTGCTGCAGAGAGTTGTTGATGCCAGTTCATTGGATATATTCAAGAGGGAGTTAGATATGGCCCTTACAGCTAACGAGATCAAGGGGTATGGCGAGAAAGCAGGAAAGGGGTACTGAGGGAATGATCAGCCATGATCTTATTGAATGGCGGTGCAGGCTCGAAGGGCCGAATGGCCTACTCCTGCACCTATTTTCTATGTTTCTATGTTTCTATGTTTCTATCCCTTATTCCCTTATCAGTTAAGAAACTGTCGATCTCGGTCTTAAGTTTATTCAATGACCCGGCTTCCACAGCTCTCTGAGGCAGCGAATTCCACAGATTTACAACCCTCTGAGAGAAGAAATTTCTCCTTATCTCTGTTTTAAATGGGCGGCCCCTTATTCTAAGATCATGCCCTCTAGTTCTAGTCTCCCCCATCAGTGGAAACATCCTCTCTGCATCCACCTTGTCAAGCCCCCTCATAATCTTATACGTTTCGATAAGATCACCTCTCATTCTTCTGAATTCCAATAATTAGAAATTAGCGCAGCTGACCAAAAGCTGGGTCAAAGAGGGAGGTTTTAAAGAGTGTCTTGAAGGAGGAAAGAGAGATAGAGAGGGGGAAAGGTTTAGGCAGGGAATTCCAGAGCTTGGGGCCGAGGCAACAGAAGGCATGGCCACCGATGGTTGAGCGATTATAATCAGGGATGCTCACAAGGGCAGAATTAGAGGAGCGCAGACATCTCGGGGGGGGATTGTGGGGCTGGAGGAGATTTCAGAGGACTACCTAGGTTAACCTGGATAGGACAATGACAGAAGCATCTCAAAGTCACCTCCCATCCCCCCCTTCCCCGCCCCAAGTTTGTTAGCGGTTTAAAACCCAACCTTGCCTTTTGGACCTTCACGATGTTCCAAGGTGCTCAACAGCTAATGAATTACACCTGAGAAGTGGTTATTATCTTTGAAGACAAACAGCAGAGCCTCACTAATGGCAAAGAAGATGAAGGACCAATTCATCTGTTTTAGCCAAGAAAGGAATTGGACATCTCTCTGCTCTTCCCTCAATGAATTAAGATCTTCAATATCCACCTGAACAGGCCTTTGCATACATCTCATTCAAAATATGATTGCTCCAACACTGCGGCACTCTCCAGAAAGTGTCATCCTACATTATTCAAGGCCAACTGTTGTATAACTGAAAAACAGGCAGCTAGCAGTTGAAAATTGGGGCGTGGGCTCCACTAATGCCAAAGGTCCACTTTGCTGCTATATTTAGGTGGGCCTAAAACAGGCGACGTGACTATCAATGGGCTCAATTTTCCCCAAAGCATTTTTTTGGTGTACTTGAAGAGTTAGGCCCGATTTTATGGGGCCTAAGTACGCCAAAAAAATATATTCTAAGTTGCCCCGTTGCATCTCTTCATTTTGGCGTGGCGTAACTCGACCTTTAGTTTTGGGGGTGGAGCCTTGATCTACAGCAAAAAGATCGGGTCACAGTAACCAGGTACACAATGCGAGCTGAGGCTGCAAAGTGGAGCATACAGCCAGCTCCCAACACATGAAAAGAATTGAGAAACACATAGCAGCACTTACCTCCAACCCCACTCGAAGGGCCACTCTATCTTGTCTTTCTCTCGCTCTCTCAGCTGGCCAAACTTCCCTAATTGGCAGGGGTGGCTGGTTACGCCCCCTTTGGCTGAAAAAATCTGACCTAAAAAAAATCGTAACTAACTGAGTTACACTGGTGCAAATTGATTGGGGAAACTGTGGTTTTACAACTTAGGCCAAAAAGAGCCTGAATATACCCTTACACTGTACACACCTTACCTGTACACCAGAGGGTGCTGCTGCTGGAGACCTAAGGATTACCTGCACACTGCAGGTAACCCAGTATCAAAGGAAGCTCACAGCTTGGTGTCCTCACTCGGGGAGCTGCAAATAAAGGACTACAGTCCACACAGTTCAAGTATCATAACCTGCCTCGTGGAGTCATTGCTAAAGGTGCCTACATACACTTCAGTCTTGAAGGAGGAAAGAGAGGTAGCGAGGCGGAGAGGTTTAGGCAGGGAGCTCCAGAGCTTGGGGCCCAGGCAACAGAAGGCACGGCCACCAATGGTTGAGCGATTATAATCAGGGATGCTCAGGAGGGCAGAATTAGAGGAGGGGGGGGGAGGGTTGTGGGGCTGGAGGAGATTACAGAGATTACACAAATATTCCTACCAAGATGATTGAATGGATCTATCTACAGCCAGTGGCGCTAGTTAACAACCTAAGTGAGAAATGCTAATGGCCAGGCATGGATATTAGTAGCTCATCCATCATCTGTCATCAAAGTGGGGAAATTTCACAGATTACTTGCACAGAGTGCATTGCTCTATTCAAAGAGCTGAAGGGTTCACGTTGGCTAAAATCAGCTATATGATTCATTAATTGGTGCAGCATTCAGATTGAATCTTATCAAATGTCATGATTGATACTGGGGAACAAGAAGGAAACATAAAATACTTTGATTGTAATGGCAGATCAAGGGACAAAGGAAAAAACCTCCTCTGATAACAACATCACGGCTTTCTGGTGACTTTATTCATTGTGAGTTAATCGACTTTGTCGCTTCATGCTTCTGAAATAAAGTGACAGTTTATATGTTCCTTGCCGTGTGGTTTACAGTTGCTCATTTACAGGATAAGGGCCTCGCTCTGTCAAGCCCGTGTGGTGGCTGACACTGTGTGGTGGTGCAACAGGTCACCACACGTTAAAAAAATCCACGCACAGGCATCTTCCACCTCTTCAACTGGAGTTCAGGACTGGAATATCGGGTCCTTCATTGAAACATCTGTGAACTCTTGTGGAAGCAAGTCATCCTCGTTCGAGGGACCGCCGATGATGATATGATGATTTACAGGGGTATGCGGAAATGGCAGGCGAACGGGACTAGTTGGGCAGCTCTTTCAAAGAGCCGGCACAGGTGCGATGGGCTGAATGGCCTCCTTCTGTACTGTAAGATTGTATGATTCGACGGCAACAATGCCAAAGGAGCCATTTTGCTTAACAAATTGGCTGCCTTACCAGCCAAGTGCAGGCGCACTAATAGACATGTCCAGCCTTGTCATATCTAATTTCACATTTTATTTAGCTCTTGATAAAGCAGAATTGGACTGCGACTGAAGGAATGATTGACTGCGCTTCAAATGCTCCAGTGTAGTTAATGAAGTGAGTAGGAGTAAGTTTACAAGCACATTACTTTGAATGTTTTGTTCATTCAGTAAGCGCTTTTTTACATCACCTCAAGATGGTCAGTATGCTGTTACTGCAAAATGAATGATCTTATTAAAATGTCTCTTCCTCATTAGTCAGACTGAATAGATGTGAAGCCATGGAATAATTATTTCTTCTGGGTCTATGAGTTTTGCAGTTTAACTCTGCACGTTCGAGCACAAAATAATTTCAGCACCCCCAAAGATGCTTTACAAAAAAAAAAAATAACTTGAATATATGCAGAAGCCAGAAGACAATATTATATTTCGCTCCTTCCCCGAGGGTATTGAATCAAGTGTAGTTCCAGCAGTGCTGGCAGATCCCAGTACCTTGTTCAAGTGGCCATCTTCCTGGGGTGAAAATCCGTCGTGCGATATTGGACAAAGGATGCACTAATCCTTTCCCGCTGTCTCTCTCAGCCACTGGAGCTGTGCGTAGTTGTACTGTCCAAGCTCATGTCTTCGGGGAATGACTAAACTCATCTGGGTATCAAACCTGGGAACTAGACCCTGTTCTAAAAAGTTCAAAAAAGGCACATTTTTTAAATTTAAAGCAATAAACTACAATGGCCCAGACATTCCTTTGGGGGTCTTCCCGCTGGATATTTTTTATAAAAGTACTTGGCGGTATAGGAGGCGCCCTGATTTCCGATGGGGAGGCCTTCTCCTCCCGCGTTGTGAAGCGCGCTCCCGTACAGAGGGTCCCGATGCAGAAGATGCAGTCATGTGTGAGTGCTCAGCCAATCAGGTAAGTATTTCACAGGTTCCCATTAATAGCACTGAGACGCGCGTATCTACGAGTTCTCAGTGCTATTAATGGGAACAAAACCAAACACACAAAATAATGAAAAATAAAAAACAGACCACACATATTTAAAAGTAATTGAAATTAAAGTTATTATGTCTTATAAAAATAAAATATTTTCCCAATTTTTAAAGTTTTTTAAATTATGGTTAAAAATAAACTTACCGTAGTGGGAAGGGTTTTTAAGAATAAAATGTGTTTTTATAACTTTATTTTAAAATGTTTTTGTGTATTTTTAAACACTTGTGCCTGTAAAAGTAGGCGATATGCCTGCTTTTTCAGGCGCAAGATTTTTGAGGACATTTGCTGGGCAAGATATCAGTAACTATCGGAAACCTTACCTTGCAAATGTCCTCGCTCCTGATCTGTCATTCTCGCTCCCAATCTGGCTACGATCTGTCAAGCTCCAACTTGTCAGATCGGAAAAGCTGGTTTTCAGCGCATGCGCATTGCGCACCGAAAACCGGGTTTTCCGATGCCTTCCCGGTTCCGGACCCGTACGGACCCGGGACATCGGAATTCCAGCACCAATATTTGAAGTGGTTTTATGCGCCTCGACTCAATTCCGCTACAACAAAAGAAACACTTGCATTGAAATAGCACCTTTCACAACCACCAATCCTCGTTCTTGTCTTCAAATCTCTCCAACAACAAGAACTGGCATTTATATAGCGCCTTTAAGGCAGTAAAACATCCCAACGTGCTTCACAGAAGCATTATCAAATACAACTTGACACCGCGCCAAATAAAGAGATATTAGGACAGGTGCCCGAAGGCTTGGCCAAAGAGGTAGGTTTTAAGGAGCATCTTAAAGGAGAAGAGAGGTGCGGAGAGGTTCAGGGAGGAAATTCCAGAGTTTATGGCCGAGGCAGGTGGAGACACGGCCACCGATGGGGGAATGAAGAAAATTGGGGATGTGAAACAGAAATTGGAGGATCGCAGAGGACTTTTGGGGGGGGGTGGGGGTGGGGGACGTTGTAGGGCTGGAGGAGGCGACAGATACAGGGAGGGGCAAGGCCATGGAGGGATTTGCAAACAAGGATGAGAATTTTAAGATCGAGGCATTGGCAGAACGAGAGCCAATGTAGGTCAGCGAGCACAGGGGGTGAAGGCTTCACCTATTTTGGCAACCTCCTCCCACACACTTTGGTCCTCAATCTTTCAGTCACCTCCCCTAAATCTCGCACAATGGCTCAGTTTTCATTCCTTTTATCTATTTTTTTCTCCCCGTCCCTTGGGATGGTTTCTGCATGAAAGGCGCACTAAGACTACAGGTTTATTGTTGGGTTATACACAGCTTTATAACTAGGGACAAAATGGCAGCTACCCGAACTACACCCCTAAAACAAAACGGAGGGGGGATTTGAGAGTAGATGCAGTTAAATTGTTAAAAAAATGCGATTCGCGACCTGATCCCGTCTCCAATGCGCACCCCCCCCCCCACCACCACTTCCGGTTTTAACGAAGGCGGGACGGGAGGCGGGTGACTAGCCCGCTGCCAGAGGGGTGTGACCACAATCCCTCTCTCTTGCTTCCGAGGCCTCTCAATCCGGCTGGCTGTGGGCGGGAAGCCGAAGCCAAGCATTCAACTCAGGGCCTGCCGTGAATGTCGGCAGGGCCTGTGAGGAAACCCAGCCTCCCGGGTTTCCCGCCCAGCTCGGAGGCCCCCCGCACCCCAACCCGCCAACCTCCAGAAAATTCCACCCAATTGCAAATTTAGAAGAAAGAGTTCAAACTTACTGCTACATGTAGTTTCCTACAACAACAACAAAAAAACCTCGATATCGGATACACAAATCTTTGAAGGTGTCAGGTCAAGTGGATTAGGCTGCTAAAAACGCAAACTAGATCCTGGGCTTTAAAAATATTGACACAGAGTACAAAAGCAAAGACATTGTCGTGTATCCTACATGGTTACTGCTTGTACTATTACAAGGTGTGCCACCAGGGGGCACCTCAGTGGGAGACTTGTCGGTTACCTGTACAGGTGTGCCTGGCCTAGTATAAAAGGCAGGCCACCAGGTGTGAGCCTCACTCTGGAGTTACATTAAATGGACTAAGGTCACTACAGTTCAAGCACAACACATTGCCTCGTGGAGTCATTATCAGAGCATCTAAAGACATAACAGAAACCATGCCAAACCTTTTACATCTAAGCACCACACTTTATGAAGGATGTCAAGGCCATCGAGGGGGTACAGAGGAGGTTTACTAGACTGATACCAGGGACGAGAGACTTCAGTTATTTGGAGAGATTGGAGAAGCTGGGGTTGTTCCCCTTAGAGCTGGGAGGGTCAAGAGGAGATTTAATTGAGATGTACAAAATTACGAAGGGTATTGATAGAGTAAATAAGGAGAAACGGTTTCCACTGGCATGAGGGTCAGTAACCAGAGGACACAGATTTAAAATAATTGGCAAAACAACCAGAGGGGCGATGAGGAGATTATTTTTACGCTGCAAGTTGTTATGATCTACAATTCACTGCCTGAAAGGGCGGTGGAAGCAGATCCAATCATAACTTTCAAAGGGAATTGGGTAAATGCTTGAAAAGGAAAGAAAATGCAGGGCTATGGGAAAAGAGTGGGGGAGTGGGATTGATTGGATGGCCCTTTCACAGATCTGGTGCAGGCACGGTGGTCCAAATGGCCTCCTTCTGTGCCACATAATTCTGTGATCATGGGCTGTCCTATAATTTCAAACTTAGCAAAAATGCCAGTGAAATGGCGTAAGTCATTATTTTGTCAGTTTCTGTATGGAACAAGCTGCAACAATTTGCTGAACCTTATGTTCTCTGATGTAATGCATCATTAATAGAATGATTAGTCTTGCAGTCTTCGCATGCCCGACACGAGACACCCAAAGCAAGCGCTCTACTCGGAACTCCTACATGGCAAGCGAGCCCCAGGTGGGCAGAGGAAACGTTTCAAGGACACCCTCAAAGCCTCCTTGATAAAATGCAACATTCCCACCGACACCTGGGAGTCCCTGGCCAAAGACTGCCCTAAGTGGAGGAAGAGCATCCGGGAGGGTGCTAAGCACCTCGACTCTCATCGGCGAGAGCATGCAGAAATCAAGCGCAGGCAGCGGAAGGAGCGTGCGGCATACCAGACTCCCCATCCACCCTTTCCTCCAACCACTCTCTGTCCCACCTGTGACAGAGACTGTAATTCCCATACTGGACTGTCTGTGATCAGATCAGCCATGATCTTGTTGAATGGCAGAGCCAAATGGCCTACTCCTGCTCCTATTTCTTATGATCTTATGAATAGGCCATTTGGCCCCTCGAGCCTTCTTCGCCATTCAATAAGATCATGATTGATCCGATTATGGCCTTAACTCCACTTCTCTGCCCGCTCCCCATAACGCAGACTCCCTTATCGTTCAAAAATCTGACTATCTCCGCCTGAAATATACTCAATACCCCAATGATTCAACTTTTAGAGTGGAAGCAAGTCTTCCTCGATTTCAAGGGACTGCTTATGATGATGAATGTCTTATATAGTCGTTACAGGCCAAGTAACCCTGGACAAAATTCTAGGTTTGAGCCAACGAAATCCCAGATGGAACCAAGTGCTGTACTGAGCTACTTTGAAGCAGAATCTGATGGAACTTGGACTTGGGGTAGTCAACTCCTAAAGCTGGTCTGGTTAATCCACAGTTTCACTGCAGTTCTGTTGGAAGGAAGTTAAAAATGTTTAGCGGGTCTGATTTTGGCAATGGGTGACTTTTCAGTGTGCTGCAGAACATCTATCCACCTTGTAATACAACATAGCCACCCTCAATCGTGAGTCTGGATTAGACGCTCACGACGGGCTCGCGCCTGCACAGTCAGCTTCCCGTGGGTAACTCGCGCAGAGTTACTGCATGTGCAGCCGCAGCTATTTAAAGGGCTGCAGCAGCCATATGTGTCAGCTGTGGCTCAGTGGGTACTGCACTCTTGCCTCTGAGTCAGAAGATTGTGGGTTCAAGTCACACTTCAAGGAACTTAAGCAAAAAAAAAAAATTTAGGCTGACACTCCAGTGCAGTGCTGAGGGAGTGCTGCAGTGTCGAAGGTGGCGTCTTTCGGATGAGACGTTAAACCGAGGCCCTGTCTGCTCTCTCAGGTGGACGTAAAAGGTCATAGGGCACTATTTTGAAGAAGAGCAGAGGAGTTGAAGACGAGCAGAGGATTTATCCTCGGTGTCATAAGAACATAAGAAATAGGAGCAGGAGTAAAGGGTTATGGGGAGTGGGCGGGGAAGTGGAGCTGAGTCCATGATCAGATCAGCCATGATCTTATTGGATGGTGGAGCAGGCTCGAGGGGCCAAAAGGCCTATTCCTGCTCTTATTTCTTATGTTCTTATGAGTCGGCCATTTGGCCCCTCGAGCCTGCTCTGCCATTCAATAAGATCATGGCTGATCTGATTATGGCCTCAACTCCACTTTTCTGCCCGCTCCCCATTAGCGTTCAAAAATCTGTCTATCTCCGCCTTAAATATATTCAATGAACCAATGATTCAATATTGTCCTTGCCAATATTTATCCCTCAGTCAACATAACAAAAAAAGCAGATTATCTGGTCATTATCACACTGCTGTTTGCTGTGTGCAAATTGGCTGCCACGTTTCCCACATTACAACAGTGACTACACTCCAAAAGTACTTCATTGGCTGTAAAGCTCTTTGAGATGTCCAGTGGGCGTGAAAGGCGCTATACAAATGCAAGTCTTTCTTTTTCTTTCATTTGAAGGGGCACAGAGATGGGTGTGGAAGAACAAATTTTGAACAAAAGCTCCTTCTCGTGCCTGCGCATGTGTGGCTCCAGACGTCCACTGATGCAGGAAGCACTGCTGCATATTGTCGGGGAGAGAATGGGCTTCCCTTGTTCGATGCTCCTGGGCAACCCCCTCAGAGGTCAGCAGTTCAACAAGCTGACATCAATGGAAATTAACAATGGGGAGAGGTATAAAATGGGCTGACGATTCGCTAGCTCAAAGTCAACAAAGGAAACACAAAAAGTTAGTTTGCAGGTACAGGAAGTAATCAGGAAGGCAAATGGAATGTTGGCCTTTATTGCAAGGGAGTTAGAGTATAAAAGTAGGGAAGTCCTGCTGCAACTGTACAGGACATTGGTGAGGCCACACCTGCAGTTTTGGTCTCCGTATTTAAGGAGGGAGATACTTGCATTGGAGGCAGTTCAGAGAAGGTTCACTCGGTTGATTCCTAAGATGAAGGGGTTGTCTTGTGAAGAAAGTTTGAGCAGGTTGGGCCGTCACTCATTGGAGTTTAGAAGAATGAGAGGTGATCTTATTTAAATGTATAAGATTCTGAGAGTGCTTGACAGGGTAGATGCAGAGAAGATGTTTCCCCTCGTGGGGGAATCTAGAACTAGGGGTCATATTTTCAGAATTAGTGGTCGCCCATTTAAAACGGAGTTGAGAAGGAATTTCTTCTCTCAGAGGGTTGTGAATCTTTGGAATTCTCTGCCCCAGAGAGCTGTGGAGGCATTGAATGTAGTTAAGGCGGAGATAGACAGATTTTTGAACGATAAGGGAGTGAAGAGTTATGGGGAGCGGGCAGGGAAGTGGAGTTGAGGCCAAGGTCAGATCAGCCATGATCTTATTAAATGGTGGAGCAGGCTCGAGGGACCAAATGGCCTAATCCTGCTCCTATTTCTTATGTTATGTTGACATTACCTCCACAGAATGGCCACCGCACGGAATGGATTCCCAGAGAGTGGTGAATACCCTGGAACCTTTTTAAGTGACAGTCAAAAGGTGCATCCGGCGATTTAATTTCTGGATGGATCAAAAGACTCTCCTCGTCTGTAATTATCTTCCGAGCTCCTCATTCACAAAATTGAGAGTAAATGCTTATCCTCAATTCTCTTCAATCCATGGTTATTATCGAAGGAAATGGGACTGACACCAATGTTTAATATCTAACACTGCCACACCAGTGTTTGTTTGTTTTGCTGATTTAGGTCTTGTCACTATAAACGAGGAGCAAAGTTCACAATCCCAGCCCAATTACTTTAATTGTTCTAATTAAAAGCAGGAAATACGAGATGTCAAGATGCTTAAAACTAAGAGGCTACGGGGCAATTACTTTAATCTATGACTCACAGTTGATTGTTACTTTGACAATGGCCTAGGAATAAAATTGACGTGCTCCACCGACACTGTTATGGGTCTGATATTAATCCCTTCAATTTCTGATGAGTATTAAGATTGCAAAGATATATAATTACACCTGAAGCGTTGTATCCACCAGCACACACAGGAGCACTTGTGTCAGCCCAGTAATTGTATCAATGCATTCTTTAGCTCGAGCATGCCAAACATAATTTAACAGCAACCCCGGTGTTGTGCGATCAAATTTCTGCAGCTGAGGCCAATCTGCAGGTTGGCTTGTAAGGTTTTAAACAAAGGCGCTGCAGAAACAGCTGCTATAAAACACTCTTGGCATTTTAATGGTGCCTAATTATGTAATGTGAAGTCGCCCTGCTTGAATTAGGTGCTTATTATACGTCAAGGAATGAGAACAGTTGGAGAACTGTAATGTATGCACCTGTAAGTATGCTCACAGGTTTGTAGAGCTGTTGGGCGCCGGAGGGGCTGGAGTACATCGTCACCCCCGGCAACCAAATTTTAATTTGATTTTATATGTTTTAAAGTTTAATTTGTTTTAATTGCCGGATTTTTAGTGTCCCCCTCCCCTTTTATGGGGGCACTTGTAAAAAATATTATTTTAATGTCCCAAAAAAAACCACAAAAAAAATGCAAAAAAACAAAAAAATATATATTAAAAAAGAGGGCAATTAAAAGTGTCTGGAGTGTCCCCCAGATCGGGGGGCACTTGATCTAACGTTTATTTTGTTCCCCCCCCCAAAAGAGTTGTAGAGCTGTTGCTACACTTCAGTCCCACACTCCTGATCTTTGGGCACCCTGTGCGGAGGGGAGCGGGTAGGTCCGAGGGCCTCCTCATAGGACTGCTCCTGGGCACGGCCAAGGGGGCCATCAGCCGGTCAAGGCAGCGGGCGGTCGAGGGGGTCATTCAGCCCGACTGCCTGCCTCTCTACCGCGCTTACATCCGCACCAGGGTGTCTCTGGAGATGGAGCACGCGGTGTCCACCGGTACGCTCGCGGCCTTCCACGAGAGGTGGGCACCGGAGGGACCCCTGGCAACCAAATTTTAATTTGATTTTATATGTTTTAAAGTTTCATTTGTTTTATTGCCGGGTTTTAGTGCCCCTCCAGTTAGGGGGCACTGGTATAATTTGCCTCTCAGTGCCCAAAAAATACACAGAAAAAAAAGCACAAAAAAACAACAAAAAAAAACAAAAAAAAAGGGAACTTTAAAAGTGTTTGGAGTTTCCCCCAGATCAGGAGGCACTTGATTTAACTGTTTATTTTATTTACAACAAAAATATTTGTAGAGCTGTTGCTACACTTCAGTCCCACACTCCTGATCTTTGGGCACCCTGTGCGGAGGGGAGCGGGTAGGTCCGAGGGCCTCCTCGTAGGACTGCTCCTGGGCACGGCCAAGGGGGCCATCAGCTGGTCCAGGCAGCGGGCGGTCGAGGGGGCTGTTCAGCCCGACTGCCTGCCTCTCTTCCGCGCGTACATCCGAGCCAGGGTGTCCATGGAGATGGAGCACGCGGTATCCACTGGTGCACTCGCGGCCTTCCGCAAGAGGTGGGACTGGAGTGCATCATCACCCCCGGCGACCAAATTTTAATTTCAATTAGTTTACTGTCAAATGTTTAATTTGTTTACTGTGTCTGTTTTAGTGCCCCCTTTAATAAGGGGGCACTTGTATTAATGTTTCAACATTAAAATAGTGGTAGAGCTGTTGCACTGTGAGTGGCTCAGCCAGTCACGGGGGAGCCAAAATTGCCCCCCTCTTTAAGGTCAATTTGGGGCAGTAAGGCCTTTCTGAGCGGGGGCAGGTGGATGGGCCGTCCTGTCAGAAATTGCCCCCAGGCCGGGAACGGCTGATATGGGTTCCCCCCCCGCCCTGCCCCGCCCCGCCCTGCCCCGCCCCGCCCTGCCCCGCCCCGCCCCGCCCTGCCCCGCCCTGCCCCGTCCCGTCCCGTCCCGTGCGACCCCGTACCGCCCGGCAGCGATCCCTGTCCGCCCTTTGAGAGAAATTGTCTCACGGGAGCAGAGCCACCATCGCTCGGGCCTCCCGACAGCTTTTCCCAGCGGGAAGCTGCCCGTATTCGGCGGCGCATCTACCCTTAAAGGGGAGGGCCCACTGCCGCGGCCGCCATTTTATTATAATTGCTGGTCGACCATCCTCCACCCTCCATCAACTTTATCTCATCCAAAATTCTGCTGCCCGTGTCCTATCTCTTTTGAAGTCAAATTATTGTTGTTGCTGTTGTTGTCTCGCTCGCCCATCACCCCAGCTTCCTGACCCACCTCGGCTCACAGTCTCCCAGTGCTCCAAATTTAAAATTCTCATCCTTGTGTTCAAATCCCTTCATGGCCTCACCCATCTCTATCACTGTATCCTCTTCCAACGCAGCAACCATCTGAGTACTCTACGTTCTCCGAATCTGGCCTTGTGCATCTTCCACTCCCTTTGACCCACCATTGGCGGCCGTGCCTTCAGTCATCCAAGCCCTAGGATGCAGAATTCCTTCCCTCAATCTCGCTGCTTCTCCGTCTCCCTCCCCTCCTTTAAAACTCTGTTCATTACTTAACCTGTGTTCTTAATTTAAACCATGCCATGCCGCCTCTTGGAGTGCCCAGGCAATAGAAGGCACTGCCACGGCCAAGGGGGTTGACTTATGAGGATAGGTTGAGTAGGTTGGGCCTATATACACTGGAGTTCAGAAGAATGAGAGGTGATCTTATCGAAACATATTAGATAATGAGGGGGCTCGACAAGGTGGATGCAGAGAGGATGGTTCCACTCATAGGGGAAACTAAAACTAGAAGACATAGTCTCTGAATAAGGGGCCACCCATTTAATTCTGAGATGAGGAAGAATTTCTTCTTTCAGTAATTCTATGGAATTCTCTGCCCCAGAGAGCTGTGGAGGTTGGGTCATTGAATATATTTAAGGCGGAGATAGACAGATTTTTGAGCTATAAGGGAATAAAGGGTTATAGGGAACCGGCAGGGAAGTGGAGCTGAGTCCATGATCAGACCAGCCATGATCTTATTGAATGGTGGAGCAGGCTTGATGGGCCAAATGTCCTAATCCTGCTCCTATATGTTCTTATGGTTGAGCAGTTATAATCAGGGATGTTCAAAAGGGAAGAATTTGATGAGCACAGACATCTTGTGGGGTTGTGGGGCTGGAGAAGATACAGAGGTAAGGTGGGGCGAGACCATGGAGGGATTTGAAAACAAGGATGAGAATTTTGAAATCAAGGCGTTGCTTAACCGGGAGCGAAGAAAGGTCAGCGAGCACAGTGGATGATGGGTGAACGGGACTTGGTGAGAGTTAGGACATGGGCAGCCGAGTTTTGGATGACCTCAAGTTTACGTAGGGTCGAATGTGGGAGGCTAGCCAGGCGTGGCATATAAATACAATACATTTTGAAAAAGATTCTAAATTATCATTTGCATTTCTTTTCAGAATAAGACATGTTTTAGATTTGAGAGTTCACGAAAGGTGTCAACAATCAACATCCACTTACTTTACTGATTTTAGTCAATGATTGAACCGGACATTTATATTTCAGCTCTGCGACGCACAAAACTATCTGTCTCATTATATTGTAGAACCCATTTTTAATCCATTTCAATCCACCAAGGAATGTTCACTAGCAGACAATGTAAAGACAGAAACACACCGTTGGAGTGTGAGAATAATATTTAAAGGTGTATCTCAGATATAGATAGTAATTAGAATTTGTATATAGCAGACTGATAGCTTAATTTGAATAACTCAAATGGATAATTCCTTTCCAACTGGATGGTTGTAGATTCATAGGAATGTAGGAATTGCTAGACGGATAATGACCAAGGTACATCTGGTACGCACATTACCATCCTGGTAATCGCTCGCTACAACTGTAATGGAGTTGTTGACTAATCATGGCAATCAATCTCTGTCAATTAGTCTACAGCAGACGCAGACATGACATGAACACAAACCTATCTTTCAGTGGCTCAGTGGGTAGCACTCTCATCTCTGCACCATGAAAGTTGTGGGTTCAAGTCCCACTCCAGAGACTTAGAATCATTGAAAGTTACAGCACGGAAGGAGGCCATTTCGGCCCATCGCGGCCAACCAAGAGCTATCCAACTGAATCCCACTTCCCAGTTCTTGGTCCATAGCCCTGTAAGTTATGGCACTTTAAGTGCACATCCAAGTATTTTTTAAATTCGCTTTCAGGCAGTGAGTTCCAGACCCCCACCACCCTCTGGGTAAAGACATTTCCCCTCATACCTCCCCCCAATTACTTTAAATCTATGCCCCCTGGTTATTGACCTCTCTGCCAAAGGAAACTTGTCCTTTCTATCCACTCTATCCAGGCCCTTCATAATGTTATACACCTCAATCAGGTCTCCCCTCAGCCCCCTCTGTTCCAAAGAAAACAGACCCAGTATCTCCAATCTTTCCTCATAGCCAAAATTCTCCAGTTCAGGCAACATTCTTGTAAATCTTCTCTCCACCCTTACCAGTGCAATCACATCATTCCTGTAATGCGGTGATCAGAACTGCACACAGTACTCCAGCTGTGGCCTAACCAGTGTTTTACACAGTTCAAGCATAATTTGATCACAAAAATCTAGGCTAACAGTGCTGAGGGAATGCTGCACTGTCAGAGATGCTGTCTTTCGGATGAGACATTAAATCGAGGCCCTGTCTGCTCTCTCAGGTGGACGTAAAAGATCCCACAGCACTATTTCGAAGAAGAGCAGGGGAGTTATGACTGGTGTCCTGACCAATATTGATCTCTCAAGCAACATCACTAAAACAGATTATCTGGTTCTTATCACATTGCTGTTTGTGGGAGCCTGCTGTGTGCAAATTGGCTGCCGTGTTTCCTACATTACAAGAGTGACTACACTACAAAAAGTACTTAATTAGCTGTGGAGCGTTTTGGGAAGTCCAGTGGTCGTGAAAGGCGCCATATAAATGCAACCCATTCTTTTCTTTCATTCAAATTTGGGAGGTTTGCAATAATTCTAACCCATGAACCAGTCACAAGGAGTAATTGTCCTGCGTTTCTAAGTGATGACGGCACCTAAAGGTGCCCATGTAAATATACCCCAGCAAGAATCAACTCTCTTTAAGGAAAAATGGGGACAAAACTTGTCAAAAAAATGCTAAACTCTATTCTAAAGTCTCATCATCATCATCTTGGGCAGTCCCCTCGAAGCGAGGATGACTTGCTTCCATGCCAAAAAGTAATGAGTTCCCAGGTATTTCAATGAAGGACCTAATATTCCAGATCCAGAACTACATGTTGAAGGGTGGAAGATGCCTGTGCATGGATTTTTTTAACGTGGGGTGGCCGTTGCACACCAGCCACCACATGGACTTGACAGAGTTAGGTCTTGGTCCAGTGGCAAGGATTACCCAAGATGACTGGAGACCAGTTCTGCTGCACGGACCTAGTGCGCACACCTATCACAGTGTGGCTTTCTAAAGTCTATTAGAAAGCTCTAATGTAATTGGAAGCTCTCAGCATCATACAACTTTATACGTGACTGCAACTTTGGACTTATTTTTTGATCAGAACCCTAAGTACATGTTCGAGCCTATATCTCACTCATAGTTTTTGTGAATCATTTTTAATGTGGTTTTATTTTGTTTTCACAGAAGGGTTTTGACCCATGTTCAGAGAAATGTTCATGAAGGGCTTTCCACAGCATCACAAATTGCAGTTTGCTATTTTTTTGTATTTGTGAATTGTTGTGGCTTTAGACATTCAGGGCAGTTGTAGACTTTGCTGTTTCCAGCTGGAAGCCACTCAAGGTGGCTCTTACATCAGATTACATGATAATGGAGTACCAACCACTTACGTAGAAACATAGAAAATAGGTGCAGGAGTAGGCCATTTAGCCCTTTGAGCCTGCACCACCATTCAATATGATCATGGCTGATCATGCTACTTCAGTACCCCATTCCTGCTTTCTCTCCAGACCCCTTGATCCCTTTAGCCATAAGGGCCATATCTAACTCCCTTTTGAATATATCTAACGAACTGGCCTCAATAACTCTCTCCGGTAAAGAATTCCACAGGTTCACAATTGTCTGAGTGAAGAAGTTTCTCCTCATCTCGGTCCTAAATGGCTTACCCTTTATCCTTAGCCTGTGACCCCTGGTTCTGGACTTCCCCAACATCGGGAACATTCTTCCTGCATCTAACCTGTCCAGTCCCGTCAGAATTTTATATGTTTCTATGAGATCCACTCTCATTCTTCTGAACTCCAGTGAATACAGGCCCAGCCGATCCAATCTCTCCTGCCATCCCGGGAATGTTTCAGCCCTGCCTGTGATCGCCATTCACTCAGCGTGTGGCCCAGACCTGCGAGAGACCATCAGAGGCAGGTCGGAGCCATAAAAGGAACGGTGAACGGCAGCCCCTGGACAATGCGGAGGCGTACCACGGCAAGGTACTGCGCGAGCTGGTGCAGGATGGCGGCAGCAGCAAAGAGGGATATCATCAAGGTCCAGGTCGGTGATTGGAGTGTGGGCAGATACAGCAGGAGCGGCGAGGTCGGGACGAAGGAGCGGTGAGAGAATGTAGAGGGATGTGATCGGGGCCCGGGAAAGGCGTGAGTTCGGGGCCAGAAGAGGCGAGGACCCAGCCCACACTGCTATATGTGCGCCTGCTAGGTCCGTGCAGCAGAGCAGGTCTCCAGTCGTCTTGGGTAATCCTTACCACTGGACCAAGACCTCGCTCTGTCAAGCCCGTGTGGTGGCTGGCGTGCAATGGCCAACCCACGTTAAAAAAATCCACGCACAGGCACCTTCCACCCTTCAAGATGTAGTTCGGGATCCGGAATATTAGGTCCTTCATTGAAACACCTGTAAACTCATCCTTTTTTGGCTTGGAAGCAAGTCATCCTCGTTTCGAGGGACTGCTGTTAAGAATGAGATTTGCTTCCCTGGAGGTGTTCTTCTACATTGCCTCATTTTGGCTTTGGCACACAACACACTGGCAATGATGAAGGAGGTGGGCAGGCCATTCCATTGATAACCATCAGCTGTCAACCGTGGCTCAGTGGATAGCACCCTTGTCTCTGGGTCAGAGGATTGCGAGTTCAAGTCCCACTCCAGAGACTTGAGCACATAAATCCAGGCCGATACTCCCAGTGCAGTGCTGAGGGAGTCTGAGGGAGTGCTCCACTGTTGGAGGTGCCATCATTCGGATGAGACGTTAAACCGAGGCCCCTCTCTGCCATCTCAGGTGGATGTAAAAAAATCCCCTGGCACTATTTTGAAGTTCATCCAGTGTCCTACCCAGTAGTTATCTCTCGACCAACGTTCACTTCAACAGATTATCTGGTCATTATCTCATTGCCATTGGTGAGACCTAGCTGTGTGCAAATTGGCAGCGGAATAGCATGTTACAACAGCAACAAGTAGGCAATTGGCTGTAACATGCTTTGGGACGTTCCGAGGTCATGAAAAGCGTGATGGAAATTCAATGTCTTTTCTTCTTTACACAGAGCGCGGGGGTGACTTAACCTCGAGATTTTCCGCTCCTTCTCATGAGTGGGCCCTTGGTCCCCCTCCACCACGACAGGGCTTACACTGGAAAACAGCAGCAGATATTAGTCCGCTGCATCACCAGGAGACTGGGTGGCATGAAATCCGGGAACTGGCATATACATGCGGCATAACCTGACAGGGCCATTGGAGGGAGCAGCGTGCGGTGGTATACCACTGCAGGGAGCAGCGCGTGCTGCTGCAGGAGGGCGCCGGCTGCGAAGCCAGGTCGCTGATTGCAGTGCAAGGAGGCGCGAAGGAGCAGCAAGAGTCCGTAGAGGGAAGTGATCAGGGCCCAGGAGAGGCGTGAATCTGGGGCCCAGAAGAGGCGAGGGGCAGCACGGGCCAGCCCACACTGTGATATGTGTCTGTGCAGCAGAGCAGGTCTCCAGTTAATAAGAACATAAGAACATAAGAAATAGGAGCAGGAATAGGCCATAAGGCCCCTCGAGCATATTCCGCCATTCAATAAGATCATGGCTGATCTGATCATGGACTCAGCTCCACTTCCCTACCCGCTCCCCATAACCCCTTATCCCCTTATCATTTAAGAAACTGTCTATTTCTGTCTTAAATTTATTTAATGTCCCAGCTTCCACAGCTCTCAGACAGCAAATTCCACAGATTCACAACCCTCTGAGAGAAGAAATTTCTCCTTATCTCAGTTCTAATGGGCGGCCCCTTATTTTAAGATCATGCCCTCTAGTTCTAGTTTCCCCCATCAGTGGAAACATCCTCTCTGCATCCACCTTGTCAAGCCCCCTCATAATCTTTAACGTTTTTATAAGATCACCTCTCATTCTTCTGAATTCCAATGAGTAGAGGCCCAACCTACTCAACCTTTCCTCATAAGTCAATCCCCTCATCCCCGGGATCAACCTAGTGAACCTTCTCTGAACTGCCTCCACAGCAAGTATATCCTTTCGTACAGTCCCGGTTGGTCTTGGGTAATCCTTGCCATTGGACCAAGACCTAGCTCTGTCGAGCCCGTGTGGTGGCTGGTGTGCAATGGCCACCACACCTTAAAAAAATCCACCCACAGGCATCTTCCACCCTTTATGATGTAGTTCGGGATCTGGAATATTAGGTCTTTCATTTAAACACTTGTGAATTCAGCCCTTTTTGGCGTGGAAGCAAGTCATCCTCGCTTCGAGGGACTGTCTATGATGATGATGATGATCCTGACGGGGGCAGAGGCCTTTCTCGGATGTCTGTAAGGGCTCTCTACGTGAGGTGAATTTGTGTAATCTCAGTACAGTTCGTTTGTAGTGGCTCTGCAGCACAGAACTGCTTAGGATTCAGGAATAATTAGAGAGCTAGTCAGCGGATGGCAGCAATGAAAAACTGAAATGTCACACAGATGCAAGTCTCTAATGATCTCAGCATTAAGGCACATTATTAAGGCAGTCAATATGTGCTGCATCTGACTCTGGGAGCAGTGCAAAAAGGTACAAGATATTTATTCCCTGGTATTAACAACCCTCATCTTAATGAGCACAGACAGCAGAACCAAAGATAAGTATTAAAGTGCATTATATGACTGTAAAGGCCGTTGAGACCAGAAGCATTTTGTACCGACTGGTTATACATTTATACATTGTTGGTGGTATTTCTCCAGCGATGTGAGGTGTCTACTATATCTGAGCCACGTCTCTGAGCCATACAGGAGGGCGGGTATCACTACAGCTCTGTAGACCATGAGCTTGGTGGCAGATTTGAGGGCCTGATCTTTGAACACTCTCTTTCTCAGGCGACCAAATACTGCGCTGGCGCACTGAACGCGGTGTTGAATCTCGTCGTCGATGTCTGCCCTTGTTAATAATAGGCTCCCGAGGTATAGAAACACACACACACACACACACACACACACACACGACAGATCGACAGATGATTAAAGGTATTGAGGTACATTTTATGAGTTAACGTTCCCAGCACAGAACCTCGCTCCAAGGGGAAGGCAGCTCAGACAAGCAAGCATACCTAGACTGATCGACTGGGCTTTATGCCAAGTGAGGCCCCATGCCACGAGCCTGACTGTTAAATTTACCTCGCTCTGTGCAATTTACTGAATGGCCAAGGTAGGTCTGCTGTTGGCAGAGCAGGATTAAGACTCCCAGGAGCCCTGGGTGCCAAGAACATTCGGGGACCTTCTGCAGACCCCAAGCACAGCCACCGCCCCTCCTCCTCCATCCATTCATTAACACACAAACGTGGAGTAAGATGCACGAAGCAATAGTCCAATGGGATGTTTACTCATTGCATTATAAAAAGAAAGGTCTTGCATTTATATAGCACCTTTCACGACCTCAGGACATCCCAAAGCACTTTTCTGGAGTGTAGTCATTGTTGTAATGTAGGAAACGTAGCAGCCAATTTTTCGCACAATAAGTTCCCACAAACAGCAATGTGATAATGACCAGATAATCTGTTTTTAGTGATTTTGGTCGAGGGATAAATATTGGCCAGGACATCGGGGATAACTCCCCTGCTCTTCTTTGAAACAGTGACCGTGGGATCTTTTACATTCACTTGAGAGCACGTAAATGAGGAGTAATTTCTTCTCTCCGAGGGTTGTAAATCTGTGGAATTCTCTGCCCCAGAGAGCTGTGGCGTCTGGGTCATTGAATATATTCAAGGTGGAGATAGACAGACGTTTGAGCGATAAGGGAGTCAAGGGTTATGGAGAACAGGCAGGGAAGTGGAGCTGAGCCCGAGATCAGGTCAGCCATGATCTTATTGAATGGCGGAGCAGGTTCGAGGGTCCAAATGGCCTACTCCTGTTCCTATTTCTGATGTATGCTCTTATGGGAGGGAGGACAAGGCCCTGTTTTAACGTCTCTTCTGAAAGGTGGTCCCTGCTTCATTAATCATAAAGCAAGGCAAATTACAATGTACAATGCATGGTAGACTGATCCAATTGTCTGCAGTTTTATTACATTAGGCTGAGTTTTAATGGTGGCCCCATTTGACTGATTCCTCCGGGCATGTGTCCCATCGTGCCCCTGGTTAATGGAGACAGCCATCCCTCTGTAAAGATGGTTGGAAATTTACAACTTAAACAAAATGTCATCACTCGTGCTGCAATTTCATCCAGTGCAGGCTTTGTTTCAGGGGCGGGGATTAAGGGCAAGGATTATCCAGCACTGCTTTCACCCACTTTGCCAACCGTGTGTGCGCCAATCATGTTCAGGAGCATTGGGAAATGGATCACTCTCACTCCGACTTTATCATCACACGTTTACGTCTGCCATTTTTCTGCGTGAAGCTGGGGCAAGAGAAGAGCCACACCAATTCGCCGTGCCAGCAATAATTACACACTGCGGCACAAAAAATTCAAACGCATGAAGTTGTTCCCGGCTGCGTCCTGTGAAACTTTGACCAGTGTAAAATTTCCAGCCTCTGACGGGGCATCAACTGCTTCTGCAACTGAGCGGGGCAGCATCTGATTGACGTGAAAGAATGGCTGAAGCAGGCACAAAAGGCCTTTGTATCAAAGGAGATTCTTCATAGAATCATGGACATTTTCAGCACGGAACGAGGCCATTTCGGCCCATCGTGTCCACGCCGGCCGACAACGAGCTATCCAGCCTAATCCCACTCTCCAGTTCTCGGTCCGTGGCCCTCTAGGTTACGGCATTTCAAGTGCACATCCAAGTACTTTTTAAATGTGGTGAGGGTTTTCTGCCTCTACCAACCTTTCAGGCAGTGAGTTCCACCCCAGACCCCCACCAACCTCTGGGTGAAAAGCTTTCCTCTCAAATCCCCTCCAAACCTCCGACCAATTACTTTAGATCTATGCGCCTTGGTTGTTGACCTCTCTGCTAAAGGAATTCCTGAGGCCATCCTTTCTGCCACAGAGCCCGGTTCGACCTGGATAGCGCAAGTTTGAAAGAAGAAATAAGGAATGAACAAACTTGTCGAAGTGGCTGGGTGTACCTCCTTGTTCAGGCTATTTTTAATCACACTGGCCGGCGTACAATGTCACCACATCAGTTCAGTCTAGATATTAGCTGCTTGCCTTTGAAGGGCAGGCTCATTGGTTCTGCGTGATTACCAGATTACGCCAAAGCACTGCCTTGTCGATCATGCTGTTCAGACAGTTTCAGCTCAGACTCTAACCTTGGTGTTGAAATTCCGATGTCCCGGGCCCGTACGAAGTTTCTACGGACCCGGGAAGACATCGGGAAAGCCGGTTTGCAGCGCGCAATGCGCCTGTGCTGAAAACCGGCTTTTCCGATCTGTCAAGTTTATGGCTTGACAGATCTCGGGAGTGAGGACATTTGCAGGGCAAGATCTCCGATATTTACGCATATCTTGCCCTGCAAGTGTCCTCAAAAATCTTGCTCCTGAAAAAGCAGGTATATAGTCTACTTTTACTGGCACAAGTATTTAAAAATACACAAAAACATTTTAAAATAAAGTTATAAAAACACAATTTATTGTTTAAAAACCCTCCCCACAACAGTAAGTTTATTTTAAGGCATAATTAAAAAAAATTTTTAAAAAGTCAGGAAAATATTTTTTTATATAAGAACTTTAATTTATGAATCTTAAATATGTAGTATATTTTTCTATTTTTTACTGGTTTTGTGTGTTTGGGGGGAGGGTTTCTCATTCATAATAATGGGAACTTCGTAATAATGGGAACTCCAACTTACAAAGTTCCTATTATTATGAATGAGAAAATATTGTACCTTGATTGGTTGCCCAGAGCCATGTGACTACAGCTCCAGCATACGGACGTCCCAACGTGCACGCGCTCTGATGCGTAGGGAGTGAAGGCCTCAGGATCGGAAGTTCGAGTAGGCGCAGCAGGAACAAGTAGGTGCACATCTTTTTTTACTTTTTCAGTCGATTACCTGCGGGAAGACCTCGATCGGAATTTCAGGCCCCTTATATGTGACTTGCAACCTACGCGAGGGGAAGTTGAAATAGATGACTGAGCAGATGGAAAGCTTAAATGTAACTAGTTGTCACGGAGGCTGACAGGATACCTGAGGGGGGCCTCGGAGAATTATTGCAGAGAAAAGTCAAACTGCATGTGTCAGCTGTGGCTCTGTGGGCAGCATAGTTGCCTCTGAGTCAGAAGGTTGTGGGTTCAAATCCCACTCCAGGGACTTGACTAGTCTGACACTCCAGTGCAGTTCTGAGGGAGTGCTACACTGTCGGAGGTGTCGTCTTATGGATGAGACGTTAAACTGAGGACCCGTCTGTTCTCTCAAGTGGACGTAAAAGATCCCATGGTACTATTTCGAAGAAGAGCAGGGGAGTTATCCCTGGTGTCTTGGCCAATATTTATCCCTCAATCAACATAACAATATAACAGATTATCTGGTCTTGATCACATTGCTGTTTGAGGGAGCTTACTTGTGCACAAATTGGCTGCTGCGTTTCCCACATTACAACAGTGACTACACTTCAAAGTACTTAAATGACGTAAACGCTTTGAGACGTCTGGTGGTCGTGAAAGGCACGAGTCTTTCTTTGCATCTGCATGGAGATGAGCCATTCACAGAATCTGGCCTGGTTCTTGCAGTATCTTTTGCAAATTGGCGTTTGCCCACCGAACATTGATTTCAAAAGTAATTCATAGTCTGCAGAGCGCCTTGGAATGTCCTGAGATGCAATAAAGTGGTTCTCACTGACCCCCCCCCCCCCCACCTCCCAGGGGACCCCACCCTGTAATCCATCCTTACATCCACCAACAAACAAGTGTTTAAATTGCTCAAGTATTAAGAGTGAGAGCAAAATTCATCAAATATTAATGTCAGCTCCTTCTGATGTGATTTTGGTGGCTCGGAGGTAACTCACAGCCCTGGGGATGCGGTTCTGAACTATCATTCAATATCTGTTAAAAAAAAATGGCAAAATTAACATTTATAGCCCTCTTCTCAATGAACATTCATCAAGGTTCATCAAGCAATTTATGTTATGCTTCAGAATACCCTTGAATATTAAATGATGATTTCTGGGCTCGAGGACATTTGCCGCTACTGAAAATGTAATTGTGAGAGTCTATTACATGCAAATTCCTTGATGTTCACTTGAGGCCTGAATATTCATCAGCTCTTTTTGAAATGATAATGAAATGTTCTTCAAACCCCAAGAAGAATGCCTGACCATTATAACAAATGTTAGTCGGGGTGCATCGAGCAGTGTTTGCAAATGTACGGTTATTAAAAGATACACTTCTGTAAGTGGCACTAACGTGACCTTATGTACAAACACAAAAACTTGCCAATCTCCCGTGGCAGCGCTCATCGTGAGTCCGCAGATCAGGTGTCTCATTTCCAGGGAGTGTATTATCGGAACGCTGATTTGCAGCAAATTAATCAATTACTTTATTATTGCTAAATCACATTCTGAAGTTTTAGGGATCAGATGCCATGACTGGTAATTCTTTGGTGAAAACTGTAGAGTATAAGAACATAAGAATTAGGAGCAGGAATAGGCCATTCGGCCCCTCGAGCCTGTTCCACCATTCAATATGATCATGGCTGATCATGCAACTTCAGTACCCCATTCCTGCTTTCTCTCCTTACCCCTAATCTCTTTAGCCGCAAGGGCCACATCTAACTCCCTTTTGAATATATCTAACGAACTGGCCTCAACAACTTTCTGTGGTGGAGAATTCCACAGGTTCACAATTCTCTGAGTGATCTTCGACCTCAACTCCACTTGCCTGCACTATCCCCATAACCCTTGATTTCCTTAATATCCAAAAATCTATCGATCTCTGTCTTGAATATACTCAACGACTGAGCCTCCCCAGCCCTCTGTGGTAGAGAATTCCAAAGATTCACCATCCTCTGAGCGAAGAGGTTTCTCCTCATCTCAGTCCTAAATAACCGACCCCTTATTCTGAGACTGTGTGACCCCTGGTTCTAGACTCCCCAGTCAAGGGAAACATCCTCCCTGCATCTATCCTGTCATGCCCTGTAAGAATTTTATGAGATTACCTCTCATTCTTCTAAACTCTAGAGAATATAGGCCTAGTCTACTCAATCTTTCCTCATAGGACAATCTTCCCATCCCAGGAATCAGTCTTGTGAACCTTCGTTGCACTCCCTCTACGGCAAGTATATCCTTCCTTAGGTGAGGAGACCAAAACTGTACACAATACTCCAGGTGTGGTCTCACCAGGGCCCTGTATAATTGCAGTAAGATGTCTTTAGTGGGCTTGATTCTGATTCTGCAATCAAATTTATCTTTTACTTTTTTGAAAGTCCGGGATACAGAGCAAGATCTACGCTGAAAGTAAGCACATTATTTTCTCGGGAATTAGGTGCCGCTAGCTTGGCCGGCATTTATTGCCCATCTCTCTTTGCCCTGACACAGTGGTGGTGGGCCTTCTTCTTGCGGTTAGGCCACGTCAGAAGGCAGTTCAGAGTCAACCACATTTGTATGGGCTAGGACCGGTTAAGATCGCTAAAGGACACCAGTGAACCAATTGTGTTTTTACGATAGTTGGTCAAGGCCACTGATAGCAGCTTTTTATTTCCAGATTTTTAAAATGGAATTCAAATTCTCAAACTGCAATGGTGGGATGTGAACTCACGTGATCTGGATTATTTGTACCAGGCCTCTGCAAACAGCACCTCATCTTTCGATTAAGCACTTTATCACCTTCTGGACTCAACATTGAATTCAACAATTTTAAACCAAATTTTGTTTCCTTTCCTTCCTTTTTTTTTTACAAACACCCCCCACTTTATTTTCATTATTTTCTCTGTTTCCCATGGCAGTTAGTGATGATTCTGCCATTTACACCCTACCTAGACTCATCTTTTGTTTCCTAACTTGTGCCATTATCATCTCAATGTGACCCATCATCATTTTTGTCTCTCAAATCTCTCCTGCCTTCCACCCTATCACAGACCTTCCCTTTTCTTCTTTCCCTCCCCTCCCCCTTTCAGTGCTCCTTAAGAATCTATTACATTTCGAACTTTTCCAGTTCTGTCGAAGGGTCATCGACCTGAAACCTTAACTCTCTTCCTCTCCACAGATGCTGCCTGACCCGCTGAGAATTCCAGCATTTTCTGTTGTTACTCTAAATTACTGGCCCACGAACATAACCACTACACTACGCATACCCTAGCAGGACTGGGGAAAGAGGGACAGTTGTTGAGCTCGGGAGCACTGGAAGGATTCTGCACTTCGGTATGACTAAGGGTAGTGTTCTAGCGATTGGCAGCTCTGGGGTGGGTTATCCTTGAATTTGTCAGCACTGCAGGCGGGGGCCATCGGCTTTAGCACCATGGACGGATTCTGGGGTTTTGTTGCACTGAAACGATGCCAGCAATGGATGGAGCCCTGTGCTTGGGGATATTGGGGTTTGGTTGCACTGGGAAGTTAGAAATTAGTGTTAGCTGGGGCTCAGTGGGTAGCACACTCGCCTCTGAGTCAGAAAGTTGTGGGTTCAAGTCCCACTCCAGGGACTTGGGCAGATAAATCTAAGCTGACACTCCCAGTGCAGTCTGAGGGAGTGCTGCACTGGCAGAGGTGTGCTGTCTTTCTTCAGACATTAAACCGAGGCCCTGTCTGCTCTCTCAGGTTGACGTAAAAGATCCCATGGCACTATTGCGAAGAAGAGCAGGGGAGTTAGCTCTGGTGTCCTGGCCAATATTTATCCCTTAATCAAAAAAACAGATTATCTGGTCATTATCACATTGCTGTTTGTGGGAGCTTGCTGTGCACAAATTGGCTGCCGCATTTCCCACATTACAACAGTGACTACACTCCAAAAAGCCCTTCATTGGCTTTAAGCACTTTGAGACATCCGGTGGTCGTGAAAGGCGCTATATATAAATGCAAATCTGTCCTTCTTTTCTTTTTAGAACTTGGGGTTCAGCAGAACTGGTCGAATGGAATGTGAGGTTTGGCTCATTGAGGGATTCTTGAGGTCTGTCAATAATGGGGGAAGGGAGAGCATAGGGTCTGGCAGCACTAGGGAAGTGAATGAATGTGTGGAAACATAAAGATCTCACTCTGTGGGTGTCTCTCTGCCTCTTCCTCATTACCTTTGTTGCTCTCTCTGCCTCTGCAACATTCATTAAAGGCATAAAGACTTTAATAAATAAATCATATCAATAAACCTCCCCAAACCTAACCATTGTCTTACAAATTACCTCACAAACAGTTGAAATATTTGTAATTAATTCAATCCTATATTTAATTTTAAAAAAACATATTTTTTTATTTTTAAGCCCCAAAATTGTCTCTGTTCAATCAATGATATTCAGCATATTTGAAAAGAGCACAAAGGAAGCAGAACTCACAAGCACACAATTATCACATGCTCTCAGTGGCCAACCTTGCATCATAAAATTTCCTAGAATTTTCCTCCGCAAAGTATCATTTATGCCATGTAAAATTCATAAAGTTCATGGCTCACATTGTTATCAGATTGTTATGCAAAGATTTCAATTCATCTCATGCTTTCTCGCTATACACAAGACAGATAGGCTATAAGTAATTGTGAATTGGAAGAAATTACTTGAAAGCAAAAAAGTCTCTTCAGACTGGTGTTGGAATTGAAGATTTAATTACAGGGTACAGTCGCTAAAGCGACTTGAACAACGCGAACATAAATAACTGATAACAGGCAGCTCCAAACATCTGAAGGCCAAAAATGGCCTGTCTGGCTCCAGTAGGAGGATGTGAACTACCCAAGAGTTGAGACAAAGAACCCAACATATCATAGGTGAAATGGCCCTGCCAAAATCCTACACCAGGTCCACCCCTAAGAAAGAGAGTAAATTAAAGACTCAGAAGGCGTTTCAGGGCAGATGGTGAAGAGAAGAGCTGTTCGTGCCACCAGCCTATCACAGACCTTTCCTTTTGTTCTTTCCTCCCCTCCCCCTTTCAGTGCTCCTTAAGAATCTATTACATTTCGAACTTTTCCAGTCTGATCGGGACTAGTATCAGCTACTTGTCATGGTCGTATGTCTACTTTGTCTCTCCTGATTGTGTGTTGTGTTTGACTATATTTGAACTACTGCTCCCTTAATAAAATGTCTTATAACTCCCATTCATCATCATCATAGGCAGTCCCACGGAATCGAGGAAGACTTGCTTTCACTCTTAAAATCAGTCCTTAAGTGGCTGAACAGTCCAATCCGAGAACCACAGTCCCTGTCACAGCTGGGAGGGATAGTCATTGAGGGTAAGGGAGGGTGGGACTGGTTTGCCGCACGCTCTTTTCGCTGCCTGCGCTTAATTTCTGCATGCTCTCGGCGATGAAACTCGAGGTGCTCAGTGCCCTCCTGGATGCACTACCTCCACTTAGGGCGGTCTTTGGCCAGGGACTCCCAGGTGTCAGTGGGGATGTTGCACTTTATCAGGGAGGCTTTGAGGGTGTCCTTGTAACGTTTCCTCAGCACACCTTTGGCTCGTTTGCCGTGAAGGAGTTCCGAGTAGAGCACTTGCTTTGGGAGTCTTGTGTCTGGCATCAGTGTGTGATCTGTGATCCTAATCTTACAAGGCTGAGCAAAGCAACACGTGCTGACACACAAACTGTTTCTCCGAAGTACAATTTGAATAGATTCAATTTGAAACTTTACCTGAAAAAGCCTTTCCACGTTCATTTGCCAACTGACTTTCAGATTATTTGGGAAAACCGAGAAACTCAAAAATCTTGTTGTAGTACTAGTAAAAATAATGCTCCAAGTTTCATACTGAGATAATAATCCAAAACACGATAGCATAAGTTGACCCTGTGAAGCACCTTGGGATGTTTAACTGTGTTAAAGACACGAGATAAATGAAAGTTGTTCTTTGACAAAAGAAATGATGCCATTGTCTATAATCAATAGGTTAGTTTTTGTTAAATGTATTTATGTGTGTATGATCTGGAATGCACTACCTGATTCAATAGTAACCTTCAAAAGAGAATTGGATAAATACTTTAAGGAGAGAAAATTGAAGGGCTATGGGGAAAGAGCTGGGGGGGGGGGTGGGTGGGGTGGGAGGGAGTAGAACTAATTGGATTGCTCTTTCAAAGAGCCGGCACAGGCACGACGGGCCGAATAGCCTCCTTCTGTGCTGTATCATTCTATGATTCTATCTATGACTAATGGAATTTTAGGACTTAAGGGAAAAAAAATACTTGTTTATTTATCTAAAGTGGGTGAGTAGGATGATTTTTATTTAAATATTCAATTTATTTAAATAAAAAGTAAAAATAAGACTTGCATTTCTATTGAGCCTTTCACAACCACCAGACGTCTCAAAGCATTTTACAGCCAATGAAGTACTTTTGGAGTGTAATGTGGGAAACGTGGCAGCCAATATGCACACAGCAAGCTCCCACACACAGCAATGTGATAATGACCAAATAATCTGTTTTCAGTGATAAATATTGGCCAGGACACCGAGGATAACTTCCCTGCTCTTCTTCGAAATAGTGCCATGGGATTTCTTTTACATCCACCTGAGAGGGAAGACAGGGCCTCGGTTTAACGTCTCATCCAAAAGACGGCACCTCCGACAGTGCGGCACTCCCTCAGCACTGCACTGGGAGTGTCAGCATAGATTTATGTGCTCAAGTCCCTGAAGTGGGACTTGAACTCACAACCTTCTGACTCAGAGGCGAGGGTGCTACCCACTGAGCCACAGCTGACACTCTTAATAAGCGATCAAACATGTAATGCCATGGGAGATCAAACATACAAAAGTCCTCCTTCCAACAGATATTCATCACACTGCAGTCCAGATGGCAAAGCCAATCATTAATCAAATTTACTGCCTCTGGTCAGATCTCTCACAGACTTCTTTCTAAATCCTTGCAGTTCCAATTGTACCCCATCACTCACTCCCCACCTAGTATCATTCTTGAAAAATCTGCCATGAGCCAGCGTTTTGGAACATTGGCCGAGAAATCCCGGTCGGCTGCTTCCCGCGGGCGAACGACTGGAAAAGGGAAAAGAACTGCGCACTTACCTGCTCCTGCGTGCCCACCAGCAATCCCGGTCCTGAGGCCTCCACTGACTGCACATCGCAGCGCGTGCACGTCGGGACGGATTTAAGATGGAGCTGCTCTGGCCGTAAAGGTCACATCTAACTCCCTTTTGAATATATCTAACGCACTGGCCTCAACAACTTTTTATGGTAGTGAATTCCACAGGTTCACCACTCTCTGGGTGAAGAAGTTTCTCCTCATCTCGGTCCCAAACGGCTTACCCCTTTATCCTTCGACTGTGACCCCTGGTTCCAACATCGGGAACAGTCTTCCTGCATCTAACCTGTCCATTCCCATCAGAATTTTATATGTTTCTCTGAGATCCCCTCTCATTCTTCTAAATTCCAGTGAATATAAGCCGAGTCGATCCCATCTTTCTTTATATGTCAGTACAGGTACAGCCAAGGTACAGTATTTTCTCATTCATAATCATGGGAACTCCGTAAGTAGGAGTTCCCATTATTATGATTGAGATATAGACCCCAAACTCCACTAAAAAATAGAAAAAATACACTACATATTTAAGATTAATTTAAATTAAAGTTATTTATGTCTTATAAAAAAAATACATTTTTCCAAGTGTGGTTTAAAATAAACTTACTTTAGTGGGCAGGGTTTTTAAACAATAAAATGTGTTTTTAAAATTTTATTTTGTTATGTTTTTCTATGTTTTAAAACTCTTAGGCCTGTAACAGTAGGCTATGCGCCTGCTTTTATCAGGCGCAAGAGTTTTCAGGACACCTGCTGGGCAAGATATGGGTAAATCCCGCAATCATGCCCTGGCAAATGTCTTCACTCCTGAGATGAGGAGGATCTGTGGAGCTTGACAGATCAGAAAAGCCGGTTGTCAGCGCATTGTGCGCTGAAAACCGGCTTTTGCGATGCTTTTTCCGGGTCCGTGCCATCACTTTGTTTTTTAAAAAAATTTGCTTCAGAAAATATTCCTTGATATATTTAAGAGTGACAACCTGGCGCATCTTCAACAGTGCTGCACTCCAATCAATAATGCATTAGTGTGTCAACATAGATTATGGGTTCAGATACATGAATGGGACTAGCACCCTAATTTCTGACTCAGAGGTGAGAGTGCTGCCAACTGAGTCAATATCGATCAACGTGAACGAGGACGGGAGGGAAGGGACAATTTACTAAGAGCTGTGTCACTTCTCAGAAAGGCCGCCATGAATTAGAAAGATGTCAGGAGGTCAGAAGCTCGCGGCTGGAAGTCAATTGTTTTCGCAGATTGCCCAGAGCACTTTCTGAAATGGTATTTCCCCCGTGCGGCATTAAAAACGCCACAAATGTGCACTGAACCGCTGCAGACCATATTGCAAGCGGCTGAACATTGAAATCGCACTCCGAAGGTCAGAAGTTCAAATCCCGGCCCACAGAGGGATAACTCAACTTGCTTGAAGCACAGTGGTCCCGTCCGTCAGAGGCACACCTCACGTCTGAGCGTGGAGCTGGGAGGATAGTTACCATGGGCAACGGGCCCACTGGCCAGCCGGCCTTCCTTTTCGCAAGCAAATCGACCGTTTCAAGTGGAGGAACAGCGTCAGTAAAATAAAAAAAAACAGCGTTCAAAATTTGTGCACTTCGGTTCGAGTGACATTTATTATGAAAGACGAGGGTATCAAAAAGTTGAGGACTTCAAAAAATATTGCTTTTGGCAACAGCAAAATTCACTTCAGTGATTAATATGAGCCATCAACCCACTTAAAAATCACTAATTTTATATGAAAGTCGACAGTCATAAAATGTCAATGCCGGAATTTAGAGTTAACTTAAGAGTCAGTAAAGTCTTCATCTCCTAATGAAGTACTGGGCATCTTCCTGCTGCAGGCTTGTACTAATGCAGAGAAATGGGTTGTAATAACTTATGCAAAGTATTTTATTAGAGTTGAGGGGCAGATGATGAATGAGCTGAATTTAGTTGGTGCCTCTACTTATGAGTTCTGTTCAAATGGATCCTGCATCCTGTCACCGCGCTGCTTCTATCTTCAGGCTATGATGAAGTGACTGTTGTAGCGAAGTCATAACCTTACGGATCAGTGTGACTCCATCTTATCTATCTTCGAGTTGCACTACTTCACAGTCCAGTTAATGCGTTGCAGCCCAATGAACAGTTGCCGATCATTTCAAGGTTTGAAATTTGCACATAACAAAGTCCATTTTACGCGACTGTTCATGGAGTTTTGTTGCTGCACATCTTATTTGTCCGTTCCGTTGGCCAACTAGCTTTCCTGCAGTGAGTACTGAATCAGGACACTGAGGGATAAAATACCTGAGTACGCAAGTTAAAAATGAGGAGAGGTAGGAACTTATGTCAGGCAGAACCTTTCCACCGACAGGGTGATAAAGTTGCGGACTGAGATACCACTGAAGGTTATCAAAGTGGACAGTACCATTTGGGCTCAAGCAACAATTAAATGCATTTCCGTGAGAGGAGTGAAATGAAGGTGTTTTGTGAGAAAGCAAACATGTGGGCTTGAGTTATGAAGAAGGGATTGGGCTTGTTGGACCTTATGTTCTTGGAGCATCCTTGTGTCCTTATCTGATGTGCAAAATTAAAAGACATGAGGTGGCCCAACTTTCCAATTTGTGCAGGATTGGAAAACTGGTGGCACAGGATCAGCTGCTAGTTAGACTCCCGGTTTGATTTACCATTCCACTGACTTCAATGCAAAGGCGAATTGGGCACCGTGTACAACAGGCAGTCCTTCCACCACTGACGGTCTTGCACCCCCACCAAGTTGAAGAATACCCGCCATAATCTGGAAGTTCTGATTTGGATGCATCGATTCATAAAAACATAAGAAATAGGAGCAGGAGTAGGCTATTCGGCCCCTCGAGCCTGCTCCGCCATTCAATAAGATCATGGCTGATCTTCTACCTCAACGCCACTTTCCTGCACTACCCCCAAATCCCTTGATTCCCTTAATATCCAAAAAATCTATCGATCTCTGTCTTGAATATGCTGAAAGACTGAGCCTCCACAGCTCTCTCGGGTAGAGAATTCCAAAGATTCACCAGCCTCTGAGTGAAGAAATTTCTCCTCATCTCAGACCTAAATGGCCGACCCCTTATTCTGAGACAGGGCTTGACACGGTAGATGTAGGGAGGATGTTTCCCCTGGCTGGTTCTAGACTCCCCAGCCAGGGGAAACATACTCCCTGCATCTACCCTGTCAAGCCCTGTAAGAATGTTGTATGTTCCAATGAGATCATCTTTCATTCTTCTTAGTCTGCTCAATCTCTCCTCATAGGACAATCCCTCTATCCCAGGAATCAATCTGGTGAACCTTTGTTGCAGTCCCTCAATGGCAAGTATATCCTTCCTTCGGTAAGGAGATCAAAATTGTACACAATATTTGCAGTCTCACCAGGGCCCCATATAATTGCAGTACGACTTTTAAGATGTTTCCGAGAGCAGTGATAAGGTGCTATATAATGTGCAAGTTCTACTTATCTCAATTAATCGGGTTTCAAAAAAACAAATGTTACATTGATCATTTATGGCCAGTCTTCTTTCAATCAAATGAAAACAGTTTTGACGTGAATTGACTAGATGGTTTAATGGTCTGAAGTGTGTCAGGTATCTGACTTGGCCTTTGCAGCTTACGGTTCCCGATTTATCGTTGTTCTGGACATATTAGTGAAGGGCTCAGCATTAAAAGCAGTTCCGCTATAAAAAACTGGATTCAGTTGTGTATTGAAGTAGGATTATTGCAAGAACCAGCAGAAGATCTCAACTGGAGACATTAAAATAGCCTCAAGCGACTTTCAGCTCACTGACAGTTGGGACTCAAGCTCGCACTACCTTCACAGTTGCCATTGTCTGAACTGTGCTTTATGGTGCATTAAGTGTAAGCATGTTAATATACACAAAACCGAGATTACTGACAGATTTAACATTGACACACTCATTTGTATTTTCTAAGCCAGTTGAGCCAGATTTAATTTTATAAAGCTTCTCTTACTCGTTTGGTTGTATGAACATTTTTTATTTATAAATTTGCAGACATTAAAAATCAAAGCTTTGCTCTGTTTAGTCATTATGCTGTAATTCCTGGACGCAATCAATCCAATTTCCAGAATGGGTTAGACCGACAGCTAGGCAACAGTGATTCACAAGAGAGGTATGTACCGAATCTACTTCCAGGTTAATTTGTTACAAGCTATCGTAAATCCTTATCTGCGTCCCAAATAATGCTATCAAGTTGCCACAACGTGCGTAGTTAATTGGAGAACCAAAAGACGGCCTCCAGAGAATGGGCAACTGGGAGGCCCAACCGTTTGACGGATGCAGCAAGTCTCGGAGTTTCATGAGCCACGAGCTGAGCTCTCCTTTAAAAAAAATACACTGACGCCCTCGAGCATCCAACGAGCACACAGCAAGGGGACCAGGTGGAATTGATCCAAGAGTACATAAGCGTGCTTTTATCTTGTGTTTCTGGTTCCAGTGCTGCCCACTCCCAACGTGGATCGCCAATTCTAGTTGGACGTATCCCTGGAGGTTTTGTCACATGACCTCCCGCCTTCAACTGCCCCGCCCCCACATTCCCGCCATCGGTCGTCCAATGGCCCCAAGAAGATTCATGACAGCTCGCAAGTTGCGGGTTTACACGCGTAACTTACGCGGCTCTTACGGACGCGTGTGCACCTCGTACGCTGTCGGAGGGGCCGCAAATCACGCCCCACTGATCAGTCAATTCTATTTATGATGGAGTTGAAAATGCAGCCGATATTTTAAAGCTATTTAGTGACTCGGGCCATGATCTTAGTAGGTTCCAGCTCTGCTGCTTAGTAGACTTGCTCTCCCTCATCACCACTGTCCACTGTGACTCAGTTGGTAGCATTCTCGGCTCTGACTCAGCGCTTGTGGCTTCAAGTCCCACTCTGGGGGCTTACACAGATAATCCAGGCTGATGCTCCCAGTACAGTGCTGAGCGAGATAGCATCTTTTGGACGAGACAATAAACTGAGACCCGGTTTGCCCTCTCAGGTGGATGCAAAAAGATTCCACGGCCACTATTCTAAGTAGAGCAGTGCATTCCTCAGCCAATATTTATCCCTCAAGCAACACCTAAACACAGACTATCTGGTCATCATCATCATCATAGGCAGTCCCTCGAAATCGAGGAAGAATTGCTTCCACTCTAAAAGTGAGTTCTTAGGTGACTGAACAGTCCAATACGGGAATTATAGTCTCTGTCACAGGTGAGACAGACAGTGGTTGAAGGAAAGGGAGGGTGGGACTAGTTTTCTGCACGCTCCTTCCGCTGCCTGCACTTGTTTTCTGCATGCTCTCGGCGACGAGACTCGAGGTGCTCAGTGCCCTCCCGGATGCACTTCCTCCAATTAGGGCGGTCTTTGGCCAGGGACTCCCAGGTGTCAGTGGGGATGTTGCATTTTATCAAGGAGGCTTTGAGGGTGTCTTTGAAACGTTTCCTCTGCCCACCCGGGGCTCGCCTGCCATGTAGGAGTTCCAAGTAGAGCGCTTGCTTTGGGAATCTTGTGTCAGGCATGCGAACAATGTGGCCCGCTCAGGCGGAGCTGATCGAGTGTGGTCAGTACTTCAATGCTGGGGATGTTGGCCTGGTCGAGGACGCTAACTTTGGTGCGTCTGTCCTCCCAGGTGATTTGCAGGGTCTTGCGGATATGTACAGCTCAGAGACGTGGAACATATACAGTAGACACCTCAAATTGCTGGAGAAATACCACCAACTATGTCATTATCATATTACTGTTTGTGGGAGATTGCTGTGTACAAAATGTACGTTCCAACGTCACGCTTCAAAAGTACTTCATTGGCTGTAATGAGCTTTGGGACTTCCTGAGATCATGAATCATCATCATCATCATCCTAGGCAGTCCCTCAGAATCGAGGAAGACTTGCTTCCACTCCTGAAGTGAGTTCTTTGGTGGCTGAACAGTCCAATATGAGAGCCACAGACTCTGTCACAGGTGGGACAGATAGTCGTTGAGGGAAGGGGTGGGGAGTCTGGTTTGCTGCACGCTCTTTCCGCTGTCTGCGCTTGTTTTCTGCATGCTCTCGGCGACGAGACTCGAGGTGCTCAGCGCCCTCCCAGATGCACTTCCTCCACTTAGGGTGGTCTTGGGCCAGGGACTCCCAGATGTCGGTGGGGATGTTGCACTTTATCAGGGTGTCCTTGTAGCGTTTCCGCTGCTCGCCTTTGGCTCGTTCGTCATGAAGGAGCTCCGAGTAGAGCACTTGCTTTGGGAGTCTCGTGTCTGGCATGCGAACTATGTGGCCTGCCCAGCGGAGCTGATCAAGTGTGGTCAGTGCTTCAATGCTGGGGATGTTAGCCTGAATGAGGACGCTGATGTTGGCGCGTGTGTCCTCCCAGGGGATCTGTAGGATCTTGCGGAGACATCGTTGGTGATATTTCTCCAGCAACTTGAGGTGTCTACTATACATGGTCCATGTCTCATGAAAGTTGCTATATAACTGCAGGTTGGTTGTTCCTTATGCCAATGTTTGCTCTGCTGGGCTGGAGAAGCTCCAGGTCTGGGTACTCTCACCTCTAGCCATCACCCTTTGACCTTGGGTGTGATAGGCAGATTCTTAGGCCACACCGGTTCACGGCCCTTCCCCAACACTCCCACGAGCAGCGTATTGGAAAGGCTGTCGATTTTCAGCCCTTTTATATATTATCAAAAAATAAATGGTTGATGGATCAATAAGTTCGGTTGGGAAACTAGTTTGTGCATCACAGCTAAGCAGACATTCAAAATGTCATCACTGAGCATTGAAGCAGTCGCAAGATCAAACAAAATAATGTGGTGCGAAATTGGCTCCACAGAACATGAAGTAATAATGATATTGTATAACACACATGAACTATTGGGGACAATTATGGTCAATGTACTTGCAAGGCGAGAAAGTACTGCTGGCAATATTTGCAGACAAATGCTTAAATAACAGTCATCGATCTGATAATTTAATGATGGCATTAACCTGTCCATTTAAAATGGGTTGATAGCTTTGCTAAAAGTAGCAGACAGAGCAATGTCCTACAAAGGGATCAGTAGGTCTTTTCCTCTCCTCCTTTCTCGTATGGATTCTTTTCGTAGCCCCATCAAATTACTGTCCGCTGATATCGCCGGTGATCATTTCGAGCCAAAAGTGGCAGGCAATGTCGAGGATGTAAGAAGGGGAGCATGTTTGTGATTGAAGTCACTGAGCTACGAATAGACTGACAATATTAAGGGGCCCAAATTTCCCTGTGCTGGCTTTGGGGCGGTCAATTCGATTTATGCCCCAGCGTGGAATTGTCCCCTTTGAGTAAATAAAATGTTGCTCACGGTAACGGAGTGTTCGGCCGGTGTTCGCGGCGCTCGACGCTCAGCACATCAGTGCCGCGCCGATGACGCCAGCGCGGTGCAGATGTGCCGCGTTACGCTGACGCCTCAGAACGTCCCTCCCCTGCTCTTAAAGGGGAAGCTGCTGCAGACTCTGCCGCCTCTTTAATGGCGGCCACTTGGCCTCCTGGTCGAGTGTCAGCCGAGCCTGCGGCCCAGCACCCGAGAAGGGGGTTGCCGTTCTGCATGTTGACGGCCCAGCTGAACCCGCGGCCGCCATTGTCGGGTCGACTGAAAAAAAGATGGCGGCCGTCACGCCACCAGCTCCCCTTTAAGGAAGGCCGGGGCACCTGAGCCAGGTGAGAAGCTGCCGACGGCATCGTCCCACGCTGACCCCGCGTCCCGCAGAGCAATTTCCCCTGCGGGGCGCAAAGGAGTTGATGTGGGGCGATAAGGGGTTGGCGCGTATGGCGATGACGTGCATGCGTGCGCCATGCCAGTGCACTAATCGCAGGGCGCGGCACAAACCGCGTTCCGCCGTGGAACCCTGGGGGTAATTCCAGGGGGGTGGAGGGGGGGCTAAAATCTCCCCCAAGTGTTAGCTATGGCTCAGTGGTATCGCACTTGCCTCTGAGACAGAACGTTGTGGGTTCTAAGCCCCTCTCCAGAGATTTGAGCACGGAATTTAGGCTGACATTCTCAGTGCAGTAGAGGGAGGGAGCAGCGAGTGGCGGTCCGGCTCGGAAATCGGCGCGGTCCAGGCCTGCAAGACCATCAGCAGGCCGGGGTCATTGGAGGGAGCAGCGTGCGGCGGTATACCACTGCAGGGAGCAGTGCATGCTGCTGCAGGAGGGCGACAGCTGCGAAGCCAGGTCGCTGATTGCAGTGCGGGCAGGCACAGCAGGAGGGGCGAAGGAGCGACGAGAGTTCGTAGAGGGAAGTGAGCGGGGCCCAGGAGAGGCATGAATCTGGGGCCCAGAAGAGGCGAGGGCCCAGGGGCAGCACGGGCCAGCCCACACTGCGATATATGTGTCTGCTTGGTCTGTGCAGCAGAGCTGGTCTCCAGTTAGTCTTGGGTAATCCTTGCCACTGGACAAGACCTAGCTCTGTCAAGCCCGTGTGGTGGCTGGTGTGCAACGGTCACCACACGTTTAAAAAATCCAAACACAGGCATCTTCCACCCTTCAGCATGTAGTTCTGGATCTGGAATATTAGGTCCTTCATTGAAACACCTGTGAACTCATCCTTTTTTGGCGTGGAAGCAAGTCATCCTCGCTTCGAAGGACTGCCTCTGATGATGATGAGTGCAGAGAGAGCTCTGCACTGTCAGAGGTGCCGTCTTTTGGATGAGACATTAAACCGAGGCTCCGTCTGCCCTCTCAGGTGGTCGTAAATGATCCCATGACACTATTTTGAAGAAGAGCAGGGGAGTTATCCCCGGAGTCCTGACCAATATTTATCCCTCAGTCAACATAACAAAAACAGATTAGCTGGTCATTATCACATTGCTGTTTGTGGGAACTTGCTGTGTCCAAATTGGTAAGGGAGTTAGTGAGGTGGAGAGGTTCAGGGAGGGAGATCCAGAGCTTAGGGCCCAGACAGCTGAAGGCACGGTCACCAATGTGGAGCGATGAAAATCATTGTTACTCAAGCAGCCAGAATTAGAGGAGCGCAGCGATCTCGGAGGGTTGTTTGAGAATAAGACTAAAGACGTCTTACTGCAATTATATCGGGCCCTGGTGAGATTGCACCTGGAGTATTGTGTATAGCCTTGGTCTCCTTACCTAAGGAAGGATATACTTGCCTTAGAGGGCGTGCAATGAAGGTTCACCAGACTGATTCCTGGGGTGGGGGAATTGTCCTATGAGGAGAGATTGAGTAGACTAGGCCTATATTCTCCAGAGTTTAGAAGAATGAGAGGTGATGGGGAAGTCGCAGGGAGGATGTTTCCCCCTGGCTGAGGAGTCTAGAACCAGGGGTCACAGTCTCAGAATAAGGGGTCGGCCATTTAGGACTGAGATGAGGAAAAATGTCTTCACTCTTTGGAATCTTTGGAATTCTCTACCCCAAAGGACTGCAGAGCTTCAGTCTTTGAGCATATTCACGACAGAGGTTGATAGATTTTTGAATAATAAGGGAATCAATAGATATGGGGATAGTGCAGTAAAGTGGAGTTGAGATCGAAGATCGCCATGATCTCATTGAATGGCGGCGCAGGCTCGAGGGGCCGAATGGCCTATTCCTGCTCCTAATTCTTATATTCTTATGTTGTCAGGCTATAAGAGGTTACAGAGATAGAGAGGGGCGAGGCAATGGAGCGATTTAAATACAAAAATGGTGGCCAATTCAGCAGGACATAGAGGATATGGGTTTCGACTAAGATTGAGATGAGAAGTGTCCCCAAAATAGCAGGGAGGAGCTAGATGTATTTCTCTTATTCTCACATGCTTGTTTTTGTGTCATAATCTTCAGATGCTGCAGGCGTTAGTTGCATGTGGATGTATATGCAAAAGTGTTAAAAAAATCAATTTTATATTAAATAATAGATTGACACGTTGCAATTGTCACAGTGGTTTGAACACATTCAAAATTAAAAACTCAAACTTTAGCGCAAAATTGCAAGTGTAGACTAAAATTCTAGGGGGAAAAGATCAATGCTGGGATTATATTTTATTTATTAAGCTGTACAACTTTGACATAATACTGGAAATTGGATCTCATTGCTCCCTGATTGACAGAGTGCAGTAAAGTTAGTGCAGAGCTGAAATAATTCTTTCAGTTCAGTAATGTAACCCCAGCGGAATTTTAAAGCAGAGATTTTTGTTGAAAATTGGATTTCTTTTTCATGCAGTAATAATTAAACTTCTCATGAATGATAATACGCAGAAGTGAGAGCTGAAGGGCAAACCATGCTTATAGGATTAACCATGGGAGCAGTCGAGGGTAAGTGAAATAGCCAAAGCCTTTTAACAGATAGCAACGACGGGAGTGAAATTCATCTCGGGATCAACGCAAAATGGTCGATAGTGACTCGAAAAAGGTGGGATGTGCAACTACAACAACTTGTATTTATATAGCGCCATTAACGTAGCGAAACGTCACAAGGCGCTTCACAGGAGTGTTGCGAGATTTAAAAAATTGACACCGAACCGCATAAGTAACAATTAGTGCAGGCGACCGAAAGCTGGGTCAAAGAGGTTGGTTTTAAGAAGCATCTTGAAGGGGGAAAGGGAAGTAGAGAGGCGGAGAGATTTAGGGAGGGAGTTCCAGAGCTTGGGGCCCAGGCAACAGAAGGCACAGCCACCGATGGTTGAGTGATTATAATCAGGGATGCTCAACAGGCCAGAATTAGAAGAGCGCCGATATCTCAGTGGGGTTGTGGGGCTGGAGGAGATTAAGAAACATAAGAAACAGGAGCAGGAGTCGGCCATCTGGCCCCTCGAGCCTGCTCCGCCATTTAATACGATTATGGCTGATCTGATCATGGGCTCAGCTCCACTTCCCTGCCTGCTGCCCCCTAACCCGCAGAGAGGTTACAGAGATATGGAGGGGCAAGGCCATGGAGAGATTTGAAAACAAGGATAGGGCTAGCACCCATATTACCCTGCCACCTGAGTGGAATTTCTCCCGGAAGGTTTCTTGAAGCAGGACGAACGTAACCCTGGGAGAGAAGGGCTTTGATGTTAAACAAAAAGAAATAGAAAACCCTGTAATATTCTGGTTTATTTCTCGCGGTTGATTGTATGTGGGTCTTTTCATCTCCTGTCCTTTCCTCCCCCCCCACCCTCTTCCCCAGCATCTGTACATTTTTGCTGTCCTTTAGGACTAGCCTTTCCACTCAGATCACTCGGGCCCAAAAAATGAGCGATGTTCCAGGCTTGGCAATGTGTCAGCCTTCATGGTCTATGTCTGCATTACCTCACTGATGATCATCTATATCAGCAGATTCTATTCACCAGTTTTCAGGTCATTTAACTCACGTGCCTGGATATTTCGGTCAGCGGCAAAGGGCCGCCATTCGCCGCTGACTTCGAGGAAAGCTGCCCACAAGGATTTCGCGGGTTGTGTGTGTGGCATCGATTTCCGCCTATTCCGACGTCAGTTTCATACTGGCACCATCTATAGGGGTCCTGTGGCGGTGCAAAGCTGCCAGTGGCTGGGCAGTGTGGCCGCCCGTAAAGGGAAGTGTGGGCCGCCACGGCCGCCATTTTGTTTTAATTGTTGGCCCGCCAATGGCAGCCCATTGGTTCGGCCAGGCCGCCAACAGGCAGCCTGGCAACGCCTCATGGCTGCTGGCCCAGCCGAACCCCTCCCTTGGTGGCTCAGTAGCCTCCACGGAGGCCTCATGGTGTCTCTCTGCTTTAAGTGAAGGGGAGGGATGTAGCGACATTACCGTGCTTTACCAGGCCAACATCCCCAGCACTGAAGCACTGACCACACTCGATCAGCTCCGCTGGGCGGGCCACATTGTTCGCATGCCAGTCACGAGACTCCCAAAGCAAACGCTCTACTCGGGACTCCTTCACGGCAAACGAGCCAAAGGTGGGCAGAGGAAACGTTACAAGGACACCCTCAAAGCCTCCCTGATAAAGTGCAGCAACCTCACCGACACCTGGGAGTTCCTGGCCAAAGACCACCCTAAATGGAGGAAGTGCATCCGGGAGGGCGCTGAGCACCTCGAGTCTCATCGCCGAGAGCGTGCAGAAAGCAAGCGCAGGCAGTGCAGAGAGCGTGCGGCAAACCTGTCCCACCCTCCCTTTTCCTCAACAACTATCTGTCCCATCTGTGACAGGGACTGTGGCCCTCGTATTGGACTGTTCAGCCACCTAAGGTCTCATTTTTAGAGCGGAAGTAAGTCTTCCTCGATTCCGAGGGTCTGCCTATGAATGAATGATGGACACCGCACCGATACCAGTGTCCGAAAGCGCCAGGTGGCGTTTTCTTGGACTAACCGCTGAATTTCCCACCCCTTCCCTCCAACTCCCACCGGGCGCTAAATTTCCAGCTAATTCGACGTGTTCTCCCTCAATTTCTCGCTCCGGGCATTTTCGGCCCCTCAGTATCATTCTGGTTGCCTTTCTCTGGACCAACTCCGAGACCTCAGTATGCCCCGTCAGGGGAGCTAAGGCACCACCAGCTTCAGGTGAGCCAGAGGTCAGGCTGAGACCGGGCACGGTCGGTCCGGCCGAGGGAGAGCGCGATTGGTCGGGCAGCCGGAGGTCGGGTCGAGCGGCCAGAGGTCGAGCCGAGGCCGTGGAAGGTCGGTCGGGGAGAGGTCGGGCGGGCCGAGGCGAGGTCGGGCGGAGGCGAGGTCGGGCCGAGGGCAAGGGTGGGCGGCCGGAGTTCGCGCCGCCGAGGCGGGGGAGTCCGGATTTCGGAACAGTTTCCTGTTTCCGGACGACCCCACCACGGATTGGCCATGATCAGCCATGATCATATTGAATGGTGGTGCAGGCTCGAAGGGCCGAATGGACCTATTTTCTATGTTTCTATGAGAGGAGACGAGAGGGAAAATATTTGGAAGAGCAGAAACTCAACCGATGGCAGCAAAAATAATCCCAATCGGGATGAACTGACAATTACTATTTCAGTGAGCTGTTGTTTTCCTTGAAGAAATATTTTTGCTCATGTACCAAAACTGTGATGACCTGTTGCTGGAAAGACACCACCGAACAAGCAAGATGCTTCAAATGAGAGATTTCCTTTAGATATTCTCGGCAGGAGTTTTCTCGTCAGACAGAAATTCAAACATTTGCACATGACTAATGTGACAAGAAAATTATAATAAACATTTTAAACAATAATTCCAATGATCATGCTGTGAAAGGAATAGACTTGATGTAAATTAATACTTGAGCATTCCAAGTTACGAATTCTATATTCCAATCACATGAATTATCATTTCTGTTTTTCTCCAGTTTTTATAAAGTTTACATAACTTTGCAAACTTTATGGTGCACTGATTAATAGTGCTATGTTTAAGCTTTAATCTTGTGCAAATGTTAATGCACATAATGTGGCTGCTTTTAAGACTGTTTCAAAGAAAGAAGAGCTTTAATTTATATAGCGCTTTTCATGACCTCATGACATTCCAAAGCACTTTACAGCCAATGAAGTCCTTTTGAAACGTAGTCACTGTTGTAATGTGGGAAATGCGGCAGCCAATTGGCACACAGCAAGCTCCCACAAACAGCAATGTGATAATGACCAGATAATCTGTTTTTTTGTTATGTTGATTGAGGGATAAATATTGGCCCAGGACACCGGGGATAACTCCCCTACCTTTCTTCAAAATAACGCCACGGGATCTTTTACGTCCACCTGAGAGAGCAGAGAGGGCTTCGGTTTAACGTCTCATCTGAAAGACAGCACCTCCGACTGTGCGGCGCTCCCTCAGCACTGCACTGGGAGTGTCAGCCTTGACTTTTGTGCTCAAGTCTCGCTGACCTACGTTGACTCCTGGCCTGCAAACGCCTCGATTTAAAATATTCTCAACTTCAAAGCCCTCCATCGCCTCATCGCTGCCTAGTTCTGTTATCTCCTCCAGCCTTACAACCCTCCGAGATCTCTGTGATCCTTCACGACTGGCCTCTTGCATATTTCCGATTTTCGTCGCTCCACCGTTGGCGGCCTTGCCTTCAGCTTCCAAAGCCCTAAGCTCTGAAATTCTCTCCCTAAGCCTCTCCTCTTCGTTATCTCTCTCTCCTTAAAACCTACCTTTTTGACCAAGCTTTTGGTCACCTGTCCTCATATCTCCTTACATAACTTGGTGTCAAATTTAGTTTGGTAACGTTGCTGTGAAGCCCGTTGGAACATTTTACAGTGTTAAAGGCGCCATATAAATGAAAGTTGTTGTTGTCAGTGAAAGACGATCTCCATTCCACCAGCAGGGCTTTATTGGTATCCCAATCTCAGAGGTGAGCAATCTATATCCAATATTGGATGATACCTATGCTCTTGAGGTTTGAAACATTGCGGAGAAAACAAAAACGAAGGGCCAGATTCTCCTGCCCAATTCTGGCAGGAATCGGAGAACGACGAAAAATTGGAGCAGTGAGGCCTAGTGTCACCTCACCGTGCTACCTGGATTTCCCTGCCACCAGGTACAAATGGCAGTGCGAGTGGTGAGCAGACTGCGTGCGGAGCCCAGGTCTACCATGCACTTCCCACCTATCTGCCACACCTACTGTTGCTTCCCAGTGCCACCACGTGGGAGGTGGTGGTGGATCCTGGGAAAGACCCTAATGAAAAAAATACAGCTTAGAAATTTCTCCCACACCTCACCTCCCCCTCCCCATCCCTGTCCCCCACTGTAATGTATTTGCTTCATGAGCTCTTTGCTTAAGGATTCTTAGCAACACATTGCTATTAGGAACCAGTTAGTTTATGAACAAAAAATCAGACTGCACATTACCAGTTCATCCACCAGGCTCACAACCACCTGCCTCATCGTGGCTCCGCCGAACCCAACTGGCTGGGGTTTTATTGAGTCTTGTGAGTGGCTTAGCCAGTTAAGTGATGTTCACAAGACTCAATAAAACCCCAGTCATTTGGGTCTAGGTCATCCACGATGAGGTCTGCAGTTGCGAGCCTGGTGGATGACCTAGACCCAAATGACTGGGGTTTTATTGAGTCTTGTGAACATCACGTGACTGGCTAAGCCCCCCACAATGCAACAGCTCTACAACTATTTTAGTTGTATCAGTAATCAAATGTCCCCTGATTAAAGTGGGTGGGGGGGCACACTCCAAAAAACTTTTCAAGTGTTCTTTTTTGTGGGTCCTAAAATCACAAATTATACAAGCGCCCCCTGGCTAAAAGGGGGAAGAGCACTAAAACCGATAATTTAAACAAATTAAACTTTGGACATTAAGATCAAATTAAAATTTGGTTGCCGGGGGTGATGATGCACTCCAGTCCCTCCGAAGCCCACCTCTCGCGGAAGGCCGTGAGCGTACCGGTGGACACTGCGTGCTCCATCACCAAGGACACCCTGGCTCGGATGTAACCACGGAAGAGAGGCAGGCAGTCGGGCTGAATGACCCCCTCGACCGCCCACTGGATCAGCTGATGGCCCCCTTGGCCATGCCCAGGAGCAGTCCTACGAGGAGGCCTCCCGACCTGCCCGTTCCCTTCCGCACAGGGTGCCCAAGGATCAGGGGTGTGGGACTGAACTGTAACCAGAAATTGAGGAGCAGCCCCTTTAAATAATGGAAGAGGGGCTGCAACCTCACACATTCAATAAAAACGTGGAACACGGACTCCTCTAGACCGCAGAAATTACGGGCGGCTTGGGAGCCCGTGAACTGACTTAAAAACTTATTGCACAGGACTGCTCCGTGCACCACCTTCCAGGCCAAGTCCCCAATAAATAGAGGGAGGACTCCCGCATAGAGTGCACTCCATTGGGGAACCCCGCCTCCTCCGGATAGCAAGATGGCAACAGCTCTACAAACCTGTGAGCATTACACCCGGCAACACCACTAGGAAACGTCCTGAATATTCCTTAAATTTTTCATTGAAAGAGTGAAAGGTGATACTTTTTCCCCAGTCAGCATTCTACCCTGCCATACATCCTTGTCAGATTGTGAGGGGTGTGGCTTACATGCGGCTTACTGTGTCAGTTGTAGCTCAGTGGGTAGCACACTCGCCTCGGAGTCGCTTTGAGGCATCCGGTGGTTGTGAAAGGCGTGATATAAATGCAAGTCTTTCTTTCTCTCTCTCTTTCTTTTCACTGTCTGCTTTGTGAAAGAAGAAAGGAATAATGAACTTGCATTTATATAGCATCTTTCACCTCCTCAGTATGTCTCAAAACACTTCACAGTCAATGAAGTATTTTGAAGTGTAGTAGTCACTGTTGTAATTGAGGAAAATATGCCAGACAATTTGCTCACAGTAATGCTCCACAAACAGGCATCATCAAAGGCAGTCTCTCGGAATCAAGGAAGACTTGCCTCCACTCTAAAAATGAATTCTTAGGTGGCTGAACAGTCCAATACGGGAATTACAGTCCCTGTCACAGGTGAAACAAATAGTCGTTGAGGGTAGGGGAGGGTGGGACTGGTTTGCCGCACGCTCTTTCCGCTGTCTGTGCTTGATTTCTGCATGCTCTCGACGACAAGACTCGAGGTGCTCAGCGCCCTCCCGGATGCACTTCCTCCACTGAGGGCGGTCGTTAGCCAGGGGCTCCCAGGTGTCGGTGGGGATGTTGCACTTCATCAGGGAGGCTTTGAGGGTGTCCTTGTAACGTTTCCTCTGCCCACCTTTGGTTCGTTTGCAGTGAAGCAGTTCGGAGTAGAGAGCTTGCTTTGGGAGCCTCGTGCCTGGCATGCGGACTATGTGGCCTGCCCAGCGGAGCTGATCAAGTGTGGTCAGTGCTGCAATTCTGCGGATGTTGGCCTGGGCGAGGACGCGAACGTTGGTGCATCTGTCCTCCCAGGGGATTTGTAGGATCTTGCGGAGACATCATTGGTGGTATTTCTCCAGCGACTTGAAGTGTCTACTGTATATGGTCCATGCCTCTGAGCCATACAGGAGGGCGGGTATCACGAAAGCCCTGTAGACCATGAGCTTGGTGGCAGTTTTGAGGGCCTGATCTTCAAAGACTCTTTTCCTACTCTTTTACAAAGAGTACAGGTTAATGACTGGAGGCTTTGTGTTTTTACGCTGTTCGTTGAGGGTTAAATATTGGCCAGGTTAACTCACCTGCTCTTGTTCAAATAGTACTGTGGGACCTCTTATGTGCAGCTGAGGGGGCAGACAGGGCTTTGTTTCACCTCCGAGATGCAGCACTCCCTCAGCACTGCACTGAACTATTAATTTAGGTTCAGTGCTCAAATCTCTGGGACGGGGCTTGAATCCGCAACCTAGAAAAGAGAAGACAGAGGGGTGACCTGATAGAGGTCATTAAGATTATGGGAGGGTTTGATAGGGTAGACACAGAGAAGATGTTTCCACTTATGGGCGAGACCATAAATAAGAGGCCAAAAATATAAAAAGTCACTCATAAATCCAATAGTAATTTCAGGAGCAACATCTTTACATAGAGAGTGGTTAGAATGTGGAATTCACGACAGCAGGGAGTAGTTGAGACAAATCCCGGGAAGGCAGGACTGACATATGAAGAATGACAGGATCGTTTAGGCTTATATTCACTGGAATTTAGAAGAATGAGAGGGGATCTCATAGAAACATTATAAAATTCTGACAGGATTGGACAGGTTAGATGCAGGAAGAATGTTCCCGATGTTGGGGAAGTCCAGAACCAGGGATCACAGTCCAAGGATAAGGGGTTATCCATTTAGGACTGAGATGAGGAGAAACTTCTTCACTCAGAGAATTGTGAACCTGTGGAATTCTCTACCACAGAAAGTTGTTGAGGCCAGTTCGTTAGATATATTCAAAGGGAGTTAGATGTGGCCCTTATGGCTAAAGGGATCAAGGGGTATGGAGAGAAAGCAGGAATGGAGTACTGACGTTGCATGATCAGCCATGATAATATTGAATAGCGGTGCAGGCTCAAAGGGCCGAATGGCCTACTCCTGCACCTATTTTCTATGTTTCTATGAACTTGCATTGAAAAGACAGGCTTGCATTTATATAGCGCCTTTCATGGCCATCGGACGTCTCAATGCGCTTTACAGCCAATAAAGTACTTTGGAAGTGTAGCCTTTCATATCCTCAGTACATTCCAAAACACTTCACAGTCAATGAAATGCCTTTGAAATAAGAACCCTTGTTATTCTCCTGGCTATCCATTTGTATTGCATTATCTTGTGACTCTTGAAGCCTGCTTTTGGTAATGCGTTTCTCTGTGGGGATTGTTATATATGAAGACTATAGATATACTCTCTGTGTAGTCACTGTATAGTTGCATAAGATGGAGACTTGTTTACCTGATGTACTGTCAATAAGGTTTACACTGTGTATATACTATGCTGGCACCACTAGAGGGTGGAACTGGTGGAGACCGAGGTTTCCTGCCCTGGTGGCAGGGGCTGTATAAAAGGGGAGCCACCAGGCAGCTGCCTCACTCTGGAGTTACGAATAAAGGACCAAGGTCACTACAGTTTGAGTACAACACATTGCCTCATGGAGTCATTCATAAGTACATTACAGACATAACAACTGGCATAGAGAATACGGACTTTCACGCGTTTATGGCTACCTTTGGCACACTAAAAGACTTCACAGAGGGTGATGATTGGGATGCTTTCACGGAAAGGCTCGAGCAATAATTTGTGGCAAACGCCCTGGCAGGGGAGATGGACACATTGGCGGAGAAGCGAAAGGCTATACTGCTGACCAGTTGTGGGCCCGCGGTCTACCGCCTCGTCAGGGACTTGTTGGCACCCACGAAGGCCAAGGATAAGACATATGATGAGCTGACTGAACTAATTCACAACCAACTTAAACCAAAAGAGAGCATTCTCACGGCCAAGCACAGATTCTACACTCATCGCAGACCTGAGGGCCAGGAGATTGCAAAATATGCTGCCAACCTCAGGAGACTTGCGGCACAGTGTGATTTCGGCGCGCACCTCAACGAAGCATTGCGGGACATCTTCGTCAGAGGATTTGGCCACGAGGTGCTCCTTCACAAGCTATTATCTGCCGACACCACAGTTAACCTGCAGAAGGCCATCAGCATCAGTCAGGCATTCATGACCTCGACCTGTAGCACCAAGTAAATTATTCATCCTGTAGACTCAAACCCGGCAAGTACTGTAGACAGCTTGCCGAATTCGGGACGTTGTACCTGTAATATTTTATAAATTGGTTTATAATCTGGTTACCCAAGCATAGCTGATAATGAGTTTTTGAAGAGCGGGTTCCACACATTGTTGCAGCAAAGTGTCGAGCCTTACTACTGACCTAATGTGTGCTATTGGTCTCATGGACCATGTACAGTAGACACCTCATGGACCATGTACAGTAGACACCTCAAATCGCTGGAGAAATATCACCAACGATGTCTCCGCAAGATCCTACAAATCTCCTGGGAGGATAGATGCACCAACATTAGCATCCTCGACCAGGCCAACATCCCCAGCATTGAGGCACTGACCACACTTGATCAGCTCCGCTGGGCAGGCCACATTGTCCGCATGCCAGACACGAGACTCCCAAAGCAAGCGCTCTACTCGGAACTCCCTCACGGCAAACGAGCCAAAGGCAGGCAGAGGAAATGTCACAAGGACACCCTCAAAGCCTCCCTGATAAAGTGCAACATCCCCACCGACATCTGGGAGTCTCTGGCTAAAGACTGCCCTAAGTGGAGGAAGTGCATCCGGGAGGGTGCTGAGCACCTCGAGTCTCGTCGCCGAGAGCATGCAGAAATCAAGAGCAGGCAGCGGAAAGAACGCATGGCAAATCTGTCCCACCCTCCCTTACCCTCAACGACTATCTGTCCCGCCTGTGACAGAGACTGTGGTTCCCGTATTGGACTGTTCAGCCACCTAAGGACTCATTTTAAGATTGGAAGCAAGTCTTCCTCGATTCCGAGGAACTGCCTATGATGATGATGAATGCGTGCTGTGGGTCTCCTGGAATTACTTGATGCTGACATTGAGTGCAAATAGCAGATGGAGACTCTGTTCCTCAGCTCTGCTATCCCCGACCCTGATTAGCACAAAAATGACAGGGCTTCGACAGATACAGATTCCCCCATTGCAGTATAATCCTGCCTTTGAAATAAGGACCATTGTTGTTCTCCAGCCAACTCATTTGTATTGCATTATCTTGAGATTCTTTGAAATCAGCTTTTGTTAATGTGTTTCACAGTGGGGATATTAACAGCAATAATTCTTTTTTTTTGTTCATCTATATTCATTTCTTCCTTTTTTAATTTAAATACATGGTCACACTGGAGATAGATTATCTACAGTTTTGTTCCCATTCTGCACTACAATTCTCTATTGCTGCTGAGAAATGGGCCAATTTATTCGGGATAATGAGACTGGAGATTTTGAACTTTCTCTTTAAAAAGCAGCAATTTAGTTTTCTGTGTTTTTTTTTTGTCATTCTCTGGATAGGGACATCGCTGGCAAGGCCGCATCTATTGCCCATCGTCATTTGTCCTGAGAACGTTTGATATAACGAAGTCACTTTCTGGTCCACATTAGAGAACAGGTTAAGAGTCAACCATCTTGGTGGGAGACTGGAGTCACATATAGGCCCAGACCGGGTAATGGCAGCAGGTTTCCTTCCCCAAAAGGACACGAGTGAATCAGTTGGGTTTTTACTGATGGTCGCTTTTACTGATTTTTATTTCCAGATTTGTCTTTTTAAATGGAAATCAGATTCTCAAACTGCCGTGCTGTGAACTGTTCTCCAAATTATTGTCTTCCTCCTCTCCTGACAGCGTTGATTCTCACTAGCCTACGGTTCCTTGGATTCCAGGTGCCCTCCAGTAACTCACTCAGATGCCTGTTCCTCTCCTTCCTCTCACTCAAGTGGTCATTGCTCGTATTGCGAGTGGCAACAAGCTATTAGTTAACGGTCGGAACAAGTTGAGCCCAATTCCATCACCGCCCAATGGTCAGATATGCTCATTTTCCAAGGCTCGTTGTTACAGGGACAGACCATGGCTGATAACCCTTTACATTACCTGGGGGGAGGGGTTCCTGAGGCGTTGCTCTAACAGAGATACCTCAGCACATGCCAGGACCGATTGGCTAACTCATCAGCGCAGCTCACACCCGCCAGACCTTTGAGGGAGCTCCAACTAATGATGTATGAAATATCAACCAGTGTTGAACTTTAATCTTTATCTCTTAAGTGTCAGCCGTGGCTCAGTTGGTGGTATCCCCGCCTCAGAAGGTTGTGGGTTAAAGTCCCACTCCAGGGACTTGTGCACACAAATCTAGGCAGACACGTCAGTGCAGTGCTGAGGGAGCGCTGCACGATCAGATGTGCCGTCTTTCGGATGGACTTAAAAGATCCCATGACACTATTTCGAATAAGAGTGAGGGAGTTCTTCCCGGTGTCCCGGGGTCAATATTTATCATTCAATCATTATCACTAAAACATATTATCTGTTCATTATCACATTGCTGTTCGTGGGAGCTTGCTGTGCGCAAATTCTACCACATTACAACAGTGACTACACATCACAAAGTACTTCATTGGCTGTAAAGTGCTTTGAGATGTCTGGTGGTTGTGAAAGGCACTATATAAATGTAAGTATTTCTTTTCTCAAACAAGAAATAAGGGATGTGTGCAATATAGGTACAGCAGTTATCATGGGTGACTTTAATATACATATTGATTGGGCTAACCAAACTGGTAGCAATGCGGTGGAGGAGGATTTCCTGGAGTGGATTAGGGATGGTTTTCTAGAACAATATGTCAAGGAACCAACTAGAGAGCTGGCCATCCTAAACTGGGTGATGTGTAATGAGAAAGGACTAATTAGCAATCTTGTTGTGCGAGGCCCCTTGGGGAAGAGTGACCATAATGTGGTAGAATTCTTTATTAAGATGGAGAGTGACAGTGTTAATTCAGAGACTAGGGTCCTGAACTGAAGGAAAGGTAACTTCGATGGTTTGAGACGTGAATTGGCTAGGATAGACTGGCAAATTATACTTAAAGGGTTGACAGTGGGTAGGCAATGGCAGACATTTATAGATTACATGGATGAACTTCAACAATTGTACACCCCTGTCTGGAGTAAAAATAAAATGTGGAAGGAGACTCAACCGTGGCTAACAAGGGAAATTAAGGATTGTTTTAAATCCAAGGAAGAGGCATATAAATTGGCTAGAAAAAGCAACAAACCTGAGCACTGGGAGAAATTTAGAATTCAACAGAGGAGGACTAAGGGTTTAATGAAGAGAGGGAAAATAGAGTACGAGAGGAAGCTTGCAGGGAACATAAAAACTGACTGCAAAAGCTTCTATAAATATGTGAAGAGAAAAAGATTAGTGAAGACGAACGTAGGTCCCTTGCAGTCAGATTCAGGTGAATTTATAATGGGGAACAAAGAAATGACAGACCAATTGAACAAGTACTTCGGTTCTGTCTTCACGAAGGAATACACAAATAACCTTCCGAATGTACTAGGAGACAGTGGGTCGATGAGTTGGAGGAACTGAAGGATATCCTTATTAGGCGGGAAATTGTGTTAGGGAAATTGATGGGATTGAAGGCCGATAAATCCCCAGGGCCTGATAGTCTGCATCCCAGAGTACTTAAGGAAGTGGCCCTAGAAGTAGTGGATGCATTGGTGATCATTTTCCAACAGTCTATCGACTCTGGATTAGTTCCCATGGACTGGAGGGTAGCTAATGTAACACCACTTTTTAAAAAAGGAGGGAGAGAGAAAATGAGTAATTATAGACCAGTTCGCCTGACATCAGTAGTGGGGAAAATGTTGGAATCAATCATTAAGGATGAAATAGCAGCACATTTGGAAAGCAATGACAGGATCGGTCCAAGTCAGCATGGATTTATGAAAGGGAAATCATGCTTGACAATCTTCTGGAATTTTTTGAGGATGTAACTAGCAGAGTGGACAAGGGAGAACCAGTGGATGTGGTATATTTGCACTTTCAAAAGGCTTTTGACAAGGTCCCGCACAAGAGATTGGTTTGCAAAATCAAAGCGCATGGTATTGGAGGTAATGTACTGACGTGGATAGAGAACTGGTTGGCAGACAGGAAGCAGAGAGTCGGGATAAATGGGTCCTTTTTAGAATGGCAGGCAGTGACTAGTAGAGTGCCGCAGGGCATAGTGCTGGGACCCCAGCTCTTTACAATATACATTAACGATTTAGATGAAGGAATTGAGTGTAATATCTCCAAGTTTGCAGATGACACTAAACTGGGTGGCGGTGTGAGCTGTGAGGAGGACGCTAAGAGGCTGCAGAGGGACTTAGACAAGTTAGGTGGGTGGGCAAATGCATGGCAGATGTAGTATAATGTGGATAAATGTGCGGTTATCCATTGTGGGAGCAAAAACACAAAGGCAGAATATTATCTGAATGGCGACAGATTAGGAAAAGGGGAGGTGCAATGAGACCTGGGTGTCATGGTTCATCAGTCATTGAAAGTTGGCATGCAGGTACAGCAGGCGGTGAAGCAGGCAAATGGTATGTTGGCCTTCATAGCTAGGGAATTTGAGTATAGGAGTAGGGAGGTCTTACTGCAGTTGTACAGGGCCTTAGTGAGGCCTCACCTGGAATATGGTTCAGTTTTGGTCTCCTAATCTGAGGAAGGACATTCTTGCTATTGAGGGAATGCAGCGAAGGTTCACCAGACTGATTCCAGGGATGGCTGGACTGTCATATGAGGAGAGACTGGATCAACTGGGCCTTTATTCACTGGAGTTTAGGATGAGAGGGGATCTCATAGAAACGTATAAGATTCTGACGGGACTGGACAGGTTAGATGCAGGAAGAATGTTCCCGATGTTGGGGAAGTCCAGAACCAGGGGACATCGACTTAGGATAAGAGTTAGGCCATTTAGGACTGAGCTGAGGAGAAACTTCTTCACTCAGAGAGTTGTTAACCTGTGGAATTCTCTGCCGCAGAGAGTTGTTGATGCCAGTTCTTGGATATATTCAAGAGGGAGTTCGATATGGCCCTTATGGGTAAGGGGATCAAGGGGTATGGAGAGAAAGCAGGAAAGGGGTACTGAGGGAATGATCAGCCATGATCTTATTGAATGCCAGTGCAGGCCCGAAGGGCTGAATGGCCTACTCCTGCACCTATTTTCTATATTTCTATGTTTCTTGTATCCATATTGATGATACTGCATATTCATGGATAACAATTGAAGATTATGAGAAAATTCAAATTCTATGACCGAACTCAGCAAAATTATCCATCTTCGTTCACAAGCCAGACAAGCAGACTTGCAAAAATTAGTTTCAAAGCAAACATTGCTAGAGGGAGCCGCGCTTCATTGACAAGTCAACAATATTGTTTCCTTTGTTACATTCACAAAAGGCCATAAATATGCAAGTGCAGACGATGCCACTTAAATCAAATCGCTAATTTACATTGCCTAACACGAACTTTCAAGGGACACAAGTTGTCAAGAAAACCTATTTAACAAATGCAGTGTGTGTGAAAACATTTGACACAATGATTGCAAAACACATCACTTGGCTGATTCTTTTTCTATGTCCTTGGGATTTGGGTGACTCTGGCAAGGCCTCAATTGTCGCACAGCCCTCGTAGCCGTGAGGCGCTGGCGTTGGCCTTCGCGAACCCCTGTGCTCCTCACGACAATGGCGTCAGGTAGGGAATACATCGTGATAATGTCAATGGCTTTTAGTTATGTGGCGCCTTTAAATTCAGAAAACGTCCCACAGCGCTTCACAATAGCGATTATCAAACAACGATTGATACCGAGCCACGTAAGCAGATGTCAGAGATATGAGCAGTCCCTTGAAACGAGGATGACTTGCTTCCACGCCAAAAATGTTGAGTTCACAGGTGTTTCAATGAAGGACCGAGTAATCCAGATCCCGAACTACATGTTGAAGGGTGGAAGATGCCTGTGCGTGGATTTTCTTAACGTGTAGACACCAGTTGCACACCAGCCACCACACGGGCTTGACAGAGCTAGGTCTTGGCCCAGTGGCAAGGGTTAACTAAGATGACTGGGAGACCTGCTCTGCTGCACGGATCTAGTGCATACACATATCGCAGTGCGGGCTGGCCCGTGCTGCCCCTGGGCCCTCGGCTCTTTTGGCCCCAAACTCTCACCTCTCACACCTGGAGTACTGTGTGCAGTTTTGGTCACCTTACTTAAGGAAGGATATACTAGCTTTGGAGGGGGTACAGAGACGATTCACTAGGCTGATTCCGGAGATGAGGGGGTTACCTTATGATGATAGATTGAGTAGACTGGGTCTTTACTCGTTGGAGTTCAGAAGGATGAGGGGTGATCTTGTAGAAACATTTAAAATAATGAAAGGGATAGACAATATAGAGGCAGAGAGGTTGTTTCCATTGGTCGGGGAGACTAGAACTAGGGGGCACAGCCTCAAAATACGGGGGAGACAATTTAAAACCGAGTTGAGAAGGAATTTCTTCTCCCAGAGGGTTGTGAATCTGTGGAATTCTCTGCCCAAGGAAGCAGTTGAGGCTAGCTCATTGAATGTATTCAAATCACAGATAGATAGATTTTTAACCAATAAGGGAATTAAGGATTACGGGGAGCGGGCGGGTAAGTGGAGCTGAGTCCACGGCCAGATCAGCCATGATCTTGTTGAATGACGGAGCAGGCTCGAGGGGCTAGATGGCCTACTCCTGTTCCTAATTCTTATGTTCTTATGTTCTCTCCCGGGTCCCGATCATGTCCCTCAACAATTTCTCACCGCTCCTTCGCCCCGACCTCACCGCTCCTGCTGTACCTGCCCACGCTCCAATCACTGACCCACACCTGCAAGAGACCATCAGCGGCAGGTCAGGGCCATAAAAGGAGCGGCGAGCGATGGCCATGAGCAGTGTGGCGGTGTACCATTGCAAGGTACAGCGCAAGCTGGTGCAGGAGGGCGATGGCAGCAAAGAGAGATGTCATCAAGGTAAGTTTTAAGGAGTGTCTTGAAGGAGGAGCGAGAGAGAGAGAGAGATAAAGAGGTGGAGAGTTTATGGAGGGAATACCAGAGCTTAGCTTAGGTTCTAGGCAGCTGAAGGCCTGGCCGCCAATTGGTGGAGCGATAAAAATCGAGGATGTCCAAGAGGCCAGAATTGGAGCAGCACAGCAATCTCGGAGGGTTGGGGGCCGGAGATGGTTACAGAGATAGGAAGTATTGTGTTCCTAACACCGATGAGGGTGCACACGGGGAGGTTAGAGTAACAGTGACCTCAGTCTTTATTAAGACACTCCAGAGTGAGGAACAGGCCTTAGGGGCCGGCTTATATACAGTGCTCCCAAGGGATGCTGGGATCCCTTAGGACTTCATGGGATGTACACCCTGGTGGCAGAACATGGGAGTGCATGCTTTATAGATACAGAACATCACTCCCGTCCAAAGTCAAAGTGAAAACTATTTTCAAGGTGAGGCGGTCGGGAGCCTTTCTTTCCCTGGTGGACCGCCTCGGTACAAATGTCTGTTCTGGTGTATTGGCTGTGCCCTCGCTGGGCTGGCATGTTGTTGGCCCTACAGGGCTGCTGGGTGAGCCTGGCCTTGCTGGGCTGTTGGGCATGATGGGTTCGATTTCCTAGTTCAGGGTGGTGTCGTTGATCCTTTGGATGTGTGTTGTGGGCTCGAAAAAGGTGGTGTCTGCTGTGGGTTGTTCAGGGCAGTCTGTGAACCGCAGCCTCGTTTGGTCCAGATGCTTTCTGCAAATTTGTCCATTGTCTAGTTTGACTACAAACACCCTACTCCCTTCTTTAACTATCACCATGCCCACGATCCACTTGGGACCATGTCCATAGATTAGCACATATACAGGGTCATTCAGATCAATTTCCTGTGACACAGTGGCGCGACCATCGTTTACATTTTGCTGCTGCCGCCTGCTCTCTACCTGATCATGCAGGTTGGGGTGAACCAGCGAGAGTCTGGTTTTAAGTGTCCTTTTCATGAGTAGCTCAGCTGGGGTCACCCGTGAGCGCATGGGGTCTCGTGCAGTAGCTGAGCAGTACTCGGGACAGGCGGGTTTGGAGTGAGCCTTCTGTGAGTCGTTTAAGGCTCTGTTTGATTGTTTGTACTGCCCGCTCTGCCTGCCTATTGGAGGTTGGTTTAAACGGGGCCGAGGTGATATGTTTGAACCCATTGCGGGTCATGAATTCTTTAAATTCGGCACTGGTGAAACATGGCCCGTTGTCACTGACCAGTATGTCAGGCAGGCCGTGGGTGGCAAACATGGCCCTCAGGCTTTCAATGGTGGCGCTGGCGGTGCTCCCCGACATTAGTTCACATTCAATCCATTTTGAAAAAGCATCCACCACCACCAGGAACATTTTACCGAGAATCGGGTCCGCATAGTCGACATGGATCCTCGACCATGGTCTGGAGGGCCAGGACCACAAACTTAGTGGTGCCTCTCTGGGCTCATTGCTCAACTGAGCACACACGCTGCATTGCCGTACACAGGACTCTAAGTCAGAGTCGATACCGGGCCACCACACTTGGGATCTGGCTATCACTTTCATCATTAATATACCCGGGGGTGTGCTGTGGAGATCCGAGATGAATGTCTCCATGCCCTTTTTTGGTAGCACTATGCAGTTACCCACAACAGGCAGTCTGCCTGAATGGACAGCTCATCCTTTCGCCGCTGGAACGGCTTGATTAGCTCTTGCATTTCAATGGAGATGCTGGCCCAGCTCCCATGCAGTACACAGTTTTTTACTAGGGACAGCAGAGGATCTTGGCTGGTCCAAGTCCTAATCTGGCGGACCGTGACAGGTGATTTATCATTTTCAAACGCTTCCATGACCATCAACAAGTCTGCGGGCTGCTCCACCATCAACAAGTTTGCAGGCTGCGCCATTTCCACCCCCGTACTGGGCAATGGTAGCCGACTGAGAGCATCCGCACAGTTCTCGGTGCCTGGCCTGTGGCGGATGGTACAGTTATACACTAATAGTGCGAGTGCCCACCTTTGTATGCGGGCTGAGGCATTAGTATTTATGCCCTGTTTCCAGCGAACAGGGATATGAAGGGCTTGTGATCGGTTTCCAGCTCAAATTTGAGGCCAAACAGGTACTGATGCATTTTCTTTACCCGAACACACACGCTAATGCCTCTTTCTCAATCATGCTGTAGGCCCTCTCGGCCTTCGACAAGCTCCTGGAAGCATGGGCGACAGGTTGCAACTTCCCCGCAACGTTAACATGTTGTAATACACACCCGACTCTGTTCGATGACGCATCACATGCTAGCAGAAGTCTTTTACACGGGTTATACAATACAAGCAGCTTGTTGGAGCATAAAATGTTTCTGGCTTTCTCAAAAGCAATTACTTGTTTTTTTTCCCCATACCCAATTCACATCTTTACGCAATAACACATGTAGGGGCTCTAAGAGGGTGCTTAACCCTGATAGGAAGTTACCAAAATAGTTGAGGAGTCCCAGGAACGACCGCAGCTCTGTGACGTTCTGTGGCCTGGGCGCGTTCCTGATCGCCTCTGTCTTGGCGTCTGTAGGCCGAATGCTATCCGCCATGATCTTTCTCCCCAAAAACTCCACTTCTATTGCCATGAAGATGCATTTCGACCTTTTCAGCCACAGCCCTACGTGATCCAGTCGCTGGAGGAACTCCTCCAGGTTTTGTCAGTGCTCGACGGTGTCCTGACCCCGTGACCAATATGTCGTCCTGAAAAACCACTGTGCGTGGTACCGACTTGAGTAGGCTCTCCATGAAGATTGCTGCAGCCGACCGAATTCCAAATAGGCATCTGTTGTAGATAAACAGTCCCTTGTGCGTGTTGATGCAGGTGAAGCCCTTCGAAGACTCCTCCAGCTCCTGCATCATGTAGGCTGAAGTCAGGTCGAGCTTGGTGAACATTTTGCCTCCTGCCAGCGTCGCAAATAGGTCATCTGCCTTGGGTAGCCGATATTGGTCCTGTAGCGAGAAACAATTAATAGTTACTTTATAATCGCCGCAAATCCTGACCGTGCCATCACTTTTGAGTACTGGAACAGTCGGGCTGGCCCACTTGATGAATTCCACTGGGGAGATGATGCCTTCACGTTGCAGCCTGTCCAACTCGATTTCCACTCTCTCCCTCATCATGTGAGGTACCGCTCGCGCCTTGTGGTGAATGGGTCGTGCCTCTGGGACCAAGTGGATACGCACCTTTGCCCCGGAAATGTTTCCAATGCCTGGCTCAAAAAGGGAAGGAAATTTGTTAAGAACCTGGGTACATGAGGCCTCATCGACATGTGATAGTGCTCGGATGTCATCCCAGTTCCAGCGGAATTTGCCCAGCCAGCTCCTTCCAAGCAGTGTGGGGCCATCGCCCGAGACAATCCAGAGTGGCAGTTCATGCACCGTGCCCTCATAGGTGACCTTGATCATGGCGCTGCCTAGGACAGTGATAAGCTCTTTGGTGTACGTTCTCAGTTTTGTGTGGATGGGGCTCAGGGCTGGTCTGAGTGCGTTGTTGCCCCACAGTCTCTCAAACATCTTTTTACTCATGATGGATTGGCTAGCGGCAGTGTCCCGTTCCATGGTTACGGGTAAGCCATTCAATTTTTCATTTAGCATTATAGGTGGACATTTCGTCCAAAATGTGTGCACCCCATGCACTTCAGCATCTGCCTCCTCTCTCTGAGGCTCGAAATTGCTTTGATCCGTCTGCAAGCTCGTTGGAGGTGCCTCATTGTTCCACAGCTCTTGCAAACATACCCTTTGAAGCGGCATGAATAGGCTGAATGGAAGCCTCCACAATGCCAACAAGGCATGAATTGCCTTGCATTCATTGTTTGTTGCGGACTTTGAGTCATCTGGGTCACCTGAGGCCTGCTGTCAGTCGTAGTTTCTGCCATGTACATTTCTGCTCGCAAACACAGTTCCAGTTAATCTGTGAACATTGCTAGCACTTGTGTTCTGAGAGATTTGTTTGGTGTTATCACTGGTGGACATAAACGCCTGTGCTATCGCAATGGTCTTACTGAGGGTCGGTGTCTCTACAGTCAAAAGTTTTCGTAGGATGGTCTCGTGGCCAATGCCCAGTACAAAAAAGTCTCTGAGCATTTGCTCCAGGTAGCCATCAAACTCACATTGTCCTGCAAGTCGCCTTAGCTCGGCGACGTAGCTCGCCACTTCCTGACCTTCAGATCGCTGGCACGTGTAGAACCGATACCTCGCCATCAGCACGCTCTCCCTCGGGTTAAGATGCTCCCGAACCAATGTACACAGCTCCTCATATGACTTATCAGTGGGTTTCACTGGAGCCAGAAGATTCTTCATGAGGCTGTAGGTCGGTGCCCCGCAGACCGTGAGGAGGACCGCTCTCCTTTTTGCAGCGCTTCCTTCTCCGTCCAGCTCGTTGGCTACAAAGTACTGGTCTAGCCGGTCGACATAAGCTTCCCAGTCCTCACCCTCCGAGAACTTCTCCAGGATGCCCACAGCTTGCTGCATCTTTGCGTTGGATTCATATACTCGTCGCCAGTTATTGTGTTCCTAACACAGATGAGACTGCACACAGGGAGGTTAAAGTAACAGTGACCTCAGTCTTTAATAAGACATCCAGAGTGAGGAACAGGCCTTAGGGGCCGGCTTATATACAGTGCTCCCAAGGGATGCTGGGATCCCTTGGGACTTCAGGGAATGCGCTCCCTGGTGGCGGAACATGGGAGTGCATGCGTTACAGATACACAACAGGGTGGAACAAGGCATTACAATAAATTACATTTGAACTGCGATGACCATTCTATCGTCAAATTTTGGCAACCACTTGGTGCCAGTAATCATCACAAATAACAATGAAATGAATGGCGTTAACCTATTTTTGACAGTGTTGATTGAGGGATGAGTATTAGTCAGGACCTGAGGAGAACTCCTGCTCTACCTGAACTACCAGAACAGGCAGAGAGGACCAATTTAAAGTCAATTTATTTATTTAAGTATTATTATATCAGATATAGGAAGATCCTTTGGTAACAATGAAACGTGCGCATATATCAAGGACTTACATTAGTTGTACTTTTGTGTGTTGCAATAATTTTGATGCATCACCTGTGTCAAAATTACCACTTCTATGCCACTTAAATCAAATCGTCAATTTACAGTACTGAACACAAACTTTTAATGGACCCAAGTTGTCATGAAAACTTATTTAAATGCATACTGTGTGAAAGCATTTGACACAATGATGCAAATGAGGTCAAAACACATCAGGGCCCAGTCAGCTGAAGGAAAGAAAGACTTGCATTTCTATAGCGCCTTTCACGACCACCGGACCTCTCAAAGCACTTTACAGCCAATGAGGTACTTTTTGGAGTGTAGTCACTGTTGTAATGTAGGAAACACGACAGCCAATTTACGCACAGCAAGCTCTCACAAACAGCATTGTGATAATGATCAGATCATCTCTTTCTTTCTTATGTTGATTAAGGGATAAATATTGGCCCGAGGACACCGGGGATAACTCCCCTGCTCTTCTTCGAAATAGTGCCTTGGGATCTTTTACATCCACCTGAGAGGGCAGTCGGGGCCTCGGTTTAACGTCTCATCCGAAAGATGGCACTTCCGACAGTGCAGCACTCCCTCAGCACTGCACGTGGAATGTCAGCCTAGAATTATGTGCTCAAGTCCTTGGAGTGGGACTTGAACCCACAACCTTCTGACTCAGAGGCAAGTGTGCTGCTCACTGGGCCACAACTGACAATGAAGGCAATGATGGAGCGATGAAAATTGCTGATGCGCAAGAGGCCGGAATTGGAAGAGTGCAGAGATCTCGGAGGCTTGTTGGGATACATATCTTCAAGTTATTATTACCTTTATGGGTGCTTCAAATTCTATCGCTAAATTTATGTTGCCTTCCCCTTCCCCAGCAAAAGCTGAATTTGTTTCTGACTGCGGCGGAGATCACCTCTTACAGAAGGTAGGTATTGCAGGGAATTTAATGGCCAGTGTGATCTTCTGAACTAGTTTCGAGCGCCTAGATGGGTCGGAGAGGAAGTTCCCAGATTTTATTTCCCAAATTGGTCTGGGTTTTTTAATCTGCTTTTTTGCCTTTCCCAGGAGATCACATGGTTTCGTGGTGGGGTGGGGTGTATAAGTTGTGATACACAAGATATCACAATTGTGTGGGACCGGCTCAATTGACCAGATGGTCTTTACCTCTCCATTATTTTCCGTATGTCCGTATGTTCTCACGTTGGACAATTTCTTTGATGATGAATTACAAGCTTGCTCTGTGCATCATTTACTCAACTAAAAGTGATCAATCAGGGGACGTGGGACACTGGAAAATTGCATTTGGCTCAGGACTCGCGAGCTTGCGAAAGAATAGAAAATTAGCTCAGGATCTCACTCGAGGTGTAACTCCGGGTGGAAATCATTCATCCCGTAATGGATTAATTACTGGATTCTCTATTCAATTCTCAAAAGTTTACACAGCACGCATGGGATGCAGTTATATACTGCGAGGATAATTTTCAGGCAGGATAGAATATACAATACAGTCTGGGATGCAAAAGGAGCCAATAACAATTCTTGCGATGTTACCGTGCATTTGTCATATTTAATTTGCTCAGCTTTACTCCTTGGTCAGATAGAACCAGACAATCTAGTCAATACCTTTGAACTTTACTCTGCGTGGCAACTGTACTTGCATGGTCAAACACCTTTTATAGTTGATCACCGCTTAATTGCTGCTAACCTAATGTAATTATGAGAGATAATCTGTATCAGTTGAGCCTCCTCTATATCAGTGTGTCAAAAAAGATTATGAATTATGTATCTGAGTCTGATGTTATGCCAATTATCTTTCAGTCTGAAGCTATTAAAAACACTGGACTAGACCAGGGCTCTTACTATATCACATAGAAAGTGAAAAGAAAGGCTGGCATTTATATAGTGCCTTTCACAGCGTCAGGACATCCCAAAGAGCTTTATTTTCAAAAATATACTTTATTCATCTAAAATTTTCACAATACTTTGGAAAATAGTTCATTACCTTGCGGTCAGCAATTCCATACAATTCGTTGACAGCAGTTCCATACAATGCACTAGCGTGCATTTCATTTCAAGGTACAGTTTAGTACAATCCATAAATCACGTTACATATAGTACTGTGCAAATAAGGGTATTACATGGAGCAAATAAGAACAGGTTTACATTACGTTCCAGGATTGATTTCAATACCGATCACGAATCGCGTTACATGTGGCACTATGCAGATGAAAGCAGTACACGGAACGGATGAGAATATATTTACAAAGAGCTTTGCAGACACTTTTGGAGTGTGGTCACTGTTGTAATGTAGGAAATGCGGCAGCCAATTTGCATACAGCAAGCTCCCACAAACAGCAATGTGATAATGACCAGATAATCTGTTTTTTGTTATGCTGATTGAGGGGTAAATATTGGCCAGGACACCGGGAATAACTCCCCTGCTCTTCTTCGAAATAGTGCCATGGGATCTTTTACATCCACCTGAGAGAGCAGATGGGGCCTCGGTTTAACGTCTCATCTGAAAGTCGGCACCTGCGACAATGCAGCACTCCCTCAGCTCAGCACTGGGAGTGTCAGCCTAGATTTATGTGCTCAAGTCCCTGGAGTGGGACTTGAACCCACAACCTGCTGACTGAGAGTCGAAAGTGCTGCCCACTGAGCCACAGCTGACACTAGAGGACTTGAACTTGGAGAGGGACAACAGGGACTTGGGGAGTATGTGGGATTGGCAGGACTCTGGGGAGTAAGTGCCAGAAGCAGCACTTCAGGAAGTGGGAGCCAGAGAGACACTTCAGGAATTCAACAACAGCAGAATGGGACAGAGGAGCGAATGAGGAACTAAGGCATCGGATCCTGTGCTCCGCACACAAAGCACACCTAGAGTTCAACAGGAATCCCTCTATAACTTTCTCCAGAGCAGCCACACTCAGTGGACAAGCCTTGAGAACATGTCAAACCCAAGGGTCACAGGAGTTCTGTGAAAATCGTCAATGTTTTTATCTTTCCATGCTCGTGAGAGATCACGAACAAACTATATTAAAAATACAGTTCACGGATAAGGAGTATTGTTAAATCCAATGAGGTAGTAAAGGTCTCGATAATCCTCACAATCATAGAAATTTACAGAATGGTAGGAGGCCATTTTGTCCCATTGTGTCGGCGCCACTTGACACAGAGCTATCCAGCCTAATCCCATTTTCCAGCTCTTGGTCCGTAGTTACGGGACTTCAAGTGCACATCCAAGTACTTTTTAAATGTGGGGAGGGTTTCTGCCTCTACCACCCTTTCAGGTAGTAAGTTCCAGACCCCCACCACCCTCTGGGTGAAGGAATTTTCCCTCAAATCCCCTCAAATCCTTCTACCAATTACTTTAAATCTATGCCTCCTGGTTGTTGACCCCTCTGCTAAGGGAAATAGGTCCTTCCTATCCACTCTATCCAGGCCCCTCATATTTTATACACCTCAATTAAATCTCCCCTCAGCCTCCTCAGTCCAAAGAAAACAACCCCAGCCTTCTGGAATGTTCCGGCCCGCTTTAAGCACTGAGCCTAGAGGAACCAACTTGCACTGAAATGCAAGTCCGACATCAGCCATGTTCGCGGTGAAGGTACAGTTTTCACATTTTTACTGTTATGATACGAAGTTATAGTTACAGCAGCAAAGCTCGTGGAGAAGTGCACTGGGGTAGCAGATGCTGTCCTCCTTCCTTCAGGGATCTGGGCTCAAATCCAGCTCCAACTGACAAGGCGGAAAGTCTACTCTATCTGTTGGCATCTGTGGAAATGAGCATAGGGAATCTCAACCCAGTTCCTCGTGGGCTCGAGGCTGATGTGCACAAAACCAGCTGTAACTTGGAACCAAATTAGCAAATTCATTCAGGGACATCATTAGGATGTCTGGCAGTGGGTGGGTGAATGAGAGTTCCTGCAGTGATGCAGTGGGAGACATTCTCCCGAGGCTGGTGGTATTGGCATAGTGCTTGGACAGAGTGGAAGAGCTTTAACTCTGCCAATGCCGTGCACAGAACATAGTGATGTGCAAGGCTGGAAAAGATTGTGATCTATTCGACTGGTCCTAGTGTTTTCATTTAATTCATTCTCAGGATATGGATGTCGCTGACAAGGCCGGCATTTATTGTCCATCTCCAGTTGCCCTTGAGAGGTGATGAGCCGCCTTCTTTGGCCTTTATTGCAAAGGGGATGGAGTACAAAAACAGGGAAGTCTTGCTACAGTTATAGGGTACTGGTGAGGCCACACCTGGAATACTGCGTGCAGTTTTGGTTTCATATTAACAAAAGGATATACTTGCTTTGGAGGCAGTTCAGAGAAGGTTCACTCGGTTGATTCTGCGGATGATGGGGTTGACTTATGAGGAAATGTTGAGTTGGTTGGGCCTCTACTCATTGGAATTCAGAAGAATGAGAGGTGATCTTATCGAAAATATAAGATAATGAGGGGGCTCGACAAGGTGGATGCAGAGAGGATGTTTCCACTGATGGGGGAGACTAGAACTAGCGGGCATGATCTTAGAATAAGGGGCTGCCCACTTAAAATTGAGATGAGGAGAAATTTCTTCTCTCAGAGCGTTGTAAATCTATGGAATTTGCTGCCTCAGAGAGCTGTGGAAGCTGGGACATTGAATAAATTTAAGACAGAAATAGACTGTTTCTTAAATGATAAGGGAATAAGGGGTTAAGGGAAGCAGGCAGGGAAGTGGACCTGAGTCCATGATCGGATCAGCCATGATCGTATTAAATGGTGGAGCAGGCTCGAGGGGCCATATGGCCTACTCCTGCTCCTATCTCTTATGTTCTTATGCTCTTGAACCGCTGCAGTCCAAGTGGGGCAAGTGCTCCCACAGCGCTGTGAGGTCGGGTGTTCCAGGATTTCAACCCAGCCACGATGAAGGAATGGCAATATACATCCAAGTCAGGATGGTTTGTGACTTGGATGGGTAACTTGGAGCTGATGGCGCTCCTGTATTACTTCTGGTCTTGTCCTTAGTGGTTGAACAGATTCTCGCGTGTCCTGTAATTTAGCTCCACTCCAGCGGGAAGCTTGCTGAGGGTCAGATGAAGCATTGCAGCAAGGAAGATCGAGAAGGGCATTGGTGCGATGACGCAGCCTTGCTTGAGCCTGGTCCGATCTTGGAATGGGTCTGTGATGGATCCGTTGGTCAGGATCACGGCTTGCATGTCATCGTGGAGTAGGCGGAGGATGGTGACAAACTTTTGAGGGCAGCCGAATCTGAGTAGGACGCTCCATAATCCCTCACGGTTGACAGTGTCGAAGGCCTTAGTGAGGTCAAGGCGGCCATGTACAAGGGTTGGTGCTGTTCCCTGCATTTCTCTTGTATCTGCCGCGCAATGAAGATCATGTCCATTGTGCCCCATAGTGGGCGGATTCCCCACTGCGACTCTGGGAGGAGCTCTTCAGCCACGGGGAGAAGGCGATTGAGGAGGATTCTTGCAATGACTTTCCTGGTGGTCGACAGCAGGGAGATTCCTCTGTAGTTAGCGCAGTCGGACGTGTCATCTTTCTTGAAGATGGTCACATTTGTGCGTCTCTGAGATCCCCTGGCATGATCTCCGTCTTCCAGATAAAAGAGATGAGGTCATGGATCCACACCAGTAGTGCTCCCGATGACTTGTTGCTCCGACATAGCAAGTGAGCCGGAGGTGGGCAGAAGAAACACTTCAAGGACACCCTCAAAGGTTCCTTGAAAGAATGTAACATCCCCACCGACACCTGGGAATCCCTGGTCCAAGACCGGCCAAAGTGGAGGAGCAGCATCCAGGAGGGCGTTGAGCACCTCGAGTCTCTTCGCCGAGAGCAAGCTGAAGACAAGCGTAGACAGCGGAAGGAGCCCATGACAACCCAGGCCCCCCACCCACCCGTGATAGAGACTGTAGATCCCGCATTGGACTCTTCAGTCACCTGAAAACTCATTTTTAAAGTGGAAGCAAGTCTTCCTCGATTATGAGGGACTGCCTATGATGATGATGATCTAAATGGTGGGGATCATGAGGTTGAGAGACGCTGTATTGTGCAAAAAGCGTTCCGTCATTACCACTAATATCCCATACTTTGATAAGCACAAATAATCACTACAAAATAGCAGCATATAATGCAATGCATCAACAAATTACTGACTGCCATTCTCCCCAATTAAGTGTTTGTAGAACAATGTTTATATTGAGTTGTGCCAAATGGATTGCAGGAACAGCAATTTACCCCATCTCACCAATTTGGGATGCAGTATAATAAACATGGTCTAAGAGTAATCTGAGTTAAGAATTAGCTTCGTATCAGAAAATTATATCATACATGCTCTCAACAGGAATTCAACTGTTACTTTTCAGATTTGGCAAGCTCTAAAAGAAATAAGCCAGATTTACAAGAGACATCCATTTATTCTTCCATCAACAACTTCCATTGTTTCTTGCTCTGTTTTCCAGATACATCTTATACTTTGTGGGCTACTTTGTGCTCAAGTTCCCACTCCAGAAACTTGAGCACAAAAATCTAGGCTGACACTCCAGTGCAGTACCGAGGGAGTGCTGCACTATCGGAGGTGCCGTCTTTCAGATGAGATGTTAAACCAAGTCCTCGTCTGCCTTCTCCGGTGGACATTAAAGATCCCATGGCACTATTTTGAAGAAGAGCAGGGGGAGTTATCCCCGGTGTCCTGACCAATATTTATCCCTCAATCAACATAACAAAAACAGATTATCTGGTCATTATCACATTGCTGTTTGTGGGAGCGTGCTGTGAGCAAATTGGCTGCAAAGCGCTTTGAGGCGTCCGGTGGTTGTGAAAGGCGCCATATAAATACAAGTCTTTCGTTCTTTCTTTATTTCTTTCTTGCACAACTCTTCCCTGAGGGCTTTTTACCCTAAGTGGCTGCTTGGCTCAGTTTGTCGCACTCACACCTATGAGTCAGAAGATTGTGGATTCAATTCTGACTTCCAAGACTCAAACACACATTTTAGACTGGCCAATTTAACGCAGTAATGAGGGGTTGCTGCATTGTCTTTTGGATGAGGCTTTGAGCGGAGCCCCTGTCTGTCCTTTCAGGTTAAACATCCCATGACACTGTTCAAATAAGAGCAAATGTCTTGCACGCAAGTTGGCCGCCATGTTTGCCTACGTACATTTCAGAAGTAATCCATTGGTTGTGAAGTGCTTTGGGAAATTCAGAGGACATAATAGGCACTATATAAATGCAAGTTCTTTCTTCCTTTGATAAAATTAACCTTGCTTTACTTTCTTTTGGAAGAATTTAGTTTCTCTGCGATGACATAACAACAACAACTTGTATTTATATATGCACCGTTAACGTCGTAAAACACCCCATGGCACTTTACAGGAGGGTTTTAAAACTTAATTTGATACTGTACCACATAAGGAAATATTAGGGCAGGCTTGGTCAAAGAAATAGGTTTTAAGGAGCATCATAAAGGAAGATGGAGAGGTTGAGGGAGGGAATTCCAGGGCTTGGGGCCCTGGCAGCTGAAGGCACGGCTGCCAATAGTGGAGCGATTAAAATCGGACATGGTCAAGAGCGTAGATATCTCGGGGGGTTGTGGGGCAGGAGGAGATTACACAGATAGGGAGGGGGCGAGGCCATGAAGGGATTTGAAAACAAGGGTGAGAATTTTAAAATCAAGGCGTTGCATAACCGGGAGCCAATGTAGGTCAGCGAGCACAGGGATGAGCGGGACTTGGTATGAGTTAGGACACGGTCAGCAGAGTTTTTAACTGAATGAATGAAAATGTAACTGATTTGGAAAAATAGCTGCGCTCACTATATGGCAAGCTATCTTTCATATATACGTACAACACATTATTACCTCGAACACAGCTCACTTCATAGAATGCATTACTGAAGTGGACAATTCTTTGCCAACTGAAATGTGCCTCAATAAGACCCTAACAGTGAGACACAAGACACTTTAACCTGCAAATGTCCAAAATATGGTCACTTTCCATAGGCTTTATAACATGTACTAGATATAAAATAGACATCGTCCTACTTAAATGAGACACTAGGGCGAGAAATTTGGTTGGAGGGTTCCTCAGGTGCTAATGTCAGACAGCCCCTAAATTTAGTGCCAGAAAAATGTTAGCGACGGGAACAGCAATATTCAGATTTTGCAACCTGTGAGTGGAGTGGAGCGCTAAGGGAAGCGTTCCACGCTGCTCTTAGGGCGCTAGGCCGGGTGAGCAACCGAATATCCCGTGTTAAAGAGCCAGCTTCGTAGTGCCCTAAGAGAGGCCTCCCTGCAAAAAAACGAATCGGAACAAAAAACACAAAAATCATTCCTGATACATAACTCACCCCAAATAAAGTTGACTCGCAAAAAAAAAGATATATCAATCACATTTACCTCATGCAGTCATAGAAACATAGAATAGAAACATAGAATAGAAACATAGAAAATAGGTGCAGGAGTAGGCCATTCGGCCCTTCGAGCCTGCACCACCATTCAATAAGATCATGGCTGATCATTCCCTCAGTACCCCTTTCCTGCTTTCTCTCCATACCCCTTGATCCCCTTAGCCATAAGGGCCATATCTAACTCCCTCTTGAATATATCCAATGAACTGGTATCATTTCCACAGGTTAACATCTCTCTGACTGAAGAAGTTTCTCCTCATCTCAGTCCTCAATGGCCTACCCCTTATCCTAAGACTATGTCCCCTGGTTCTGGACTTCCCCAACATCGGGAACATTCTTCCTGCATCTAACCTGTCCAGTCACGTCAGAATCTTATACGTTTCTATGAGATCTCCTCTCATCCTTCTAAACTCCAGTGAATAAAGGTCCAGTTGATCCAGTCTCTTCTCATAGGACAGTCCAGCCATCCCGGGAACCAGTCTGGTGAACCTTCGCTGCACTCTCTCAATAGTAAGAACGTCCTTCCTCAGATTAGGAGATCAAAACTAAACACAATATTCCAGGTGAGGCCTCACCAAGGCCCTGTACAACTGCAGTAAGACCTATCTGCTCCTATACTCAAATCCCCTATTCCTTCAAAGACTCGTGTTTGTTTTCCCACTGATATTTATTGGCCTGCCTGTGGAGAAATAAATTAGACTATCTTCTTCAGACACATCTGTAGATGGTTTACCAAAGTAATTAAAATGTTATACAGGTATATTCGTAGACTGTTGTTGATGAAGTATCAGATATGATTGCAGGCTGTATAACTGTTTTTAAAGGTGGTGTTCTGTGGATCACTCTTAATACCCTAACAATAGATTTCCATCACAGCTAAGGTTGTTCAATTCTTAAGCAGTTACTTAAGTCTACCATTATAAAATCCAACTATGCAAGATTTTGAAACAAATTAGCTTTATTAATAACTATCTCTAATGCACATTAAATACAGGTACTACAATCCAATAGAAAATCAGATTAATTACAATTGAGACTAAAATAAGTTATAACTATCTATAGAACAGTTATTCAAGAACATAGGTTAATTGTGATAAAAATCTATTATCTTAGAACAAATTGTACCTTTAATTAAAGAGACTATAAAATCTTTGTTTAACCTATTGTATTTTGATATTTTTATATTTTGTTCAATTCTATTTCAGACCACTTTGTTGGTCCTTCTAATTTATCAGTGTCTTGCTCTCAGATTCTCCAACTCTGCTTTCATTTAACTCGATTTCCCTTGGAATCTCTGGTTCTTCTCCCATTAATGCATCTCTTTCTCCATCTTGGACCTTTGAAATTTCTGCCTAATCTCTTTTCTTCTCTGGATCTTGGTCCTTCAGATTCTGCAGCTCTTCTTTTTGTCTCACTTTTGCTTGGTCCTTCAGAAACTCCAGTTCTTCTGTTCTTTGCTTCTCTTCATCTTGATCCTTCAGAATCCCCAGCTCTTTTTCTTCCTCTCTCTTTTGGTCCATCAGACTCTCCAGCTCTGCTTCTCTTTGTTCATCTTTCTCTTGGTCCTTCAAAATCTCAAGACTAATGACACTGAGTTTTTCTGTATTTATGTCCTTGATAATCTCCAGCTCTACTCCTATTTGTTTCTCTATTTCTTTCTCCTTCAGATCCTTCGTCTTTTCGCTTTGTTTCTCTTTCTCCTCTTCCAGAATATCCAACTCAGTGGCTCCTCTATTTTTTCTCTCCTGGTCCTTCAAAATCTTCAGTTCGGTTCTCTTTGGTTTCTGGCTCTCCAGACTCTTCAGGATCTCCATCTCAGGTCCGGTTTGATTTTCTTTCTCTTGGTCCGTCAGAATCTTTAGGTTCCTTACTCTGAGTTTTCTGGCTCTTGGTCACTCAGGTTATCTAGCTCTGTCTCTCTGTGCTTCTCTCTCTCTCTCGATCCTCAAGTATCTCCAAGTCAGTTCCCCTTTGCTTTACTCTCTCTTGGCCATTCAAATCCTCCAGTCGTTCCTTCCCTTAGCGCCCCGGGGCAGCTCTGCATGGCAGCTTTATCTGGCGGGGTTACTAGGGGGCGCTACAGGGTGCAGTGCAAAACAAATGTTGCATCCGTGTCGATACTGGGGGCGTTGCACACCGGCGCTACGCTCCCGGGCGATAATCCTCAACGCCGCCGGTACTGGAATTTGCCGAGCGGCGTGAATGCTGGCGCTCGCAGCTGCAAACCTTTTAGCGCCCCTGTAACGAGGAACGTAATCCAACCGAATTTCTCCCCCCAAGGCTATTCATGCTCTATACCTGTTATTTCCCTCAAGCTTGTTCCCTTTTTATCTTACTTACTAACTGTAAGGGATAAATTGTAAGAATTGCAAATAGGTGGTAAGAATTATGCTGAAGGTAGTGAACTTATCAGTATTAGGAGGGTCTGTATAATTACCTATGTATGCAACACTTTCTTATATAGGTATAGCACACTTATAACGCACCAAACTGTATAGTTAACCTTCGTAACACTTAAACAGCAAAGTTAGCAGCCAAAAGTCTCTGAGGAAGAAATATGGAAGCCAGTACAGCCACCCTAGGCGTCGGACAGACTGTGGCAAAGTGCAAGTCATGGAACAACACAGTGGGAGATGGATAATTGCATATACCACTCAGAGTCAGTCTGATAAGAGTCGACAAATCAATGTAACTTCGCTGATAGAATTAGACCTATCGAGGATTTTGTAGGAGGGTGCTCCTCTCCAAAACCTGTATAAATTGTACTTGAAACCTCTTGTATTTCGGAGGTTCCACGACTGAACCTTCCCGTGCATTGCTCGTAATAAAACCGGTAAAACTGAGGTTTTGTTTGTTTACGTCCATGGTCGTTATTCAGTGGGAGCTGGGCGAGGTGTCGATTAACTATATCAGTTAGTCCACCTTGAAGGAGAGATGGCTCTTTTTTACCCCAACACTAATCATCACATTCCCCAAGTTTTATCTGTGTATTCACTATTACAATTTGCAGTCTAATAGTGGCTTCTGTTTGGAATCGGATACTCCACCCACCATTACCTCCACATGCTCAGCAGTTTTTCCTCCACTGTGTTCACTGAAGGCCCAATGAGTTCACTGGAGGCCCCCTGATCTTCAGGGACCACAATTTTATTTGATCTGAAAATCTGTTGCTTTGATGCTGTGTTTAAGCGGCAGAATTAATGGGAGACCTGCATGTAGACGAACATTTGGCAGACGTTCCTTTGGTGGTGGATCAGGCAGCTGTTCTGAGTCGACTCTTCCAACCACCAAGTCTCTTCGGAGCTTTCGGGTCCAAAGGAACCCGAGGTAACAGGATGAGTTGTCACGAGTCCACACCTGGTCCGTCAAGCAGCTGTTGCCAATGCTCCAGTTTCCTCTACATTTGGCTATGCCTCAACTTTAAAAAAGATTCATTCACGGGATGTGGGCTGGGCTGGCATGTTTTGCCCATCTCTGATTTCCCTTGGTGGTGGTGAGCTGCCTTCTTGAAATGCTGCAGTCCGTGATACTTCTTTGGTCCAACTGAATGGCTATTTCAGAGGGCAGTCAAGAGTCATTCACATTGCTGTGGGTCTGGAGTCACATGTAGGCCAGACCGGGTAAGGATGGCAGATTTCTTTCCCAAAAGGACATTAGTGAACCAGATGGGTTTTTATGACAATCAGGGTCACCATGACTGGCACAAGCTTTTATTTGTTTCATTGAATTTATATTCCCCAGCTGCCGCGGTGGGATTTGAACTCACATCGCCGGATCATTCGTCCAGGCCTCTGGATTACTAATCCATTACCACTATGCTGCCAAAGCCCGTGCCGACTATTGGCAGGAAACAGTCAGAGCGTGTATGTTGTTAGCATCGACCTACTGCTTCAGCTGTGGCACAAGCCCATCACTATGAGCTCCTTGCACTTGTTGGAGGTGAGGGAGGAAACGTGCAGGAGACAGGGGTTTAAGGAAATGGTTGCTAGTGGGAAAAGAGACACCGGAGAATATCTTTTTGTCTGGAAAGAAAGAAAGAAAGAAAGAAAGAAAGAAAGAAAGAAAGAAAGAAAGAAAGAAAGAAAGAAAGAAAGAAAGAAAGAAAGAAAGAAAGAAAGAAAGAAAGAAAGAAAGAAAGAAAGAAAGAAAGAAAGAAAGAAAGAAAGAAAGAAAAAGAATGAGAGAGAAAGAGCGAAAGAAAGAGAGAGAGAAAATACAAAAGACTTGCATTTATATAGAAACATAGAAACACAGAAAATAGGTGCACGAGTAGGCCATTCGGATCTTGGCTGATAATTCACCTCAGTACCCCTTTCCTGCTTTCTCTCCATACCCCTTGATCCTTTTAGCCGTAAGGGCCATATCTAACTCCCTCTTGAATATATCTAACGAACAGGCCTCAACAACTCTCTGCAGTAGAGAATTCCACAGTTAACAACTGAGTGAAGAAGTTTCTCCTCATCTCGGTCCTAAATGGCTTACCCCTTGCCCTTAGACTGTGACAGAGCTTGGTCTCCAGTCATCTTGGTTAACCCTTGCCACTGGACCAAGACCTAGCTCTGTCAAGCCCGTGTGGTGGCTGGTGTGCAACGGCCACCCCACATTAAAAGAATCCACGCACAGGCATCTTCCACCCTTCAGTATGTAGTTCGGGATCTCGAATGTCAGGTCCCTCATTGAAACATCTGTGAACTCATCCCTTTTTGGTGAGGAAGCGGGTTATCCTCGATACGAGGGACTGCCTAATACTATACTATACTGTGACCCCTGGTTCTGGACTTCCCCAACATCGGGAACATTCTTCCTGCATCTAACCTGTCCACTCCCGTCAGAATTTTATATGTTTCTATGAGATCTCCTCTCATTCTTCTAAACTCCAGTGAATATAGGAGTTTTCACTTACAGTCTCTCCTCATATATCAGTCCTGCCATCCCGAGAATCAGTCTGGTGAACCTTCGCTGCACTCCCTTAATAGCAAGAACGTCCTTCCTCAGATTAGGAGACCAAAACTGAACACAATATTCCAGGTGAGGCCTCACCAAGGCCCTGTACAACTGCAGTAAGACCTCCCTGCTCCTATACTCAAATCCTCTAGCTATGAAAGCCAATATGCCATTTGCCTTCTTCACCACCTGCTGCACCTGCATGCCAACTTTCAATGACTGATGTACCATGACACCCAGGTCTTGTTGCACCTCCCCTTTTCCTGATCTGTCGCCATTCAGATAATATTCTGCCTTCCTGTTTTTGCCACCAAAGTGGATAACCTCACATTTATCTACATTATACTGCATCTGTCATGCAGTTGCCCACTCACCTGTCAAAGTCACCCTACAGCCTCTTAGCATCCTCCTCACAGCTCACACCACCACCCAGCTTAGTGCCATCTGGAAACTTGGAGATATTACACTCAATTCCTTCATCTAAATCATTGATATATATTGTAAATAGCGCCATTAATGACCACTGGACATCATAAAGAGCTTTACAGCCAATGAAGTACTTTTGAAGTGTAGTCACTGTTGTAATGTGGGAAATGCAGCAACTAATTTACATACAACAAGCTCCCACAAACTGCAGTATGATCATGATTAGATCAACTGTTTTAGTGATGTTGATTGAGGGATAAATATTGGCCAGGACACAGGGTATAACTCCCCTGCTCTTCTTCAAAATTGTGCCATGGGATCTTTTACGCCCACCTGAGAGAGTAGACTGGGCTTCGGTTTAATGTCTCATCCAAAAGACGGCACCTCCGACAGTTCAGCACTCCCTTAGCACTGCACTGGGAGTGTCAGCGTAGATTTTCTGCGCTGCAGTCCCTGGAGTGGGACTTGAACCCACAACCTTCCGATGCAGAAGCAAGGGTGCCACCCGCTAAGCCACGGCTGACAAAATAACGGGTGGTTGTAGCAGGATGGGGCTCCATCAAGCCTGATCTGTTGATGGATGGCTTAACCAGTTGTGCCCACAGCAGTCAAAAACCAGCAGCTGGAACACCAAAGGTAAACAATAAAAGTAAAAGTCACCCCCACCATTTTCTGTCTCCTGTCCCGACAGTTACTGCATGGTTTCTGAGAGTGTGGAATGTGTACATGTCTTCACCCAGCAGCACACCAATTCCCCCAGGCGTACGTCTCTTTTCCTGAGCATTGCTTACATGTTTGTTCGATTGTTCAACAAGGGGAAAGAAAAAAAAGACTCCAATAGCAGCAAATGAAGGAACCGCCACACTCTCATCCTCACCAACAACACCCGAAGGGTTAATCTTGCTCAGCTCCCGGCAGTTAATTTGAATTTCACTGTCATTGTCCTGATATTGTATAACTTGTCTCCTTGCAGCCATCGCGGTCTCGTACTCTCCTTATAGCGAGTATTCAGCAGAGCTGGTCTCCAGTCGTCCTGGTTAATCCTTGCCACTGGATAAAGACCTAGCTCTGTCAAGCCCGTGTGGTGACTGATGTGCAACGGTCACCACACGTTAAAAAAATCCACGCACAGGCATCTCCCACCCCCTCAATTGGAGTTTAGGACTGGAACATCGGGTCCTTCATTGAAACATCTGTGAACTCTTCTGGAAGCAAGTCATCCTCGTTCGAGGGACCGCCTATGAAGATGAGGGAGATAGATGTGGCCCTTACGGCTAAAGGGATCAGGGGTATGGCAATAAAGCAGGAATGGGGTACTGAAGTTGCATGATCAGCCATGATCATGTTGAATGGTGGTGCAGGCTCGAAGGGCCGAATGGCCTACTCCTGCATCTATTTTCTATGTTTCTATGATGATAGCGAGTATTCTCGGGTTTGTACAAAGATGCCATGATTCCAAAACTTGGGGGATGGGTTGGCTCATTTTATAGTCGTCAACCAGGAATTGCTTTGAGCTACGTTCTGCCCGGATATATAATGAATGTGGATTTTAATGTAAAACATATTTGTGGAATGATTACCCAACGTTAAAATAATGGTGCTCCGTAATACCCCCCAGTTGACACAGTTTCCTATACCGTGATAAATTAATGGTACAAATCTTGAGACGTTAAACCGCGGCCCCTTGTACTCTCTCAGGGAGGCGGAAAAAATCCCACGGCATTATTTTGAAGAACAACTGGGGAGTTCTCCCCGGTGTCCTGGCCAATATTTATCCCTCAACCAATATCACTAAAAACAAATCATCTGTTTGTGGGAGCTTGCTGTGCGCAAATTGGCCGCTGCATTACAACAGCGCCTGCACTCCAAAAACTACTGCAATGATTGTGAAGAACTTTGGGTTCTCTCACAAGGAAAGTCATGGCCTTCCCTGCCCCAGGCTCCCCCGCGCCTAGCTCCCACCTCCCTCCCCGAGACCCACCTGAAACCCCTTCCCTGCAACCACAACTTGTATTTATTATAGCGCTTTTAACGTAGTGAAACGTCCCAAGTCACTTCATAGGAATATTAGATGATTTGAAAAATTTGTTTCAAAATTCTCATCCTTATTTTCAAATCTCTCCACGGTCTCACCCCTCCTTATCTCTGTAATTTTCTCCAGCCCTACAACCCTCCCGAGATATCTGCGCTCCTCTAATTCTGCCCTCCTGAGCATCCCTGATTATAATCGCTCAACCATTGGTGGCCGTGCCTTCTGATGCCTGGGCCCCAAGCTCTGGAACTCCCTGCCTAAACATCTCCGCCTCTCTACCTCTCTTTCCTCCTTCAAGACGCTCCTTAAAACATACCTCTTTGACCAAGTTTTTGATCACCTGCGCTAATTTCTCCTTATGCGGCTCCGTGTCAAATTTTAAAAATCTCATAATACTCCTGTGAAGTGCCTCGGGACGTTTCACTATGTTAAAAGCGCTATATAAATGCAAATTTTTGTTGTTGTTTAAAAGTTGACAGTCTTGCGTAACATCAATTATATTTGGCTTGTTTAAACTGCGTATGTTTGCATACTCAGTTGATCAACTTGCAGTGCTCTGTAACAATTTTGTACCCATGGGTAACAACTAATTGGGGCATGAATGCATTTCGGTGTTGGAAAGGTTACATACACAGTGATGTGACACAGTGGTGCACCTGCATGCAGCTCAATGAGAGCAGTGATGCTGAGTTTGATCTGTACTCTACTGAGCTCTTGACCTCAACGGCACTGCCCCAGAGAGATTCTGGTGAGAGGCCAAATGCATCGCCACAGGAGGAGGAAACACTGAGGCTCATCCTCACATCTCTCTCATTCACTTCCTCGCCTCTGGTTCTTATCATCGTTATAAGTCTGTCTGAGTTGCTGTTGCTCTACAATGGCAAAGAAAGAAAGAAAGGCTTGCATTTATATAACACCTTTCACAACTACCAGACATCTCCATGTGCTTTACAGCCAATGAAATGCTTTAGCAGTGTAGTCATTGTTGTAATGTATGAAACACAGCAGCCAATTTGCACACAGCAAGCTCCCACAAACAGCAATGTGTTATTGACCAGATAATCCGTTTTTTTTGTTATGTTGATTGAGGGATAAATATTGGCCAGGACACTGGGGATAACTCCCCCTGCTCTTTTTCGAAATAGTGCCATGGGATCTTTTACATCCACTTGAGAACAGATGGGGCTTTGGTTTAACGTCTCATCCGACAGGCGGCACCTCCGACAGTGTAGCGCTCTCTCAGCACTGCACTGGAGCGTCAGCCGAGATGTTATTGTGCTCTAGTCCCTAGAGTGGGATTTAAACCCACAACCTTCTGACTCAGAGGCGAGAGTGCTACCCATTTAAACTAAAAAGATTCTGTACCTCCAGACATAACAAAAGTTGCTGAGTATTTTAACAAGTTTATTCCCTACCCAGGCCACTATGCACCCAACCAATCACTTTGGTGAAGAGCTCATTGGACCAAGTTAATTCCGACTGTACTAATCTAAATGCGGAATACATCACAAAATTGCACAAGATAAAAGTTCACGGGGCTGGGGGTAATATATTAGCATGGATAGAGGATTGGCTAACGACCAGAAAACAAAGAGTCAGGATAAATGGTTCATTCTTGGGTTGGCAACCAGTAACTAGTGGGGTGCTGCAGGGATCAGTGCTGGGACCCCAACTATTTACAATCTATATTAACGACTTGGAAGAAGGGACTGAGTGTAACGTGGCCAAGTTTGTTCAAGATACAAAGATGGGAGGAAAAGCAATGTGTGAGGAGAACACAAAAAATCTGCAAAAGGACATAGACAGGCTAAGTGAGTGGGCAAAAATTTGGCAGATGGAGTATAATGTTATAAAGCGTAAGGCAGAAAAAAATCAAAGAGCAAGTTATTGTTCAAATGGAGAAAGATTGCAAAGTGCTGCAGTACAGCGGGGCCTGGGGATACTTATGCATGAAACACAAAAGGTTAGTATGTAGGTACAGTAAGTGATCAGGAAGGCCAATGGAATCTTGGCCTTTATTGGAATGGGGATGGAGTATAAAAGCAGGGAAGCCTTGCTGCAGGTATACAGAGTATTGGTGAAGCCACACCTGGAATACTGCGTTCAGTTTTGGTTTCCATATTTATGAAAGGATATACAGTTCAGAGAAGGTTCACTAGGTTGATTCCGGAGATGAAGGGGTTGACTTATCAGTAAAGGTTGAGTAGGTTGGGCCTCTACTCGTTGGAGTTCAGAACAATGAGAGGTAATCTTTTCGAAAAGTATAAGATTATGAGGGGGCTTGACAAGGTGGATGCAGAGAGGATGTTTCCACTGATAAGGGAGACTAGAACTAGGGGACATAATCTTAGAATAAGGGGCTGTCCATTTAAAACTGAGATGAGGAGGAATTTCTTCTCTCAGAGGGTTGTAAGTCTGTGGAATTCACTGCCTCAGAGAGCTGTGGAAGCCGGGACATTGAATAAATTTAAGATAGAGATAGAGAATTTCTTAACCGATAAGGGAATAAGGGGTTATGGGGAGTGGGCAGGGAAGTGGACCTGAGTCCATGATCAGATCAGCCATGATCGTATTAAATGGCGGAGCAGGCTCGAGGGGTCTTATGGCCTACTCCTGCTCCTATTTCTTATGTTTTTATGTTCTTATGTTTTTCATGATACTTTGGCCTGGATTTTGCAGTGGTAATAACAGCGAAACTGCCAGCGTTTGCCGTCACCACTCCTCTGAAAGTGACAGCAACTGCTGGAGTCAGCGCATACGCAGATATACACGAAAATCCAGCAATTACTGTCAGTCATTCCCTGCTCTTCCACAGGTAGCGCTGTGGAACTCTGCAAAGCCGGCAATCAATTCAAATCATGCAAAAGGATGAAATCTTCCTCTATTAGGCTGGAATATTGCTGTTAAACCGCCTCCCTCCCCCCCCCATCCCCACCCCCCCACAAAAAAGTTAAGCCTTGTCGAAAGAGGTTTAACTGGGTTTATAATTGGATATTGACTGCTGAATCTGAATGCTGGCCCTGAAAATCTAATTTTATATTTGTGAAATGTCAAATTTTTTCATAAATATGTTAAGGTTTTTAAAAATAATATGTATATTTTTTAAGTTGTTTTATGATAGTTCAGCTTCTACCTTAATCCTATGTGTATGTCCCAATCTTTATTTTGCTCCCTGTTAAATTTAGGAAAATGTAAATTAGAATCTGTGCATTTTACTTCCTGGTTTGCTGTCTGTGAGAATTCTTCAATGTGATTGGCTGCTCAGCCTGCTTGGTGACATCACTGTTGCTGGACGCTGGGGATTCGTCGGATTTGGCGGCAGATTCAAACCAACATCGGTAGAGGTGAAATTCACGCCACAGAGATCGCTAGATCTTTGGGGGCAGCTTTCTTGGAGGGCAGTGGCGAGCATCATCACTTTGCCACTAACTGCAATTTCCAAGCCATTAAGGGACTCATTTACAGTGGAATTTGTACATGAGTTAACTTCACTGGTAAGTATAATTGAATTCAATTTGAAACACCAGCTCAGAATAATCCTTGAATAATGAGTGGACAGGGGAATATTTTACTCATCATTGGACATAGTTAATTATATCTACACATCATTGTAGATAGATTCAAAAGAAGGCGGGTTACTCAGACACAGCACGTTGACAAATCTTTCTCTTTATCCCGTTAGAATCAGGAGCAGATTGGCATCACCCTCTTGGAGTCCCTGTGTTGCATGTACCTCAACATGGCTGTCTGATTCTATTCGTCATGACAAGACACAAATTACAACGACAGGTAGATGATCAATCAGGCATTTCCCAATAGAGATTAAATGGTTGTGTTACTCTACTTGAGGGGTATTACTCATTGGAGTGGGCGGGGCGGTGGGCGGTGGAGGGGAGGGGGGGGGTTAATAAGTGAAGGATTCCATCCTCATGCAATTAACACACTAATTACTCCAGGCGCTGTGAGTAATCAGCATTAGCAGTGGTATAATTATGGAAAAGAAGAATCATATGCAGTAAAGAGGTTAGAAAAAACCACTGAGATTCACTGTTCCTCTTGAAAACCTGGCTTGTGCTTTTCTGCACAGCTAGACTTTCTAATTGATTTACAATAATGTTCCATTTATCACAATCGTAAACAAGCCAATGACATCTTGCAGGAATGCTTGAATCCCAACAGCAGTCACCAGTCACTGCAGCGGAGGACAGACAACGGTGATTCCGTGGTGACCCCAATTATATTCTGATATAATATGAAGATCTTGCGATCACAAGGACTTGACGAGTAGAGCACCAGCTGTCGTGGCACTTGGTGCATCAGCCAAAGTATTCACCGCTCTCCATTTCAAAAGGCATCCTTAATTAATTGGCTTTTCACTGTGCCCCCCCAAAATGGATTTGGACTCAAGTCGTGTTGGGAAATGAATAAATCAGGTTTAGATTGTGTCATTATTGGAGGGCACTGGGTGAGAAATATTGTATTTTAATTAAAAGTGAGCTGCTGAATTTTAATTGAGTTGGTGTGTGTTACAATGTGCTTAATTTTCCATCAAAACACTGCCTGCTGTTTCCTTTCAACATCATAAGGCACAGTTTCTGTACTCGGAGTGCCTTAACTTCTGACACGATCATGATATCGATGCAAGCAGTGTTTCATTTTACAATGTCTCGTTGTTAATATACGGCACCTCTCCGTACCAAAAATCACAACGAGTTGCAAAAGTGCAACAAGACGCAGTAAAGCCATTGGAGCTATGGGTTCGGATTTTGTGCTTGGCGCCTGAGCATTAAACTGGCATTGTGGATTGGCCATGCATTATAGGGGCTGCTCGATTTTCATTTCCCTTCAGTGGCATTGAAAATCAGGTGGTTTCTACAGGAACATTTGGAATACGAGTAGGCCATTCAGCCCCTCGGCTCTGCTCCGCCATTCAATTAGATCATGGCTGACCTGGACCTCAACTCCATTTGCCCATCTTTGCTCCATATCCCTTAAAACCCTAAAACAAAAATCTATCGCTCAGTCCTGAAAGCTCCAACTGACCTTCATGGCTGTAATGTACCTGTGAGTATGCTCACAGGTTGGTCAAGCTGTTGTGGGCAGTCAAGGGGGTCGTTCAGCCCGACTGCCTACCTCTCTTCCGCAGCTACGTCCACGCCAGGGTTTGCCTGGAGATGGAGCACGTGGTGTCCACCGGTAAGCTCGTGGCCTTCCGCGAGAGGTGGGCGCCAGAGGGACTGGAGTGCATCATCATCCCCGGCGATCAAATTTTAATTTGATCGTAGTTTCGAAATGTTTTTTCTGCTAATTTGTTGGTTCTAGTTGCCCTTTAGTAAGGGGGCACTTGATTTAAGGTTCTACGTTAAAATAGTTGCAGAGCTGTTGAGTTGGGAGTGGCTTAGCCAGTCACGTGATGTTCACAAGACTTAATAAAACCCCAGCCAGTCGGGTTCAGGGGATCCACGATGAGGCAGGTGGTTGTGAGCCTGGTGGATGAACTGGTAATGTGTAGTGTGATTGTTAAAGCTTTGCTGATAAACCAACTAGCTCTTAATAGAAATGTGTGGCTATGAATTCTTCAGCAAAAAACCCATGAAGCAAATACATTACAACTGCCTTTTGTGGGAAGAGTATTCCAGCTTTCTACGATCCTTTGTGCAAAGAAGTGCTTCCTGCTTTCACTCCTGTATTGCCGAGCTCTAATGTTAAGATTATGTCCCTTTGTTCTTAATTCTCCCACCAGACGAAATCGAAATCGAAATCTCCGTATCGACCCTATCAAATCCTTTTAACACTTTATACACTTCAATCAGATCCCATCTCAATCTTTGATACTCCATAATGGGCTACACTATAAAACATTTTCTTCCCATGACCTTTAATGCTTCTGCAACATCCTACATTAAAGAATTTGCATTTATATAGAGCCTTTCATGACCTCAGGACATCCCAAAATGCTTTAAAGCTAATTGACTACTTTTGAAGTGTAAACAGTGTGGTAATGTAGGGAAACAAAGCAGGTAATTTGTGCACAGCAAGGTCCCACAAACAGCAATGAGATAATGACTAAGTAATCTGTTTTTTTTTAGTTGTGATGTTTGAGAGATAAATATTGACCAGGACACCTGGAGAACTCTCCTGATCTTCTTTGAGTAGTGCCACGAGATCTATTATGCTCACGAGAGGGCAGACAGGGTCTCGATTTGACATCTCATCCAAAAGGCAGCACCTCTAAGAGTCCATCACTCCCTCAGTATAGCACTCCCTCACTGGAGTGTCAGCCTAGGTTTTGTGCTCACTTCGCTGGAGTGCAGCTTGAAACCATAACCTTCTGACTCAGAGGCGAGAGTGCTAGCATTGAGCCAAGCCTATTACTCTCATAACAGTCTTAAATTGTGCAATAAATGGCAGAAAGTGAGTCTCAGTGTATCAGAACATAGCACAGTACAGGGGCAACGTGATCCTGCATGACATCTGGCTGATGCCAAAAACTTGTACTGCTCAATTGGCAGTTCCCTCAAATATCCATCCAATTCTCCATTAAATCTTTCCACACATCTGCTCAACTGAGCAGTCTATCCCTGCTCCCCTACCATCCCCCATCCCTTCACCAACATTTTTGGTAACTGTCCATGCAAAGATTCGGGATAAACGGGTCCTTTTCAGCATGACAGGCAGTGACTAGTGGAGTGCCGCCGGGCTCAGTGCTGGGACCCCAGCTCTTTACAATGTACATTAACGACTTAGTTGAAGGAATTGAGTGTAATATCTCCAAGTTTGAAGATGACACTAAACTGGGTGGTGGTGTGAACTGTGAGGAGGACACTAAAAGACTGTAGGGTGACTTGGACAGGTTAGGTGAGTGGGCAAATGCATGGCAGATGCAGTATAATGTGGATACATGTGAGGTTATCCACTTTGAGGACAAAAACATGAAGGCAGAGTATTATCTGAATGGCAGCAGATTAGGAAAGGGGGAGGTGCAACGAGACCTGTGTGTCATGGTCCATCAGTCATTGAAAGTTGGCATGCAGGTACAGCAGGCAGTGAAGAAGGCAAATTGTATGTTGGCCTTCATAGCTAGGGGATTTGAGCAGGAGCAGGGAGGTCTTACTGCAGTTGTACAGGGCCTTGGTGAGGCCTCACCTGGAATATTGTGTTCAGTTTTGATCTCCTATTCTGAGGAAGGACATTCTTACTATTGAGGGAGCGCAGCGAAGGTTCACCAGACTGATTCCAGGGATGGCAGGACTGACATATGAGGAGAGACTGGATCAACTGAGCCTTTATACACTGGAGTTTAGAAGGATGAGAGGGGATTTCATAGAAACTTAGAAGATTCTGACGGGACTGGACAGGTTAAATGCGGGAAGAATGTTCCTGACGATGGGGAAGTCCAGAACCAGAGGACATAGTCTTAGGATAAGGGGTCGGCCATTTAGGACTGAAATGAAGAGAAACTTCTTCACTCAGAGAGTTGTTAACCTGTGGAATTCCCTGCTGCAGAGAGTTGTTGATGCCAGTTCATTGGATATATTCAGGAGAGAGTTAGATATGGCCCTTACGGCTAAAGGGATCAAGGGGTATGGAGAGAAAGCAGGAAAGAGGTACTGAGGGAATCATCTGCCATGATCTTATTGAATGGTGATGCAGGCTCGAAGAGCCGAATGGCCTACTCCTGCACCTATTTTCTATGTTTCTATTCCATCTACTAAGCCTGCCCCCATGTGCCCTGGTTCTAGTGATTCTGAGATCCATGACCTTACTCTGGTGAAGGTTCGAAACCTGTTTGAAGGCCTCATGGAACTCACACCAGGCATGAAGTGCCACCGAAGCCTTTCAAGGGCGTGAAGGAAGACATTTCTGGAGAAGCCCGGGTACACGTCCCATTCAGCACCCACCGCCCCCACCCTCCAAGACAAGGCGGATGAGACGTTAAACCGAGGCCCCGTCTGCTCTCTCAGATGGACGTAAAAGGTCCCATGGCACTATTTCAAAGAAGAGCAGGGGAGTTATCCCCGGTACAAAAACAGATTATCTGGTCACTATCACATTGTTATTTGTGGGAGCTTGCTGTGCGCAAATTGGCTGCCGCGTTTCCCACATTACAAAAGTGATGACACTTGAAAAGTACTTCATTGGCTGTAAACACTTTGAGACGTCCAGTGGTCGTGAAAGGCGATGTATAAATGCAAGTCTTTCTTAAAATATATTTAATATGTCGGCAATGTTCACGACAGAAATTTGCCATCCTGGAAGTTTTATCTGTGGTAGATTACTTCACTCAGGAAACAGACAGGTAAATTTGGTGCCCCCCCTCTCCCAAACAGGAAGGTAGGTTGTCCAAATTTCCCAACCCACATTCAATTGAAGTACAGGCCAATGCAGGCCGGAGCTTCAGACTATCTCCTGCCATTGAACCCCCTGCACCACTCGGTGGGAGTGGGACTAGCTGAGATTTTCTTGCAGAGGGACGGCATGGGCTCGACGGGCCAAATGGCCTCCTTCTGTGCTGTAACCTTTCTGGGATTCTATGAATGTAACATTGAATAATTGGGCGGCAGTACATGACATGTCAAGTGAGTGTGTTCTGTAAACCAAGTGACTTTTCGTGCTTCAAAACGTTTCTTAGTCTCGTGTTCGGGTGATCTGTGGCCGTTACTTTCAACTGATATTAAAAAAAATTGCAATTTAAAATATCCTCGTCTATTTGGACTCCGCACATTGGGGAGGGAGAGAAAAAAAAATAATTGTGTTTTCGTTCTCTCGGTCCCGCGTGTGAATTTACACGATATGCAACAACAAATCAGCAGTCTCCAATTAGATTAAATTTAATATTCATACATACTCAAAACAAACAGATGCCCTCAAATTTATAAATACATATATAGTCAAGTACTTCACAAACAAATAATATGTAAATTATGGAAGAAATGCTTTAACTAATTTGTGTTTGTCATATTGCCAACACAGACCCTTAAGGAATCTGTTTTATCTAATTGGATGTTTACACTGCTATTAACTTCACACTGTATAAATAGTGCTTGAATGCAAGAATTACCAATAAATTTTGAGCTCACAGTAAGCACTTACTTCTGTTCCGAGCATTGCAAAAACTACAAGGAAAATGTTCGATAGAGGCGCGGGGGGCACATCTGTCTCTTTGAATCGCATTTGTAGTCGGGCACAGCAACTGTCCTGTAGTTCAGGGGTGCCAAAACTATGTTCTGTCTGCCGCAAGCTCCTCCGAGCCCTGACAATGTGACTCTTGAAACCCAGAATACTCAGCCCTAACTAACAGTTATATTTCTTATTTGCTGCTTTGTATTTTTTGAGTTTTTGTGGGTCCTGGAGGGTTGAAGATGTAGTGTATCTGCTTCTTGGCTTCCTTGCTTAAGAATTCACAGCCACACATTTGCTGTAATTTGCTGTAGAGGACTAGCAAAGGGTTAACAATCAACTGAACCCTACCGGTTTATCCGCCAGGTTCACAACTGCACGCCTCATCGTGGAGAACCCGGGCTCAAATAACTGGGGTTTTATTGAGTCTTGTGAATGTCACGCGTCTGTCTGAGCCACTCACAATGCAACAGCCCTACAACTATTTTTGGTCGAAACTTTAAATCAAGTGCCCCCTTTTGGCACTAGAACACACAAATTAACAACTAAAAACTGGAACAAAAACCCTTAATCAAATTAGAATTTGGTTGCCGGGGGTGATGATGCACTCCAGTCCCTCTGGCGCCCACCTCTCACGGAAGGCCGCGAGCGTACTGGTGGACACCACATGCTCCAGCTCCAGGGACACCCTGGCTCGGATGTAAACACGGAAGAGAGGCAGGCAGTCGGGCTGAACTACACCCCCCTCGACCGCCCGCTGCCTGGACCAGTTACTGGCCACCTTGGCCATGCCCAGGAGCAGCAACAGCTATACAAACCTGTGAGCATGCTCACTGGTGCATACATTACAGAAGAGGGACATTGCTGGCATTGCTGCCTGGTTGCTGGATCAATCCTGAATCCAAATCGCCAGCAAAAGGCATCTACATGGCCAAGGATGGCAAAAAGCTTGGCCACTGTTACCACATTCCTCTGGAACAGACATTTTGTACAAGGGGGAAGATTCCATATGGGCACTGTATGCTTGAATCTCCACGACTTGTTGTAAATCACGCACTTGGCTTGAGTGATGCGGAGAAAACCAGTCCTTACATGCCCCCTTGCAATCTTTACTGCTGTTATCGCGTTGTGTTCCCTTAAGCTCCAAGGAAAACAACCCCAGCTTCTCCAGTCTGGTTACAGAGGAAATTAACGCAATAGTAAGAAAGGACATTAGCTTCGATGATGTGGAATCTGTATGGGTAGAGCTGCGGAATACCAAAGGGCAGAAAACATTCGTGGGAGTTGTGTACAGACCACCAAACAGTAGTAGTGAGGTTGGGGATGGCATCAAACAATAAATTAGGGATGCATGCAATAAAGGTGCAGCAGTTATCATGGGCAACTTTAATCTACATGTAGATTGGGCTAACCAAGCTGGTAGCAATGCGGTGGAGGAGGATTTCCTGGAGTGCATTAGGAATGGCTTTCTAGACCAATATGTTGAGGAAACAACTAGAGAGCTGGCCATCCTAGACTGGGTGTTGTGTAATGAGAGAGGACTAATTAGCAATCTTGTTGTGCGAGACCCCCTGGGGAAGAGTGACCATAATATGGTAGAATTCTTTATTAAGATGGAGAGTGACAGTGTTAATTCAGAGACTAAGGTCCTGAATTTAAGGAAAGGTAACTTCGATGGTATGAGACGTGAATTGGTTAGGATAGACTGGCAAATGATACTTAAAGGGTTGACAGTGGATAGGCAATGGTAGACATTTATAGATTACATGGATGAACTTCAACAATTGTACATCCCTGTCTGGAGTAAAAATAAAAAGGGGAAGGTAGCTCAACCGTGGCAAACAAGGGAAATTAGAGATAGTGTTAAAACCAAGGAAGAGGCATATAAATTGGCCAGAAAAAGCAGCAAACCTGAGGACTGGGAGAAATTTAGAATTCAGCAGAGGAGGACAAAGGGTCTAATTAGAAGGGGGTAAATAAAGTATGAGAGGAAGCTTGCAGGGAACATAAAAAATGACTGCAATAGCTTCTATAGATATGTGAAGAGAAAAAGATTAGTGAAGACAAACGTAGATCCCTTGCAGTCAGAATCAGGTGAATTAACAATGGGGAGCAAAGAAATGGCAGATCAGTTGAACAAATACTTTGGCTCTGTCTTCACTAAGGTACAAATAACTTCCCGGAAATACTAGGGGTTCGATGGTCTAGTGAAAAGGAGCAACTGAAGGAAATCCTTATTAGTCAGGAAATTGTGTTAGGGAAATTGATGGGATTGAAGGCCGATAAATCCCCAGGGCCTGATAGTCTGCATCCCAGAGTACTTAAGGAAGTGGCCCTAGAAATAGTGGATGCATTGGTGATCATTTTCCAACATTCTATTGACTCTGGATCAGTTCCTATGGACTGGAGGGTAGCTAATGTAACACCACTTTTTAAAAAAGGAGGGAGAGAGAAAACAGGGAATTATAGACCGGTTAGCCTGACATCGATGGTGGGGAAAATGTTGGAATCAATTATTAAGAATGAAATAGCAGCGCATTTGGAAAGCAGTGACAGGATCAGTCCACATAAGCATGGATTTATGAAAGGGAAATCATGCTTGACAAATTTTCTAGAATATTTTGAGGATGAAACTAGTAGAGTGGACAAGTGCATGTGATATATTTGGATTTTCAAAAGGCTTTTGACAAGGTCCCACACAAGAGATTAGTGTGCAAAATTAAAGCACATGGTATTGGGGGTAATGTATTGACATGGATAGAAAACTGGTTAGCAGACAGGAAGCAGAGAGTCGGAATAAACGGGTCCTTTTCAAAATGGCAGGCAGTGACTATTGGGGTACCGCAGGATTCAGTGCTGGGACCCCAGCTATTTACAATATACATCAATGATTTAAATGAAGGAATTGAATGTAATATCTCCAAGTTTGCAGATGACACTAAGCTGGGTGGCGGTGTGAGCTGTGAGGAAAATGCTAAGAGGCTGCAGGGTGACTTGGACAGGTTAGGTGAGTGGGCAAATGCATGGCAGATGCAGTATAATGTGGATAAATTTGAGGTTATCCACTTTGGTGGCAAAAACAGGAAGACAGAATATTATCTGAATGGTGACAGATTAGGAAAAGAGGAGGTGCAACGAGACCTGGGTGTCATGGTACATCAGTCATTGAAGTTTGGCATGCAGCTACAGCAGGCAGTGAAGAAGACAAATGGCATGTTGGCCTTCATAGCTAGAGGATTTGAGTATAGAAGCAGGGAGGTCTTACTGCAGTTGTACAGGGCCTTGGTGAGGCCACACCTAGAATATTGTGCTCAGTTTTGGTCTCCTAATCTGAGGAAGGACGTTCTTGCTATTGAGGGAGTACAGCGAAGGTTCACCAGATTGTTTCCTGGGATGGCAGGACTGACATATGAGGAGAGTCTGGATCGACTGGGCTTGTATCCACTGGAGTTGAGAAAAATGAGAGGGTATCTCATAGAAACATATAAAATTCTGACGAGTTTGGACAGGTTAGAGGCAGGAAGAATATTCCTGTTGCTGGCGAGTTCCAGAAACAGGGGTCACAGTCTAAGAATAAGGGGTAAGACATTTAGGACCGAGATGAGGAGAAACTTCTTCACTCAGAGTGGTTAACCTGTGGAATTCTCTACCACAGAAAGTTGTTGAGGCCGGTTCGTTCAATATATTCAAAAGGGAGTTAGACATGGCCCTTATGGCCAAAGGGATCAAGAGGTATGGAGAGAAATCAGGAAAGGGGTACTGAGGTTGCATGATCAGCAATGATCTTATTGAATGGCGGTGCAGGCTCGAAGGGCCGAATGGCTTGCTCCTGCACCTAATTTCTATGATTCTATGTTTCTATATTTCTATCCACGATACTGAAGTTTTTGCACGCAGCAGCGTCCAGGAGATCAATCCTTAATCCAGGGCAATGCTGGAGTGCTTGCAACATTACGCTCCAGTCCTGAACCATCCACCTGAGAGGGTGGACAGTGACACAGTTGGATATCTTATCTGAAAGACAGCATATCTAGCAGTGCAGCGCTTCCTCAGTACCTCACTGAATTGGTAGCCTAAATCATGTGCTCAAGTATCTGGTATGGAGCTTGACCGCACGAACTTCTGACTCAGAGGTTTGTCGAGCTCGGGCTAACACTGATCATTCGATACTGGACACTTAAAGAGAAGGCTCACCTTACACACAGGTCCTGATTTTTTATACTCCGTTTCACCCCCTCTCCCATCAATGATCTTCGTTAATTTTTGTCCTTTGCATTATACAAGGGAAGGGGTCTTCACACTGGACTCTTTCAGCTTCATAACCCCATGAGATTTCTGCCCTCTTGAGCATCCCAGATTATAATTGCTCAACCATTGTTGGCCGTACCTTTAGCCTTATACTCTGGAGCCCTCTCTAAACCTCTCCGCCTTTCTACCCTCCTTTAAGATGCTTTCTAAAACGTACATCTTTGACCAAGCTTTTGGTCATCTGTCGTAATTTCTTCTTGTGTGGCTCGGTGTCAAATTTATTTGTTTTGTCTTATAACCGGGTCATGTTTCTGTACACCAAGCAGGTCGGCAAGGCACCACATGTGACATCTGTCCCGGAAGACTCGGGCTGTTCGACCCAAGGTCCTATCATCATCATATCATCATAAGCAGTCCCTTGGAATCGAGGAAGACTTGCTTCCACTCTTAGAATGAGTCCTTAGATGGCTGAACAGTCCAATACGAGAATCACAGTCTCCGTCACAGGTGGGGTAGATAGTCGTTGAGGGTAAGGGAGGGTGGGACTGGTTTGTCGCATATTCTTTTCACTGCCTTCGCTTGATTTCTGTATGCTCTCGACGACGAGACTCGAGATGCTCAGCGCCCTCCCGGATGCACTTCCTCCACTTAGTCTTTGGCCAGGGACTCCCAGGTGTCAGTGGGGATGTTGCACTTTATCAGGGAGTCTTTGAGGGTGTCCTTGTAACGTTTCCTCTGTCCACCTTTGGCTCATTTGCCGTGAAAGGGTTCCGAGTAGAGCGCTTGCTTTGGGAATCTTGTGTCTGGCATGCGGCAAGGTCCTAATGAGATGTCAAAGACTAAGAAGCATGTCAGCAGAGCCTATGGTGGATCCATGTGCGCCAAGTGTGTGCGCGACAGAATCAAGTGTGCCTTCCTTATTGAGGATCAGAAGGTAGTCGTGAAGGTGCTGAAGGCACAAGCACAAAGCCAGAAGTCAAAGTGAATCATCTAGTTTTGTATACACATAGAAGTAAAAAACAAAATTGGAAAGAAAACACCCCTGTGAAACACCCTTGGGATGTTTTACTACGTTAAAGGTGATATATAAATACAAGTTGTTGTTGTATACTGTCCTTCCCTCTGAACAGACTGTAACCCAAATGTGAAGAATTCACTTACGGTCGAAGATTAGTGGGTTATTTTTTGGTTGTCAGCAAAGGGACTGATAAATGGTTGAAAGTTCAGAATGAAATGGGGTGAGTGATTGATGCTCGTATACCCTCGGTCAGGAACAATGAATCGACTGCCACGAGACCAGAAGCTATCTGCACATTGCTCACAGCAGGAGGAAGGTGGCTGAGCTAATACATCCGCCACCTTTCATTGCCTTTCCGGAGCCTTTCAGGCTATTGTCTGAGTTTAACTTCACAGAACTCCAAATGGTTGTTCTGCATTGTAATGTATGCCCCCTGTGAGTATGCTCACAGGTTTGTAGAACTGGCCCAGGCGGCAAGCGGTCGAGGGGGTCGTTCAGCCCGACTGCCTGCCTCTCTTCCGCGGTTACATCCGAGCCTGGGTGACCCTGGAGATGGAGCATGCTCGCGGCCTTCCGCGAGAGGTGGGCACTGGAGGGACTGGAGTATATCATCACCCCTGGCAACCAAATTTTAATTTGATCGTTTAAAGTTACATTTGTTTAATTTGCTGGTTTTAGTGCCCCTTTAACAAGGGGTTACTTGATTTATAAGTTCACAAAACAAATGTGGAGCTGTTGATACAAAAATAGTTGGAGAACAGGTCCAGGCGGCAGGCAGTTGAGGGGGTCGTTCAGCCCGACTGCCTGCCTCTCTTCCGCGGCTACATTCACGCCAGGGTGTCCCTGGAGATGGAGCACGCGGTGTCCACCGGTACGCTCGTGGCCTTCCGTGAGAGGTGGGCACCGGAGGGACTGGAGTGCATCATCACCCCCGGGAACAGAATTTTAATTTGATTTGGCAAAGCTCCCAGTTGATTTGTAAATTTGTGGGTTTTGGTGGCCTTACCAAAAGGGGGCATTTGGCATCAAGTTATTTTTAAATAGTTGTAGAGCTGTTGCATTGTGAGTGGCTTAGCCAGTCGTGTGATGTTCACAAGATTCAATTAAACCCCAGCCAGTTGGATCTAGGTCATCCACGATGAGGTATGCAGTTGTGAGCCTGGTGGACAAACTGGTAATGTGTCGTGTGATTGTTAAACCTTTGTTAATAAAGCAACTAGTTCTTAATAGCAACGTGTTGCTATGAATTCTTAAGCAAAGAACCCATGAAGCAAATACATTACATGTGTAAACATCAAGTGGATTCCAACTGTACATATTTGGTTGTAAAGCGTTTTGGGGACGTCCTGAGGTTGTGAAAGGCGCGATATAAATGCAAGATCTTTCTTTCCATTGGTAAGACCTGCTGCATCCGGGGCTGACCAGGAAAATTATTGATACTAAATTAATCACCGCGAAGAATACCGTCATTTTTAACAGAAACATAGAGCACCTTTGAATGGAATGCTTGTTGCTGTAAGCTGGCAACAGTTGTAGGTTTTAACCCTTTGAATAAATGTACGGTGCACCAATGAAATTGGCAACTGAAAGCTGTCTGGGCCGCTCAGCTGTGATTTATTATCTTGTATTGAAGTATTGTATTTGTGTCTCCTTAAAAATTCTACTCCAAAACGCAGAAAAATACGGCGAATGTCAAGGTTTCGAAGGGTGGTCGAGCCCCAAACCGCCTTCCCCCACTGCCCCCCCCCCCACTCCATCCTGAAAATAAATCTTCCTTCAACGTCCCTCAGAAAGTTCTAAATCTACTACCCCTTCAGAATGATACAGGACGATGAGGGATTGGAAATGTTGAGATTGAGTTCCTGAAGATGAGAGAATGTTAGGGAGAGATTCAATGGAGGTGTTCAAAATCACGAGAAGTTTTAATAAAGAAAGAGGATATGCATTTATAGAGAGCCTTTCATGATCTCGGGAAGTCCCAAATAGCTTTACAATCAATGAGGTGCTTTGCTGAAGTGTAGTCGCTGCTGCAATATAGGAAACACGACAGCCAATTTGCGCACTGCAAGGTTCCACAAAGAGCCATGCAATTAAGACCAGATCATCTATTTCAGTGATGTTGGTTGAGGGATAAATATTGACCAGGACACCGGGGAGAACTCCCCTGCTCTTCTTCAAAACAGTGTCATGGGATCTTTTGCGTTCAACTGAGAGGGGAGACGGGGCCTCGGTTTAACGTCTCATCCAAAAAACGGGGCTGTCTTATTGACATTTTGCATTTTTCAGTATTTTGGAGTAGAGATTTTTTGGTGTGCAAATAAGTCTTGCCATTTATAAAGAGATACAGTTTCCACTGGCAGGAAGATTAGTAATCAAAGGGCACAGAATTAGGATAATTGGCAAAAGAACCAGAGTAAAGATGAAGAGAATTTTTTTTATGCAGATAGTTATTATCTGGAATGCACCATCTGAAAGGGTGCTGGAAGCAGATTCACTGGTAACTTTCAAAAGGGAATTGTTTATATACTTGACAGGCACAATGGACTGAATGTCCTCCTTCTGTGCTGTGAATTCCTAGTTTCTGACTTCCTGATGCTCGACGTGAAAGTGTCTTTGGTTAAAAAAAAGACATTTGATTTGCCAAAGAGGTGTTTTTTCAGCCAATAGACTGTAACAGAATGCGAGATTGTCATGATAAAAACAAAACAAATATAAGAACTTGGAGCATGAGTAAGCCATTTGGTCCCCCTTTAATAAGAATGGCTGTTCTGATCATGGACTCAGCTCCACTTCCCTGCCCGCTCCCCATAACTCTTTATTCCTTTATCACTCAAAAATCTGTCTATCTCCGCCTTAAATATAATAAATGACCCGGCCTCCACAGCTCTCTGCGATAGAGAATTCCACAGATGTACAACCCTCAGAGAAGAAATTCCTCCTCATCTCAGTTTTAAATGGGTGGCCCCTTATTCTGAGACTATGCCCCTGAGTTTTAGTTTCCCCATATAAGTGGAAATATCCTCTCTGCATCCATCTTCTCCAGCCCTCTCATTATCTTATATGTTTCGCTAAGATCACCACTCATTCTTCTGAACTCCAATGAGTAGAGGCCCAACCTACTCAACCTATCTTCGTAAGTCAACCCCGTCATCTCCGGAATCAACCTGGTGAACCTTCCCTGAACAGCCTCCAATGCAAGTTTATCCTTTCTCAAATACGGAGACCAAAATTGCTCACAGTACGCTAGGTGTGGCCTCACTAATATCCTGTACAGCTGCAGCAGGACTTCTCTGCTTTTATATTCTATGTCCCTTGCAATAAAGGCCAACATTCCATTTGCCTTCCTGATTACTTGCTCTACCTGCATACTAACGTTTTGTGTTTCATGAACACGAACCCCCAGGTCTCTCTGTACTGCAGCACTTTGCAATTTTTCTCCATTTAAATTGTAATTTGCTTTTTTATATTTGCTGCCAACGTGGATAACCTCACATTTTCCTACATTATACTACATCTGCAAAATTTTTGCCCACTCATTAGCCTGTTTATATCCCTTTGCAGATTTTTTGTGTCCTCCTCACAATTTGCTTTCCCATCCATCTTTGTATCATGAGCAAACTTGGCTACATTACACTCGGTCCCTTCATCCAAGTCATTAATATAGATTGTAAATATTTGAGGCCCCTGCGGCACCCCACTAGTTACTGTTTGACAACTGGAAAATGATCCGTTTATCCCGACTCTCTGTTTTCTGTTAGTTTGCCAATCCTCAATCCATGCTAATATATTACCCCAACCCCATGAGCTTTTATCTTGTGCAGTAACCTTTTATGTGGTACCTTATCGAATGTCTTCTGGAAATCCAAATACTCCAAATCCACAGGTTCCACCTTAACCACCCTGCTTGTTACATCTTCAAAGAACTCCAGCAAATTTATCAAACATGATTTCCCATTCAGAAAACCATGCAGATTCTGCTTGATTGAAATTTGCTTTTCCAAATGTTCCGCTACCGCTTCCTTAATAATGGATTCCAGCATTTTCCCAATGACAGATGTTAGGTTTATGCCCGCCTGATGGAGCACACGGGGCCTCGGTTTAATGACGCATCTGATAAACGGCACCTCCGACAGTGCAGCGCTGCCTCAGCACTGCACTGGAGTGTCAGCCTGGATTTTTGTGCTCAAGGCCCTGGATTGGGGCTTGAACCCACAATCTTCTGACTCAGAGGAAAAAATGCTATCCATTGAGATACAGCTGACATTAAGAATGGGAAAACCATTCTGAGCTTCAGTGTGGGCCATTTCCTCATCTTCGCTATCAATGTTGCCCAGTCAGTAATCGAGGTAGGTCATGGTTGTGTAAATTGCAAGGCAACTTAGTGAAGATCTCACGCAAGGCATTGTGAAGATAGCACAGCAATCCTGATTTGGAAATAATCGATTGCAAAAGGGAAGGATAATAGCTGATCAAAATAACTAACTCCTTGAGAGACTGGACAAATCCGAGTATTCTCCAGAATTATTATAAAAGCAACCCTCAAAGACCAAACGCTCTACTTTCAGACTTACGTGTCAGCCCGTGTCTCAGTGAGCAGCACACTCGCCTCTGAGTCAGAAGGTTGTGGGTTCAAGTCCCACTCCAGGCACTTGAGCAAATACATATAGGCTGACACTCCAGTGCAGTACGGAGGGAGTGCTGCACTGTCGGAGGTCCCCTCTTTTGGATGAGACGTTAAAACCGAGGCCCCATCTTCCCTCTCAGGTGAACGTAAAAGATCCCATGGCACTATTTCAAAGAAGAGCAGGGGAGGTCTCCCCGGTGTCCTGCGGCCAATATTTATCCCTCAATCAACGTCACTTAAACATAGATTACCTGGTCATTATCACACTGCTGTTTGTGGGAGCTTGCTGTGCATAGAATTGGCTGCTCGCCGACAATACAACAGTGACTACATTCCAAAAGTAATTCATTGGCTGTAAAGCGCTTTGAGACGTCCGCTGGTCGTGAAAGATGCTATATAAATGTAAATCTTTCTTTGATTGTGGGTAGTCAAGCTTGTTCTAATTATGAAGCCCGATGAGCAGCATTGGAGTATTATTCTCTCTCGCTCTCAACAACACACTGTTTGAAACAGGGAGATGCCCCTTTAAAGCTAGAAATGCGTTGGAAACTGCAATGTATTTGCTCCATGGGATCTTTGCTCAAGAATTCATAGCAACATGTTGATGTTAAGAATGAGTTGGTTTATTAAAGGTTTAACAATCACACTAAACATTACCAGTTCATCCACTGGGCTCACAACCGTATACCTCATCGTGGATGACCTAGACCCAACTGGCTGGGTCTTGTGAACATCACGTGACTGGCTAAGCCACTCACAATGCAACAGCTCTACAACTATTTTAGTTGTCTCAGTAATCAAGTGCCCCCTGATTAAAGGGGGGGTCACACTCCAAAAGCTTTTCAAGAGCCCCCTTGTTTTTTTCGGGTTTTTTTTGAGGGCACTAAGAACACAAATTATACAAGTGCCCCTGGCTAAAAGGGCTGGTGGGGGGTCACTAAAACCGACAACTTAAACAAATTAAACTTAAGACATTAAGATCAAATTAAAATGTGGTTGCCTGGGGTGATGATGCACTCCAGTCCCTCCGGCGCCCACCTCTCGCAGAAGGCCGCGAGCGTACCGGTGGACACCGCGTGCTCCATCTCCAGGGACACCCTGGCTCGGATGTAACCGCGGAAGAGAGGCAGGCAGTCAGGCTGAACAACCGCCTCGACCGCCCGCTGCCTGGACTGGCTGATGGCACCCTTGGCCACGACCAGGAGCAGTCCTACGAGGAGGCCCTCGGACCTGCCCGCTCCCCTCCGCACAGGGTGCCCAAAGATCAGGAGTGTGGGACTGAGGTGCAGCCAGAAATTGTTTAGTAGCCCCTTCAAATATTGGAAGGCAACAGCTCGACAACTCTTTTGGTTGTAACAAATAAGACAAGTGCCCCCCTGATTAAAGGGGGAGGACACTCCAAACATTTTTCAAGTGCCCTTTTTTTTCCTTTATTTGTTTTTTTTTGTGTTTTTTGTGGGGTTTTTTAGGGCACCGAGAGGCAAATTATACCAGTGTCCCCTGACTCGGGGGACACTAAAACCGGCAATGAAAAACAAATTAAACTTTAAAACATATAAAATCAAATTAAAATTTGGTTGCCGGGGGTGATGATGCACTCCAGTCCCTCCGGCGCCCACCTCTCGCGGAAGGCCGCGAGCGTACCGGTGGACACCGCGTGCTCCATCTCTAGGGACACCCTGGCTCGGATGTAATCGCGGAAGAGAGGCAGGCAGTCGGGCTGAATGATCCCCTCGACCGCCCGCTGCCTGGACCGGCTGATGGCACCCTTGGCCATGCCCAAGAGCAGTCCTACGAGGAGGCCCTCCGACCTGCCCGCTCCCCTCCCCACAGGGTGCCCAAAGATCAGGAGTGTGGGACTGAAGTGCAACCAGGATTTGTTGAGGAGCCCCTTCAAATATTGGAAGGCAACAGCTCTACAAACCTGTGAGCATACTCACAGGTGCATACATTGCAGAAAGTATGGTGCAGTATCAATTCGAACTGTGATTAAATAATACTGAACCATGCCGATGTGGTGGAATTGAATTTTGCTGCGAAACCAAGGCAAAGTTAGCAATATCTAATTACAGAGTCCGTTATGCTATTTTTTTCATCTCGATAATTTCAGTATCTATTGATTCACTCAGATCTAATCACACATTATGGAGTCATGGTTATTTAAAGCTCAGTATCGGTGTAAGGTGGAGAGACATCGTTTGCAATGATCCAGGCACGAGTAGTCACCCTCTACTTAGAAACCCTGAGGGTGGAACTTTAATTAGATGCAAAATAATATTATAGTAGTATCACAGAATGACACAGCATCGAAGGCAGCCATTCGGCCCGTCGTGCCTGCGTCGGCTCCTTGGTAGAACGACCCAATTAGTCCCACTCCCCTGCTCTTCCCCCACAGCCCTGCAAATATTTCCCCTTCAAGTATTTATCCAACTTCCTTTTCAGAGTTGCTATTGAATCTGCTTCCATCACCAGTTCAGGTAGTGTGTTCCGGACATATTCCAAAATTATTTAACTGCATTTCTGTGGATGAAAATGATCCGTTCCATTACTTTATTCACAAAACGCAAACGTTTTACTGAGATGGGAGAAGGTTTTTGTTTTAGTGGGGCTCTCGTGTCACTGTGGCATTCAAGTCCTTCAGCTGGATTACTTACACTTTGATGGGGGCGGGGTTAAGTTCATTGCCTCTGCAAATCAAATGGATTAACAACAACAACTTGCATTTATATAGCACCTTTAACATAGTAAAACATCCCAAGGTGCTTCACAGCAGCGTTAGCAAATTAAGTTTGACACCGACCCACATAAAGAGAAATTAGGGCAGATGAGCAAAAGCTTGGTCAAAGAGGTACATTTTAAGGAGCGTCTTGAAGAAGGAAAGAGAGAGGCAGAGAGGTTTAAAGAAAGAAAGACTTGGATTTATATGGCACCTTTCACGACCACCAGATGTCTCAAAGTACTTTACAGCCAATGAAGTACTGTTGGAGTGTAGACACTGTTGTAATGTGGGAAACGCGGCAGCCAATTGCGCAAGCAAGCTCCCACAAACAGCAATGTGATAATGACCAGATAATCTGTTTTTTTGTTATGTTGGTTGAGGGATAAATATTGGCCAGGACAACGGGTATAACTCCCCTGCTCTTCTTCAAAATAGTACCATGGGATCTTTTACATCCACCTGACAGGACAGACGTGGCCTCGGTTTAACGCCTCATCCGAAAGATGGCGCCTCCGACAGTGCAGTGCTCCCTCAGCACTGCACTGGAGTGTTGGCTTCGATTTATGTGCTTAAATTCCTGGAGTGGGATTTTAGGGAGGGGGTGCCGGAGATTAGGGCCTATTTCAGGCCTCCTTTCTGACATTGGATCGTGACTGAGCGCAGCACGAGCCATGAATGCTGCGGTCAGTTTTCTCGGGAAAACAGTGGCCAAACCAACGGTCTTTCGAGGGACCAACTGGAGGCTGCCACCAATAAGGTGAGCAAAAATTTTTTTACTTGACTGAATGTGGAGCCAGGAGCAGTGGAGTGCTGTTCCCGAGTTCACAATAAAACTCATCATCATCATAGGCAGTTCCTCAGAATTGTTTCCACTCTTAACATGAGTCCTTATGTGGCTGAACAGTCCAATACGAGAAACAGAGTCCGTGTCACAGGTGGGACAGACAGTGGTTGGAGGAAAGGGTGGGTGGGGAGTCTGGTTTGCCGCGCGCTCTTTCCGCTGCCTGTGCTTGTTTTCTGCATGCTCTCGGCGACGAGACTCGAGGTGCTCAGCGCCCTCCCGGATGCGCTTCCTCCACTTAGGGCAGCCTTTAATTAAACTTTAAACACCTAAAAACTACAGGAGGCACCACTGGCAACCACTCACCCACTTCCCCTTACCTTCCATCTGGACTCACTGCGCATCTGGTGCTGGTACCCCACTGGCCATAATACATCCTGCTAGCGACTGGCGCACTGCCACTTGGGGGGGAAAGACTGGCGTTCCCAGCATGCGGCTCATGTCCCAGTGGTACAAGAGATACAATTTCACATGGTCTTCTCGTGCATCCGTTCAGTCACGGCGCTTGATGGCGAATTCTAATAGGGCGATCCACCTTGTCGGCCCTGGACTCTCGTGGCATACAAGTCACGGTTAGTCACCCGTCGAGGGCTAACCTTTGGATTCCCGGTCAGGTGGCTGAGCTCTCAACGCCCACTGCTACACATCTGCCCAGGGATGCACCAAAGCATAGAATCATAGAACGGTTACAGCACAGAAGGAGGCCATTCGGCCCGTCGAGCCCGTGCCGGCTCTCTGCAAGAGCATTTCAGCCAGTCCCATTCCCCCGCCCTTTCCCCGTAGCCCTGCAAAATTTTTTTTTCCTTAAGGTACTTATCCAATTCCCTTTTGAAAGCCACGATTGAGTCTGTCTCCACCACCCTTTCAGGCCGTGCATTCCAGATCCTAACCACTCGCTGCGTAAAAACATTTTTCCTCATGTCGCCTTTGGTTCTCCTGCCATTACAGAGATAAGGAAAGTAGACGCATATATCACAAAGCGACCGATAAAGAACCAGAGGAAAATAAAATGATCTCTCACTCCATAAAATGCGGCAGGACACCAGGAGAACTGTAATTACAGCACTTGCAATATATGTGGCCATCTGCCATTCTTCAAATGCCCCATAGAGGAATATTCTTTGTTTGTCCCGATCTATTACTGTAAGTATGTGCAGAGCATAGTAGAAGATAAATGAAAAGGAGACAATTGAACAAAACTCCCTCAGACTGCTGCTTTGTGCACTTTTGATAACAAGTGATGAGATTACACTATGGTGACAACAGAGTTTTGACACACCATTTGCTCCTTGCAATATTGAGCAGAAACGTTGACATTTCCCTCGTACTCTGAAAAGCTGCCCATTCAATAGCTTAACGTCCTTCATCTACCCAAACTGGGGTAGATTGGCCTTTAATAAACCCTTAAAGGAGCCAGAATTTTTGGAGTCACTTTTAAGCAATGGACAAAAACAGGAAGGAAGGACTTGGATTTATATAGTGCCTTTCACGACCACCAAACTTTTCAAAGCGCTTTACAGTCAATTAAGCACTTATTGGACTGTCGTCAATGTTATAATGTCAATTTGCGCACAGCAAGCTCCCACAAACAGCAATGTGATAATGACCAGATAATCTGTTTTTGTTGTGTTGATTGAGGGATAAATGTTGGCCCAGGACACTGGGGATAACTCCCCTGCTCTTCTTCGAAATAGTGTCATAGGATCTTTCACCAGAGAGCAGACGGAGCCTGGGTTTAATACCTCCAACGAAAGACGGCACCTCCAACAATGCAGCGCTCCCTCAGCACTGCACTGGGAGTGCCAGTCTAGATTTTTGTGCTCAAGTCTCTGGAGTGGGACTTGAACCCACAACCTTCTGATTCAGAGGCAAGAGTACTGCCCACTGAGCCACAACTGACACAACTAACAACAACAACTTATTATATCACGCATTTTAACGTAGTGAAGAGTCCCAAGGTGCTTCACAGGAGTATTGTGAGATAAAACATTTTGACACCGAGCCACATAAATAGAAATTAGCGCAGGTGACTGAAAGCTTGGGCAAAGAGATAGGTTTTAAAGGATCGTCTTGAAGGAGGAAAGCGAGGTAGAGAGGCAGAGAGGTTTAGGCAGGGAGTTCCAGAGCTTGGGGCCTAGGCAACAGAAGTATGGCCACCAATGGTTGAGCGATTATAATCAGGGATGCTCAAGAGGGCAGAATTAGAGGAGGGTTGTGGGACTGGAGGAGATGACAAAGATAGGGAGGGGCGAGGCCATGGAGAGATTTGAAAACAGGGATGAGAATTTGAAATTAAAGCGTTACTTAACCGGCACCCAATATAGGCCAGCGAGCACAGGGGGTGATGGGTGAGCGGGACTTGGTGCGAGTTAGGACACGGGCAGCTGAGTTTTGGATCACTTCTAGTTTACGTCGGTAAATCAGGAGGTCAATAAAGGGGAATTAATGAGAGGAAAGCAAACTGCTCTATTTAGGTTTATATTTTTGCCGATACATTTTTCTATAGCGTTATGTACCACCCTTTACTTGCTGGAGGCAGTTTAATGCTGGCATATGACTAATAAAGTAGCAGAGACTGTGCTAGATGCTATGATTAACATCTTAAATGCTCCATTAGGACGCATCAAGAGCCATAATACAGAACACTTAAATGCATTAAATAAAAAAGTGTTTTGCAGAAAGCAAATGGAATTACTGTGGGATGGGGAGAGGGGGTGGCAGGGGGTGGGGGGAGGAATTGCTCAGCTGCTCATCATTTGATGCGTTAACATCAAAGTGCGAACATTTTGAAAAATTGCTTCTTTCCTTGATGTGATGAATATTGGGCAGTGTGCCTGATGTAGTCTTTCAGTTGTGGAGATGTTCGAGACAGGAACAGGCACATATAATTGATGGTTCTAATTACGCAGAATGATGTGGGTTACTGTGACACACTGATGAGGCTCATCAGTTTCCAAGGTAAGGTAGAATAGGATACCAACATTTTTTGCAGTAATTGGAGATCCATGCAGCACATCTGCAAGTACACCTAAGGAATATTTTTGTGGGTTATGAAACTTATTTGAAGAAGCAGAGTTTAAACAAGGACCAACCCCTTGCAATCTGTCCTTCTCGAGGCACTGTATGCTAATCAGAGCGTGCCTTCAACACGTATGAAATTCAATAAATTGGTCCAGAAATATGAATGAAAGGAGAGTTTGAACATCAGTGAGTTTCACCACGGCAAGCGAGCCCCAGGTGGGCAGAGGAAACGCTTCAAGGACACCCTCAAAGCCTCCTTGACAAAGTGCAACATCCCCACCGACACCTGGGGGTCCCTGGCCCAAGACCGCCCTACGTGGAGGAAGAGCATCCGGGAAGACGCCGAACACCTCGAGTCTCTTCGCCGGGAGCACGCGGAAGCCAAGCGCAAACAGCGGAAGGAGCGCACGGCAAACCAAGCACCCCACCCACCCGTCCCTCCAACCACTGTCTGCCCCACCTGTGACAGAGACTGTAGGTCCCACATAGGACTCATTAGTCAGCTGAGAACTCGTATTAGTGTGGAAGCAATTCATCCTTACTCTGAGGGGTTGCCTAAGAAGAAGAATTTTGGGTTCAAGAACTGTGTTAATAAAACTATAAAATGATGACTGATGTGATAGAACTAGTACATTCAAAGAGGCAGGCTTTGGCACGTGTTGTTTAGCAACAGGCTTCAGTGTGGTTTGATGATGGTCTATCCTGTGTTCTTTTTGTAAGAAAGACTTACATTTATATAGCGCCTTTCACAACCACCAGACGTCTCAAAGCGCTTTACAGCCTTTGGAGTGTAGTAACTGTTGTAATGTGGGAAACGCAACAGCAAATTTGCGCACAGCAAGCTCCCACAAACAGCAATGTGATAATGACCAGATAATCTGGTTTTTTGTTATGTTGATTGAGGGATAAATATTGGCCCCAGGACACCGGGTATAACACCCCTGCGCTTCTTCGAAATAGTGCCGCGGGATCTTTTACATCCACCTAAGAGGGCAGACGGGGCCTCGGTTTAACGTCTCATCCGAGATTGTAAAACAAGTGTTAAGCCCGGGAAGATATTAATGCACTAGTAAGGTTATTTCCCCACTCACAGATAAATACAAGCAATTACATAGAACATACAGCACAGAAACAGTCTATTCGGCCCCAACCAACCTCTGCTGGTTGCTCGTAGATTTACACAATTTTAGTGCTATTTTACTAAGTTCCTGGGGGTCATTATGTCATGATTGTTGGGGGGGGGGGGTGGGGTGGGGGTTGTGGATGAGGAATGTAAAATTTTTCCATTTTAGCAACCCACTATCAACAACTGGTGCTCTCAGTTCAGGTGAAGCATTGATAAGATGTACTTCCATCTTCTCCAATCCAACAATGCTTAAAAGGTAGCAGGACAGGTCGATAAGGTAGTTAAAAATGCATACGGAATGCTTTCCTTTATTAGCCGAGGCATAGAATACAAGAGCAGAGAGGTTATGTTGGAACTGTATACAACATTAATTAGGCCACAGCTAGAGTACTGCGTGCAGTTCTAATCACCACATTACAGGAAGGATGTGATTGCACTAGAGAGGGTACAGAGGAGCTTTACGAGGACGTTGCCAGGTCTGGAAAACTTTAGCTATGAGGACAGATTGGAAAGGCTGGAGTTGTTTTCCTTGGAACAGAGGAGGCTGAAGGGAGACCTTATTGAGGTGTATAAAATTATGAGGAGCCGAGATAGAGTGGATAGGAAGGATCTATTTCCCTTAGCAGAGGGGTCAAAAACCAGGGGGAATAGATTTAAAGTAGTTGGTAGAAGGATTAGAGGGGAGATGAGGAAAAATGTTTTCACCCAGAGGGTGGTGGGGGTCTGGAACTCACTGCCTGAAAGGGTGGTAGAGGCAGAAACCCTCATCCCATTTAAGGGGTATTTGGATGTGCACTTAAAGAGCCGTAACCTACAGGGCGACGGACCTAGTGCTGGGAGATAGGATTAGGTTGGTTAGCTCTTTTACGATCGGCACTGACACAATGGGCCGAATGGATGCCTCTGTGTCGTAATTTTTCTTTGATCTATGATTCTATGAAGACACCTCAATCTTAAACTCGGAAAAAACATATAATGCAAATTCCCCCCATTTCTCTCACAGCTCAACATCTCCTGGAACTAAAGGGCCTGTTTATGGAGAGTTTGGTGCTGCTGGCTAGTGCTTTGTGGGACCTGGCTTTGACACTGCCCACACATATTACACTCGAGATCCTGACAGGCAGCAGAAAGAGAGGAGACTGTCACTCTGATTTGGATGTAAGCCAAGATTCCCCAAGGTGAAAAGGCAGTGGACCAATTTACCGCCCCATTTTGTGGTCCTAGATGTAGTATGATGATGCCAGCTATGGCTCAGTGGATAGCACTCTCGCCTCTGAGGAAGAAGGGTATGGGTTCAAGTCCCACTCCAGGGATATAAACATAAAATGTAGGCTGACACTCCCAGTGCAGCACTGAGGGAGAGCTGCACTGTCGGAGGTACTGCCTTTCGGATGAGATGTTAAACCGAGGCCCCATCTGCACTCTCAGGTGGACGTAAAATATCTCATGGCTCTACTTCGAAGACGAGCATGGGAGATATCCCCGGTGTCCTGGCCAATATTTATCCCTCAATCAACAGAACAAAAAGAAAACAGGTTATCTGCTCATTATGTTGCTGTTTGTGGGAGCTTGCTGTGCGCAAATTGGCTGTGCCATGTCTTCCACATTACAACAGTGACTCCACTCCAAAAGTACTTCATTGGCTGTAAAGCGCTTTGAGACATCCAGTGGGCACGATATATAAATGCAAGTCTTTCTAAAAACAAAAATTGGTTCCTACTAAAATTCAGCTGCTCCAACAAAACATTTATCGGCGCCCATCACATTTGTAGGAGATGCTGGCCCCAAGTTTCCACATGATTTGCTCCTGATTTTTAGGAGCGACTGGTGGAGTATCTTAGAAATCGCAATTCTCCACATTTAAGTTTTCTGCAGTGCTAGTCAGGTAGAACAGTTTCACTTTTGAACAGAATTTTTTTTTCAAAAGGGGGCGTGTCCGGCCACTGACGCCTGATTTGAAAGTTTCCACAGTGAAAAACGTACTCCAAACTAACTTAGAATGGAGCAACTGAAGATTTATGTAGTCTTGAAAAAACCTTGTCTACACATTAAAAAATCAGGCGCAGGTTACAAATTAGGCGTCCGGAACGAGGTGGTGGGGGGGGGGGGGGGGGGAGGGAAGTCATTACATTCTACAATAAATCCTTAGTTATACTTATACAAATATTATACAAATAAATCCAACCTGAATAAAAATTTATAAGCAAAGAAAAGATTAAATAAACCATCTTCCTACCTGTGTGAAAGTGCTTCAGGCAGGCCTTTCAGACAGCGGTTTCCCGACGGCAGGGGGTGGGGGGAGGGAGGGAGAAGGCTGCAGGAAGCCTCAGAACTTGAGGCAGCCGTTTGCCGTCGGGACCGACGGACGGCAGAGGGAGAAAGCTGCAGGAAGCCTCAGTGCTGATCATGGAAGGGCAATGTGGTTTTATTAAAAAATGAACAGCTACAAAGAATTTGAATAGTCTCAAACAAGTGCATGTGTCCCGTTTATCACAGTCTATCTTTAATTACAGAATGCACTCCCTCACCCTCACACACAGAAATATCAAGACAATTAAAATACAAGTCTTTGCAAGGGTTCAATAAACAAATTTTCACTTTTTCTGCAGCACTTTTTAAAATGGCCGAGTGCCAATGTTTACTTCAGACTGCGCGTGCGCGAACGCTCTAACGCGCACGCGCAGGGTTGCCGGCACGAACAAAACTAATTTAAATTGTACCCGCCCCCTTCTACTTACAAAATCGGCGCGAGTGGTAGGCTCCGCCCCCTGGGCGCTGCACCAAGCAGAAATCGAGCTGCAAAGCGCTCGAGAATAGCGCGTTTTTTTTCAGGCGCTGTTTTCGGCGCGAAAAACGGGCGCCCAGCTCGGAGGGGCGCCTGTTTTGCCGCGTGTGGAAACTTGGGACCACTGTGTGGAAGCTAGCCTAGCGTTACAGTTTATCAACCATTACTGCCAGGCTGTTCACGGTCTGTGGTTTTCGACTAAGAACATCATTCTGTATCCATCTCTTGGTGTGATGAACCCTGCAACTCCCATCATTTTGCTGTACGGTGGGAAATTGAGAGTGAAACTGGTTGTACACTGCTGGTTATACATCGCCGAGAGCATGCAGAAAGCAAGCGCAGGCAGCGGAAAGAGCGTGCGGCAAACCTGTCCCACTCACCCTTTCCCTCAACGACTATCTATCTCACCTGTGGCAGGGACTGTGGCTCTCGTATTGGACTGTTCAGCCACCTAAGGACTCATTCTAAGAGTGGAAGCAAGTCTTCCTCAATTCCGAGGGACTGCCTGTGATGATGATGATGACTCTGCTGCTGCTGCAAGAAAAAATGGAAAACAGCTCAGGAACAAATGGAAGAAAAGAACCTCATTAGGGAAAGACTGTGTGCGATCCTCATGCACAGTGAAGTTGACGTTCCATCCCTTCTTACGCCGGTTAAGTGCTGTTGTAAGAGCGACTGCTTCAAAAACAGCGAGGACTGCCAGAGGATGAGTGGGCTCATTGCTGGCACTGTGAAGGAGATGCCTGCAGATTTCTGTCTGATCTCTCTCAAGAGGTCCTGGTGCAGCTGTTCGTGTGGGCGCACTGGACCTCGAGAGCATGTGCTGCAGCTGGCATTGCCTCGCTCTAGCTCTCTCAATGATCAGCTATTCCTTCTGCGGGCTTTGGCTAATCGCTTCTGCTCCGCCATCTCACGGCGCCTCCGCAAAGAAAGCACTCCTAAAATAAACATCAAGAATCTCCTCGATGATGTCAGCAGCCTTCAGTTTTTCCATTAGATCAAGCTGCCAGTCATTCTCGAAGAGACAGCGAACGTCCTCTTCTTAATCACAGGTGTTACTGTGAAATTTGAGTGGGTAAGCACAAGTTAATTGAACAGCAACGGCTGATTGAGCGAGACTAAAGCACTTCTTTGCCCCCAGCACCGATTGATAGCATATAGTGCTAAATGCCTTCAATACCCTCTGATGAATGCCCAATCAGCTTCCAGACACTGACTGGCAAGAAACTGAAAATCCAACATCTCCAAAAAGAATTATCGGAGTGCTACCCGCTTCAATTTTTAAACAATCGTAATGAAGGGCAGCTGTCAATCGTGCTCCTGAGGAAGAGAGTGTTTGAAGACCAGGCCCTCAAATCTGCCACCAAGCTCATGGTCTACAGGGCTGTAGTGATACCCGCCCTCCTGTATGGCTCAGAGATGTGGACCGTGTACAGTAGACACCTCAAATCGCTGGAGAAATATCACCAACGATGCCTCCGCAAGATCCTGCAAATCCCCTGGGAGGACAGGCGCACCAACGTCAGTGTCCTCGACCAGGCCAACATCCCCAGCATCGAAGCACTGACCACACTTGATCAGCTCCGTTGGGTGGGCCACATTGCTCGCAGGCCTGACACAAGACTCCCAAAACAAGCGCTCTACTCGGAACTCCTACACGGCAAGCGAGCCCCAGGTGGGCAGAGGAAGCATTACAAGGACACCCTCAAAGCCTCCTTGATAAAATGCAACATCCCCACCGACACCTGGGAGTCCCTGGCCAAAGACCGCCCTAAGTGGAGGAAGTGCATCCGGGAGGGCGCTGAGCACCTCGAGTCTTGTCGCCAAGAGCTTGCAGAAACCAAGCGCAGGCAGCGGAAGGAGCGTGCGGCAAACCAGAGTCCCCATCCCCCCTTTCCTTCAACCACTGTCTGTCTCACCTGTGACAGAGACTGTAATTCCCGTATTGGACTGTTCAGTCACCTAAGAACTCACTTTTAGAGTGGAAGCAAGTCTTCCTCGATGTCGAGGGACTGCCTATGATGATGATGATCTAACATTATTCGTCGGGAGTAGAGGGAGATTTTTAGTCAGGCTGGAAGGAGAACCACATGCTCAAGTAAAAGACTTGCATTTATATAGCGCCTTCCACGACCGCTGACGAAACAAGGTGTTGATTATGACAAGGCCATGTTCTGAGCATTTTGTCAAGAGGAGGCTACCATTGGAGTTAGTTTTCTCTACCTCTTCCCTGCCAATCATCATTCTCCATTCCAACTCTGGCATTAAAGTTGCCAAGAAAGTTCAGCTTGTCGCCCGTAAGGACTCGGGACAGGGATTGTTCCAAGGCTGGAGTAGAATTCCTCTTTGGCCTCGTCCATAGCTTCCAGGGTCGGGGTGCACGCACTGATGACCATAGCGCACTAGTTTTCCGGGTTAGGGTGAGCTGAAGGGTCACGAGGCATTCGTTTATCCTGTAGGGAGAATCTCTAAGGTGCTAAACTAGCTCATTTTGGGGAAACGCGGCAGCCAACCTGCGCACAGCAAGCTCCCACAAACAGCAATGTGATAATCTGTTTTTTCATGTTGATTGAGGGATAAATCTTGGCCAGGACACTGGGGATGAGTTTATAAATAAAACAAATTAAAATATCAAGAATGTTGACCGCCACTGTCCTGCCTGATATCCTGCAGAGAGCCATGGAATCATGTCAGATAAAGGCACGCCTTACTCCTTGATGACATAGGCAAAATAAATTCCAGCATAAATTGTAAATAATATCAAGTAGAGGAAAATGATTCTCAGATGCAGGTAAATTGCTGTTATAGTTTCTAATATGCTTTGAGTCTTGTGTTACAATACAGTTTCCAATCACGCTCCACTGTCCAATAGCCTGTAACATTGATTTACAGAGTTGCACATATTCTAAAGACTTTATATTGATTGACTGCTTTGTATGCAGTTCAAGGAGTGTTATTAATTATTGCCATTTCTGCAATTTTGTAATATCTCCTTACTTTTTAATCACACACATAAATATTTCATGGGATATGGGTGTCGCTGCCAAGGTCAGCATTTATTGCCCATCCCTAATTGCCCTCGAGAAGGTATTGGTGAGCTGCCTTCTTGAATACAACTGAGTGGCTCGCTGGGCCATTTCAGAGGGCAGTTAAGAGTCAATCACATTGGTTTGGGTTTGGAGTCACATATAGGCCAGACCATGTAAAGACGGCAGATCTTTTTCTCTGAAAGACATCAGTGAACCAGATGGGTTTTTACGACAATCCGTTACTTCCATGGTCACCATTACTGATACTAGCTTTTTATTCCAGATTTATTTAATTGACTTTAAATTCCCCAGCTGCCGTGATGGGATTTGAATTCATGGCTCCTGATCATTAATCCAGGCCTCTGGATTACTCGTCAAGTAATATTATCACAATGCTACTGTACCCATAACACATATATTATATAATCACACATTATATATAAAAAAATATTATACTATATATATCTCACACATATTATATATGCCATGCACAGGTTGGGCCTCTACTCATTGGAATTCAGAAGAATGAGAGGTGATCTTATCGCAACGTATAAGATTATCAGGGGGCTTGACAAGGTGGATGCAGAGAGGATGTTTCCACTGATGTGGGAGACTAGAACTAGAGGGCATGATCTTAGAATAAGGGGCTGCCCATTTGAGAAGAGGAGGAATTTCTTCTCTTAGAGGGTTGTAAATCTGTGGAATTCGCTGCCTCAGAGAGCTGTGGAAACTGGGTCATTGAATATATTTAAGACAGAGATAGACAATTTCTTAACCGATAAGGGAATAAAGGGGTTACGGGGAGCAGGCAGGGAAATGGACCTGAGTTCATGATCAGATCAGCCATGATCGTATTAAATGGCAGAGCAGGCTCGAGGGGTCATTTGGCCTACGCCTGCTCCTATTTCTTATATTCTTATGTGCTTATATATACCTACATGTCACACACACACACATATATATCTCACACCCACTATATATACACACATGTATACATAGCTATCATTAACAAGTCCTGTGCCAATCATGAATATCAAAGTTAGGACTAGAAATTGCGTGGCGCCCCGTCTGGGCGATAACTTTTGTGGGAGCACAAAAGTAATGCCAGGCGCTACCCAATTCAATCGGACGCGAAACTCCGGTTTAGCACTTCAGGAGGGAAGTGGAGCATTAAATCAAGTGCTAGCACTTCCCTTGGAGCGCTGAGGGGCGGTAGCGGAGTGCACTGAGCAATGTCCCGTGCAGTGCTGCCGGATTCACAGGCTCCTCTCCTCCCTTAAAGGAAAAGGCCATTGCTGAGGTGATTTCACGGTCAGGCTGGGAATGGTGGGTGACCGGACCTGCGATCCGCGAACAGCAGCCCCCAGCACTCTGAGAGAGTGCAGGGCTGGTCAATCGCAGGATGTGATAAAATTGAAAAAGCAAGCAGCACACAGGGGCGAGAATAAAATGTTGCCCTACCTGACCACCAACTGCCTTTAATTAGCGCTCCCGAAGCAGCTGGCCGAGGTGACGACGCCTCCTGCAGTTGCCTTTGCTGACGCCCGGCGATGCTGCGGGGGGGCGGGAGCGAATATTGCATCCGGGGCAGTAACGGGGTGCTGCGCACCGGATGACATTACGATCTCCGGGGCGCAGAAGATCGAGGCACTAAGGTTTAACACCACCTACCATGCAAGTTCGCGGACATCGGTAATCCCGCCGCGCCCGGTCGGTAAGCTGGAGGCGCTAGCTGGTACAGGAGGCCAATTTCTCCCCTTAGTTCTTGCCTTTAGCACGTCGTATGGATTTGGGCGTGAGCCCAATTTGCAACCACCGCAAGTTTGCATCTAATCGGTTCAGTGGACAGAAATCTTGGGAGACGCCACGGGGAGAAGGGGTGCCCGACTTTCCCGATGAGTGAAGCCGTGATTCGGGAACACTAAAGATGTACCTTCTATCCCGTCCTGTCTGTCTTGTCAATTTTCTCAGGTTTCTTGGCTGTCTCACCCTTCAATGAAAGGATGGTTGCCGACAAGATGTGAGATGTGATAGCGCCCAAATTAAACACGTCCAAAAATCCTAGCCAAGGGGGAAGGAGGAGGGCAATTCTCCAGGGCAACCATCAAAACAGTATGATTATGATCGTTCTGCACGGTTTGTGTTGGATATGTCGGGAGAGTTGAGAGTTAATAATCCAAGCTGAACTATGGTAACCGTAACGTGCTACAGTAATCACAACTGGTCGATGGCCCAGCAGGTTGTCTGTGAAGCACTCGGAAAGATGGAACACGGAGCATGGAACATGAACAAAGGGGTTATGTTCCACTCCAGATGTAAACCTTTCAACTGGAACACAAGGGCATGCTGGCTGGAACAGACATCGACTGTGAGGGATTAATGTGGAATTATAGTCCGTAGTTTAGATGCTTTGAAATAAACACTGTATCCTGGCCAATATTTATCCTCAATCAACATAACAAAAACAGATTATCTGGTCATTGTCGCATCGCATGTTGGCTGCCGTGTTTCCTACATTAAACAGTGACTACACTCCAAAAACACTTCAATGGTGTAAAGGGTTTGACTCTGAAATTAGCTCTCGACCACATACCTGCAGCATAACTAAAACCGCCTATTTCCATTTCTGTAACATCGCCCGTCTCCGCCCTTGCCTCAGCTCATCTGCTGCTGAAGCCCTCATCCATGCCTCTGTTACCTCTGGACTTGATTATTCCAACGCACACCTGGCTGGCCTCCCACATTCTACCCTACGTAAACTAGAGGTGATCCAAAACTCGGCTGCCTGTGTCCGAACTCACACCAAGTCCCGCTCACCCATTACCCCTGAGTTGCATCGGCTCCCGGTTAAGCAATGCCTCGATTTCAAAATTCTCATCCTTATTTTCAAATCCCTCCATGGCCTCGCCCCTCCCTATCTCTGTAATCTCCTCCAGCCCCACAACCCCCCGAGATGTCTGCACTCCTCTAATTCTGCCCTCTTGAGCATCCCTGATTATAATCGCTCCACCATTGGTGGCTGTGCCTTCTGTTGCCTAGGCCCCAAGCTCTGGAACTCCCTCCCTAAACCTCTCCGCCTCTCTACCTCTCTTTCCTCCTTCAGGATGCTCCTTAAAACCTACCTCTTTTGGTCACCTGCCCTGATTTCTCCTTATGTGGCCCGGGGTCGAATTTTTAAAAATCTCATAAAACTCCTGTGAAGCACCTTGGGACGTTTCACCACGTTATAGGCGCTATAGAAATACAAGTCGTTTTGTTGTTGTTTGTAGTAAGCAACCAATATATAAAGGGGGTGAGGTTGCAGGATGAAGTCAGGTGGTTGGAGTGAATTACTACCCTTTGTATTGTACAGACTGATCACCTATCATCCATCATCATCGGCGGTCCCCCAAACGAGGATGACTTGCTTCCACAAGAGTTCACAGATGTTTCGATGAAGGACCAGATGTTCCAATCCTGAACTCCAATTGATAGGGTGGAAGATGCCTGTGCGTGGATGTTTTTAACGTGTGGTGACCATTGCACACCAGCCACCACACGGGCTCGACAGAGCTAGGTCTTGGACCAGTGACAAGGATTAACCAAGGCGACTGGAGACCAGCTCTGCTGCACGGACCTAGTGCGTGCACATATCGCAGTGTGGGCTGGGCCCGTGCTGCCCCTGGGCCCTCGGCTCTTCTGGGCCCCGTAACCCTCATTCACCGCACCTTCACCCACGATGTTCCAGGGCCCGCGCTCCAGCTTTATTTATAGCCCCGACCTGCAGTGGTGTTCTCACACAGGTCGGGGCAACCCACGATCACCTATACTGTCGAAGTGAAGTCTGTGCCTTGCCCTCGACTGTCTCGTGCTTACTCGAAGCGTGTTGCCAGAACCACAGAGGGAAGCAGGTACAGCAACATGTTACTCACAGAATTCTCCTGGAGCTTTCTCTTTAATGCCTGGAAACTCCTGAAGGGTTGGCAAACCCTTTTGCTGGAGAGACTCTCTCTACCTCCGGGAGCACCAACTCCATTGATCGGAGTGAGGGGTTAATATCTCTTCGAGCAGCCCAGGCACCTGAGGCGTGACCTGTTGGAGGGACATTGGGTTCAGTTGACGACAGACAGATTTGCATTTATATAGCGCCTATCAGGCCCCCTAGCACGTCCCAAAGTGCTTCACAGCCAATGAAGTACTTTCTGAAGTGTAGTCACTGTACGAAACATGACTTTACGCACAGCAAGCTCCCACAAACAGCAAGATGAAAATGATTAGATAATCATTTTTTAGTGATATTGATTGAGGGATGAATATTGGCCGGGAGACTGGGGATAACTCCCCCATTCTTCTTCGAATTAGTGCCAAGGGATCTTTTAAGTCCACCTGAGAAAGCAGACAGGCCCTCGGTTTAACGTCTCATCCTCAAGACGGCACCTCCTACAGTGCAGCACTCCCTCAGTATTGGCACTACATGGTCAGCCTCGACTTTTATGCTCAAGTCCCTGGAATGGAACTCGAACCCACAACCTTCTGACTCAGAGGTGAGAGTGCTGCCCACTGAGCCACTGGCTGGCATGCTCGGGAATGGAAGAGGAGATTAGACAACTGATGATAACCCATGGCCTGAAAATAAAACCTGGGGTGGACCGAATCTTCTTCACTCCTCCTCCAACCTACCCATCTGCCATTGCCCATTCACTGTCCGCCCATGCACAGTGTGTGCCTCTTCTAGCAACTGACACAGACCCAGCAGGTTGAAGGGAATGGGTGGAAAGTCGTGTGGGGGGAGGGTACTTGGAGGAAAAATGATTTCCCGTACACTTTCCCCTCACGTTTAAGGCTGCTGCAAAGGGAAAAAGATTGCTTTCAAGCACCTCACCAAAAATAAGCATGTGTAGACCAATGTTCCTTTTGATGCACTGGCCATTTAACTAGCTGCTCGGCCCATTCAATCTTTCGTGCATGCACAGTTACTTATTCATCATCATCATCATCATCATCATAGGCAGTCCCTCGGAATCGAGGAAGACTTGTTTCCACTCTAAAAGTGAGTTCTTAGGTGACTGAACAGTCCAATACGGGAATTACAGTCTCTGTCACAGGTGGGACAGACAGTCGTTGAGGGAAGAGGTGGGTGGGACTGGTTTGCCGCACGCTCCTTCCGCTGCCTGCATTTGTTTTCTGCAAGCTCTCGGCGACGAGACTCGAGGTGCTCAGCGCCCTCCCGGATGCACTTGCTCCAATTAGGGCGGTCTTTGGCCAGGGATTCCCAGGTGTCAGTGGGGATGTTGCACTTTATCAAGGAGGCTTTGAGGGCGTCTTTGAAACGTTTCCTCTGCCCTGGGGCTCACCTGCCGTGTAGGAGTTCAGAGTAGAGCGCTTGCTTTGGGAGTCTCGTGTCTGGCACGAGGACAACGTGGCCCGCCCAACGGAGCTGATCGAGTGTGGTCAGTGCTTCAATGCTGGGGATGTTGGCCGGGTCGAGGACGCTAATGTGGGTGGGCCTGTCCTCCCAGGGGATTTGTCGGATCTTGCGGTTACTTACACCGAAAGGTCCATGAGCAACCTGCGTGGGACCTCCAGGGCCCTGAGTGGCCGCACAGCTTAGCAGGAACGTTGGTGTGGACCTGCCCCTCCCCCCATGCAATATGACGTCGGATGTCTCTTTCAGCCACTGTTAGGAAAAAGTCAGCGCCAATCACCGAACAAAAAATAGAAATGGCAAGGACTAACAATCCTATCAGCAGCACAGGATGTATCGCAGTGACAGATGGCTAATATGCACCATGATAATTTATCAAAAATGAATTGAAATTGATTGTAACGCGAAGATCAGTTCACTCATGCGAGACAGCAAACAATCTGATGTAGCATAACATGAGGAGCCAAGGCTGCTGTTCACAACGGGAGAATAGGCTCTGAAGATGCACAGAGCGGCAAATGCAGCAGGGACAATATCCAAAATCTAAAGCTGGGCACCTTCCGATCAATTTGCACATGAATGTGGAAGACTGGTGATATCCGGAAACCGAGCGAGTGCTTTAATTCCGCAGCCGGCTTTGCTTGCCACCACCAACAACTTGCATTCACGTAGCTCCTTTAATGCAGAAAAATATTCCAATGTGCTTCACAGAGGCACATCCATTAAAAACGAACCATTGTTGTTTGGTGCTGAACTGAATCGTTGGCAACAGAAGTTCCTGGCTTTGATTCAAATTCTGCATTGCTCTCACCCAGAGCAACAATTTGAGGTTTTACAATTGGCTTTCCGCACACCGGATCTATTGAAGGGAAGAATTCATTAGCATCCCCGCAACTTAGCGTACTGATGGCCCCTTCTGCCGAGGTTGCTGGTGATTGCGCGGGTAACGGCTATCTGGCAAATAACTGGGGTGTGCAAACCCGCTGTTACGTAACGTCATGCGCGCTCTCGTTGACCAGACCCTCAGACAAAGAATTGCCGCGTGGACAAGGTACTGGCGGGTGGTCCTGCACTGTTGCACCACACCACAGGGTGGGTCAGCAGCCTCAAGAGAGACGGGGAGAACATTGGAGAGGAGCAGAGGAAGAAATAGACTTCTGAGGGGGGAAGGGGGAAGGAATTGAACTGAAATTACTGTCAAACGAAAAGAAAAAAAGACTTGCATTTCTATAGCGCCTTTCACAACCACCGGATGCCTAAAAGTGCTTCACAGCCAATGAAGTACTTTGGGAGTGTAGTCACTGTTGTAATGTAGGAAACACAGCAGCCAATTTGTGCACAGCAAGCTCCCACAGACAACAATATAATAATGACCAGATAAACTGTGTTTGTTATGTTGATTGAGGGATAAATATTGGCCAGGGCACCTGCTCTTCTTCGAAATAGTGCCATGAGATCTTGTTTTACGTCCACCTGAGAGAGCAGACGGGGCCTCGTTTTAACGCCTCATCCAAAAGATGGCACCTCTGACAGTGCAGTGCTCCCTCAGCGCTGCACTGGGAGTGTCAGGCCAGATTCATGTGCTCAAGAACCTGGAGTGGGATTGTGAACCCACAACCTTCTGCCTCAAAGGCGAGTGTGCTGCCTGCTGGTGCCATGGGATCTTTTACGTTCACCTTAGGGAACAGACAGGGCCTCGGTTTAACATCTCATCTGAAAGAGATGTGACATTAATGACCTCTAAGTGTTCATTCCTTCTACATTTAACGACCAAGCCAGGATCATTCACGCAGTGAATCGATGAAGGATGAAATACCTCTTTATTGTTAGCAAAAATCGAACGCAAATCGCACGAACTGCCAGCTCGTTTTACATAAGAACATAAGAATTAGGAACAGGAGTAGGCCATCTAGCCCCTCGAGCCTGCTCCGCCATTCAACAAGATCATGGCTGATCTGGCCGTGGACTCAGCTCCACTTACCCGCCCGCTCCCCATAACCCTTAATTCCCTTATTAGTTAAAAATCTATCTATCTGTGACTTGAATAAATTCAATGAGCTAGCCTCAACTGCTTCCTTGGGCAGAGAATTCCACAGATTCACAACCCTCTGGGAGAAGAAATTCCTTCTCAACTCGGTTTTAAATTGGCTCCCCCGTATTTTGAGGCTGTGCCCCCTAGTTCTAGTCTCTCCAACCAGTGGAAACAACCTCTCTGCCTCTATCTTGTCTATCCCTTTCATGATTTTAAATGTTTCCATAAGATCACCCCTCATCCTTCTGAACTCCAACGAGTAAAGACCCAGTCTACTCAATCTATCATCATAAGGTAACTCGCTCATCTCCGGAATCAACTTAGTGAATCGTCTCTGTACCCCCTCCAAAGCTAGTATATCCTTCCTTAAGTAAGGCGACCAAAACTGCACGCAGTACTCCAGGTGCGGCCTCACCAATACCCTGTACAGTTGCAGAAGGTCCTCCCTGCTTTTGTATTCCATCCCTCTCGCAACGAAGGCCACCATTCCATTCGCCTTCCTGATTACCTGCTGCACCTGCAAACTAACTTTTTGGGATTCATGCACAAGGACCCCCAGGTCCCTCTGCACCACAGCATGTTGTAATTTCTCCCTATTCAAATAGTATTCCCTTTTTTTGTTTTTTTTCCCAAGGTGGATGACCTCACACTTTCCGACATTGTATTCCATCTGCCAAACCTTAGCCCATTCGCTTAACCTATCTAAATCTCTTTGCAGCCTCTCTGTGTCCTCTACACAACCCACTTTCCCACTAATCTTTGTGTCATCTGCAAATTTTTAAACTCTGCCCAATTTTCTTCTTAATTGTGAAATGAAAGAGAAAAAGACTGGCATTGATATAACACCTTTCATGGCATCCCAAAGCACTTTACAGCCAATGAAGTTCTTTTGGAGTGTAGTCACTGTTGTAATGTAGGAAATGTGACAACCAATCTGCACACAGCAAGCTCCCACAACCAGCAACGTGCTCATGGCCAGATAAGCTGATTTTAGTGATGTTGTTTAAGGGATCATTAATGGCCAGGTTACTGCCACTGCTCTTATTTGAAGTCGTGCCATGGGATCTTTTACATCCACTTGAGAGGGCAGAGAGTGGTTGTGTTTAACGTCTCAACTGAAAGACGGCACCTCCGACAGTGCAGCACTCCCTCAGTACTGTGCTGGAATTGTCAGTCTGGACTTTTGTACGCAAATCTCTGAAGGGGGACTTGAACCCACAACCTTCTGATCCAGAGGCAAAGGGGGGGGATTTTTTGAAATAGAGAGAGACACACACACGCACGAAATGTATTCGATTTGATCAACAAAATAACGGCACGAACCGATATGGGATTGGTGCCAGCAGCTGTGGGTTGTTTGCCTTGGTTCGTTCAAAGTTTGCTTTTCTGACCTCAGCCAGCTTATTAATTCAGCTCGAGCCAGGTCTCCATCTGCCTCGCCCCCTCTTGGCCTGTTCCTTCGCTTTCACACGCTGCATGAAACCGTTCCCACTCTCTGAATGCTTCATGTGCCCCAGACGCACATTAACCCTGCTGCCGAGCATCTCCTGCCTTTGACTTGCCGGTTGACAATAATGCCTTTGGCAAGTTATGCTGTAAAGATCCCAATCTTGTCATAAAATATTCAAGATACTTTAAATCAAAGCGTGCGTCCACACATAGGCGCAACCACCGAAATAATGCTGCTCGGGCCACTGGGGGCCTGCTCACATGAACGCGGCATCGGGGGAGCCCATTCGGCCAGGGCTAGGGGCGGCGTGCTTCGGGCCCCTCCCACACAGCCTGCAGCACACGTACGCAGAATCTGGGGGTGAGGAGCTACTGCACATGCGCGCGCACTCTAGCGTGCATGTGCAGAGGTCCCGGCACTGTGTTCAGCGCCGGGACTTGGCTCCGCCCTCCACGCGTTCTGCTGCGCCGCGCCAATGGCCTGGATCGATCGGACTGCGGGGAGAATACAAAGGTAAATAATAGGCGCCGTTTGTGTTCTAAAAATGTTGGCGCACCACACGGACGCTCGCCGTTCTAACCCTGGGGACAAACTTGGGCCCAAAAACCCAGGCCAATTTAGGGAGAAAAAAATCTGGGAAAATTCCTCTCCGACCCATCCAGGTGAACAAAACTAGTCCAGGAGATCACCCTGGCAGTATTCGATTCCCTGCAGTATTTACCATTATATCTGTGCCGGCCAACAATAGGTTATCCAGTCTGATCCCAATTACCAGCTCTAGGTCCGTAACCCTGCAGGTTACGGCACTTTAAGTGCCCATTCAACCATCTCTTAAGAGTGGTGAGAATTTCTGCATCCACCACGCTTCCAGGCTCTGTCCCATTCCTTCACAGATTTAAACACTTCCATCAAAACACCCGACAACCTCCGCTTTTCTAACAAGGACAGTCCCAATTATTCAAATCTTTCTTTGTATTTGCAGCCAAGCTTCTACCTCAGGGTAACATTGAAAACTGTGGTAATAATAAGGGCCGACTATCCTAGACTGGAGGTTGCATGATGTTTTATAAAGTAAGTCAAGGTTTCTGGCATCCAGGAGATTCCTGTCAGCCGCTGACTATTTTCCGCAGGAGAAAAGGTTAAACCGCACAGCGTGACATTTTCAAAAGGAGGATTGCTGGCTCTGTGGGTTGCTGATGTCCAGTGTTCGGCAACATTGACGCGAACTGTGAATGAGCCTGTGGCTCACTGAAAAATAAAAATGGTGCGTAGACATCCTTGTCACTTTGCATCTTTTAACAGCCAGTTTCCCGCTGCTCCGCAGGGAGACGGCAAGTGGCCGCTCGGTGTGGCTGGAGCTGCCACAAAAACAGGTCGTCTTTTTGAGGTTCAAGCTCCTGGAATGCTCTGAATGCAAAAGAAAACAAAGAAGACTCATATTTTTACAGCACCTTACATGACCTGAGCGCCCGACAGTCAATTCAGGATGTTTTTGTGATGTGGTCGCTGTCGTCATGTAGGAAACACAGCAGCCAATTTGCACACAGCAAGCTCCCACAGACAGCAATGACAACTTGTATTTATATAGCGCCTTTAGCGTAGTAAAACGTCTCAAAGCGCTTCACAGCAGTGTTAGAAGACAAACAAAAAATTTGACACCGAGCCGAATAATTGGAAAGTAGGACAGGTGACCACTTGGTCAAAGAGGTAGGTTTCAAGGAGCGTCTTGAAGGAGGAAAGAGAGGTAGAGAGGTGGAGAGGTTTAGGCAGGGAGTTCCAGAGCTTAGGGCCCAGGCAACAGAAGGCACGGCCACCGATGGTTGAGCGATTATAATCAGGGATGCTCAAGAGGGCAGAATTAGAGGAGCGCAGACATCTTGAGATAATGACCAGGTAATCTGTTTTAGTGATGTTGGTTGAGGGATAATTATTGGCCAGGACCCCAGGGAGAACTCCCCTGCTCTTCTTCGAAATAGTGCCATGGGATCTTTCACCTTCGCTTGAGAGGATCTCAGTTTAAGATCTCACCCTGAAGACAATGCAGCACTCCATCAGGACGGCACTGGGACTGTTAGCCTGGAATGATGCCGGGCTTCTTTCTGCTTCTTCGAAGGCAGTCCCCCGGAGTTGAGGATGACTTGCTCCCACACTAAAATGCATTCTAAGGTGACTGATGAGTCCAATGCGGGACCCACAGTCTCTGTCACAGGTGGAGCAGACGGATGAGTGGAGGGATGAGTGGGTGGGGTGCTTGGGTTGTCATGCGCTCCTTCCGCTGTTTGCGCTTGGCTTCCGCATGCCCCCGGCGACGAGACCCGAGGTGTTCGGCACCTTCCCGGATGCTCCTCCTCCAATTTGAGTGGTCCCGGGCCAGGGATTCCCAAGAGTCGGTGGGGATGTTGCATTTTTTCAAGGAGGCTTTGAGGGTGTCCTTGAAGTGTTTTCTCTGCCCTCCTGGGGATCGCCTGCCTTGACGTAGCTCGGAGTAGAGCGCTTGTTTCGGGAGTCTAGCATCGGGCGTGTGGACAATGTGGCCCGCCCACCGGAGCTGATCGAGCGTGGTCAATGCCTCGATGTTGGGGATGTTGGCCTGAGAGGGAACACTGACAGTGGTGCACCTGTCTCGTGGGGGAGGGAAGGGCGAATCAGTATGGATTTCAGTACGTGCATCGATAGGGGATATCATATAGCAATGTGAAGTCTTGCAACGAATGCAGGGAGTTACAACTGGTGAAAGTTTGAAGTAGGTTCTTTGGGAAAGACAGTGAAATGCACACAACTCATAAATATTAGAATAGCTGACAGAAACTATGTAGAATGGAAAGAATTGTCAAAGAACTGTTCACATATTTACTCATAATTAATTCACGACAGTCTGCCTTCACTCTCAGCCCCCACTATCTCTGCCTACACACTAGAACAGGGACAGGAGCTGGTCAACCTTCACAGTGTCAATAAACCCAAGTGTTGCTCAGTCTTGTAACAAGTGTCGACCTTGGTGTATATACCGCAAATGCGTTTTCTTCAGTGACACGCTTCACGCATTGTGTTGGGTTGTCCAATCCGTTAGATCGGATGGTTCAGATCCAATTTCGCCATGGCTATTTTTGTAATATAGCTCCCCCCAAAATGGACTACCGCCTGATGGACAACTGATGTAATGCAACTACTGATGTAAATACAATAAAAGGGTCGTGTGGAAAAGTCACATGATGACAGTTGGAGCCATCTTGTTGCGTGTGTCTGTTAGCGATGTCGTGAGAATATATCACAATTTCCTTCCCATATGAGACCTGCTGAGTCAAGATACAGCGACTGTGTGCCAGTGAGTACAAGTGAACAGGTTTAAATTAGCAGCATTGCTTTCAATCACTTGGGATTTTCTAGAATGTGTGCTGAGTGAGACGGTGGGGTCATTTTTAATTTCATCACCGGGCTCACAACAGGCCCAATTTTCATCCCAGTTTACCGACCAACAACAACTTATATTGAACAAGGATAACAACTTGCATTTATATAGTGCCTTTAACATCCCAAAAACGTGCCAAAGGTGGGCAGAGGAAACATTACATGGACACCCTCAAAGCCGCCCTGATAAAGTGCAACATCCCCACCGACACCTGGGAGACCCTAGCCAAAGGCCGCCCTAAGAGGAGGAAGTGCATCCGGGAGGGCACTGAGCACCTCGAGTCTCGTCGCCAACAACATGCAGAAATCAAGCGCAGGCAGTGGAAGGAGCGTGCGGCAAACCAATCCCACCCACCCTTTCCCTCAATGACTGTCCCACCTGTGACAGGGACTGTGGTTCTCATATTGGACTGTTCAGTCACCTAAGGACTCATTTTTAGAGTGGAAGCAAGTCTTCCTCGATTCCGAGGGGCTGCCTATGATGATGATGATGAACACCCCAAGGCATTTCACAGGAGCGTCGTAAATATTTGACACTGAGCCAAATCAGGAGAAGTTAGGGCAGATGGCCAAAAACCTTGGTCTAAAACAGATTATCTGATCATTATCACATTGCTGTTTGTGGGAGTTTGCTGTGCGCAAATTGGCTGCCGCGTTTCCCACATTACAACAGTGACTACCCATCAAAACAGTACTTCATTGGCTGTAAAGTGCATTGGTCGTGAAAGGCACTGAATATATGCAAGTCTTTCTTTCTTTCCTTCGGGTGACTGATTCTATTTTAACTTCAGCTTACTAACTGATGCAGAAACAAACTGACATTACAACAATAAACTCGCGAAAATGCCAGGAGTAACTTCGTACTCCAACAATAACAAACATAGAAATTCAATTTGAATCAAAAATTAAACAACCGCTTCTGGTCACCCCGTCTTCCATTCCCTTCAAGCCCATTTTAATTTATTGTTACATTTTATAATCTACCTTTACATTAAAAAAATCTGTTAAAACAGTCTAACTTTCCTTCACTCTGACTCCTACGGTCCATTTGAAGATGGGCGCAAAGGTCTTTTTATAAAAAAAGGCCTTTATGTCCCGTGAGACATTATTGTATGAAATGCTCAATGACATTTGCCTGAAATCCTTCTCCCTGTTGTTTCAGAGGAGGCCTTTAACCCACTGATTGGAGATGGATTAACACCCCCTAACATAGCTGAGAGAGCACTTCGACAGTCAGCTACTAGGGAGCCGTCAGCTGTTCAGATCAGAGGGGCACACGGTACCAGCGGAATAAAGGTCATGTTGGCGGGGTGGGAGGGGGTGGGGTGAGCGGAGGGGCACGACAGATTTCCTGCTTGAAAGCAAGCCCGTGTTGAGTATTAACCAATGCTAGACATAAGGTCATACATTGGCGTAATTTCAGCACTTACATTTCCATTCGTTGAAAACATAATTTTCAAGACTTTGTTAATTCAACCAATTGAAAACCTAAGGATTCAAATGGACCCAGATACAAATATGTCGAAGCAGGAAGGGAACTTGACAATAGTTCTGGAGCTCAACTTCTGGAGTTCTCCTCCAAGTCACACTCCATCCTGACTTGGAAATATATCGGCTGTTCCTTCATCGTCGCTGGGTCAAAATCCTGGAACTCCCTCCCCAACAGTTGAGAAAATGCTAGAGTCCATTCTTAAGGAAGCAGTAGCGGGACATTTGGAAAAGCATAATTCAATCAAGCAGAGTCAGCATGGTTTTATGAAAGGGAAATCATGTTTGACAAATTTTCTGGAGTTCTTTGAGGATGTAACGAGCAGGGTGGATAAGGGAGAACCAGTGGATGTGGCGTATTTGGATTTCCAGAAGGCATTCGATAAGGTGCCATATAAAAGGTTACGACACAAGATAAAAGTTCACGGGGTTGGGGGTAATATATTAACATGAATTGTGGATTGGCTAACTAACAGAAAACAGAGGGAGTCAGGATAAACGAGTAATTTTCCGGTTGGCAAACAGTAACTTGCCACAGGGATCGGTGCTGGGTCCCCAAATATTTACAATCTATATTAATGACTTGGATGAAGGGATCGACTGTAATGTAGCCAAGTTTGCTGATGATGCAAAGATGGATGGGAAAGCAAATTGTGAGGAGGACACAAAAAATCTGCAAAGGGATATAGACAGGCTAAGTGAGTGGGCAAAAATTTAGCAGATGGAGCATAATGTGGGGAAATGTGAGGTTATCCACTTTGGCAGAAAAAATAGAAAAGCAAATTATAATTTAAATGGAGGAAAATTGCGAAGTGCTGCAGTACAGAGGGACCTGGGGCTCCTTGTGCATGAAACACAAAACATTAGTATGCAGGTACAGCAAGTAATCAGGAAGGCAAATGGAATGTTGGCCTTATTACAAGGGGGGTAGAGTATAAAAGCAGAGAAGTCCTGCTACAACTGTACAGGATATTAGTGAGGCCACACCTGGAGTACTGCATACAGTTTTGGTCTCCGTATTTAAGGAAGGATATACTTGCATTGGAGGCTGTTCAGAGAAGGTTCACTAGGTTGATTCTGGAGATGAGGGGGTTGACTTATGAGGATAGGTTGAGTAGTTTGGACCTATACACATTGGAGTTCAGAAGAATGAGAGGTGATTTTTTTTGAAATATATAAGATAATGAGGGGGCTCGACAAGGTGGATGCAGAGAGGATACTTCCACTGATAGGGGAAACTAAAATTAGGGGACATAGTCTCAGAATAAGGGGCTGCCCATTTAAAACTGAGATGAAGAGGAATTTCTTCTCTCAAGAGGGTTGTAAATCTGTGGAATTTTCTGCCCCAGAGAGCTGCGGAGGCTGGGTTATGGAATATATTTAAGGCGGAGATAGACAGATTTTTGAGCGATAAGGCATAAAGGTTTATGGAGAACGGGCAGGGAAGTGGAGCTGAGTCCATGATCAGATCAGCCATGATCTTATTGAATGGTGGAGCAGGCTCGAGGAACCATGTGGGCGACTCCTGCTCCTTTTTCTTATGTTCTTATGTTCAGCACTGTAGGAGTTCCTTCACCACACGGACTGCAGCGGTTGAAGAAGGCAGCTCACCACCACCTTCTCAAGGGGCAATTAGGGATGGGCAATAAATGCCGGCATTGCCAGCGATGCCCACATCCCATGAACGAATGAAAAGCAGTACTTAGGTGAGAAACTTGTCAACAACTTCATGAGAACTAATACACTTTATCATCAACAAACCTTCACTTGACTGGAGCTGATTGGATAGTTCGTTCAAAGAAAGACTTGCGTCCATAGGCATCTTTTATGACCTCTGGACATCCCAAAGCGATTCACAGCCAAAGAAGTACTTCCGAACTGTTATGTAGGAAATATGGCAGCCAATTTGCGCACTGCAAGCTCTCATAAACAACAACAGGATAATGAGCAGATAATCTATTTTGTTAAGGTGTGAGTTGAGGGATACATATTTTCAGGACACCGGGAAGAACTTCCCTGCTCTCCTTTGAATAATGCCATAGAATCTTGTACGTTCACTCAAGAAGGCAGCCAGGGCCCTGGTTTAAAGTCCTGTCCAAAAGACAGCACCTCCGACACTGCCGCGCTCCATCAGCACTGCACTGCAGTGTTTTTGGTGCTTGGAGTGTGGGCAGATACAGCAGGAGCGGCGAGATCGGGGCGAAGGAGTGGCGAGAGACTAGAGGGACGTGATCGGGGCCCAGGAGAGGCGAGAGTTCGGGGCTCATAAGAGGTGAGGGCCCAGGAGCAGCACGGGCCAGCCCACACTGCGATATGTGCGCGCACTAGGTCCGTGCAGCAGAGCAGGTCTCCATTTGTCATGGATAACCCTTGCCACTGGACCAAAACCTAGCTCTGTCAAGCCCATGTGGTGGCTGGTGTGCAACGGCCACCACACGTTAAAAAAATCCACACACAGGCATCTTCCACTCACTCAATTAGAGTTCAGGACCTGGAATATTGGGTCCTTCATTGAAACACCTGTGAACTCATCCTTTTATGGTGTGGAAGCAAGTCACCCTCACTTTGAGGGACTGCCTATGATGATGACTGGAGTGTCAGCCTAGATTTTGCGCTCATGTCTCTGGATTGGAATTTTTGCCCACGTTTGGTGTCTGATGTGGCTCAGTGAGTAGCACTCTTGCCTCGGAGTCAGAAGGTTGGTAGAAGCTGGAATTGTGTCGCCCACCACATGGCCTTGATTTCCCTGCTATGTCCCTCTGATCTGGCCTGAGGATGCAGCTCATGGTGGTTGATACTGGCTCTCGAAGTGTCGGAGAGACAAACAGACACAATACAAGGGTCCCTGTTGGCAGAAGAAGGTGGTTCACCCTGAAAACGTAAAAACAAAAGTGGAGAGATTGAAAGGCCTGTCCTGGGCTTGTCTGTTATCTTTGGGCAGTTGCTGATTTTTCCCCTTCGGATTTTTTTCCCCCTCTTCCATTTCCCTCGGTCCCTCAAAAAATAAACATTTCAAACACAGGCTGCCCGACACGGAGCCAACTGTATCTTGCTTCCAAGGTTAAAGAACGCGCTTGAATGGGAGAAAGCCAGCCAGGCTTGAAAGGAAAAATATAGCACAGCAATTTGACCAACTGAGAGAGGTGCTCGTCAGGTTAAAATCACTTGGCCTGACGTTGGTGGACAACTGTCAGATTCAAACCAAGGGGGCTTGGTCCGCAAACTGACCAAGTCCAGGAGCCTGTGCAACAGCATCGAGGGAGGGAGAGAGTTTTCAAAACGGGAGGAGGTAATCCAGCTCAAAGCAAAACATCAGCACAACGAAAGAATTATAGAAAGAAAGGCGTGCATTTCTATAGCGCCTTTCGCAACCTCAGGACGTTCCAAAGCGCTTTACAGCCAATGAAGTAACTATTGAAGTGTAATGCAGCAAATGCGACAGCCAATTTACGCACAGCAAGCTCCCACAATCTCTGCCACAGAAAGTTGTTGAGGCCAGTTCGTTAGATATATTCAAAAGGGAGTTAGATGTGGCCCTTACGGCTAAAGGGATCAAGGGGTATGGAGACAAAGCAGGAATGGGGTACTGATGTTGCATGATCAGCCATGATCATATTGAATGATGGTGCAGGCTCGAAGGGCCGAATGGCCTATTCTGCATCTATTTTCGATGTTTCTATGTTTCTAATCTGCTAATGACCAGATCATTGTTTTTAGTGATGTTGATTTGAGGGATAAATATTGGCCCGAGGACACCGAGGAGAATTCCCCTGCTCTTCTTCGAAATAGTGCCATGGGATCTTTTACGTCCACCCGAGAGGGCACACCTGACCTCCGTTTAATGTTCCATCCAAAAGACGGCAGCTTTGACAGTGCAGCACTCCCTCAGTATTGCGCTGGAGTAGATTTTGTGCTCAAGCCCCTGGAGTGGGACTTGAACCCACAACCTTCTGACTCCGAGATGAGAGTACTACCCACTGAGCCACGGGCTAACAATCCTGCCAAGGTTTTGCAGGAGCGTGATGAGGCTACAGCAAAATTATCACAGGTGCGTTTAGATGAAGAAAATAATCTGATTCAATATTGATCAATTAATTCGTAGGGGTGAAAGTCTGAGTGACAGAACTGGAGTCATCAGACGTTAGAGCGGAAGAAATGAAACAGAAGTTAGAAGACTGTTTGCTCACTCTTGTGACAAAGCTCAAGATGTTTAAAGTTATATTATTAGATGAGAGGTGAAGTATTGCAAGAACAGAGAGTGGTTACAATGTGGAATCTGTGGAGCAGCTTGAGACAAATAGCATAGATGCACTTCAGGGGAAGCGAGAAAGGACTATATGTTGATAGGTTGAGATGAAATAGGGTGTGAGGAAACTTGTGTGAAGCATAAACACCAACATAGACCTGATGGGCCGAATGGTCTGTTTCTATGCTGTAAAATCTACGTAATTCCGTGTAGCAAAATGAGTTAGAAGTGGAACAATGCAAAATGATGGAGGTCAGAGGAAAACAGATAGATGGCAGCAAGCAGCTTCTCAAAATGGAAATTGGAGATGGAAGTAAAAGTTCGAATAGTTAGAGAGATAAACAAAATCAGGGAAACTGTAAGTAAGGCCCTACATGCAGAGCTGGGCTGGGGCTCAATGTACATCATAGGCAGTCCCTAGAAACGAGGATGACTTGCTTCCATGCAGCAAAGGGATGAATTCACAGGTGTTTCAATGAAGGACCTAATTCCTGATCCAGAACTATATTTTGAAGGGTGGAAATGCCTGTGTGTGGATTTTTTTAACGTGTGGTGGCCATTGCAAGCCACCACACGGGCTTGACAGAGCTAGCTCTTGGTCCAGTGGCAAGGATTACCCAAGACGACTGGAGACCAGCTCTCCAGGCTCAATGTACAAGCTTCAGGTGAATGAGTCTTGAAACTCCGTGCCCGCATGCCCACAAAATAAACTTTGATGGCTATTCTGGAGCTGAATTCGGGGTACAAATGGTGGCACGCGGACTACATCTCAGCAAGTGTCCGTGCGAAACGTGAACATCCATCATCTGCTGGGGGCAGCAACGTGAGGAGCTTGATAACGTTACAACACTGGCAATAGCTTTCTCCTGGTGCTGCTTTTAACCACCAGCGAATCATTCAAATTTTTTGCCTCAATCATTGACCACGTATCTCTGCCGCTTAAGAAAGCTAACTAAGGTTGCGAGAACAGGCCGCTTCACGCTCATGGACTCTGCTCTGGTTTAGGCCCATTACCAGCAATAAAGAGCAATCACCATTAGGACTGAAAGGTAATGGTTGGCACAAAAATAATAGTGTGGGAGGGCGAGCATCAAACTGCCTCAACAGCTCATCTTTTCAGAAAGTAATTGTCTTCAGAATATTGTGGTGGGTAAGTGTTCCCATTATCTAAACCTGCCAGAATAACATTGTACCGGAGGACACTATTTCATATGAGTAAAAAGCAATCTGCGACTTGTTTTGTGATTTACTCCTTCTTATAGTGCATCATTCACCAGACGCTGATTGTAAGTGTTCACTAATAGCGCTCTGTGACTGACTACAACCAGATAACAAAGCGTATTTACTGCTCATTGTGCACTTCTTCCCTCCCGCGCACACTAACAATTGCGGCGAACATTCCAGCAAAGTTTAAGAACTAACAGCATGAGGAATCGTAAGCACAACCGTGAATCCTATGGTTCCATGACGTAGCTTACTCAACTCACCCCATCCCCCCCAACTCACCCCATCCCCCCCAACACACCCCATCCCCCAACTTACCCCACCCCCAACTCACCCCAGCCCCCCAAACTCACCCCGTCCCCCAACTCACCCCATCCACCAACTCACCCCATCCCCCCCAATTCACCCCATCCCCCAACTCACCCCACCCCCCAACACACCCCATCCGCCCAACTCACCCCACCCCCAACACACCCCATCCCCCAACTCACCCCATCCACCAACTCACCCCATCCCCCCCAATTCACCCCATCCCCCAACTCACCCCACCCCCCAACACACCCCATCCGCCCAACTCACCCCACCCCCCAACACACCCCATCCCCCAACTCACCCCACCCCCAACTCACCCCACCCCCCAACACACCCCATCCCCCAACTCACCCCATCCCCCAACTCACCCCATCCCCCCCAACTCACCCCACTCCCCCAACTCACCCCACCCCCAACTCACCCCATCCCCCCCAACTCACCCCACCCCCAACTCACCCCATCCCCCCCAACTCACCCCACCCCCAACTCACCCCACCCCCCAACACACCCCATCCCCCCCAACTCATCCCACCCCCAACTCACCCCATCCCCCCCAACTCACCCCACCCCCAACTCACCACATCCCCCCAACTCACCCCACCCCCCAACACACCCCATCCCCCCCAACTCACTCCTCCCATAACTCACCACATCCCTCCAACTCACCCCATCCCCCAACTCACCCATCCCCAACTCACCCCACCCCCCCCAACTCACCCCACCCCCAACTCACCCCACCCCAACACACCCCATCCCCCCCAACTCACTCCTCCCATAACTCACCACATCCCTCCAACTCACCCCATCCCCCAACTCACCCCACCCCCAACTCACCCCACCCCCAACTCACCCCATCCCCCAACTCACCCATCCCCAACTCACCCCACCCCCCCAACTCACCCCATCCCCCCCAACTCACACCATCCCCCAACACACCCCATCCCCCCAACTCACCCCACCCCCAACTCACCCCACTCCCAAATCACCACATCCCCCCCAACTCACCCCACCCCCAACTCACCACATCCCCCCCAACTCACCCCATCCCCCAACACACCCCATCCCCCCCAACTCACCCCACCCCCAGCTCACCCCATCCCCAGCTCACCCCACCCCCAACTCACCCCGTTCCCCAATTAACCCCATCCCCCCAACTCACCCCATCCCCCAACTCACCCCATCCCCCAACTCAACCCACCCCCAACACACCCCATCCCCCCAACTCACCCCATCCCCCAACTCACCCCATCCCCCAACTCACCCGGTCTCCAACTCACCCAATCACCCCCCCAACTCACCCCACCCCCCCAACTCACCCCCATCCCCCAACTCACCCCATCCCCCAACTCACCCGGTCCCCAACTCACCCCATCCCCCAACTCACCCCATCCCCCCAACTCACCCCATCCCCCACTCCAATTCACCCCCATTCCCCAACTCACCCCATCCCCCAACTCACCCCATCCCCCCAACTCACCCGGTCCCCAACTCACCCCATCGCCCACCCAACTCACCCCATCCCCCACTCCAACTCACCCCACCACCGCCCCCAACTCACCCCATTTGCCCACCCAACTCACCACGACCCACACCCAACTAACTTTGCTGAACTTAAAGCATAAATTGGGTGCAAATTCCCGAACTGACTCCAAAGCCAAATGGAGCCGCAGCCCCTTCGCTCACTCTGCTCTGGGTGGGTGGGTGTGGTGGGGAGGTCTCACTCTGGTTTGCTCTCACGTTAGGTCATGTCCTGACTGTAGATTCACACCGCGTGCACACTACCACCACAGCATCGTTGCAAAGTGAAATCGCGTTATACCTTCATTACGGCTGTAGTGCAAAGGCTCCCAAAATAGGTTTGTGAGGTGCATGGTCATTACATGGTCAATTCGAAAGAGGTTAGGAGGTCCTCCCAAGACTCGTACTCATGCCATAGATTCTGATATTATGCCTCGACCTTACACAACGATGCCCATGGCCAACGTAGATAGGAATCCTTCTTTACTCCTATCAATTTACCCCACCTCATCAAAATGGCTCAATTTGCATCTTCACTGCGGGGAACAGTAGCCTGGAGTCTGTACACCAGCAGAGAAGGAGCACTCTCTCAGGGTGCCTCAATTCTAAACTCTTTCCAAACTTAATTAACTCTGCTCACTGAGCTGTTTTCTCTGCTCTCAGAAAAGTCATTGTCTGAGCATCAGCTCCACAGCTAGATTAACATCCAGTTGATTGCGGTGAGTTCATTTGAAGCGCTCATTGCACAGCGCACCCTCTATGTCACAATTGCTAAATTTAGCCACTTCTGCTAATTGGAGCACTTGCTGTTGCGAACTGTGGGACACAACTGCAATCAAGTATTCAGCGGCGCTCTCGAGAGCCTTGCTTGAGAAAACTGAAGCCAACAGTCATTGCAAAGGCCCTCAGTTGGTGAATGTTGCTGCTGGAGGTTTCATGCTGAAAGGAGGCCCAATATATCATGGACATTCCTGTTGTAGCAATCTCAAACAATTTATTTTGTGATTAATTAATGACTAGAATGCAAGTATCCCGACATTGATTTTCCCTTCAGGGATCTGCACAGCTTTGTCGCATTTGGCCATTTGCTAGATTGCCGCCAGCATTTAAATCTTTGTTTTCTTCTTCCCTTCAACCACCGGCCTGGCTTTTACCTCCATCACTGACACAAGCACAAGTGGAAAGCGCAAGTTTTCCAGCTGCAGGAAATCTGCAACTTTCTCCTGCAAAAAAAACGCCGTGGGTGCTGGGGGGGGCCAATTGAAAAAATTCAAAGCTGACTGAGATCGCTACATTTTTTTTGTTGCGTAAGGTGTTTCAAGGGACCTGGAGCAATGGTGGGAGAGTGGAGTTAAGGTGCAGATCAGCCATGATCTGATTGGATGGCGCGACAGGCTCGAGGGGCTGAATGGCCTCCTCCTGTTCCTGTGTTCCTACAACCAGATATTTACTATTGCCATTATGTTCAGTGTCATTTTTTTTTCGTTTTTAACAATAACTTGTATTTATATAGCACCTTTAACGTAGTGAAACGACCCAAGGCACTTCACAGAAGTATTATGAGATTAAAAATTTGACATTGAGTTGTCTAAATAGAAATTAGCGCAGGTGACTAAAAGCTTGGTCAAAGAGGTAGGTTTTAAGGAGCGTCTTGAAGGAGAAAAGAGAGGTAGATAGGGGGAGAGGTTTAGGCAGGGAGTTCCAGAGCTTAGGGCCTAGGCAACAGAAGGCACGGCCACCAATGGCTGAGCGATTATAATCAGGGATGCTCAAGAGGGCAGAATTTGAGGAGCGCAGACATCTCGGGGGGTTGTGGGGCTGGAGGAGATTACAGCGATAGGGAGGGGCGAGGCCATGGGGAGATTTGAAAATAAGGATGAGAATTTTGAAATCGAAGCATTGCTTAACCGGGAGTCAATTTAGGTCAGCGAGCACAGAGGTGATGGGTGAGTGGGACTTGGTACGAGTTAGGACACGGGCAGCCGAATTTTGGATCACCTCTAGTTTATGTAGGGTAGAATATGAGGGGCCAGCCAGGAGTGCGTTGGAGTAGTCAAGTCTAGAGGTAACAAAGGCATGATTGCATTGGTTCAACTAAATTGTGTTATGGCCGTGGTATGGAAGGGTGGTGGGAGGGGGTGTGTGGAAGGGGTGGGGGGGGGGGGGGGCGGGGTGATGTTCAGGGAGTTCAAAGACCTCCCACAATATCTGTATTTTTTTAAGCAGAGTACTCCTTTTGAAAGAATGTGCCTCAGATCATTGATAGAACACAGAAATCACAGGAAACCTTCCAGAGCTGATCAGTTCCGGAATTAGACCAATGGCTGAACTTGCGCCGTTAAAGGGCCGCTGGGTTACGGCGGCGAACAACAGCAAAGTTATTGATAGACCAGCATCACAGGACCAGCGCTTGGCCATGACTGTATATTCTTTTCATTTGCTTTATTTCAATTGTTAGATTGATAGAATTAATAAATGTTTATTTTTGTATCTTATTGTGAAATTCCTATTTATGAAAAGTACTATTCAGCACAAATCAAAGTGCAGCATTCTGTCACTATACAGAAAGAAAAAGAAAGTCTTGCATTTCTATAGCGCCTTTCACGACCACCGGATGTCTCAAAGCACTTTACGGCCAATGAAGTGCTTTTTGGAGTGTAGTCGCTGTTGTCATGTGGGAAACGTGGCAGCCAATTTGCACACAGCAAGCTCCCACAAACAGCAATGTGATACTGATCTGTGTTACAGATAATCTGTTTTGTTGTGTTGATTGAGGGATAAATATTGGCCAGGACACCGGGGCTAACTCCCCTGCACTTCTTCGAAATAGTGCCATGAGATTTTTAATGTCCATTTGAGAGGGCAGACGGAGCCTCGGTTTAACGTCTCATCCATAAGACGGCACCTCTGACAGTGCGGCGCTCCCTCAGCACTGCACTGGAGTGTCAGCCTAGATTTATGCACTCAAGTCCCTGGAGTGGGACTGGTAGAGGTCTATAAAACAATGAAAGGGCTAGCTGGCGGACCTCTTGATAGATTATAGGAGTTTTACAGATTGGAGAGGACCAGGGCACTTGAGTTTAGATGGGGTGTGGGGCAGTTGTTCTTTTCCCCGAGAGAAGTGAGCCTCTAGCATGTGTTGCCTGCTGGTGCGTAGGGTCATGACTCTCTGCACGCCTTCAAGGAAAGAGCTGGACCGGTTCTTGACTGAGGCAGAGATCGCTTTGGCCCTGGGTTTCTTTTTTGTCTTGCATGTACTTTAGGAATCACTAGCCACTAGATGGCGTCACTGTTGGAGGCGTGTGTGCAGCCCAAGTATAAAAGGCCAACCATTTTGCATATTAGTCACTTTGGGCCTTAATAAAGCAGAGCCAAGGTCATACCTCTTGGAATCAAACGGTACTCAGTCTACCAGTTATTGCATACACAACATTTTTACTGGTGTTTTGCCTCTCCCAGGGGTTTAGATGGTTGAGGGAAGGTCGGAAATGTCGAGACATGAAGCTCCAGGCATCCTAAATGTGGGGCAGGCTTGATGGATCAGCTGGTCTTTCGCTGCCCATCATTTTTGCAATGTCCGATGTAAACACACTCTTTTTTTCCCCCTTTGTTCTCAGAATGTAAGTCACAGGCAATGTTGCCTTTGCTATTATGCAGGTGGCGGGTTCAGTTTAGGATGTAACCACCAGCAGTGGGACTGTTCAGAATATCATCATCGAGGAAGACTCGCTTCCACTCTAAAAATGAGTCCTTCGGTGGCTGAACAGCCCAGTACGGGAACCGCACAGGCTGCTGGGGTGGCAGCTTCCGAGGGAGCTCCCCTGCCAAAACTACTTTACCCTCTCGTCATCTTCCGCCATCCGACAACTTTTCACCCTCAACCTCCCCCCTCCCACTCTCTAAACTTCCCCTAGCCTTAACAGACCCTAATAAGGGGGTACATTCTCTTAAAACTTTACTTTAAACCCTAATCCTGTAAATCCCACAAATTCGGGCCTACCTTCAGGCACGAATCCTTCCCTCCAAACCTCTACGTTCAGATTAATACTGGGGCCTAAAGGGTTAAACTAGGAGGGCAAGTTACATAAACTTTGCTTGTAATCCTTCGAATATAGACAACTGAGGGGCGATCTGATTGTGATGTTTAAAATGATAAGAAGATTCGATAAGATAGCTAGAGAGAAAGTATTTCCTCTGCGGGGGGAATCCAGAACTAAGGGGCATAATCTTGAGCCAGCTCATTCAGGAGTGAAATCAGGATGTACTTTTTCCACACAAATGATCCTGGAATTCTGGAATTCGCTCCCGCCAAACAGGCTATGGATGCTGGGTCCATTTTTCACATCTGAGACAGATAGAATCATAGAAATTTACAGCACAGGAGGCCATTTTGGCCCATCGTGTCCGCGCCGGCCAACAAAGGGGCTATCCAGCCTAATCCCACTTTCCAGCTCTTGGTCCATAGCCTTGTAGGTTACGGCACTTCACGTGCACATCCAAGTACTTTTTAAATATGATGTGAAGCAAATGAAAAATTCACAAGATACCCGCCCTGTGTTTGGGCTCATTCGAAAGGAAATTTAATTTGGGACTATCTACCAAAAAGTTTGGAACTCTAAAGTGCTTATGAAAGAAACTACAAACTTTAATAGAATTTTGGATTTTAAAAGACAGACTCAAGGCTGTGGGTGGACCAAAGGGACTAGCAGGAGACAGTCTAATTAAGTGAAGCTACCTGGGTGTGAGGACTAAGTTAACCTGTCTGGAGGGATGAGTATTTAAACATCCTTCCCCCACAAGAGACATTAACATCACAAAATCACCCAGAGGTAGCTACCCATCAACATGGGTCTCGACAACCATTTCAGCATATACATCACAAAGAGGCCCAATCCAGCCTGTATGCGAAAGACTAAGCACAAAAGGACATTGCAATTACCAAACTAATATTTTCATCAGGAAACAGTTTTCGAACATCGACTCACCCAAAACATATCAATTTTTAACGAGCCCACCAAAATATTACAAAGAACCAAGCCCGCCAAAATTATACAAAGGATTTTGAACAGATCTGGCGCCAATATTAGAACACTGAAATCGTATAACTAGCCCCCTGTTTCAAAAGAGGGTATGCCACTCTACGTCAGGTTGCTAGGTAGCTACAAGGCTGCTACTACCTCAGATGACACTTTGACTGACAAACTAGTACCTCAATACAGAGAGAGAAACCAACGCGACAGTTGTAAGCTAACTTCTCCAGCCTCGAAGTCCTGAAGTCCTGAAGTCCTGAAGGAAGAACATCACTATCGCAGCAGCAACCGACCACAGCCAACATGGTATCAACGGAAAAACCACCGCGATCGACCAAACTCGAACAAAAGCCACCAAAAGGATTGGTAAGCATAGTCCCTACCTGCCCTGGAGTCCAGCCTTGCTAGAACTAGGTATTGGGAAGTGGGAGGTATAATTTTACTGTAACCCCCTTTGAATATGTAGTGTATGGTTCTTTATTAGAGTGATTATAAGTCTGACCTTGTACCTTTCCTTGTATTGTTCTTTATTAGAGTGATTGTAAGTTTGGCCTTATATTTTTCTTACTAGAGTAATACGCTTGTATTACCTTAACTGTAATAAAACTAAAGTTCTTTTGCACTTTTGTCACACCCCCCCTCAAATAAATCCAGAGTACAGAACCCAAGGGAGTGGGAGCGATTTGAACTGCTCAAGTTGGTCAGAAGGGAACCTGACCCCCTCATAGAGACCACCCCCGTACAGGTGAGGGTTTCTGTCCCTACCATCCTTTCAGGCAGTGAGTTCCAGACCTCCATCACCCTCTGGGTGAAAAATATTCTCCTCAAAGCACCTCTAAACCTCCCACCAATGACTTTAAATCTATGCCCCCTGGTTATTGACCCCTCTGCTAAGGGAAATAGGCAAATCCTATCCACTCTATCTAGGCCGCACATAATTCTATATGCCTCAATTAGGTTTCCCCAAGGTAAGGATATCAAGGGATATGGATCAAAGTCAGGTAAATGGCGTTGAGTTGCAGATTAGCCATGATCTAATTAAATGGCGCAACAGGCTCGAGGGGCTCAATGGCCTGCTCCTGTTCCTATGGAGTCACGTGTGGAGCATGATGTTCGGTGCAGAGGGAGATTGTGGCGGAGGTGCGGCGAGTGTTTTAGTGCCGGAATAGCAGTGAGGAATCGTGGCGGAGGAGCGGCGAGAGATCGTGGCGGAACTGTGGTGAATGAAGGTGCGGGGCCCAGAAGAGCCGAGGGTCTAGGGGCAGCACGGACCAGCCCACACTGCGATGATATGTGCACGCACACTAGGTCCGTGCAGCAGAGCAGGTCTCCAGTCGTCCTGGTTCAACGCTTGCCACTGGATAAAGGCCGAGCTCTGTCGAGCCCGTGTGGTGGCTGATGTGCAACGGTCACCACACGTTAAAAAAATCCACGCACAGGCATCTTCCACCCCCTTCAATTGGAGTTCAGGACTGGAATATCGGGTCCTTCATTGAAACATCTGTGAACTCGTGTGGAAGCAAGTCATCCTCGTTCGAGGGACCGCCTATGATGATGATGATTAGTGAACCATTTAGAACAATGCTGAAACTGTGCTTATTTGTGTTGAAACGCCGGCCCACAATTATATCGCGTTACAACTTGCGGCAGCAGGATTTGAAGTCGGAGCCTCAGCAGCACCGCTCAGTTACCATGCCGATGTCAGAAGTGGCAGGTGATAAGAACGATCAGGTCCAGTCAAGGGGCAGAGAAATTAATTACTTCATGGGGTTCACCGCTTTGTGCTGCTCTGGGAAGTAAGAGGCCAGATTTTGATGGAAGCGAGATTGCTTAACAAATCATTCGCCCTCTAATGAGGAACAAACATCTCCTGGTGCTTGGTGGGGGGTTAAAGAAAGGCCAAATAATGAAGACTGAAGGGTGATACCACCAACAATCAGTCAGCCGTGTTGTTACAAACACAAAGAACTACAGGAAATACATGGACCGTCTCTGAGAGCAGTTGTTGTGTCATGTTCGACGGTAATGAAGCAGACATGGATCTATAAAAGTGATATCAGCTTAATCCACCGCAGAGAGAGTAGTGTTTGGCCTGTTTTGCAGCTGAATTGGCACACAGATTGATCGCTATTGACGAAATGCCTCAAAAATCATTGTCCCACTGCACAAATAGAGACAGCACTGGCAGAGGTGGCAAACTAGGTAGAGTTAAAGAAAAAAAAGAAAGACTTGCATTTATATAGCACCTTTCACAACCACCGGACGTCCCAAAGCGCTTTACAGCCAATGAGGCACTTTAGGAGTGTGGTCACTGTTGTAATGCGGGAAACGCGGCAGCCAATTTGCACACAGCAAGCTCCCACAAACAGCAATGTGATCAAGACCAGATAATCTATTTTCATTATGTTGATTGAGGGATAAATATTGGCGCCAGGACACCGGGGATAACTCCTCTGCTCTTCTTCAAAATAGTGCCATGGGATCTTTTACATCCACCTAAGAGAGCAGACTTGGGCCTCGGTTTAACGTCTCATCCAAAAGATGGCACTCACTCCCTCTGCACTGCACTGGAACGTCAGCCTAGATTTTTGAGCTCAAGTCCCTGGAGTGGACTTCTGACTCAGTGGCGAGAGTGCTACCCACTGAGCCACGGCTGATACAAAATTTGGAAGTCACTTTGTGCCTAATTGGTGATTTTTCGCTGAAGGATCACGGCGGATGTGATAGTTCTGGTCCCTCTGCATGTGTGTGTGGGCGCCCGCCCTAAAAAAGGTAGCGGATTGAGATCGGCCGAAACGCAGCCTTTCCTCAGAGCTGAAGTGTACTCATTATGGCAGGTCCGGGGGAATTAAAACTCGCAAGCTCATAAGCGAAGAAAAGTTTTGTAAAAAAATATCTCTAAATAATAGACGCATTTAGAGCCGGTGCCACAAATAATTTGTTTCACTGTCCGAAACTATGCACAATCTTAAAAATCAGGTGTTAAAATAACAAGTGCACAGCAACTCAAAAGTCAAAGCAGGGAGTTGGGCCTAACAAGCTCATTCCTTTTTGATAGATCACGTCTTTCCTACCTGCATTATCTCACTTGATGCCTCAATCCAACCTCTCTCCCGAAATACATCTAATTGCTGCCTGTTGGTAACAAAGCTAATACTTTTTGTCTAAAAATAAAAAGGACTTGCTTTCTCCACAATTACTTTTTTTAAACTGTACCACTCTTTTGACCCAATCCTCACAGGTTCAGCCGTGGCTCAGTGGGTAGCACTCACATCACCATAACTGGTTAAAGTGGTTACCAGGAAGTGTGGTGAAGATATGTGGTCCTCGCACATATTTGGTCAAGATGTTTGATCATGGACAGGTTAGGTTTGTTCATATTGATCATATTTTACCTACAGATGTGGAAGGAGTTGAAAGTTGGAATGATTCAATTATTTCTGACTCATCAGATAATTTTGATACAAGTACCAGTAGCACATCCTACATCAAATGTACTGGAAACAAGTCTAAGAGAAAGTCAGAATTTAAGTCTGAGTCCAAGTCAGGCAGACAAACAGTCTGAAGTTGTAGAAAGTTCAAAATGTAAATCGTGGGCATCCCTTGGAGGAAAACTTTCCTCAGGATCAGCCTCGAATGAGTCTAAGTTCGACACCATGTTTGGAAGGTTCAGTTCGAGAGTGAAGGTATCCTCTTCGAAACAGAAAACCAGTGGTTAAGCTTAGTTTGTAAATATGGCAAAATAAGTCCATATATTTTGTTATTTAAAACCATGCAAGTTATGTATGATGATAGTTTGTTATACTTACTTCTTCATTAAGGAGGGAGAAATATAATATATATAGCTCCACCCAGTGGACTACTGTGGCATTGCAGCCATTGCTGTTTTCAACAATAAAGAGAAAGTCACCTGACAAGGCTTCCTGAGGTTATCAGTCATCTTAAAGCCTGTGTATTTGTAAGGTCATACCGAAAACATAACAGTGGCTTCAAGTCCCACTCCAGGAACTTGAGCACATAAATCTAGGCTGACACTGTTAAGCAGTGCTGAGGGAGTGCTGCACTGTCGGAGGTGAGGTCTTTCGGATGAGAAGTTAAACCAGGACATCGGTGATCCCGGGCTGTATCGTCTGGAGAAGTTGTGATCTTAGATTTATTTAACTTCTATTTATTTATGGCAGCAGTGAGGGAGTGTGGGTGTAGTTCATTGAAATTTCCACTCACTTTTTTTCTCATCTTCAGGCGCCAAGATGCCAGCATCCTAGCAGCAAAAACATTGAGTATTCCTCCTGTGCTACCACTCTTTGGGCCCGAGAAGGAGGGTGGAGTGCTTCTCTCAGCGCTCCACTCTCCTCTATGGGGGAAACAAAATATGGCAAAATAAGTTCATAACATTTTGTTATGTATAACCATGCAAGTTATGTATGATGATTGTTTGTTATAATTACTTCTTCATTAAGGAGGGAGAAGTGTAATATATATAACTCTACCCAGTGGACTTCTGTGGCACTGCAGCCAAATACTGTTAACAACAATAAAGAGGGAGTCACCTGACTAGGCTTCCAGAAGTTATCAGCTATTTTAGAGCCGGTGTGTTTGAGGCGGTAAAGTTAGCGGCTAGATGGTGTCACCGCCTCAGTGCAGGTGGTACCGAATTTCCACCCCTTAGAAGAGGAAGTGCTGAGATGAGATAAAGTGGTGCGACACCCATATAACCTGCTGCTTCTCCCAGCTCAAGCACAACTTTTCCCATTGTCTACTCTTCCCAACTTCTTTAAATCTACCAGAAAAGGTTAGTATCTACCCACAGGTACCTTCTACCAAGCGAGGTAAGTATCTACCACAGCTACATTCTACCAAGCGAGGTAAGTATCTACCCACAGGTACATTCTACCAAGCGAGGTAAGTATCTACTCACAGGTACATTCTACCAAGCGAGGTAAGTATCTACCCACAGGTATCTTCTACCAAGCGAGGTAAGTATCTACCCACAGGTACATTCTACCAAGCGAGGTAAGTATCTACCCACAGATACATTCTACCAAGCGAGGTAAATATCTACCCACAGGTACATTCTACCAAGCGAGGTAAGTATCTACCCACAGGTACATTCTACCAAGCGAGGTAAGTATCTACCCACAGGTATCTTCTACCAAGTGAGGTAAGTATCTACCCACAGGTACATTCTACCAAGAAGGTGAGCTAGTTCCAACCTCCCAGAGCCGAGAAACGTCAAAACGTCAATCAAATTCTACGTCACGCACCTTTGATAAGTTGTACTGCAGAGATATTTAACTGGAGCTAGAAGCATATGTGACAATGTACAGTGTTTGATCGTCTGTCTACAGCTGCACAAATTCTTATAACCTTTCCATCTGTTTGTTACTCAGATATTGATTCAACTCTCTGTAAGCTGTTTAATGACTGCTTTTTATGCGAGTGAATTAACTGCTTTTTATGCGAGTGAAATTCTAATCCATACAATTGTTTGGGGATTATCAATTTTTGTTCTGTGTTACCATTTAAATGAGAAACACGTTTTATATGATTTACACCATTTGTCATTTTATAACACATTTATTTGCATTCTATCAGTGGGGATGGGACAAGTGATGTTCCCCAGGGATCTGTACCAGGGCCTCAGCCTTTCATCACATATCATCATAGGCAGTTCCTCGAAATCGAGGAAGACTTGCTTCCACTCTAAAAGTGAGTTCTCAGGTGACTAAACAGTCCAATACGGGATTTACAGTCTCTGTCACAGGTGGGACAGACAGTGGTTGAAGGAAAGGGAGGGTGGGGAGTCTGGTTTGCCGCACGCTCCTTCCGCTGCCTGCACTTGCTTTCTGCATGCTCTCGGCGACGAGACTCGAGGTGCTCAGCGCCCTCCCGGATGCTCTTCCTCCACTTAGGACGGTCTTTGGCCAGGGACTCCCAGGTGTCGGTGGGGATGTTGCACTTTATCAGGGAGGCTTTGAGGGTGTCCTTGAAACGTTTCCTCTGCTCACCTGGGGCTCGTTTGCCATGTAGGAGTTCCGAGTAGAGCACTTGCTTAGGAAGTCTTGTGTTGGGCATGCGGACAATGTGGCCACATATATCGGTAACTTGGATGACACGAGAGAGAGTTGTATATCCAAGTTTGCAGATGACACTCAGGGGCCGAAATTGCCCTCTGCCCCTAGCGGGGCGCACTTACCAATTTTTAATGTTTTTCTCCACCTCAATCCACAGGGCGGAGATTTGACCGATATTGAGCACTGTCATTTATTTTTGCAGCGGGGCGATGTTCTGGGGCAGAAGTGCCGTTCTGTCGGGTCGGTCGCCACTCTGTGTCGGCGATGAAGTCAGCATCCTTTCCCTTCAGTTAAAAGGGAGGGCCGCTGTGAACTCTGCATATGTTGCAGTTAGCTTCACTGGGCCACCAGGGAGGGTTTCGGCCGGGCCAGCAGCCTGGCACCCAAGAGAGGCTTCTGTTGGCGGTCCGGCTGAACCCGTGGATGCCATTGTCGAGCCGACCTTGGAGTTAGCCTATAATTAAAAGGCGTATGCGCCGCCCAGGCACATACATTTTCCGCTGGGGAAAGCTGTCGAGGGCTCCGCTCCCATGGGGCAATTTCCCGCGGGGGTCAGAATGGGGGCTCGGCACGTGCCTGATAGGGCGAGAGCATGGGCGGCGGGGAAACCTGTTCTCGGCCCGGAGGGCAATTTAGGACAGGTCGACCCATCCATCTGCCCCCGGTCGGTAAGACCTCTCCGCTCCATTGCAGCCTCTTAGCGGCGGTAATGGTGCTCCTGTATGGCTCAGAGATATGAACCATGTACAGCAGACACCTCAAGTCGCTGGTGAAATACCACCAACGATGTCACCACAAGATCCTACAAATCCCCTGGGAGGACAGATGCACCAACATTAGCATCCTCGACCAGGCCAACATCCCCAGCATTGAAGCACTGACCACACTTGATCAGCTCCACTGGGCAGGCCACGTTGTCCGCATGCCAGACACGAGATTCCCAAAGCAAGCGCTCTACTTGGAACTCCTTCATGGCAAACGAGCCAAAGGTGGGCAGAGGAAAGTTACAAGGACAGCCTCAAAGCCTCCCTGATAAAATGCAACATCCTCACCGACACCTGGGAGTCCCTGGCCAAAGACCGGCTTAAGTGGAGGAAGTGCATCCTGGAGGACACTGAGCACCTCGAGTCTCGTCGCCGAGAGCATGCAGAAAACAAGCGCAGGCAGCGGAACGAGCGTGCGGCAAATCTGTCCCACCCTCCCTTACCCTCAACGACTATCTGTCCCACCTGAGAAAGGGACTGTGCCTCTCGTATTGGACTGTTCAGCCACCTATGTACTCATTTTAAGAGTGGAAGCAAGCCTTCCTCGATTCCGAGGGACTGCCTATGATGATGATATGGAGAGGGGCAATTTTGGCCCCTCGGTCAGAATTCACGGTAAATTGTTTAGACGGGAGCAGGAAGTTACAAAGGGAGATAGACACATGAAGTGATTGGGGAAGACTGTCACAGATGGAATTCAAAGCCAGACATCCACTTTGGATCCAAGAACGAAAAAGCAAAATATTTTCTGCATCATGAGAGACGAGGAGCAAAGGGATTTGGATGCACAAGGTACACAAATCAGTAAAGGTTCGTGACCAGCGAATGTGCGACTGTTAACAGGATGAATGAAGTACTGGCAAATAACTCAAGAGCACGTCGTTTTAAATCAAAGAATGTTATTTCAATCATGTAAACTCATTGTAAGGGTCACACAGAAGAATATTATGTCTAATTTTAGGTGTCCTACTTACAGGTGACATTGATCGATTGGGAGGGATCTGGGAGAGAATAGTCTAGCTTTAAGCCTCTGAGATTTGAGGACAGGTTCACTGAATTGATCGTGTTCACTGGTTAAGAGGGAGATTGTGAGAGGACAAATTTCAGGTCTATAAAACAACAACTTGTAATTATATAACATCTTTAACGTAGTAAACCGTTCCAAAGCGTTTCACAGGAGTGTTGTGAGACAAAAATTGACACCGAGCCACATAAAAAATTAGGGGAGGTGACCAAAAGCTTAGTCAAAGAGGTAGGTTTTAAGCTACGTCTTAAAAGAGAAAAGAGAGGGAGAGAGGAGGCGAGGTTTAGGGAGGGAATTCCAGAGCTTGGGGCCCAGGCAACAGAAGGCACGGCCACCAATGGTTGAACGATTATAATCAGGGATGCTCAAGAGGGCAGAATTAGAGGAGTGCAGACATCTCAGGGGGGTTGTGGGGCTGGAGGAGATTACAGAGATAGGGAGGGGGCGAGGCCTTGGAAGGATTTGAAAACAAGGGCAAGAATTTTAAGATCAAGGCGTTGCTTAACCAGGAGCCAATGTAGGTCAGCGAGCACAGGGGGTGATGGGTGAACGGGACTTGGTGCGAGTTAGGACATGGGCAGCAGAGTCATGGATGACCTCAAGTTTACGGATGAATCAAATGATTCAAAATGCTTTCTGAAAACATTTTTTATATTCAAAATTCAAAATGTACAAAATATGCTTTAAACAAAATTACATATTTCACAGTTGCATGATTACATTTTCCCACTGATTATTTTGTATCTTTTAATGCCACCCTTGAAGGTTTTGCATAGGAACATAGGTTTCAGGAGTTGGCCATTCAGCCCCTCAAGCCTGTTCGCCATTCAATTAGATTATGGCTGATCCAGGGGAGTTCTCCAGTTGTCTTGGCCAACAGTGACAACACAGATTAACTGGTCATTCATCTCATCGCTGTTTGTGGGACACTGCTGTGCTCAAAATGGCTGTTGCATCTGCCTATGTAACAACAGTGACTACACTTCAAAAGTATTTCATTGGCTGTGAAGCACTTTGGGCCATCCTGAGGATGTGAAAGACAATGTATAAAGGCAAGTTGTTTCTCTTTTCTTTATGCAGGGAGAATAGCCATGAGCTTATTGAACGGCGGAGCAGGCTCAAGGGGCCGTATGACCTACTCCTCTTCCTCCTATTTCTTATGTTCTCTACCACCTAGAAGGGCAAGGGCAGCGGGTGCACGGGAACACCATCAGCTCCAATTTCCCCTCCAAGTCACACACCCTCCTCACTTGGAACTATATCGGCGGTTCTTTCATCGTCGCTGGGTCAGAATTCTGGACCTCCCTCCCTAACAGCACTGTGGGAGCACCTTCACCACACGGACTGCAGCGGTTCAAGAAGGCAGCTCACCACCACCTTCTCAACAGCAATTAGGGCCAGGCACTAAATGCCGGCCTCATCAGTGATGCCCACATATCAGGAACGAATAAAAATGAAAATGATCCGTGTCCTGCATGCAATTAACGTGGTGATGCATTTCAATCCAATTTATATCACTGGGATGTGGGCTGACTCACAATTGGGGGAAAAGCGTTGCCACAGATCTTCATATGAAGACCAAAAGAGCTTAAAAAATGACATCCCAGCTCCAGCATCAATAAAACTGTTGCCCGAATAGAGTTATTCAAATCAGACCGACTGATTTACAGAGAGCTACTGGCAAGATTATAGCCTTTTTTTTCTCCTTAATTTTATTATAGCCTTCAACAAAAACAGCAATTTCAAAATATTGCATTTGGTGGGATTTTAAAAGGATTTTATCAATTCAGTTTGAAAACACTTGCAACACAACACATTTACAGCCGCTATTTTAGAAATACTTCAAGTTCAAAATGATAGCTTGTCAGATAAATCTGAATATTGGAGACAGTGAATCATCGCGAAACACAAATAATTGCTCTGAATTCAAAACACTGTGGATTGAGTCTCTATTAGACTGAGATTTGTGCAATTAAATCTTCCAGGGACGGGAAATTGCTCTGCGCCGTGATCGGGGATGGTAATCTTTCTGGGCTGGGACTTCCTGTGCGAAATTGGGCGCGTGTGCCCCTCAAAGAAGTGGAGCACTGTCTCTGGCCTTCCGTTTATTTTGAGGGGCGGTCCTGGGGCAGGAGCACGGCACTGAGTCCACACGGCACTATGCCGATGCTCAGAGGCGGTAACACCCCCCACCTCCCCCGAGGCTATAAAAAGGGGCAATTTTGACCCCCTACTTTCAATAGATAGTTACGTCAAAACTGGTTACTTCCAAAGCACAGTATTAAGTGCAGAACATTGAAAAATGTATAGAATTCATTCAAAGTGCACATTGATTTGGTAACTCAGTCAGGTAACCAAATGAAGTCTGTCAGACAGGCAGTGCATTGTAAGCCAATGTGCTGTGACAGCATTGATTTTCATCTTCTGAATGACACAGCATACAGACATTATTTTATTGTTAGGTGAACTGTCGATTTCTTTTAATCATTCCCCAGAGGTGAACGCATTTCCTTGCTGCTCATGCCTTTATTTATAACAAATGGTATGTGTTAGCACTTGACTAATACTGGATGTCAGTCTTTAAGCAAAGAGTAAATCCAGAGCTTTTCAACCATTTCACAATGTCCCTCGTTTCTTAACAGTCTTCGCAGTAAGTGAATATGTTGAATCGCTGAGTGGCAGCCTGAAGGATATGTTTTTATCGCATTCTAATTTCATGCATGTTACTTACCCCAGTTGGGCTGATGGGGAGTTGTGGGTTACAGTGCCTCTATAAATCTATAAATTACTCAACCAGCTCCGCTGGGCGGGCCACATTGTTTGCATGCCTGAAACAAGACCCCCAAAGCAAGCGCTCTACTCGGAATTCCTACATGGCAAGCGAGACCCAGGTGGGCAGAGGAAACGTTTCAAGGACACTCTCAAAGCCTCCCTGATAAAGTGCAACATCCCCACCGACACCTGGGAGTCCCTGGCCAAAGACCGCCCCTAAGTGGAGGAAGTGCATCCGGGAGGACGCTGAGCACCTCGAGTCTCGTCGCCGAGAGCGTGCAGAAAACAAGCGCAGGCAGCGGAAGGAGCGTGCGGCAAAGCAGACTCCCCACCCACCCTTTCCTCCAACCACTGTCTGTCCCACCTGTGTCAGGGGCTGTAATTCCCGTATTGGACTGTTCAGTCACCTGAGAACTCACTTTTAGAGTGGAAGCAAATCTTAATCGATTTTGAGGGTCTGCCTATGATGATGATAAATCTGTTCAATGATAAGTTAATCCACCAGGAGACATTCAGAAAAGAACCTAACCAAATTCACAAATGACATCCACTATGACTTTGATTGTGGTGCACTGTCCTTCCTTGAACTCTCTCCAGGGACTTGAGCACATAAATCTAGGCTGACACTTGACGAGTGTTGAGGGAGTGCTGCACTGTCAAAGGTGCTATCTTTGGGATGAGACGTTAAACCGAGGCCCCGTCTGCTGTCTCAGGTGGATGTAAAAGATCCCCCGGGCCACTATTTCGAAATAGAGCAGGGGAGTTATCCCCGGTGTCCTGGGCCAATATTTATTCCTCAATCAACACAACAAAAGCAGATCATCAGGTCATTATCAAATTGCTGTATGTGGGAGCTTGCTGTGCACAAATTGGCTGCCATGTTTCCCACATTACAACAGTGACTACACTTCAAAAGTACTTCAGTAGCTGTAGAGCGCTTTGAGACATCCGGTGGTCGTGAAAGGGGCTATATAAATGTAAAACTTTCTTTCTTTTTCTCTGTAGCTTTTTGACATAATTGACCAACGTATCCTCCTCCAACCTCTCTCCTTTGTTGTCCAGCTTACTGAGGCTGCCCTTGGTTGACTCCACTCTTACCTATCCAATCATAGCCAGGGTATTTCCAGCTATGGATTCTCTTCCTGCACCATTACTCCAGAGTCCTTCAAGGACCTACCCTTGCCCCCCGTTCTCTTTCCCATCTGCAGACATGGGATCAGCTTCCACGTGATGGCACAAAGCTTCATCTCTCCACCATCTGCCTCGACCCCTTTACTGCCTCTGTGGTATCAGAATGCTTGTTCGACATCGAGTATTGGATCGGCCATAATTTCCTCCAGCTGAACATTGGAAAATAAAAACCAATGGTTTCAGAGGAAAGTTTTGTGTTTTGAGGTGTTCAAAATCATGGGGGGTCTGGACAGAGTAGAGAGAGAGAGAAACTGTTCCCATTGGCGGAAGGGTCGAGAACCAGAGGACACAGATTTAAGGTGATTGGCAAAAGAACCAAAGGCAACGCAAGAAAAACAAAATGTTTACGCAGCGAGTGGTTGGGATTTGCAATGCACTGCCTGAAAGGGTGGTGGAGGCAGACTCAGTTTTAGCTTTCAAAAGGGAGTTGGGCAAGTCTCTGAAAGGAAAAAAGATTTGCAGGGCTACGGGGAAAGGGCGGGGGAGTGGGACTAGCTGAGAGCCGGCATGGGCTCGATGGGCCGAATGGTCTTCTTCTGTGCTGTAACCATTCTATGATCATCTTTACGGTTTAAACAAGGACCTCAATGAGGGAGATCAAGTATTAAATGGAAAGGAAAGGATTAATTTCGGCCACTAGAACAAGACAAACATTAGTGTAAAGTAAATTAAGGCAGATGCCAGGAAAAAAAGTCTTTATTAAAGGGTTCGAAATGTTTGGAATTATGTCCCAGGTAAGGTCAGGGGGATTCTAAAACCTAAATCAGAGCCAAGCTCCATACCCTTGCCACCAATTCAATTGACCTCTCGGGCTGTTTGCAAACCCCATGTTCTATTCAACCCTGACCTGCGTTCTCCACCCCATATCCTCTCCAAAGACTGTGTACTTCCACCTGTGTAACATGGCCCGCCTTCATTCCAATCCCAGCTCATCGGATGCTGAAACCCTCATCCATGTCACTCCCAAACTATTACAATGCACTCCTGGCTGGCCTCCCGTCCTCCACACTTCTGAGCTTCAGTTCATCCTAAACTCTGCTGTCCATATCCCATCCCGCATCAAGTCCCACTTACCTATCAGCCATGGCTCACTGACCGACATGAACTCCTCAGTCCACCAATGCCCGAGATTTAAAATGCTTAATCACATATGTAAATCCCTTTATGTGCTCGCCCCCTCCCGATCTCTGAAACCTACTCCAGCCCAACAATTTCCCTCCCCAAATTCACTCTACAACTTGGGCCTCTCGTGCATTCGTCCCACCGCTGGTGACCGTGACTTCAGCGTAGGCCCACGCTGTGGAATTCTCTCCCTAAAACGCCATCACCTCCCCCCCTCCTCCTTTGCAAACCTTTCAAACCCACCACTTTGACCAAGCCCATCCCAATATCTCCTTCCTAGGCTCGGCATTCAGTATTTCCTTACATCTCTGTGAAGAACATAAGAATCAGGAGCAGGAGCAGGAGTAGGCCCTATGGCTCCTCGAGCCTGCTCCGCCATTCAATAAGATCGTGGCTGATCATTGACCTCAACTCCACTTTCCCACCCGATCTCCATATCCCTTGCTTCCCCTAGACTCCAAAAATCTAGCGATCTCAGCCTTGAATATACTCAGACTCGGCATCCACAGCCCTCTGAGGCTGATAATTCCAAAGATTCACAACCCTCTGAGTGAAAAAATTCCTCCTCATCTCTGTCTGAATTGGCCGACCCCTTATCCTGAGACAGTGCCCCTTAGTTCCAAATACTCCAGCCAGGGGAAACAACCTCTCAGCATCTATCCTGTCAATTCCCCGCAGAATCTTGCATGTTTCAATGAGATCACCTCTAATTCTTCTAAACTCCAGAGAGTATCGGCTCATTCTACACAATCTCTCCTCATTAGACAATCCTCTCATCCCAGGAATCAATGTGGTGAACCTTAGTTACACCGCCTCAAGGCAAGTAAATCCTTCCTTAGATAAGGAGACCAAAACTGATCACAGTACTCCAGGTGTGGTCTCACCAAGGCCCAGTACAATTGTAGCAAGACTTCCTTACTCTTATACTCCAAATCCTTGCAATAAAGGACAACAGCCATTTGCTTTCTTTTGCTAGCTTTTTGTGTTTCTTGCAGGAGGACACCCACATCTCTCTGAACACCAATACTTAAAAGTTTCTTAACATTTATAAAATATTCTGTTTTTCTATTCTTCCTACCAAAGTGAATAACCTGACATTTCCCTACATTATAGCACATGGGGTCGTTCTTTTTTCTAGGTTAAAAATGCAACATTATCGCAAGTTGTTGCTATTGTAAATTAAAGTAATCCAACTTTTTTGTATGCATCGTTGAAGTTTGTAGATTGTTCGCAGTATGGTTGTAGTATTACACTGTTCACCACAACCAAACTCTGCTTTCAGCACTGGACAGAGCACTCATCTCTGAGTCAGAAGGTTGTGGTTAAAGTCCAGGAACTTTAGCACAACTTTATGCTCCACTCGAGCCTCCTCCTGTCTTTCCTCATTTAAATCTATCATCATAAGCCTCTGTTCCCTTCTCCCTCATACGCTTGTCTAGCCTCCCCTTAAATGCGTCGATACTATTCGCCTCAACCCACTCCCTGTGGCAGCGAGTTCCACATTCTCACCACTCTCTGGGTAAAGAAGTTTGTGCTGAATTTCCGATTGGATTTCTGGGTGACTATCTTATAGTGATGGCCTCTAGTTATGCTCTTACACACAAGTGGAAACATTCTCTCTGTATCCACTCTATCAAAATCTTTCATAATTTTAAAGACCTCGATTAGGTCACCCCCTCAGCCTTCTTTTTTCAAGAGAAAAGAGACCCAGCCTGTTCATCCTGTCCTGATATGTGTACCCTCGCATTTGTTGTATCACCCTTACAAACCTTCTCTGTATCCTCTCCCGTAACTCTATGGGCTAGAATTTCCATTGCATCGCTGCCCGGTTTCTTGGCGGTATTGGTCGTTTTGGGTCAGCAAAAATTTCCACAGCTGAGTTACACCGGTGGTTTCGAAGCTCCGCTGGGGAGCGGACCGCCGGCGTGCAACGTCCATGGACCACCGTCGCCCGATTTCTTGGCTCAGTGGTGACTCATAGGCAAGTATAAAAAAAACACCCATGAGACACAGTGGTGGTGGGCGATAGGTAAATAGCCCTGCAAAAAAAGCTAAGTTCAAGTTTTTATCTTTTAATTCTTTGGCAGCAATTACTCAGTTAAGTGTCTTGTAAATGTTTTGTGATTTTTGATTTTTTGTTTTTTGTAAATTTTTTTTTGTGTTTTCTGCGCCCCCCCAGGGCCTGTATTTTTCGTGTTATGAGGCGACATCGCGGTTTTTAACGGGAATTGTCCTGGAGCGCCATTGTTTTTAAGGACCGCCGTATTATATGGCCAAATTTACCCCCTTAAAAAATGGCGACATTTTTATTCCTTTTTATTCACTATCTTGTTGTTATTTATCAAATGCTGGGGAATTTCTAGTCCTATGTACTTCAGCTTCACTCGGTACATTGCATTTTGTCGACGGGAAAACCTTGAAGCTTTCTACAAGGGATTAAATGAGGTCGAGTACTTGGTAAATCGGGGTCAGGAGAGGCGTGAGTTCGGGGCCCAGGAGAGGCGAGGGCCCAGGGGCAGCACGGGCCCAGCCCACACTGCGATATGTGCGCGCACTAGGTCCGTGCAGCAGAGCTGGTCTCCAGTCGTCTTGGTTAACCCTTGCCACTGGACCAAGACATAGCTCTGTCGAGCCCGTGTGGTGGCTGGTGTGCAACGGTCACCCCACGTTAAAAAAATCCACACACAGGCATCTTCTATCCTTCAACGTATAGAAACATAGAAACATAGAAAATAGGTGCAGGATTAGGCCATTCGGCCCTTCGAGCCTGCACCACCATTTAATATGATCATGGCTGATCATGCAACTTCAGTACCCCATTCCTGCTTTCTCTCCATACCCCTCGATCCCTTTAGACGTAAGGACCACATCTCACTCCCTTTTGAATATATCCAACGAACTGGCCTCAACAACTTTCTGTGGTAGAGAATTCCACATGTTCACAATTCTCTGAGTGAAGAAGTTTCTCCTCACCTCGGTCCTAAATGGCTTTCCCCTTATCCTTAGACTGTGACCCCTGGTTCTGGACTTCCCCAACATCGGGAACATTCTTCCTGCATCTAACCTGTCCAATCCCATCAGAATTTTATATGTTTCGATGAGATCCCCTCTCATTTTTCTAAATTCTAGTGAATATAAGCCTAGTCGATCCAGTCTTTCTTCATATGTCAATCCAGCCATCCCGGGAATCAGTCTGGTGAACCTTCACTGCACTTCCTCAATAGCAAGAATGTCCTTCCTCAGATTAGGAGACCAAAACTGTATACAATATTCCAGGTGAGGCCTCACCAAGGCCCTGTACAACTGCAGCAAGACCTCCCTGCTCCTATACTCAAATCCTCTCGCTATGAAGGCCAACATACCATATGTATAGTTCAGGACCTGGAATATTAGGTCCTTCATTGAAACACCTGTGAACTTTTTGGCGTTGAAGCAAGTCATCCTCGATTCGAGGGACTGCCTATGATGAGGTTAGACTGAAAATTGTGAAAAAGCTGTCTCCAATGATCTTTTGCCTCTCTATGTTCGAATGCCTTTATTTTTCCACTTCCTAAGAGTCGAGATGAAAGTATACGGGATTAAAATCATTTCAGTATCGAGGAACAAGTTTTATTGAGCAAAGGGAGTCGAGATGTGATGTGACCCGACACACAACAAACTAAAATTAAATAAAGCGAACAACAGTTAGAAGGAAAGTCTTACGATAATGAAAACAGTAACTGAAAGAGACTCCAGCCCTGTGTCAAGTTGTAAGCAATGTGTGCTGGGCCACATTGTATTTCGCTACATTTAATACAGGTTTGAAAAATTACTCAGCTCCAATCAATGGGTTTACCAGAACACATCACAGCTCCCAAGTGATGAAGCCATGACTAGGTGTCAGCTTTGGCTCAGTGGGTAGCACTCTTCCTTCTGAGCCAGAAAGCTGTGGGTTCAAGTCCCAATCCAAGAGACTTGAGTGCATAATCTAGGCTGGTACTTCAGTGCAGCACTGAGGGAGTGCTGCACTATCAGAGGTGCCATCTTTCGGAGGAGATATTAAACTTAAATCAATGGAATAGAAATGCGATGGGTTTTTACAAAGGCCAGAAGATCCCTGCCCAGATTGTTGCCTCGACATTGAAGATGAAAATCTACCCAGAGATATTTTGTCTGCCACTCTAAAGAATGGGAACTAAATCCTTGTCAGACTGCGCAGAAAGGGCCCTTAAAGTTGGAGAGGGTAAAGAGGGAGTTTACCACGGATGATACCAGGAATGATGTACTTCCGTTATGTGGAGAGATTGAAGCTGCGATTGTGCTCCTCGGAGCAAAGAAGGTTCAAGAAAGAATGACTGCATTTATATAGCGCTTTTCATGACCACTGCATGTCTCAAAGCGCTATACAGCCAATGAAGTACTTTTGGAGCCAACTTGCGCACAGCAAGTTCCCACAAACAGCAATGTGATAATGACCAGATAATGGCCCTACGATTGTGGCCTCTCTGGGTGCGTACGATCTGCAATGTGCATGCACCAAGAACCGGCTTTTCTGATCTGTCAAAATGGCTTCTGACAGTTCCAACATATCCCTGGGAGAAGGGCCTTCGCGGGTGGAGATTTGGGATATTTGCCCAACTCTTGCCCAGCGAATGTCCTTCAAACTCTTACGCCTGGTAAAAGCAGGCGTATAGCCAACTTTTACCAGCGTAAGAGTTTTAAAACATAGAAACATTAAATGTTACCACTAATTTTTACATTAAAATCCTCGTCCATTAAGGTAAGTTTATTTTTAACCCTATTAAAACATATTTTGAAGAAATTCCTCCCATTTTTTTTTCTAAAACATTTAATTAAATTCAATTTCAATTAATTTTAAATATGTGGGGTGTTTTTTTTAATTTATTGTGTTGTGTTTCTGTGTTTTGGAGTATTCTCATTGATAGTAATGGCAGTCTATGTTCCTCCAGGACAACCAGGTACTTTCGGAAAAAATCTTTTGGTCGGAGGCATCCGCCCGCAGGAAGACTACGACCGCAATTTTTGGGCCAATCTGTTTTTGTTGTACTGATTGAGGGATAAATGTCAGCCAGGGCACCGGGGAGAACTCCCCTGCTTGTCTTTGAAATCGTGCCGCAGGATCTTAGAAGGTTTAATACCTCATCCGAAAGACGGCACCTCCGACAGTGCGGCACTCCCTCAGCCCTGCACTGGGAGTGTCAGCTGAGATTTAGGTGCTCCAGTTCCTGGAGTGGGACTTGAACCCACACAACCTTTTGACTCAGAGGCGAGTGTGCTGCCCACTGAGCCACAGCTGACACTAAGGGGAAACCTAATAGAGGTATTCAAAATTATGAGGGGTTGTGATAGGACAAGTCGGGAGAAACTTTCTGCTGGGAGGTGATTCAGTAACCAGAGATAGATCATAGATTTAAAATAATTCGCAAAAGAACTAGAGGAGAAATGAGGGGAAATTTCTTCACCCGGAGGATTGTTAAGATCTGGGACGCACTGCCTGAAATGGTGGTGGAATCAGATTCCATGGGAACTTTCAAAAGGCAATTGGACGTGTACTTGAAGAGGACTGACTTACAGAATTATGGGGATAAATATGGACTGTGGGACTAAATCAGGCAGCTCTTTCAGAGAGCCGGCACAGGCACGATGGGCTGAATGGCCTCTTTCTGTGCTGTAAGGTTCTATGATTCTAAGAATGCATCATCGTGTCACTTGCAGGTGTTGCCACGGGGACAGCAATGACACGTGCCTGTACTGGATCATTTTCCTCCTCAACCAAACTGGTTGGAGATGGAAAGAGTAGACCAATCAACAAAGGAATCCCACCGAAAGAGACAAAAAAAAATTTAACATTTACTTATTTCTCCACCTCCCCTTTGACTTCAGTTCCTCAGCACCAACTGAAGAATTCTATTGTTTATTCCGAACGTGGATGGATTCAATGTGTAGCTGTTTTGGAACTGACTGGTCACCTGTCATCTGCTGACAGATAGGTGGTGAGCTGACATGACAGAAGGGCTGGCTGCATCGGTATGTGTGTGTGTGTGTGTGTGTGCGTGCGTGTGTGAGAGAGAGGGCAGCGCTCGGGGTGCGAATGGCAATCGACAAGCGAGGGCAGTGTTGGTGGCTTTGAGCTGCAGAGTTCGCGATCCACCCACAGATTGCAGGCAACCCTGCCGTGTTTAAGACTTGAGTGCACGTACGGCATTAAATCAAAAAGCCATTCGACCTGTGTGTCTCCTGGAATCATGGAAATTTACAGCACGGAAGGAGGCCATTCGGCCCACAAAGAGCTACCCAGCCTAATCCCACTTTCCAGCTCTTGGTCCGTAGCCCTGTAGGTTATGGCACTTCAAGTGCCCATCCAAACACTTTGAAATGCGATGAGTATTTCTATCTCTACCAGGCAGTGAGTTCCAGACCCCCACCACCCTCTGGGTGAAGAAATTTCTCTTCAAAGCCTCTCCAAATGTCCTACCACTTACTTTAAATCTATGCCCCCTGGTTGTTGACCCCTCTGCTAAGGGAAATAGGTCCTTCCTATCCACTCTTATCTAGGCCCCTCATAATTTTATACATATTTTTTTCTGCAAATATGTGAAGTAGGGGAGGAATTTTACACAAATATAAAGCACTGATAGTGTGCCTTATATTCTGATGGAGAAGCTGCATGCAAAATTATGGTACTTTACGTGTTGCTATGTAGATGGGACCATAGTAGTTAACATAAGAGAACTTTGGGTGCAGTGCAAAGTGAGCTGCTTCTTGAGCAACCCCGATTTTCATCGCTCCACCATTGATGGCCGTGCTTTCAGCTGCCTGGGCCCCAAGTTCTGGAATTCCCTCCCTGAACCCATCCACCTTTCCAGCTCTCTCTTCCTTCAGATACTCCTTAAAATCTACCTCTCTCACCAAGCTTTTGGTCATCTGACCTACTATCTCCTCATGTGGTTCGCTGTCAAATTTAGTTTGGTTACACTCCTGTGAAGAGCACTGGAATGACTTACTACGTTAAAGGAGCTATATAAATGCAAGCAGCTGTTGTTGTCGATTTGCTACTGCCCGTTTCATGCCTTTGGCAGAGACCAATTTCACCTACAATGCTCGTGGTGCAGAGTCCTTGCTCGACCGATAGAGCAGATTGAAGAAGCATGCCTGGCGGGGGCATGGGGCAGCAGAAGGTCCAGTGTGAGTCCTTCCTATGTTAGAGCCAATGGTTTTAATGGCCAGAAACCTCAACACTTGAGACTCTCATCTACGCTTCCGTCAACTGAGACTCTACTGGGAGTGAAGCCTCACATAGAATTCCAGCCATTTGGCCCAACGGGTCCATGCGGTGTTAATGCTCAACACGAGCCTCCTCCCACCCTACTTCACCGCACCCAATCAGCATATCCTTCTACCTTCATAGTCTTAAAATATTGGGACTTAATTACTTGTCCTTATCCACCCTTATGTTCAAATCCCTCCATGGCCTCACCCCACCCTATCTCTGTAATCACCTCCAGCCCCACAACCCCCCGAGATGTCTGCATTCCTCTAATTCTGCCCTCTTGAGCATCCCTGATTATAATCGCTCAACTGTTGCCTGGGCTCCATGCTCTGGAACTCCTTGCCTTTCTGCCTCTCCTTTCTCCTTCAAGACGCTCCTTAAAACCTACCTCTTTCACCAAGCTTTTGGTCACCTGTGCTAATTTCTAATTATGCGGCTGGGGTCAATTTTTTTTTAACTCATGGTACTCCTGTGAAGCGCCTTGGGACATGTGGCCACTGTTGTAATGTAATGATGTGATAATGACCAGATAATCTGTTTTTTTGTTACGTTGATTGAGGGATAAATATTGACCAAGACACCAAGGATAACTGCCCTGCTCTTCTTCGAAATAGTGCCATGGGATCTTTTATGACCACCTGAGAGGGCAGACGGGATCTCACCTGAAAGACGGAACCTCCAACAGTGCAGCACTCCCTCAGCACTGCACTTGGAGTGTCAGCCTAGATTTATGAGCTCAAGTCTCTGGAGTGGGACTTGAATTCACAACCTTCTGACTCAGAGGCGAGGGTGCTACCCACTGAGCCACGGCTGACACTAGCTGACAAATTGAGTAACCGGCATCACTTCACACTTCTGCTGAAACTGTTTACATCTGACGCAACTCAAGTCTGCGAGGACAAGACCTAAAATTGTACATCTCGGTTGATGTTTTTGTTTGCCGTTCAACTGCTTACCATCGTACTGAAATCCCAGTGCAGGTAATGAACAGCTACTGCCCCTAGCAACAGCACTGCAGTGGCTTTAAATCTGGTTGAATGGTAATTTGCTGAGGTGTCTATGTTCGATCTGGAGGACCATTCGTTATTTTGTGTGCTGCATTCAGCCCATGCAACGCAAAAGCCCCCGTGGAGGGAAAGTTTCTGATTATTTATTTGGTGTTCATGCCCCTGGGCTAACATCGATAGGCGGTGAATAGGTATTCCGTTTGTACTGCAGTGACGAAATAAGACATTTCAAGGAGCAACTCAGAATGTCCTTGATGCTTTCTCAACAATGCTAGCAGGATGCAACATTGACCTTAATAAAATACACACACACACACATACACTCATCATCATAGGCAGTCCCTCGGAATCGAGGAAGACTTGCTTCCACTCTTAAAATGAATCCTTAGGTGGCTGAACAGTCCAATACGAGAACCACAGTTCCTGTCACAGGTGGGACAGGTAGTCATTGAGGGAAAGGGTGGGTGGGACAGGTTTGCCGCACGCTCTTTCTGCTGCTTGCGCTTGCTTTCTGCGTGCTCTCGGCGATGAGACTCGAGGTGCTCAGCGCCCTCCCGGATGCACTTCCTCCACTTAGGGCAATCTTTGGCCAGGGACTCGCAGGTGTCGGTGGGGATGTTGCATTTTATCAGGGAGGCGGAGAGGTTGTCCTTGTAACGTTTCCACTGACTACCTTTGGCTCATTTGCCGTGAAGGAATTCAGAGTGGAGCGTTTGCTTTGGAAGTCTCGTGTCTGACATGCGGACCATGTGGCCTGCCCAGAGGAGCTCATCAAGTGTGGTCAGTGCTTCAATGCTGGGGATGTTGGTCTTGTCGAGGACACACACACACACACACACACACAGACACAGAAACTCCTGCATATCTAGCCACATTTCTCTCCAAAAACCTTGTATGCTCATCTTAGCTTCTCTGCAGAATACAAACTGCAACAGATTCTCTTCTTGTGGGTGGTTGATATTGAAAATGGGCCTCATTCCCCGTAGCGTGCAAAAGACATTTAGCGCCCAGATGGTTAACACCATCATTTGCACTCAAGTGCCAAATGCAGAAGAGCATTAGCAGAATGTTGGCTTGTATGTACTTACGTTACAAGAGATGCAGGCAGCCAGAAACTAAATCGATCACAAACCTAATTCAAAAAAACTGCTCCCCAAGTACAACCCATGGCCAATTGATGCATGCACTTACATGTATACATATGGACAAAACATATGTGTCATCATCATCATAGGCAGTCCCTCGAAACGAGGATGACTTGCTTTCACGCCAAAAAGGAATGAGTTCACAGGTGTTTCAATGAAGGACCTAATATTCCAGATCCCGAACTACATCCTGAAGGGTGGAAGATGCCTGTGCGTGGATTTTGTTTAACGTGTGGTGGCCGTTGCACACCAGCCACCACACGGGCTCGACAGAGCTAGGTCTTGGTCCAGTGGCGAGGATTGACCAAAACGACTGGGACCTGCTCTGCTGCACGGACCTAGTGTGCACACATATCGAGCGGTGGCCATGGGCAGCGCGGTTGCCCCGACCTGTGAGAGACCATCAGTGACAGCTCGGGGACATAAAAGGAGAGGCAGCCACGGGCAGCGTGGAGGCGTAACACTGCAAGGTACAGCGCGAGCTGGTGCAGGAGGGCGACGGCAGCAAAGAGGAGCGTCATCAAGGCCCAGGTCGCTGATTGGAGCGTGGGCAGGTACAGCATACACGTGTACCTGCACATGCGTGACACTGGCCCAGAAATTGCGGTCGGAGGCTTCCCGCGGGCGAATGCCTCCGGCCGCAATACATTTCTACGGAAATACCTGGTGGTCCCGGAGGTTCGGTGACTTGCGGTCCTGGGGCCTTGTGCAAAGTCAAGCGTAGGGGCCCACATATCCCAGGATCGTACGGGTTTAGTATGGATCACTGGGATCACGTGGGCTGGCTCAACCTATCAGAGTGGGGGGATCACCATTCATACTTTTGGTTTCTATGGAGCTGCCGTAAATATGAAATACACCGAAAAACACACAAACACTGAAACTACATTTTAAAAACACATTACATATTTAAAATGAATTAAAATCGTATATGATTACATATTTTATGCCAACATTTATTTTTTTGAACATGTTTTAACAGGGCTAAAAATGAACTTATATTAATGGACACTGTTTTTAATATATAAATTATATTTTTATTTTAAAAAAATCTTACATCGCTAAAAGCAGGCCTCAAGCCTGCTTTTACCAGACGTAAGAATTTTGCAGACATTCGCTAGGCAGGAGTGGGGCAAATAGCCCAACTCTCTGCCCGTGGAGGCCCTGTTCCTTCGCATGCGTACGATTGGTCAAAAGGATGTGTGATAGATCATAAGTGCCGGGTTTAGGCGCACGCGCTTCGCATACCTTAACCCGGAACTTGCGGGGACCCCACGGGCACGTGCTCACCTCGTACACGCTTGTGGGGAGCACGATTTCAGGCCCACTATTTTCTTGAAAGGAAAGCTGCACTGAAACCAAAAGCCATTTGTACTGCATTAAATGAGGACGCATTTAATACTAAGTGGGGTTCGGATAGAGTCATAAGAACATAAGAACATAAGAAATAGGAGCAGGAGTAGGCCATACGGTCCCTCAAGTCTGCTCTGCCATTTAATAAGATCATGGCTGATCCGATCATGGACTCAGCTCCACTTCCCTACCCACTTCCCATAACCCCTTATCCCCTTATCATTTAAGAAACTGTCTATTTCTGTCTTAAATTTATTCAATGTCCCAGCTTCCACAACTCCCTGAGCCAGCGAATTCCACAGATTTACAACCCTCTGAGAGAAGAAATTTCTCCTCATCTCAGTTTTAAATGGGCGGTCCCTTATTCTAAGATCGCACCCCCTAGTTCTAATCTCCTCCATCAGTGGAAACATCCTCTCTGCATCCACCTTGTCAAGCCCCCTCATAATCTTATACGTTTCGATAAGATCACCTCTCATTCTTCTGAATTGCAATGAGTATAGGCCCAACCAACTCAACCTTTCCTCATAAGTCAACCCCTTCATCCCCGGAATCAACCTAGTGAACCTTCTCTGAACTGCCTCCAAAGCAAGTATATCCTTTCGTAAATATGGAAACCAAAACTGCACGCAGTATTCCAGGTAAGGCCTCACCAATATCTTATAGAAATGCAGCAAGACTTCCCTTAGGGGGAAACTGTTTCCACTGGCAGGAGGGTCGGTAACAAGTATATGCACATTTAAGATGATTGGCTGAAAATCCAGCAGGGAAAATTAGCATGAAAAGAAATTACGTAGCAAGTTGTTCCAATCTGGAACACATGCCTGACAGAGTGCGCGAAGCAGATTCACTAGTAACTTACCATCCATTCACCACCTCCTTCGTATCAGCCTCCTCCTCTCTTCCCGTCGCTCCAATTGTTCACCTCAACCTTCACTGTGGCACTGACTCTTGTGCACCTCAAGGTAACTCATGAATTTCCCTGCATGCCTCATTTCCGTCCCACCACACCACCCGACGTGTCTTTAACGCTTCGGGACGTCTGCACCCTCACGGATTCCTTCCCGATGCTCAGTTACAGACAAGTTGCTTCACTTCATAGGGTTCTGATGCAGCAACAAGCCCCCAGCGCTGAAAGCACCCGTCTTTAAATCAGGCAAATCACACAAACCATTTGCCATAATGCCATATTGGCCTTTATTGCAAGGGGGTTGGAGTACAGTGTCAGTTGTGGCTCAGTGGGTAGCTCTCTTGCCTCTTGCCTCTTGAGTCAGAAGGTTGTGGGTTCAAGTCCCACTCCAGGGACTTGAGCACAAAAATCTAAGCTGATGCTCCCAGTGCAGTGCTGAGGGAGCGCTGCACTATCAGAGGTGCTGCCTTTTGGGTGAAACGTTAAACCGAGGCCCCGTCTGCTCTCTCAAGTGGATGTAAAAGATCCCATGGCACTATTTCCAAGAAGAGCAGTGGAGTTATCCCCAGTGTCCTGGGCCAATATTTATTCCTCAATCAACATAATTACCCAAGACTAGTGTCGATCGCCTGGATGGGTCGAAGAGGAATTTTCCCAGATTTTTTTCTCCCTAAATTGGCCTGGGTTATCTGGTCATTTTCACATTGCTGTTTGTGGGAGCTGGTTTTGCACAAATTGGTTGCTGTGTTTCCTACATTATAACAGGGGAATCACGGGCCAGCCCACACTGCGATATGTGTGTGCGCTCGGTCTGGGCAGCAGAGCTGATCTCCAGTTAGAAACATAGAAATTTACAGCGCAGAAGGAGGTTTTTTCGGCCAATCGTGTCCGCGCTAGCCAACAAAGAGCCGCGCAGCCCTAAAGGTTACATATAAACCTATGAACAATGATGAAAAGGCAAAGAGCACCCAGCCCAACCAGTCTGCCTCACACAACTGCGACACTCCTTATACTGAAACATTCTGCACTCCACCCCAACCAGAGCCATGTGATCTCCTGGGAGAGGCAAAAACCAGATTAAAAACCCAGGCCAATTTAGGGAGAAAAAAATCTGGGAAAATTCCTCTTCGACCCATCCAGGCGATCGACACTAGTCTTGGGTAATCCTTGCCACTGGACCAAGACCTAGCTCCGTCAAGCCCGTGTGATGGCTGGTGTGCAACAGCCACCACCATTAAAAAAATCCACGCACAGGCATCTTCCACTCTTCACGATGTAGTTCGGGACCTGGAATATTAGGTCCTTCATTGAAACACCTGTGAACTCATCTTTTT